>NC_061800.1:4838813-5562146 GCF_021462225.1 Girardinichthys multiradiatus
TTTAATATCCAAGTGCTTCTCTTTGAGGTTGTCTTTTTTGTGACATTATCATCAACAAGAAAAAACAGCAAACATTCATTAGAAGGTCAAAAGATTACCTTAACGCAGGCACTGATGTCATTTCTCTGTACAGTAAGTGTTAATTGTTGGGGTAGTTTTGTTGAATTTTACTTAATATGGGATTTCTTGACAGACTTTTAAAACAAGTTTAAAAACACATTGAAATACAATTTCTGATACCCTGGCTTGAGCACAGTCTTGACTTCACTTGGAAAGTGCTACTTGTGGAGCTGCAGAAATAAGACAAAATCTACTAAGATCATAAAAAGTCATTGCATTGCAGTCCCTCTTAGAAGAGCACAAATGAGGCACCAGAAGTTGAAACCAAGGTTACCTTAACACTGGCACTGACTTGATTTCTCAATACAGTAAGTGCTATTTGTTAAAGTAGTCTTGTTATCTTAACTAATAATTGTTATTCTCTGCAGCATGATGTTTTGGTATTTGTTCTATGTTAGAAGAGCCCCTTTCCTGTAGAGTATAATACATGCAGGTTACCTCAAATGGAATCACTGATGTTTGGTGATGTCATAAGTGCTTCTCTTTGGGGTTGTCTTGGTTGTACGTTTATCATCAACAGGAAACAATTTAAAAACATCCATCAGAAAGCAATAAGATGACCTTAACACAGGCACTGACTTGGTTTCTGGTATACAGTAAGTGCTATTTGTTGGGGTAGTCTTGTTGTTGTTACTTAACTTTAAAAGTGCTACTTGTGGAGCCGTTGAAATAGGGAAAAATCTGCTGTGATTATGTAAGCAGTAATTTTAATGGGATCCCTCTTAGAAGCACACAAACAAGGCACCAGAAGTTGTTGGGGTAGTCTCATTGTATTCAACTCAGTAGGGAAAGGGTTTGTTTGAAAAATCATGCTTTGATTTCTTCAGCACATTAAACTGTCAATTCTATTACCCTAACTTGAGCACAGTCTTGGACTGACTCAGAAAGTGCTCCATTTTAGGGTAATTAAAATTTGACAATATCTTCTGTGACTATTAAAGAGGTGATTTTGTCACGGTCACTCTTGGACCACCTCAAAAGATGCATTCATGGGATTTTAATATCCAAGTGCTTCTCTTAGAGGTTGTCTTTTTTGTGACTTTATCATCAACAAGAAAAAACAGCAAACATCCATTAGAAGGTAAAAAGATTACCTTAAAAGAGGCACTGATGTCATTTCTCTTTACAGTAAGTGTTAATTGTTGGGGTAGTTTTGTTGAATTTTACTTAATATGGGATTTCTTGACAGACTTTTAAAACAAGTTTAAAAACACACTGAAATACAATTTCTGATACCCTGGCTGGAGCACAGTCTTGACTTCACTTGGAAAGTGCTACTTGTGGAGCTGCAGAAATAAGACAAAATCTACTAAGATCATAAAAAGTCATTGCATTGCAGTCCCTCTTAGAAGAGCACAAATGAGGCACCAGAAGTTGAAACCAAGGTTACCTTAACACTGGCACTGACTTGATTTCTCAATACAGTAAGTGCTATTTGTTAAAGTAGTCTTGTTATCTTAACTAATAATTGTTATTCTCTGCAGCATGATGTTTTGGTATTTGTTCTATGTTAGAAGAGCCCCTTTCCTGTAGAGTATAATACATGCAGGTTACCTCAAATGGAATCACTGATGTTTGGTGATGTCATAAGTGCTTCTCTTTGGGGTTGTCTTGGTTGTACGTTTATCATCAACAGGAAACAATTTAAAAACATCCATCAGAAAGCAATAAGATGACCTTAACACAGGCACTGACTTGGTTTCTGGTATACAGTAAGTGCTATTTGTTGGGGTAGTCTTGTTGTTGTTTACTTAAAAAATGATGTTTTGATTTCTTCAGCACATTAAACTGTCAATTCTATTACCCTAACTTGAGCACTGTCTTGGACTGACTCAGAAAGTGCTTCATTTTAGTGTAATTAAAATTTGACAATATCTTCTGTGACTATTAAAGAGGTGATTTTGTCACGGTCACTCTTGGACCACCTCAAAAGATGCATTCATGGGATTTTAATATCCAAGTGCTTCTCTTTGAGGTTGTCTTTTTTGTGACATTATCATCAACAAGAAAAAACAGCAAACATTCATTAGAAGGTCAAAAGATTACCTTAACGCAGGCACTGATGTCATTTCTCTGTACAGTAAGTGTTAATTGTTGGGGTAGTTTTGTTGAATTTTACTCAATATGGGATTTCTTGACAGACTTTTAAAACAAGTTTAAAAACACATTGAAATACAATTTCTGATACCCTGGCTTGAGCACAGTCTTGACTTCACTTGGAAAGTGCTACTTGTGGAGCTGCAGAAATAAGACAAAATCTACTAAGATCATAAAAAGTCATTGCATTGCAGTCCCTCTTAGAAGAGCACAAATGAGACACCAGAAGTTGAAACCAAGGTTACCTTAACACTGGCACTGACTTGATTTCTCAATACAGTAAGTGCTATTTGTTAAAGTAGTCTTGTTATCTTAACTAATAATTGTTATTCTCTGCAGCATGATGTTTTGGTATTTGTTCTATGTTAGAAGAGCCCCTTTCCTGTAGAGTATAATACATGCAGGTTACCTCAAATGGAATCACTGATGTTTGGTGATGTCATAAGAGCTTCTCTTTGGGGTTGTCTTGGTTGTACGTTTATCATCAACAGGAAACAATTTAAAAACATCCATCAGAAAGCAATAAGATGACCTTAACACAGGCACTGACTTGGTTTCTGGTATACAGTAAGTGCTATTTGTTGGGGTAGTCTTGTTGTTGTTTACTTAAAAAATGATGTTTTGATTTCTTCAGCACATTAAACTGTCAATTCTATTACCCTAACTTGAGCACAGTTTTGGACTGACTCAGAAAGTGCTTCATTTTAGTGTAATTAAAATTTGACAATATCTTCTGTGACTATTAAAGAGGTGATTTTGTCACGGTCACTCTTGGACCACCTCAAAAGATGCATTCATGGGATTTTAATATCCAAGTGCTTCTCTTTGAGGTTGTCTTTTTTGTGACATTATCATCAACAAGAAAAAACAGCAAACATTCATTAGAAGGTCAAAAGATTACCTTAACGCAGGCACTGATGTCATTTCTCTGTACAGTAAGTGTTAATTGTTGGGGTAGTTTTGTTGAATTTTACTTAATATGGGATTTCTTGACAGACTTTTAAAACAAGTTTAAAAACACACTGAAATACAATTTCTGATACCCTGGCTGGAGCACAGTCTTGACTTCACTTGGAAAGTGCTACTTGTGGAGCTGCAGAAATAAGACAAAATCTACTAAGATCATAAAAAGTCATTGCATTGCAGTCCCTCTTAGAAGAGCACAAATGAGGCACCAGAAGTTGAAACCAAGGTTACCTTAACACTGGCACTGACTTGATTTCTCAATACAGTAAGTGCTATTTGTTAAAGTAGTCTTGTTATCTTAACTAATAATTGTTATTCTCTGCAGCATGATGTTTTGGTATTTGTTCTATGTTAGAAGAGCCCCTTTCCTGTAGAGTATAATACATGCAGGTTACCTCAAATGGAATCACTGATGTTTGGTGATGTCATAAGTGCTTCTCTTTGGGGTTGTCTTGGTTGTACGTTTATCATCAACAGGAAACAATTTAAAAACATCCATCAGAAAGCAATAAGATGACCTTAACACAGGCACTGACTTGGTTTCTGGTATACAGTAAGTGCTATTTGTTGGGGTAGTCTTGTTGTTGTTTACTTAAAAAATGATGTTTTGATTTCTTCAGCACATTAAACTGTCAATTCTATTACCCTAACTTGAGCACTGTCTTGGACTGACTCAGAAAGTGCTTCATTTTAGTGTAATTAAAATTTGACAATATCTTCTGTGACTATTAAAGAGGTGATTTTGTCACGGTCACTCTTGGACCACCTCAAAAGATGCATTCATGGGATTTTAATATCCAAGTGCTTCTCTTAGAGGTTGTCTTTTTTGTGACATTATCATCAACAAGAAAAAACAGCAAACATCCATTAGAAGGTAAAAAGATTACCTTAAAAGAGGCACTGATGTCATTTCTCTGTACAGTAAGTGTTAATTGTTGGGGTCGTTTTGTTGAATTTTACTTAATATGGGATTTCTTGACAGACTTTTAAAACAAGTTTAAAAACACATTGAAATACAATTTCTGATACCCTGGCTGGAGCACAGTCTTGACTTCACTTGGAAAGTGCTACTTGTGGAGCTGCAGAAATAAGACAAAATCTACTAAGATCATAAAAAGTCATTGCATTGCAGTCCCTCTTAGAAGAGCACAAATGAGGCACCAGAAGTTGAAACCAAGGTTACCTTAACACTGGCACTGACTTGATTTCTCAATACAGTAAGTGCTATTTGTTAAAGTAGTCTTGTTATCTTAACTAATAATTGTTATTCTCTGCAGCATGATGTTTTGGTATTTGTTCTATGTTAGAAGAGCCCCTTTCCTGTAGAGTATAATACATGCAGGTTACCTCAAATGGAATCACTGATGTTTGGTGATGTCATAAGTGCTTCTCTTTGGGGTTGTCTTGGTTGTACGTTTATCATCAACAGGAAACAATTTAAAAACATCCATCAGAAAGCAATAAGATGACCTTAACACAGGCACTGACTTGGTTTCTGGTATACAGTAAGTGCTATTTGTTGGGGTAGTCTTGTTGTTGTTTACTTAAAAAATGATGTTTTGATTTCTTCAGCACATTAAACTGTCAATTCTATTACCCTAACTTGAGCACTGTCTTGGACTGACTCAGAAAGTGCTTCATTTTAGTGTAATTAAAATTTGACAATATCTTCTGTGACTATTAAAGAGGTGATTTTGTCACGGTCACTCTTGGACCACCTCAAAAGATGCATTCATGGGATTTTAATATCCAAGTGCTTCTCTTTGAGGTTGTCTTTTTTGTGACATTATCATCAACAAGAAAAAACAGCAAACATTCATTAGAAGGTCAAAAGATTACCTTAACGCAGGCACTGATGTCATTTCTCTGTACAGTAAGTGTTAATTGTTGGGGTAGTTTTGTTGAATTTTACTTAATATGGGATTTCTTGACAGACTTTTAAAACAAGTTTAAAAACACATTGAAATACAATTTCTGATACCCTGGCTGGAGCACAGTCTTGACTTCACTTGGAAAGTGATACTTGTGGAGCTGCAGAAATAAGACAAAATCTACTAAGATCATAAAAAGTCATTGCATTGCAGTCCCTCTTAGAAGAGCACAAATGAGGCACCAGAAGTTGAAACCAAGGTTACCTTAACACTGGCACTGACTTGATTTCTCAATACAGTAAGTGCTATTTGTTAAAGTAGTCTTGTTATCTTAACTAATAATTGTTATTCTCTGCAGCATGATGTTTTGGTATTTGTTCTATGTTAGAAGAGCCCCTTTCCTGTAGAGTATAATACATGCAGGTTACCTCAAATGGAATCACTGATGTTTGGTGATGTCATAAGTGCTTCTCTTTGGGGTTGTCTTGGTTGTACGTTTATCATCAACAGGAAACAATTTAAAAACATCCATCAGAAAGCAATAAGATGACCTTAACACAGGCACTGACTTGGTTTCTGGTATACAGTAAGTGCTATTTGTTGGGGTAGTCTTGTTGTTGTTTACTTAAAAAATGATGTTTTGATTTCTTCAGCACATTAAACTGTCAATTCTATTACCCTAACTTGAGCACTGTCTTGGACTGACTCAGAAAGTGCTTCATTTTAGTGTAATTAAAATTTGACAATATCTTCTGTGACTATTAAAGAGGTGATTTTGTCACGGTCACTCTTGGACCACCTCAAAAGATGCATTCATGGGATTTTAATATCCAAGTGCTTCTCTTTGAGGTTGTCTTTTTTGTGACATTATCATCAACAAGAAAAAACAGCAAACATTCATTAGAAGGTCAAAAGATTACCTTAACGCAGGCACTGATGTCATTTCTCTGTACAGTAAGTGTTAATTGTTGGGGTAGTTTTGTTGAATTTTACTTAATATGGGATTTCTTGACAGACTTTTAAAACAAGTTTAAAAACACACTGAAATACAATTTCTGATACCCTGGCTGGAGCACAGTCTTGACTTCACTTGGAAAGTGCTACTTGTGGAGCTGCAGAAATAAGACAAAATCTACTAAGATCATAAAAAGTCATTGCATTGCAGTCCCTCTTAGAAGAGCACAAATGAGGCACCAGAAGTTGAAACCAAGGTTACCTTAACACTGGCACTGACTTGATTTCTCAATACAGTAAGTGCTATTTGTTAAAGTAGTCTTGTTATCTTAACTAATAATTGTTATTCTCTGCAGCATGATGTTTTGGTATTTGTTCTATGTTAGAAGAGCCCCTTTCCTGTAGAGTATAATACATGCAGGTTACCTCAAATGGAATCACTGATGTTTGGTGATGTCATAAGTGCTTCTCTTTGGGGTTGTCTTGGTTGTACGTTTATCATCAACAGGAAACAATTTAAAAACATCCATCAGAAAGCAATAAGATGACCTTAACACAGGCACTGACTTGGTTTCTGGTATACAGTAAGTGCTATTTGTTGGGGTAGTCTTGTTGTTGTTTACTTAAAAAATGATGTTTTGATTTCTTCAGCACATTAAACTGTCAATTCTATTACCCTAACTTGAGCACTGTCTTGGACTGACTCAGAAAGTGCTCCATTTTAGTGTAATTAAAATTTGACAATATCTTCTGTGACTATTAAAGAGGTGATTTTGTCACGGTCACTCTTGGACCACCTCAAAAGATGCATTCATGGGATTTTAATATCCAAATGCTTCTCTTAGAGGTTGTCTTTTTTGTGACTTTATCATCAACAAGAAAAAACAGCAAACATCCATTAGATGGTAAAAAGATTACCTTAACGCACGCACTGATGTCATTTCTCTGTACAGTAAGTGTTAATTGTTGGGGTAGATTTGTTGAATTTTACTCAATATGGGATTTCTTGACAGACTTTTAAAACAAGTTTAAAAACACACTGAAATACAATTTCTGATACCCTGGCTGGAGCACAGTCTTGACTTCACTTGGAAAGTGCTACTTGTGGAGCTGCAGAAATAAGACAAAATCTACTAAGATCATAAAAAGTCATTGCATTGCAGTCCCTCTTAGAAGAGCACAAATGAGGCACCAGAAGTTGAAACCAAGGTTACCTTAACACTGGCACTGACTTGATTCTCAATACAGTAAGTGCTACTTGTTGGGCTAGTCTTGTTGTATTTTACTCAAAAATGACTTCTTGATACACGTGTTTCCAAACTTGATAAACACATTCAAATGTCAGTTCTGTTACCCTAACTTGGAGCACAGTCTTTGATAGACTGACTCAGAAAGCGCTACATTTTGGGGCTGTACAAATTTGACAACATCTTCTGTGGCTACTAAAGCAATGATTTTATTGAGTCCCTCTAAGACCACCTCAAAGGAGACACTCGTGGTTTTTGCATGACCAAGTGCTTCTCTTTAGGGTTGTCATGGCAGTAAAATTATCAGCAAGAAGATATATCTAAAACCATCGACTTGCAGGCACCAAGTAAATGTTTTAATACAAGTGTTGCGCTATTTGTTTTCCTCCATTAGAGGTCACTAAATGCCATATGTTTGGTTATTTATCTGTGACAACACACAGTGTGTGTGCATTCAAATAATTCTTTTCACAGATATCTCTCTTTTAAATAAAGGGATAATTCTGATCTTAGTCCCTGAACTATGATTTTCTTACTTTTGACAATGAAAATGCACAATTGACCTCACACAATTTAATCAAGGCTAGGTTTAAAAAGAACATTTATAACCGTCTTTGTGTTTCATTATAAGATGCTGAATAGTAATGGAGGACTGGTTGTGAAATCGACACCCGACCAAGTAAACACATTTAAAGCTGATTGACCACTCAGCAATGCTTAACGACCTCTATTCACCACGTAAGTTGTTCCTGTTTTATCATGGAACAGTCGTTGGATGATCGTTCTCTGCTCCATTGAAACTTTAT
The DNA here is from genome assembly GCF_021462225.1 of Girardinichthys multiradiatus. NCBI lineage: Eukaryota > Metazoa > Chordata > Actinopteri > Cyprinodontiformes > Goodeidae > Girardinichthys > Girardinichthys multiradiatus. The sequence continues at coordinate 4,846,875 of NC_061800.1, forward strand.
TGAAATGAAGGTGAAGTGTATTTGAAATTGGCCCTTTCAGGATATAAGATGCACAAGCTGCTTTGGGGAAACAACCTTTTCCCAGGGGGACAGAACAGAGAAAGAGGATTCTTCTGGACTACGGAGAGACTGCGGTAGGAATGATTAAAGAATGAGTTATCTTAACTAATAATTGTTATTCTCTGCAGCATGATGTTTTGGTATTTGTTCTATGTTAGAAGAGCCCCTTTCCTGAAGAGTATAATACATGCAGGTTACCTCAAATGGAATCACTGATGTTTGGTGATGTCATAAGAGCTTCTCTTTGGGGTTGTCTTGGTTGTAAGTTTATCATCAACAGGAAACAATTTCAAATATCCATCAGAAAGCAATAAGATGACATTAACACTGGCACTGACTTGGTTTCTTTATACAATAAGTGCTAATTGTTGGGGTAGTCTCATTGTATTTAGCTCAGTAGGGAATCTTATGACAGACTTTATTGAATAGTTGAAGAACTCATTCAAATGTAATTTCTGTCACTCTAACTTAAGCGTAGTCTTGACTAGACTTTAAAAGTGCTACTTGTGGAGCCGTTGAAATAGGGAAAAATCTGCTGTGATTATGTAAGCAGTAATTTTAATGGGATCCCTCTTAGAAGCACACAAACAAGGCACCAGAAGTTGTTGGGGTAGTCTCATTGTATTCAACTCAGTAGGGAAAGGGTTTGTTTGAAAAATCATGCTTTGATTTCTTCAGCACATTAAACTGTCAATTCTATTACCCTAACTTGAGCACAGTCTTGGACTGACTCAGAAAGTGCTCAAGTTAGGGTAATTAAAATTTGACAATATCTTCTGTGACTATTAAAGAGGTGATTTTGTCACGGTCACTCTTGGACCACCTCAAAAGATGCATTCATGGGATTTTAATATCCAAGTGCTTCTCTTAGAGGTTGTCTTTTTTGTGACTTTATCATCAACAAGAAAAAACAGCAAACATCCATTAGAAGGTAAAAAGATTACCTTAAAAGAGGCACTGATGTCATTTCTCTTTACAGTAAGTGTTAATTGTTGGGGTAGTTTTGTTGAATTTTACTCAATATGGGATTTCTTGACAGACTTTTAAAACAAGTTTAAAAACACACTGAAATACAATTTCTGATACCCTGGCTTGAGCACAGTCTTGACTTCACTTGGAAAGTGCTACTTGTGGAGCTGCAGAAATAAGACAAAATCTACTAAGATCATAAAAAGTCATTGCATTGCAGTCCCTCTTAGAAGAGCACAAATGAGGCACCAGAAGTTGAAACCAAGGTTACCTTAACACTGGCACTGACTTGATTTCTCAATACAGTAAGTGCTATTTGTTAAAGTAGTCTTGTTATCTTAACTAATAATTGTTATTCTCTGCAGCATGATGTTTTGGTATTTGTTCTATGTTAGAAGAGCCCCTTTCCTGTAGAGTATAATACATGCAGGTTACCTCAAATGGAATCACTGATGTTTGGTGATGTCATAAGTGCTTCTCTTTGGGGTTGTCTTGGTTGTACGTTTATCATCAACAGGAAACAATTTAAAAACATCCATCAGAAAGCAATAAGATGACCTTAACACAGGCACTGACTTGGTTTCTGGTATACAGTAAGTGCTATTTGTTGGGGTAGTCTTGTTGTTGTTTACTTAAAAAATGATGTTTTGATTTCTTCAGCACATTAAACTGTCAATTCTATTACCCTAACTTGAGCACTGTCTTGGACTGACTCAGAAAGTGCTTCATTTTAGTGTAATTAAAATTTGACAATATCTTCTGTGACTATTAAAGAGGTGATTTTGTCACGGTCACTCTTGGACCACCTCAAAAGATGCATTCATGGGATTTTAATATCCAAGTGCTTCTCTTAGAGGTTGTCTTTTTTGTGACTTTATCATCAACAAGAAAAAACAGCAAACATCCATTAGATGGTAAAAAGATTACCTTAACGCAGGCACTGATGTCATTTCTCTGTACAGTAAGTGTTAATTGTTGGGGTAGATTTGTTGAATTTTACTCAATATGGGATTTCTTGACAGACTTTTAAAACAAGTTTAAAAACACACTGAAATACAATTTCTGATACCCTGGCTGGAGCACAGTCTTGACTTCACTTGGAAAGTGCTACTTGTGGAGCTGCAGAAATAAGACAAAATCTACTAAGATCATAAAAAGTCATTGCATTGCAGTCCCTCTTAGAAGAGCACAAATGAGGCACCAGAAGTTGAAACCAAGGTTACCTTAACACTGGCACTGACTTGATTCTCAATACAGTAAGTGCTACTTGTTGGGCTAGTCTTGTTGTATTTTACTCAAAAATGACTTCTTGATACATGTGTTTCCAAACTTGATAAACACATTCAAATGTCAGTTCTGTTACCCTAACTTGGAGCACAGTCTTTGATAGACTGACTCAGAAAGCGCTACATGTTGGGGCTGTACAAATTTGACAACATCTTCTGTGGCTATTAAAGCAATGATTTTATTGAGTCCCTCTAAGACCACCTCAAAGGAGACACTCATGGTTTTTGCATGACCAAGTGCTTCTCTTTAGGGTTGTCATGGCAGTAAAATCATCAGCAAGAAGATATATCTAAAACCATCGACTTGCAGGCACCAAGTAAATGTTTTAATACAAGTGTTGCGCTATTTGTTTTCCTCCATTAGAGGTCACTAAATGCCATATGTTTGGTTATTTATCTGTGACAACACACAGTGTGTGTGCATTCAAATAATTCTTTTCAAAGATATCTCTCTTTTAAATAAAGGGATAATTCTGATCTTAGTCCCTGAACTATGATTTTCTTACTTTTGACAATGAAAATGCACAATTGACCTCACACAATTTAATAAAGGCTAGGTTTAAAAAGAACATTTATAACCGTCTTTGTGTTTCATTATAAGATGCTGAATAGTAATGGAGGACTGGTTGTGAAATCGACACCCGACCAAGTAAACACGTTTAAAGCTGATTGACCACTCAGAAATGATTAACGACCTCTATTCACCACGTAAGTTGTTCCTGTTTTATCATGGAACAGTCGTTGGATGATCGTTCTCTGCTCCATTGAAACTTTATTGAAATGAAGGTGAAGTGTATTTGAAATTGGCGCTTTCAGGATATAAGATGCACAAGCTGCTTTGGGGAAACAACCTTTTCCCAGGGGGACAGAACAGAGAAAGAGGATTCTTCTGGACTACGGAGAGACTGCGGTAGGAATGATTAAAGAATGAGTTATCTTAACTAATAATTGTTATTCTCTGCAGCATGATGTTTTGGTATTTGTTCTATGTTAGAAGAGCCCCTTTCCTGAAGAGTATAATACATGCAGGTTACCTCAAATGGAATCACTGATGTTTGGTGAAGTCATAAGAGCTTCTCTTTGGGGTTGTCTTGGTTGTAAGTTTATCATCAACAGGAAACAATTTCAAATATCCATCAGAAAGCAATAAGATGACATTAACACTGGCACTGACTTGGTTTCTTTATACAATAAGTGCTAATTGTTGGGGTAGTCTCATTGTATTTAGCTCAGTAGGGAATCTTATGACAGACTTTATTGAATAGTTGAAGAACTCATTCAAATGTAATTTCTGTCACTCTAACTTAAGCGTAGTCTTGACTAGACTTTAAAAGTGCTACTTGTGGAGCCGTTGAAATAGGGAAAAATCTGCTGTGATTATGTAAGCAGTAATTTTAATGGGATCCCTCTTAGAAGCACACAAACAAGGCACCAGAAGTTGTTGGGGTAGTCTCATTGTATTCAACTCAGTAGGGAAAGGGTTTGTTTGAAAAATCATGCTTTGATTTCTTCAGCACATTAAACTGTCAATTCTATTACCCTAACTTGAGCACAGTCTTGGACTGACTCAGAAAGTGCTCCATTTTAGGGTAATTAAAATTTGACAATATCTTCTGTGACTATTAAAGAGGTGATTTTGTCACGGTCACTCTTGGACCACCTCAAAAGATGCATTCATGGGATTTTAATATCCAAGTGCTTCTCTTTGAGGTTGTCTTTTTTGTGACTTTATCATCAACAAGAAAAAACAGCAAACATCCATTAGAAGGTAAAAAGATTACCTTAAAAGAGGCACTGATGTCATTTCTCTTTACAGTAAGTGTTAATTGTTGGGGTAGTTTTGTTGAATTTTACTCAATATGGGATTTCTTGACAGACTTTTAAAACAAGTTTAAAAACACATTGAAATACAATTTCTGATACCCTGGCTTGAGCACAGTCTTGACTTCACTTGGAAAGTGCTACTTGTGGAGCTGCAGAAATAAGACAAAATCTACTAAGATCATAAAAAGTCATTGCATTGCAGTCCCTCTTAGAAGAGCACAAATGAGGCACCAGAAGTTGAAACCAAGGTTACCTTAACACTGGCACTGACTTGATTTCTCAATACAGTAAGTGCTATTTGTTAAAGTAGTCTTGTTATCTTAACTAATAATTGTTATTCTCTGCAGCATGATGTTTTGGTATTTGTTCTATGTTAGAAGAGCCCCTTTCCTGTAGAGTATAATACATGCAGGTTACCTCAAATGGAATCACTGATGTTTGGTGATGTCATAAGTGCTTCTCTTTGGGGTTGTCTTGGTTGTACGTTTATCATCAACAGGAAACAATTTAAAAACATCCATCAGAAAGCAATAAGATGACCTTAACACAGGCACTGACTTGGTTTCTGGTATACAGTAAGTGCTATTTGTTGGGGTAGTCTTGTTGTTGTTTACTTAAAAAATGATGTTTTGATTTCTTCAGCACATTAAACTGTCAATTCTATTACCCTAACTTGAGCACAGTCTTGGACTGACTCAGAAAGTGCTTCATTTTAGTGTAATTAAAATTTGACAATATCTTCTGTGACTATTAAAGAGGTGATTTTGTCACGGTCACTCTTGGACCACCTCAAAAGATGCATTCATGGGATTTTAATATCCAAGTGCTTCTCTTTGAGGTTGTCTTTTTTGTGACATTATCATCAACAAGAAAAAACAGCAAACATTCATTAGAAGGTCAAAAGATTACCTTAACGCAGGCACTGATGTCATTTCTCTGTACAGTAAGTGTTAATTGTTGGGGTAGTTTTGTTGAATTTTACTTAATATGGGATTTCTTGACAGACTTTTAAAACAAGTTTAAAAACACATTGAAATACAATTTCTGATACCCTGGCTGGAGCACAGTCTTGACTTCACTTGGAAAGTGCTACTTGTGGAGCTGCAGAAATAAGACAAAATCTACTAAGATCATAAAAAGTCATTGCATTGCAGTCCCTCTTAGAAGAGCACAAATGAGGCACCAGAAGTTGAAACCAAGGTTACCTTAACACTGGCACTGACTTGATTTCTCAATACAGTAAGTGCTATTTGTTAAAGTAGTCTTGTTATCTTAACTAATAATTGTTATTCTCTGCAGCATGATGTTTTGGTATTTGTTCTATGTTAGAAGAGCCCCTTTCCTGTAGAGTATAATACATGCAGGTTACCTCAAATGGAATCACTGATGTTTGGTGATGTCATAAGTGCTTCTCTTTGGGGTTGTCTTGGTTGTACGTTTATCATCAACAGGAAACAATTTAAAAACATCCATCAGAAAGCAATAAGATGACCTTAACACAGGCACTGACTTGGTTTCTGGTATACAGTAAGTGCTATTTGTTGGGGTAGTCTTGTTGTTGTTTACTTAAAAAATGATGTTTTGATTTCTTCAGCACATTAAACTGTCAATTCTATTACCCTAACTTGAGCACTGTCTTGGACTGACTCAGAAAGTGCTCCATTTTAGTGTAATTAAAATTTGACAATATCTTCTGTGACTATTAAAGAGGTGATTTTGTCACGGTCACTCTTGGACCACCTCAAAAGATGCATTCATGGGATTTTAATATCCAAGTGCTTCTCTTAGAGGTTGTCTTTTTTGTGACTTTATCATCAACAAGAAAAAACAGCAAACATTCATTAGAAGGTCAAAAGATTACCTTAAAGCAGGCACTGATGTCATTTCTCTGTACAGTAAGTGTTAATTGTTGGGGTAGTTTTGTTGAATTTTACTTAATATGGGATTTCTTGACAGACTTTTAAAACAAGTTTAAAAACACACTGAAATACAATTTCTGATACCCTGGCTGGAGCACAGTCTTGACTTCACTTGGAAAGTGCTACTTGTGGAGCTGCAGAAATAAGACAAAATCTACTAAGATCATAAAAAGTCATTGCATTGCAGTCCCTCTTAGAAGAGCACAAATGAGGCACCAGAAGTTGAAACCAAGGTTACCTTAACACTGGCACTGACTTGATTTCTCAATACAGTAAGTGCTATTTGTTAAAGTAGTCTTGTTATCTTAACTAATAATTGTTATTCTCTGCAGCATGATGTTTTGGTATTTGTTCTATGTTAGAAGAGTTTCCTGTAGAGTATAATACATGCAGGTTACCTCAAATGGAATCACTGATGTTTGGTGATGTCATAAGTGCTTCTCTTTGGGGTTGTCTTGGTTGTACGTTTATCATCAACAGGAAACAATTTAAAAACATCCATCAGAAAGCAATAAGATGACCTTAACACAGGCACTGACTTGGTTTCTGGTATACAGTAAGTGCTATTTGTTGGGGTAGTCTTGTTGTTGTTTACTTAAAAAATGATGTTTTGATTTCTTCAGCACATTAAACTGTCAATTCTATTACCCTAACTTGAGCACTGTCTTGGACTGACTCAGAAAGTGCTTCATTTTAGTGTAATTAAAATTTGACAATATCTTCTGTGACTATTAAAGAGGTGATTTTGTCACGGTCACTCTTGGACCACCTCAAAAGATGCATTCATGGGATTTTAATATCCAAGTGCTTCTCTTTGAGGTTGTCTTTTTTGTGACATTATCATCAACAAGAAAAAACAGCAAACATTCATTAGAAGGTCAAAAGATTACCTTAACGCAGGCACTGATGTCATTTCTCTGTACAGTAAGTGTTAATTGTTGGGGTAGTTTTGTTGAATTTTACTTAATATGGGATTTCTTGACAGACTTTTAAAACAAGTTTAAAAACACACTGAAATACAATTTCTGATACCCTGGCTGGAGCACAGTCTTGACTTCACTTGGAAAGTGCTACTTGTGGAGCTGCAGAAATAAGACAAAATCTACTAAGATCATAAAAAGTCATTGCATTGCAGTCCCTCTTAGAAGAGCACAAATGAGGCACCAGAAGTTGAAACCAAGGTTACCTTAACACTGGCACTGACTTGATTTCTCAATACAGTAAGTGCTATTTGTTAAAGTAGTCTTGTTATCTTAACTAATAATTGTTATTCTCTGCAGCATGATGTTTTGGTATTTGTTCTATGTTAGAAGAGTTTCCTGAAGAGTATAATACATGCAGGTTACCTCAAATGGAATCACTGATGTTTGGTGATGTCATAAGTGCTTCTCTTTGGGGTTGTCTTGGTTGTACGTTTATCATCAACAGGAAACAATTTAAAAACATCCATCAGAAAGCAATAAGATGACCTTAACACAGGCACTGACTTGGTTTCTGGTATACAGTAAGTGCTATTTGTTGGGGTAGTCTTGTTGTTGTTTACTTAAAAAATGATGTTTTGATTTCTTCAGCACATTAAACTGTCAATTCTATTACCCTAACTTGAGCACTGTCTTGGACTGACTCAGAAAGTGCTTCATTTTAGTGTAATTAAAATTTGACAATATCTTCTGTGACTATTAAAGAGGTGATTTTGTCACGGTCACTCTTGGACCACCTCAAAAGATGCATTCATGGGATTTTAATATCCAAGTGCTTCTCTTAGAGGTTGTCTTTTTTGTGACTTTATCATCAACAAGAAAAAACAGCAAACATCCATTAGAAGGTAAAAAGATTACCTTAAAAGAGGCACTGATGTCATTTCTCTTTACAGTAAGTGTTAATTGTTGGGGTAGTTTTGTTGAATTTTACTCAATATGGGATTTCTTGACAGACTTTTAAAACAAGTTTAAAAACACACTGAAATACAATTTCTGATACCCTGGCTGGAGCACAGTCTTGACTTCACTTGGAAAGTGCTACTTGTGGAGCTGCAGAAATAAGACAAAATCTACTAAGATCATAAAAAGTCATTGCATTGCAGTCCCTCTTAGAAGAGCACAAATGAGGCACCAGAAGTTGAAACCAAGGTTACCTTAACACTGGCACTGACTTGATTTCTCAATACAGTAAGTGCTATTTGTTAAAGTAGTCTTGTTATCTTAACTAATAATTGTTATTCTCTGCAGCATGATGTTTTGGTATTTGTTCTATGTTAGAAGAGTTTCCTGAAGAGTATAATACATGCAGGTTACCTCAAATGGAATCACTGATGTTTGGTGATGTCATAAGAGCTTCTCTTTGGGGTTGTCTTGGTTGTAAGTTTATCATCAACAGGAAACAATTTCAAATATCCATCAGAAAGCAATAAGATGACCTTAACACAGGCACTGACTTGGTTTCTGGTATACAGTAAGTGCTATTTGTTGGGGTAGTCTTGTTGTATTTTACTCAAAAATGACTTCTTGATACACGTGTTTCCAAACGTGATAAACACATTAAACTGTCACTTCTATTACCCTAACTTGAGCACAGTCTTGACTTTGCTTGGAAAGTGCTACTTGTGGAGCCGCAGAAATAAGACAAAATCTGGCAGAGTTTCAAACATTTGGCACATTTACGTGTGTTTAAGATGGCTCAACTCCCAGTTCACATCCCCATTCTACATGTATTATATGTTACGAACAGTTCTCGTTTTTGGATATTCTGAGTTTTTATGGATTATTCTGTCATGGAGCAACCATCTAGAAACTGCTCCCAAATGTGGGAATATTTCGATTTGGTTCCACCTAATTAGGTAATGTACATTCAAAGTTTTTATTAGAAAGCCTATAGCCTATACTAAACAGTAGTGTTACAGTGATGGTATCATTTTATGCAAGAGGTGCGGTAACGGGTTCTTATCTTGGTTTTACAGGTGCAGTGTTTGCTTTGCCCGCAGCTGCTGACGTATAATAATAATACGTCATCAATGCTGAGGCATTATAGAGGATACACAAGAACACTCAGCCTCGTGTCACCAATCAAAGTCAATATAACCTAGATATACAGGGGTTGGACAATGAAAAGGCCATTAATTAGGACATTATTAAGATTATCTTAAATTTGGAATAGAATAAGATCCAATATTAACGCTGAGGTTGAGCTTGGATTAATTGAAGGACTGACAAGATTTAAACTAACAGGACTGAAAGAAAATGTATGATCAAACTTTACTACCTCCGCTGTGTTCCATTGACTTTGAATTACAAGAGTTTAGCTAAAAAAGGGAAGGTATAAAATGTGCAAACTATCAGAACCTGTGGGTTGATGATATAAATTGTGGTCTTAAATAAATTGGCTTATATTTATGGAATGAGTTGAGGAGTAACCTGTCTTGTTTACCACAAATTCTATTTACATTGACAGAAAACATTTTGTTGCACTTTTGGATATAACAAGATGGAAATAATTATAGTAGACATACATTTGTGGAACTTGAGGGCAGTAGACATTACAGCAGAGACCTCGCTGAAAGCAGTGTTTTAGCGCTCCTAACTGCATGCATCTTTTCCTTCTGGTTCAAAAACTGAAAACCAATCATTTGTACAATTGTTGTACAGAGGTTGGACAATGAAACTGAAACACCTGGTTTTAGACCACAATAATTTATTAGTATGGTGTAGGGCCTCCTTTTGCGGCCAATACAGCGTCAATCCGTCTTGGGAATGTCATATACAAGTCCTGCACAGTGGTCAGAGGGATTTTAAGCCATTCTTCTTGCAGGATAGTGGCCAGGTCACTACGTGATACTGGTGGAGGAAAACGCTTCCTGACTCGCTCCTCCAAAACACCCCAAAGTGGCTCAATAATATTTAGATCTGGTGACTGTGCAGGCCATGGGAGATGTTCAACTTCACTTTCATGTTCATCAAACCAATCTTTCACCAGTCTTGCTGTGTGTATTGGTGCATTGTCATCCTGATACACGGCACCGCCTTCAGGATACAATGTTTGAACCACTGGATGCACATGGTCCTCAAGAATGGTTCGGTAGTCCTTGGCAGTGACACGCCCATCTAGCACAAGTATTGGGCCAAGGGAATGCCATGATATGGCAGCCCAAACCATCACTGATCCACCCCCATGCTTCACTCTGGGCATGTAACAGTCTGGGTGGTACGCTTCTTTGGGGCTTCTCCACACCGTAACTCTCCCGGATGTGGAGAAAACAGTAAAGGTGGACTCATCAGAGAACAATACATGTTTCACATTGTCCACATCCCAAGATTTGCGCTCCTTGCATCATTGAAACCGACGTTTGGCATTGGCATGAGTGACCAAAGCTTTGGCTATAGCAGCCCGGTCGTGTATATTGACCCTGTGGAGCTCCCGACAGACAGTTCTGGTGGAAACAGGAGAGTTGAGGTGCCCATTTAATTTTGTCGTGATTTGGGCAGCCGTGGTTTTATGTTTTTTGGATACAATCCGGGTTAGCACCCAAACATCCCTTTCAGACAAGCTTCCTCTTGTGTCCACAGTTAATCCTGTTGGATGTGGTTCATCCTTCTTGGTGGTGTGCTGACATTACCCTGGATACCGTGGCTCTTGATACATCACAAAGACTTGCTGTCTTGGTCACAGATGCGCCAGCAAGACGTGCACCAACAATTTGTCCTCTTTTGAACTCTGGTATGTCACCCATAATGTTGTGTGCATTTCAATATTTTGAGCAAAACTGTGCTCTTACCCTGCTAATTGAACCTTCACACTCTGCTCTTACTGGTGCAATGTGCAATCAATGAAGACTGGCTACCAGGCTGGTCCAATTTAGCCATGAAACCTCCCACACTAAAATGACAGGTGTTTCAGTTTCATTGTCAAACCCCTGTACATGCAGAATTAGAAAGAATGATGTTAAATGTTTGTAAGTTAAATTGAAGTTACTTTTCTTTATTTTTTTTTTTAGGATCCAGGAAACAAGAGCTTGATGAAGCTCTTGTGGACTTCATAGTGAAGGATTCCCAATCTTTCTCTGTATCCAAACCTATACAACCCAGCCAAACAGTTCCTTGTCACACCAGCCTCATCTGTTCCCTGTGAATATTTTCCAAAGCTGGAGAAATTTCAAAAAAATAAACCGTTTGAGTCCTTCTACTGTGCAGAAATTACTTTTCTTGAATAAAAACACCTGAAGTAACAGAAGCACCCTCTTTATTACACCAAGCACAATGTCCAAAAACACTCAGTACAGCACACTCCCAAAGAAAATATGAATGACAAATCAAAAATTTTCACTTCATTTTTATGTATTTATTTGTTATTTATTTAAAATGGGTCAGTGGAATTTCATGAAACAAATGACAATTCAAGTTAAAGATGCCAGAATTAGCCTTATGGCTATTTTTCCAATCCCCTACAGTTCATATTGTTTTTAAATTATTATTTTTTTCATGAGTTAATTACTTAGAATTTTAATGGGTTACTAAAAACACATACGTACAACACGCATATATACATACATAAGTGCTATTATTTACAGAAGAGGTGCATCACATTCGCAGAGCTTCAGTTGGTGCAACAAGCGCTACTGCCAGTAGATGTCACCCAAGGGAATATAATGAACCTTTGTCTAGTGAACCACTTTATGACACAATGGTTCAAAATGATTCTATGCTTGAAAAAGCCTCATTTCGACATCACTACTGAACGTGAACATACAGGGGAAGGATTGGTTTGTGCATGACCTGTAATGAGTCATTCACTCATTTCACAAAAGTGAAGAAATACAGCGGGTCATTGGATGCGCTCAACAAAGAATTCTTTGTTGATTTTGAGAAAATTGACGATTCCCTTCAGTTGGTGGCCTGTCCCCTGTCACAAGAGCCCGAAACAGCACCAGAATTGGAGAATGCAGCTGGAATTGATCGACCTTCTGGCTGACGCTGTCAAGTTCAAGTCTCTTAAACTGAATGACTTTTATGCGGCACTGAATGAATCGGTGTTTCCAAACCTCCAGAGGACAGCACAGAAGATGCTGCCGTTGTTCGGCTTGACTTATGTGTGTGAACAGATGTTCAGCGTCATGAACTTCAACAAAGCCACCCACAGATCCAAGTTGACTGACCAACACCTTAGACCCATCCTGAGAATTGCCACAACAAAACTGACTCCAGACTTTGACATGCTGGTTAAAAAGGGACACCAACAACACTGTTCCCACTGAACTCAAAAGTACGTTTTTCTGCTCTTAAAAATGTTACATGTCATTTCTGTTAGGGTGTGTAGATAAGTGGTGTGCAGGTGTACTGCCTTCTCAATATAAACAATGCTTTTAAGAAAGTCAAGTCAAGTTTATTTATATAGCGCTTTTCAGCAACAAGGCACTCAAGGCACTGTACATAATGAAAAACAGTACAGTGATACAGAAAATCAAACCATAGAGGTAATTTAAAAAAAAGAGGGAATAGAATGATGGATAAGAAAATGAAAGGAAAATTGGACTGAAAACTTAACTGTCCCTGTTGGTGCATTTGCTGTTTAACATGTTAAGTGTCACATAGATCTATTGCACTTCTGTCTTCAGGATTGTCCATGTGAATGTTGAAGTCTCCCACAATAATTAAACAGTCATAATCAACATATATCACAGATAAAAGCTCATTAACATTACTGAAAAAGTTTGTTTTGGACTTAGGAGGCCTGTAAATATTCAAGAACATGGTTCGGAACGGGCTCTTTACCTGGAGAGCCAAATATTCAAAAGAGTCAAAATTTTTGTTTTTTGTTAATTTAATTTTCAGTGTTTTAAGAGTCATTTCAATAAATAAATACTCTGGGACTTGGAAGAGATATTTTGTTGTAATGCTTTTGTTGATTTTCTATTTAAATTAAAGCACGTTTCATATCCCATGTTATTATTATTATTTTTTTCTCTTATGAGGTGAATTACCAAAACACTCCATCCATCTGCTCTTGGTCCCGCCCTTCTGTCAATGTTTAGAACACTCTGTGGCCCACGGGTCAAAAAGCTTGCCCACCCCTGTCCTAGACGGATATTCTATTTTAAAGACGGAGGACGGCGCCATCACATCTGTGGTTGAGGTAGGCATTATTTCATGGTTTAGCGGAACTACAAGATCATTGTCCAGATAGATATTTTTGAGAATCACGTACGGTTACTATAGTCTCATTTTGTGAGGTGCAGATCAGAAAAGCTGCTTCCATTTGAAACAGACTTGTGTTTACTGCCTTCATAAAAGCTAGCTTAAACGGCAAACGCTACATCACTCCTCATATGTCCAAATATTCCCCTTTGTAGTTCGGTCTGCTTAAAAATCAACACCATGGAGAATGTCCTCCGATATCAAATTAATCTTGATAAGACGTTGTTTTGGAAATAGTTGGAACTGAACTGTTCTGACTTAATGTAATATTAAAGCAGATTAATCCATTTAACAGCTGCCGAAAGCTAAGGGATCTTCGCTTTTATGGGTTTTGTTTTAGGTTCACGATTCTTTCACAAGTAGCACAGTGGCGGCGAAGAAAGCTGACATTCAAGCAGGGATAAATATAAGAGGTACTCTGTTATACTGTACCAGATTGACCAAAATTGCACCTGAAAGAACTGTAGTACAGGTCGGTAATGACCGAAAATTAGCAGTAAAAGCTTCTGAACCAGAGGTGTTTAATGTTTTGTAGTGAAGCAAGCAAGTCCATGTTTTAAATTTGACTAAAGTTTTAAAATATTTATTTAATTACAGTGTTCTTAATATGTAATTTTGTTTTAAAAGGACCTTTCATATGTCTAAGGTTTTAAAAGCATCTGTGTGTTAGAATCCATATTTCCTCTGCTAGTCTGTATGTAAGTATGGTGTAGTAAGCTTCATTTGATCATTTAAACTGTGACTCTTAAAAATGAGTTACACTGTAAAATACGTTGAGATTGGTCAGTGGGCAATTAGTGCAATGTCAATAACATGCTACTGTTTTAATGAAGATGATTCATAAAAGATCTGCTTATTTTTACAGGAGCCAAAGCTATAGAGAAGGCTATACGAAATCTTGTTGGAATTCTGTCAAATAAAAATTTTCAGCTGATCCAAAATGCTGCAGCAAGAGTTCTGATGAAAATTAAAAAGAAAAATTATATTTCTCTTATTTTAGCTTCCCTTCATTGGCTGCCTGTATACCAGAATAGAATTTAAAATTCTCCTTTGTCGAAGCCGTCTCTGCTTCCCCGGGTCCGTTGATTTGGGTACAGGTTTCAAAAGAGTGAAATAAACACAAGTACAATCAACTTATGTTCGCCTCTGCAGAGTGAGAGAAAGGTGCTCCAGTCCAAACCTGTGAGCCCATCTCTACTGTCCTCTGTTTCCAGCCAGTTTATTTCAGTCTTAGGGGTGTGTTCAACATATACATATATCATGTCACTCATGTATGTAGCATAACATTTCCTTAGGCCCAAATAAGGAGTGCTTATGGTTACTTTCTTCTGGCAAACTCATCTTCCCCTGTCTCTTTCATCCTCCATCTATTTACGACCTTGCCCTCTCTCTAATCTTTCTCCCTTGTCATTCACTAATTTATGACTGACTGACTTTCTATGCCTCTCACTCCCCTATATCTGCACCTTCCAGTTACACACATAGATAGTTTATATTCTACACCTTCTCACATATAAAACCCTTAATGATCTATCTCCATCATACATTAGAGATCTGATTGTTCCATATATTCCTAACAGACCACTTTGTTCTCAGACTGCAAGTTTACTGGTGGTTCCTAGAGTCTCTAGAAGTAGAATGGGAGGCAGATCCTTTAGTTATCAGGCTCCTCTCCTGAGGAACCAGCTCCCAGTTTTAGTCCGTGAGGCAGACACCCTGTCTACTTTTAAGTTTAGGACTAAAACTTTCCTTTTTGATAAAGCTTATAGTTGGAGTGGCTTAGGTTATCCTGAGCTATCTCTGTAGTTATGCTGCTATAGGCTTAGGCTGCTGGAGGACATAATGACCACTTTCACTCTCTCTGCTAGATTCTCACACTACTCTCCGATTTTGCTTTATCTGCCATTATTTCAGCTTTTAACTCTATGTTCTCTCTCTGTTTTTTCTTTTTCCAGAAGCTACACCTGGCCTGGCTCTGTGTTTAGCTGTGGCTCCTTCCTGGAGGAGGACATCGACAAAGCTTCTGCTGCCAACAACTTAATGCTCTCCTACAGAGAGCCCTGTCTTTCCTAGACATAGGTGCTGGCTGAGCTCTGACTAACTGTATGTGCTCTCTTTCATACTCTAGACTTGAAAACTGGCTCAGAGTTTATCTGCTTAGCTGTCTTTCTCTGTCTCTACATGCTCATCCAGAAGGAGTGAATGCTGCAAGTCACTGAGTCGATTCAATCTGCTGGGTTTCCATAAATAGAAAAACATTTAACCAATCTGAATAAAAAACTGAATCTGACTGCACTGTTTGATAGTTAGGATTAATTGGAATGTATGGAGCTGACTTGAAATCTGTATGATTTGATTGAATTGACTTTGTAAAGTGGCTTGAGATGACGTGTTGTGAATTGACGCTATATAAATAAAACTGAATTGAATTGAAAAGAACAAGGGGGTATAAGCTGCACAGTACACAGAAACCTGCTTCTCCCATGTAACAGTTTACGTGTGAAAGGACTGGACAACAAACAGCAGAGCAAACATAAGAAGAAAACACAATCTAAAGTGAGAAGACAACAAGAAACAATGCAAGAGAACACAGATACTGATGGTGATGAAGAAGGTGCTTTTGTCTGGAGATCTCCTTGCCTGCAGGTTTGGGAGGAAAGCAGAGCTCAGGCGCACATCCACAAACCTGAGCTGGACCAGCAGCTGGAGCAACCCCAGGCGGAGGACACTCATAACCTCAACTACCTGGCCATGGCAGCAGAAGAGGATGATTTGTCAGCAGCAGAGGGTGAAACGGACCAGGTACACCCCAGCGACCACCCTTCAGATGAAGAGGCACCTCAGCAAAGAGACAGAGACACTGATGTTGACACCTTTCTTACACATCTACCTACAGAGAAAGTGATGTTGGCCACATGCCCTCTCTTATGACCTGCTCGGACACGCAACCACAAGACCAGGGTGTATGGACTGCATCGAGGTCACTCTAGAGGAACATGTGGGTGGGCTCTGGAGACCATGGGTGTCCGACAGCATGCAAAGAGCTTGTTAAAGACGAAGACAGTGACATGCGCTATATGACTGTAACGAGAAATATCAATGATTCAGAATATACTGATATACATATGGTAACAGACAAAGTGGTAAAGTTGGCCATTAATGTATCTGTTTACAAAAGTAAAGGTATTATTCATGGTAGGGTGAACTTGTTTATTTGTTGTGAGGAGAAATATGGTTATTTTTACAGAAACGTTAGTATTGTTTGATATGTTATTCAAAACTGTCTACCTGGCGCCGTGCTGTTGGGTTAGCACGCGACCACATATAGAGGCTATAGTCCTCAAAGCGGCCGTTCCGGGTTCGACTCCCGGACCCGGCAACCTTTGAAAAATGTCTCCCCCTCCTTTCTTCTCTGACTACTATCAAAAATAAAGGCCTCTAGTGCTGAGAAACATTCTAAAAAGAAAAACTGTCTACTACAGGTTATTTGCTATAAGTGGTGTTAAAAGTGTAAAATATCACTGCCATAGCTCAAGGGACACTGGTTAAATGTGAAAAGTGTATTTCTTTCTTTTACTAAGTGGGGGGAGGGTTGTATGGCATCCAGGACTATTTGACTATGATTTTGAATCTCATTATTATGACATAGCACTCGGCGGAAATAGGCTTCTATATGTAACTTGTCAGAAATTGTTTTCTAGAAAACAAGGACGTCTCCTCATTAGCCCACCGGCAGGTGGCGGTGTGGCCATATGACCAAACTAGCTAGCTCCTTTCAGCTGAAACTGAGGAGCTCCGCCTCAACAAGACAGCAGGTGACAAGATTTAAGTTTCGCTTAAACGTTTAGCAATAATGTTGCCGTGTTTTGACCCTAACAAGCCCTGGACTCCGAGTCCTGATGATCTACGATTTTTGACGACCCCATCCGCTGTGTATCCGACGGGTTGGCCCGGTCTTCCCGCTACGAAGCACTACCAGGAGCCTGTTTCCCGCTCAGAACACAGGGTCATGGACTTCCCCGCCATGTTGGTGCTACCTCAACTACTACCACCGTCGGTTATGCCGTTCCATAACCATTCATTTTTTGAACATTATTACGCAAGTAAGTTCGCGAAAAGGCACAAGGTCGGGTAAAGTTCTACTCCTGGGTTTTTAATGGTAGTGACGCTGTAGAGATCTGTAGTTCCTGTTCTATTCTACAACTAAATCTGGTTTCTGCTTACACAGATGAGAGCAGAAAAGACGTCCTACACAGGTATGCGCATATCGTTATTCCTACATGCCGTTTTCATAATGAAGAGACGTGTAGTTCTATTTTGCTCTTGGCGCAGGTCTGTGTTTGATTTGGTGGGTGCTCATCACTGTCTGCCATTAACGGACACGGAGCTGCTACGATGGTATCTCTGCCTGTCTCCGGAGGACAGGAGGATCATACTGGGTATGTCCTGAAAGCCTGTCCGTTTGTACTGTTGTAAAATGGGAGTTTTTACTCTCTTTCCTCCCTGTGCACCACCGGGTCCGTTTCTCTCCAGTTCCGAGACCCAACCAGTAAAACCAGCAAAGGTTTTACCTTATGAAATAACGAGAAATTGTTAAGTATAAAATCAATATTTAATGCCAAAATGATCAGTGTACAGAGTATACAATTGAACAGATACAGTGACATTGACCTTCGGTACCGGCCCCCCCTCAGCCCATCTTAGGGATGAACCAAGAGGAGCAAAAAATGGAGCGTGAGTCCTGCTTTTATCCATGCCTGTTCTTAACTCTCCTAAAAGGTGTCATCCTCTATCAGTTTATCCTTGACTAGGTGTTGCATCTTATGTGATATCAACAGTTATGTTGTGTAAGCTGTAGCAGTGTGCGGTGCAGCAGATAAGCAACAAAGGCAGATATATTCAACTAGGGCAGCAAAGAGATGATTAGAAAGGCCACAGAATCATACATCCATAACAATCCTCCTGCTGAGGTGGGAAAAACCCACCTCACATCAATCGATGTGTCTAGTGCATATCAACCTAAGCTAGAATATGGCAGGCAGTTCCTTCCGGCCGTCACGTAACCACGCCCCTCAAACGGAGTGCCACTGCCTGCAGCCCTCAGTGTGTGCACCCCCTCTGTTTCCCATAGAACAGACCTATGCTGATGTGTGTCTGAAATTTAAATGATTAAAAACATTGTAAATAGATAATAATGCCTGTTGAAAAATTAAAAACAACAAAAATAATAAAACCCTGGAAGCACAGCGGAAATGAGCAGCACAGTGTGTATCATTATATTGTAGACCCTAAATCATAGACCCTGTTCAATTATCTATTGCACTTGTCTGGTCCGGTTTCCCTCCAGGCCACAGGAAAGGGTTGGTCATCCTCCTGGTGTGGCATCCTTGGCTCCCTATTCCTGGTTGGTCTTGGGCAAGGCCTGGTGTTGCATCCTTGGTTTATGGCTGTGATTTAATTTTGCTCCCATTTCCAGGCTGGCTCTGAACAATGGGTTTCGACCTCCTCCTCACAGCACAGTATCATAATTTCTCCCAACACTTTGGTTTGGTTCCATGAGATCCACATCATCACTTGTGCTTAAATATTCAGTGGACAACATCAGTGTGCTCTGGCACCACATCCATTTGATATTCTGGTAATCTCAAACCTCTGGTATCACTGGAACCAATCGCACGATCAATACACCTGAAGATAAGAGCTCGAATATACGTTGCACAACAGCAAATACAACCTGCGATCACTACAACAGTCAATGAAGTGAATATACTCACCAGTAGGTTTTCCTATTTTCCAAACCACGTCTCAAACATGTTTGTGAATTCATCGATTCCTGAGTGCGATTTTAATTCAGTGGATAGTGATTCCAATTCTTTTAGGGCCTTCGTCAGAGATCCATCAGGTGCTGTAATTGTTGGGAATAAAAGAACAACAAGCCTCTCCAAAAACACCACACAACAGTTCTTCTTTTGCTAGGATCATATCCAAAGCTATTCTAATTTGACAAGAAATAATTTCAACGGCCCTGTCCCAATACCCACACTTCGCTCCTCTGAAGTGTTTACTTTGTACAAGTGCATGTAAGGGTTGAAGAGCGCAGGTTACAAGCGTGCAAAATTGGAGAATTGAGACAGTAGGGGTTACATCATCGACTTGCACCTCTGCACCGTAACTGCAACATCAAAAAGGGCGGGAACCAGCGCTGTTTTCGCAGTGTTGCTGCTAAAAAAACTATTTAAAACTGCAACAAACAATTGTTTTGAGGAGAAGAAAGTGCAGGAAGCAAAGGAGGCTTATACACCAGACTCTCGCTGCGTCAGTGTTTGTTTGAAAGGTAACTTCAGTGTTATGACCTACTGACTGCCCAGACTCACTCTAAACCCAGTGGTATCTTACAATGTTGAGCCTGGAAAACCAGTACAAAAATATATTTGTCGGCTCGCTGTCTAAAGTTTACGTAGTTATTCTGATTTGATGGCTGGTTACGTTGATGGTTGTGATTGGTTTTTGCTCAGAACGTCATGTGCAGCAGTGAATTGTGGGTAATATACTTCGGCGAAGTCCGCATAGATGCGAAGGGCGGATGTGGGACACAAAGGGGGCGGGGCTAAGGACGACTCTGGAGAATTGGGACACACTACGCACTCGAACCCATGAACGGGAACGCGCAATTCAGTGACACAAGGGTGGAAGTGCGAGTATTAGGACAGGGCCAACATCCTGTTTACAAAGCCTTCAGCTGTCCCTCCTGTTTTGCAGTGGTGTCATTTAAAATATTAGAATCGGTTCTAGCAGGAAGCAGTTTGTATTCTAGCAGACATATCAAATTCAAAAACACATTTTCTGAAAGGTTCCCCCTGACAAAGTAGGCCAATCAGTGTCAGGGTGTCCTGGATGGAGAGGGAAACCAGGGCACAGCTTTCCTGTCCAGTCAATAGCAATTATTATTAATTATTAAAGCAATTATTCCCCATAAATCAGTTCTGTTCAGCAGCAAGTAAAGGTTCAAGGCCTTGTATCAAGTTAATTTACAATCTAAGTTGCAAACATCATCTATAAATAAATAACTCAGAAGCACATAAGAAGTTATAAATAGTTGAACACTCATTCAACCCTTCATGCAAATTATTCCACAATTTTCCAGATTCACAGAAGTAAACATTTGTTTGTTGATTATTCACACAGTTTTACTTTAGAAATCCTTCTCCTCTCTGTGTTTTTTGATTTTGTGAAATTTACCAGGACATACTCCTTCAAGCTTTAACCCAACAAATAGAATTTTTATTGTTTATTTCTTTATCACGTTCCTTCTGTTGAAGTAACCCAGCCCACTCAAACATTTATGAAACAGGTTCCACATCATTGTATTTTGTTAGTTGAAAGCAAAAGGATGAGTTAATCTTACATTATGACGTTATGGTTACTGGAATAAATTAATTTAATTCCACAAGCACATTTATGATGTGTTAACTGGAAATGAAATGTTAAGTCATAAGATATCCAATTGAACCTATTCATATGTTCTTCCTCAGTTGTTTCTGATTTCTCTGGGGTTTCCTTCGGAGGACGTCTCTTCCTTCCTGCAATATGATCTGCTTACCTTAGTTTTGCCCTCATCCAGAGTTCCATTTGTTTCTCCCGTTGGTTCTTTGGTTAGAGCCTCATGTGTGTTATGAGACATAAACTTCACAGCAGATTAAAATCTTTGAACATGTCAGTTGCCCTCTCTGTGAATCCAGACTGGGTGCACACTAGAGGCTGACATTTTTTCGGGAGTCCCACGGGTCACGGGATTCCCACGGGAAACCCGCGGGACGGGAGACAGCATCAGTAAAGATCACGTGATTGGGATGGTACAGGATAAAAAATGAACGGGAGCAGACGGGAGCGGGAGCTAACTAATAGGAGGGAAAATAAACTAGGATCAATTGTCCTTGGAAATGTAAACTGAGACTTTGTTATAAACTTTAAGAAAAAAAAACTTGGATCGACGCCGCCATTGTGTAGTTTTTTTCCAAGAAGCCTATACTATAATGCGAGTCAAACGAACTACACGACCCACAAGCCAACAGTGCTTCTGCTCGGTGTTTTCCACCTGCGTTCAGGATGGAGGGAACAAACGCAGGTGGAGAACTGGATGTGGTAAAATTGGATTTGTAACGTAAAGTCAGAAGTAAGGACTTATCTATTAAACTCATAGAGCTGACAGGAAAGTCGCAAATATTACCGAACTTCAGGAGAGTTGAATGTAGCGGTGTTAACATGCAGTCTGCTGCTTGTAAAACGTGTTTAGTCGTAATCAAGTTCACCAGTGATTAAGGGACACTTGTAAAACAGATTCTGGATTAAATCAGTCCTGCTTCTCTTCATTCGTCAAACCAAAAGTACCAACATGTGTCAAGTCTCATCTGACCAACAAAATTGCTGCATGTGCGCTAAAGATTTAAGAGGTAATGTACGGAAGCCTGTGAGGGGACATGGGGAAATTTATTTATTTTGCGTCTCCACGCAATACTTTTGCGTTCGGCATTTTGGAGCAACAGCACAGATGATAAACTGCTCATAAAACAAACACTGATATGTGATTGATATGGTTTATTTGTTATATGCAGGTTAACATGCAGTAAACAATGCGATGAAATGCTTAGGATAAGAAGAACCGTTCAAATCACGATAAAAAAAAAACCCACTAATGGCGTACAAAAATAAAGTACACATCATGCAGCAGTAATAAGCAAATAAAGTGTCACAGATGTGGTTTCGTGCAGTTTTATGGTCCAGAGTTTAGTAGTTTGTTTGACAGCTTGTGGATAAAAACTGTCTTTTTGTCTCATTTGAAGATCATTTTATTTAAGGCTGATTTCAAAATAAAACTCAATAAATCTCAAAACGGGTGTAGTGTTTGTTTCAATTTTGCAGTTATCTGGTTTGGAAACTATCCCACAAAGTATTACGAAATAACGCAAAGACTATTGCGTGGGAACACGAAAGAGAAAAAATTCCCCATGTCCCCTCGTGGACCTCATAGAAAGGCTTCATCAAGGGAAGATATTAAATAAATATGTTGTGAAATAGAAAAAAAAATGAATGTATCATTAAATGTACAATTTATTTAATACATCATTAAATATTAAGTGTACCACTAATTACGTCATGTCGTCTTTAAAATTATACTTAATTATTCAGTGGCCCATTTAACTGCATTATAGTCCATTTCATGATATAATGGTACATTTATTGTTTCTAATGATGTATTAAATAAATAAATGGTACCTTTAATTTCATGGCACATTTAATGTTACATTTCTTTCATGTTACATTTACTTCACTTATGGGACATTCACAACATTTATTTATTTAATGATGATTTTATTGTATTAATTTAGTTTGAACCTCCATTCTTGATGCCTGTATAGGAGGTCATGTCAGAATTTAAATCAGGTGTTCTGGAGCAGACAAACATCTAAAACTCGCAGGGAAGGGGTCCCTGAGGACCAGGGCTGTGAACCATTGAGGTACAGTTTCTAAATTATGAAGGTAATGCCTTTTTGGCCTTTTGTTCACCAAGTACAGTTCTCTTACTAGGTGCATTTTTCTTTCATTTCAGCAACTTGAAACATAAAAGTAATGTCATTGTTCAAAGGAAACGATCACTTAATAAATGAGTAAAATACAACTATGTACATTTTGTTTATTCAACTAAGATAGGCATGGTCTGTTTCCTTGTTTGATATTTTATTATTTCTTCATTATTATTCTTTTTACTTTAACTGGCCTTTACTACAGCTAAAAACAGGGACCTAACTGGTCCTTCAAAGAAAGAAATTGCCAAAAGACTAAATGAAGAAAACAAAAATGGGAGTGGCACAGGAGTGGGAGTCGTTCTGAATGGGAGCGGGACGGGAGTGGGAGTCAATTTACCAGGAGTGGGACGGGACAGGATTTTTTTCGTTATGCTGGCCTGGGATTGGGATGGGACAAGACATTTTTCTGTGGGAGCGGGATGGGACAGGAGAGAAAATCCACTCCCGTGTCACCCTCTAGTGCACACCCCGACTGAAGAGAGGAGGTGAAAGGTCAGGGCATGGTTCTTCCTGTCAGCAGCTCATGGGGAGTTAAACCCATGAGCTCAGTGGGTGATGATCTGATATAAAACATCACCAAGGGCAGCACATCCAGCCACTTCATTTTTGTATCAGCACAAACTTTAGCCAAATGTTCTTTGATTTGTGTGATTAGCTCTCTCAGCCGACCTGGTGAAAGTGTCAAGCACATCTCTACATCCTTTCACTCTGTTGTCAGCACCCATGAAATCTATAACAATTTCCTTTAGGGCTTGTTGGGAACAGGAAATGCTCCAATACCTGTTTTCATGAGAATCTTATATGTAGATAATATAACAGTCATCTTCTCACCTTTAACCAAAAATCATATTTATATTGTAACCTATTTAGTTGCTACTTTATTGTCCGTTAACTAGTAGCCAAAGTTTGATTTGTTCAAACTGTTATTTTCCATAAATATTTTTGAAATCATCCCCAGAACAAAGTATTTATATCATTTACCATGAAGGTGTCCAGTGTTTTGGACAACCTACTTTTCAAGCGCGTTGATAATTTGATTATATCTACCTAAATTAGACCTTTAGCGTCCTTCCCCGTAACCTCTACCCCCAATACTAGATACAAGTAATTTGCATATTCTATACAACCTTAATCATACCATTATTTAGTTATTTATTCCTGTTAAACATTTGATCACTATAACCAGTCATTTTTCCCAATAAATTCATTTTCATTTTTCCATCCTATGATTATTATTACTTTTTGTTTTTTCTGAAGTCTAAAGGTTAGTCAGACAAACATTTGAGACAAACATTGAAACAGAAATTTAGACAAACACTTAAGACACACAACACATGCCAGCTTCAGCCACCCCTCTTAAAGAAGATTGGGCAGCCAAATCTTTTACGTTCAAATTATTCAACCAGAAACATATGGCAGAATGACAGGTTCTATTTGGTTCTGTTCCCATTCCAAAGAGAATTTAGATCCAATTTCACCTAAAAAAAAAAAAATGTATAAGAAATGTAAGTTTTCACCCTCTGAAACTAAAACCCAGAAAATTGTTCCAACTTGAGAGCATCTGAACACATCTAGGGAACACAGACATTAGAGAAAAAACAAACCTGGTGCACTCTAAAATGTTCATTAGTTGTCTGAACACAACTATGAATCAAAACCCAAAACAAATAATGAGCTCACAGAAACTAAAACATACCATTTGATCTATGAACCTTTCACTCATGTGGCCCATATCATTCATCATTCATACCTTGGGCCTTCATTCATTCCTCTCACATCCTTCTCAACCACACGTTTTCAACCCTCAAACCCAATCTTTCGATTCCTATTGTTCCTGAACCCCAGAGATCTTCTGTCCTAAGTAATAATGTGTCAATGGACCCATTTGTCGGGCTGGTCCCATCCACCTTTTCAGGCCTTCCTCACCTAGGAGGAAAATAAATGTTTAGGGTTATCACTCACATCATCAGGCAATATAGTGGGACGACTCTTCATCAACCTTTCCAGAGAAATCATTAGTATTGTGACCAGCAATGCCTGAAAATAATTTGATCATACAGCCATCCCAGTACAACAAATTAACACGAACAAGAAATCACAAACTCGGGTAGTGAAATCAGCATTTTTCTTTCTTTCACCATCTTCACTTCACAACACACAATCATATTGGTACATTGTTATTTCCATTATTATTTTATACAAAGAAGACAAAAATAAACGACATTGCAGTCTTGCTGTGTACCAGCTTATTAAAGAATAAAAGAAGATAAAAAGCAAATAGGTTAGTTATAAACAGAATAATTTTGTTCAGAAAAAGGAAAGGATAGCCCACCTTTGTAGCACCTGGTGGTCTGACACAAAAACTATGGATACTTGGCCTCTTGTTACCCTTTTTGCAGCATCAAGTAGTGAAAGTTGAAAATTAATTTGTACTTCGGCCTACCACAATGAACCTATTTATGCATAATCCGTCAGGGATTTTATTGTTTTTAATTCCATCAATTAAATCAACTCTATCATTTAATGCAACTACCACTTATATGAACAGGAACTCTGCATCTGTATGTGTTGTCTTATTTTGTGTCTTGATGTTAAGTGTATGTGTCATGCAGTTGCTATGCTGGTGGTTGTGAGAGTGTATGTGTCCTTGAGAATGTTGTGGGTATTTCTGTGTGATTTTTTTCATATTTGGTTGATTTGTTTTACTGTTGTTTATCTTCTGTTCTGCAAGGACCCTGTCAAAAATGAGATGGTGCATCTCAAGGGGTTACACTTGAAATAATCAGTTGTCAGTGCTGCCAATTATACTTTTTATTTCTTTCCATACATAATTTGTGCCATGATAGGGTTAAATAAAGTCAAAATCAGGTCGAAGGACATTGGGTCTGCCCAGCAAATGTTTCTGTTTGGCTATGATAAAGCTGCTGTCTTTTAATCATCTGGTTCCATAACAATGTTTGTGGTATTCATCAGCAAGATTATAACAGCTCTGAATGTTCTATTCTAATCTAGCTTTATTTAGATCTATCTATATTTTCTAATGCAGTAAGTCCTTATTATATTTAAGAGTGGGGTCACTAGTTTGTATTAGTTGTTATTATTCTAATAATGCAAAGTGCTAATTGCATTAGTTCTAATGCTTATTTGAATCTTTCCATACCTCGATTGGTCTCTTTTTATGTGTAGGATTCAAGAAGAGTATTGTATTCATTTAATTGTGAATGTAAGTATTAAATCTGAACCACAGATACTATTTTTTAAAATCTGGTTCAATTACATTTAACTGTAACTGAGTCTTGTGGAAAAAACTCACTCCTCATCTGTTTAGAAGGCTTAATGAAATTGATGAACACAGAAATGAAGGGCATGTTATGTCTTATATTCTTAGTTTGTCTTACCCAGTTTTATAAACAAACCATACAGTTTCAGTCAGCTATAGTTTTTACCTTTTTATTATACTTTGTATTTATTTCCAGTAATTAAAGTTTGTTTCAGTTAACTCAATTTTTCTCCATTTCAGTCCAGTCCAGTAATTATGTTAAGGTGCATTTCATCTTGTGTTAAATTTGACTCTGATTTGATCATTCTGTGAACCTAGAAAAAGTCCAAACATCTGTTAAAATCATGTTTTGAGAGGAAAGATTGTCCCTTTCTGGCACCTTCCTTTGTTTCATCATAAATAACTGACCTAATATTGTTATGGTACTGTTCAGGATCAGACCTGCTCTTGTAGTCTCTAATTATTATTGTGGCAACCCTTAGGTGGCATATAGATAATACCTTATTTAATAAATGACACTGAGCATCAGACAGTTTAAAATGTTTTTACCCTTCAAGCAGGCGGTCCATGGCCTGGTCAGGACTGGTTCCCCGGTTTACCTCTAGCTTGAACTGTTTCCCCAGACCTAAAAACTCAAAATTCCAATTAGTTTCATATCAGAAAACAATTTAAATTAAATGTATACTGCCACATATACCCTAATTTTTACACAACATGAAACAGACATTCATTTCACAAAAACAGACAGACAAAATGGACAGACACTGGCCACATAAAAGTTTGATTACCCTGCTTGTAAAAGAATTGTGAAACATTGAAGAGAGGTCTATGAGCTTTCTTATTTTTTATCAGCATTTCAATACAGGTAGAACTGTTGCCATCTTTATATGATATTGGAAAAATTCTGGAAAGCTTTTTGAGATAGAAGTTTGACAATGATCATCAGAACATCAGACCTTTATTAGCGCTTTTAAGGTCCCTCAAAAACAATCTACCACAATGAAATCAGTCCTTACCATTCACACACTGACAACGTTTCCCCATGACTGTCATGAATATCCGCTTGATGGTTTTTGGAATTTTGTGTGATGACTGATTTGCTGTGTACTTGATTGATGTTTTTAACGATTTTATGTTTTTATAATGTAAAGCACTTTGAATTGCCCTGCTGCTGAAATGTGCTATACAAATACATTTTTACTTACTTACTTCTGTCAGAGCAATTTTTATTTGCAAAAATTTCAATATAATTTCCTTTTTATATTCTTATAATACACATAATTTACTCATAATCCTTTTTGTTTCTACTAGGTCTGTTTTGAATTCTTCAACTCTTTTTTTTTTTTATTCCACCAAGAATCAATAAGGTGGTCTTAGTGGGGTCCACCTTGAAGGTGTTGTTTGTCCGGTCCGTCTAGTCTGGAGAAGTGTCAGGTTATCATTGTCAGGTCACTGAGGTTCACAAGTCAGTCAGAACCTTGGTCATTTGGTCTGTGCACATAATGTTTCATAGATCCAGTCTATGATCAGTCAGCAAAACTTCCACACAGTGTGATGTTATTTCTGCGGTAGGTGAAGTTGTTAGTATCTCATGTAGACTGACATATACAGTTGCATTTGGAGAGGATCTCAGATTAAATAAACATAGTCAGAGCTTCAATCCAGGTTAATTTTGTGTGCAGACTTTAGCCAATTTTTCTTTTTGTATACATAGTTCTGTTAGCTCTCCATACTAACCCATGAGATGCTGGTTTGAAAGCCTGCACCAATTAACATTTTACTCCCATTTATCTTTCAACTTCACCTGGATCTTTATTGGAGAAAATGAGTGCCATCGTCAGATCTCATGATTTCAGGCACTCCCATGGTGTTATTTCCTGGTCTTTCCCTTTTTAGAAGGAACCTCTTCCTTCAGTTTTGTGTTCTGCTCCCATGTTAGTGAAATCAATCATTATTTGCTTCCATGGAGCACTGTGGACTGGAACGCTGCCCAGTCCTGCTTTTAATGAAACCTTTTGATTAACCTAATTGCAGATTTCACACAGTTGCACATAATATGTTGTGACATTCTGCAAATTATCTTTCAATTTCTGACTTGAGAAATAGGACCTGTTGCTTTGAACCAGCACAGTGACTTCTGCTGTTTTCCTACTTCCCCCTGTTGAGAGAGAAAAGGTGATCATATCTAAGGTTCTACAGAGAATCACATAAACTTCTGGTGGCCTGCGGCCTTGAGTTTGCCACATGCAGGGTAGAGTTACAATCTTTATCAGAGCTCTCAGCGGAGACAGGCTTCTGCTGTTTGCAGAAGTTTTATCTTTGTTTTCAGGCAGCTGCATGTCTGTGTCAAGTTTAATGCTGCAGTCATTTCACCAAGCTAAGGAGAGAATTTAACTTCTCTCAAAAGAGGAAAAATCAAAAATGCACACAATGTGGGTCAAATATGGAATTATTTCCCTGTAAAATGAATCTTCTGCATGTGCTTTTCAACTGGCCTCAGCATTATGGCTATGTTAGTTAAGGGCTGATCTTGCTGTTCTTTCTGTTTTTTAATTTTCAATCTAGTCTGACACCATGCTTGAGTAGACTAGGTTTGTTTTGTGAGTTTTTAACAGAAAGTGGGGGAGGCGCACACTGAGTTATAAAACTATTTTCTTTGCCTGTTGTTTATGAATTGCAGTCCCATAGCTGCTGTATGATGGAGTGGGAGAAAATGATTTCCCTATAAAATCTCCATGAATTTCCGAAACATTCCCACAACCTGCATGTATTTGCACCAGCTGTTAAGAGTCCAATTGTTGTTTTGTGGTTTCACCTGGATTTATGATTCGCTGTTTGCTGTTTTCCAGCAGTGCCCAGAAGGACGCTGGTGGATAAGGACTATTACTCTCATTCATACTCACTCAGTTTCTCATGGGGCCGCCCCCATGACTTGCTTTTAATTCACAACACTCAGTTCTGGCCAACCGGGACGTATGACACGCTATGTTCCGAGCTCCCGGTCCAATTGAAAGAGCTCTAATCGGCTTCCAAGACACCAGAACACATTCACTCCACCGGAGGATGGATTCAGCGTGCAGTCCTTGTTATCACCGCTAGGTTTCCAGTCTACACACTTCCTCAGTCCACCGATCTCTTTCACACAGTACAACAAGTTATGTAAAAACATTAATCATCATTCACAATACTACTGTTTACCAAGGCGAGCCTGTAAAAACAGGTGGAGACCTATTTTGTATAACTTCGTAAGCAAGTTTCCCGGAGTGTCAAGATCATTAAGTCATCAATCAATTAATCAACCAATCCACAGATCAAATCCATATAGATCATTTCACCAATTAATTCAACCAATCAATCACCCTGAGGTTAACCAATCTCCGCTCCTCGGGCCGAATCCGCTATCTTATTCAAACCTTTCTTCATCAAATCACTGATTCGTTTTTCTATCTCATGCATGAGTTCTCTATTTCTGACGTCTTTTTAGCTCTTCATCTTTTTCACCATTTTCCACAGCTATATAAACTAGGTGAATGTCACTCCGTACTTAAATTTGGATCCGTGGAAGTCCAGAAAAAGAGACGTGAGAGCTCAGCCTTGCAGTAAAAGCGTCTGTCTACCAGGTATTTCTTCCTACCTGAGATGACCGCGGTCTGTACTGAAGGCTCGGTCCCCCCTGCCGCTGTCTGGGATCTTCCTAGCAGGGTTTGTCTCGTTTGGACCCTGGACAGCCGGACGAGCCCCCACTGTTGTAAAATGGGAGTTTTTACTCTCTTTCCTCCCTGTGCACCACCGGGTCCGTTTCTCTCCAGTTCCGAGACCCAACCAGTAAAACCAGCAAAGCATTTACCTTATGAAATAATGAGAAATGGTTAAGTATAAAATCAAGAGTTAATGCCAAAATGATCAGTGTACAGAGTATACAAATGAACAGATACAGAGTGACATTCACCTTCGGTACCGGCCCCCCCTCAGCCCATCTTAGGGATGAACCGAGAGGAGCCAAAAATGGAGCGTGAGTCCTGCTTTTATCCATGCCTGCCCTTAACCCTCCTAAAGGGTGTCGTCCTCTTCTATCAGTTTATCCTTGACTATGTGTTGTGTCTTATATGAAATCAAAAGTTATGGTGTGTAAGCTGTAGCAGTGAGCGGTGCGGCAGATAAGCAACAAGGGCAGATATATTTAATTAGGGCAGCAAAGAGATGATTAGAAAGGCCACAGAATCATACATCCATAACAGTACTACAGTCACACTGGTAGGTAAACATTAGCTGGTTTCTAACCTGGGTTAAGAGTGCAGCTAACTCAGCTAAAAGCGTCAACCAAGCACTACCACTGTCATACCAAGTTACTTGTCCCCGACAGATTTTGTATGCCCTACATCAGGAACTCGCAGTCGGCAGTAAGAGCCAACCCGGTTGACTGCGCCGCAATTATAACCAACTAGACGTGGAAGTAGTGACGTTTTTCTTCAGTGAAAAGGCGAAAGAAGAGTATTGTACTTCATCGTTCAGTTGGTGTTTAGTTACAGCAGAAAGCGACACGCTTATTTTTCTGTCGTATCAGACATGAATATTTGAACGATACCAGGATAATTGTGTCAGTGTAAACTTGATTCATATGAACATTAACGTTCTCCACAAGTAAACGGCCCTGTGTTCATTTCCAGATGTCCTACAAAAATACTTGATCTGATTGTCACATATCGCCAAAAGTTATCAGCTGAAAACAAAACTACACAGATCAACAGTTGTCTGTTTATCCTTGTAAAACAGTTTTGGTGCTAGATGGACCACATGAAAAGTAATATAAAACAGATCTCAAATGTAAAAAGAAACACGGAATGAGGTTACACCTAAAATGTTTTATAACTCTGACAGATTTAGATTCAAAGTGACTTTAATTCAATCAAGAAGTAGGTAGGAAATATGGCTGGTTGTCAGGGCTTGCGAAATGGAGGACCCCAGAATGCAGACGAGCAGGCAGCATGACGGTGAATGAAAAAGATTTAATAACAAAAACAACTCACTCACAGGAGGAGGCAGGAACCAAAACAATAAACAGGCAGGCAAGACAGGCAAAAACAGACATGGGCAGGCTGGCAAGACAGGCTTGACACCGGTTACATGATCTGAACAACAAGACATGAGCATGATCTGAGAATGTTTCCGCGATGAATAACTGAAAAGGTGTGTATATGTATGGAGTGTGAACCAGGTGGAGCAAGGAGACAGATTAGCTTGGAGCAGGTGAACCGGATAAAGTTAATTGACAGACAGAACAAAACGTGGCTGGAGCAAAACAAACTTTTGAATACAAACTAACAGAAACTAGAACAACATGAAACTAGAGCATGACCAGATCCAAAAACCAAACTTGACAAAACATGAACAAGACTAAAACATGACCAGAGAAATAAACTTCAACTGTGAAATAACATATAAAGAAAAAACCCGAACCCAAAAACCAAACAACCCCAAATCATAACACTGGTATCTTTCGAAATATACCAATATATAGGGAGTAAAATCAGTTACATTGTATTAGAATGGCATGTAGAAAATAATTTAGTCTTCTTAATAATCAGTGGCCAAAGTTTTAAGGCATTGAAACCCATATACAGGTCCTTCTCAAAATATTAGCATATTGTGATAAAGTTCATTATTTTCCATAATGTCATGATGAAAATTTAACATTCATATATTTTAGATTCATTGCACACTAACTGAAATATTTCAGGCCTTTTATTGTCTTAATACGGATGATTTTGGCATACAGCTCATGAAAACCCAAAATTCCTATCTCACAAAATTAGCATATAATTAAAAGTGTCTCTAAACGAGCTATGAACCTAATCATCTGAATCAACGAGTTAACTCTAAACACCTGCAAAAGATTCCTGAGGCCTTTAAAACTCCCTGCCTGGTTCATCACTCAAAACTCCAATCATGGGTAAGACTGCCGACCTGACTGCTGTCCAGAAGGCCACTATTGACACCCTCAAGCAAGAGGGTAAGACACAGAAAGAAATTTCTGAACGAATAGGCTGTTCCCAGAGTGCTGTATCAAGGCACCTCAGTGGGAAGTCTGTGGGAAGGCAAAAGTGTGGCAGAAAACGCTGCACAACGAGAAGAGGTGACCGGACCCTGAGGAAGATTGTGGAGAAGGGCCGATTCCAGACCTTGGGGGACCTGCGGAAGCAGTGGACTGAGTCTGGAGTAGAAACATCCAGAGCCACCGTGCACAGGCGTGTGCAGGAAATGGGCTACAGGTGCCGCATTCCCCAGGTCAAGCCACTTTTGAACCAGAAACAGCGGCAGAAGCGCCTGACCTGGGCTACAGAGAAGCAGCACTGGACTGTTGCTCAGTGGTCCAAAATACTCTTTTCGGATGAAAGCAAATTCTGCATGTCATCCGAAAATCAAGGTGCCAGTGTCTGGAGGAAGACTGGGGAGAAGGAAATGCCAAAATGCCAGAAGTCCAGTGTCAAGTACCCACAGTCAGTGATGGTCTGGGGTGCCGTGTCAGCTGCTGGTGTTGGTCCACTGTGTTTTATCAAGGGCAGGGTCAATGCAGCTAGCTATCAGGAGATTTTGGAGCACTTCATGCTTCCATCTGCTGAAAAGATTTATGGAGATGAAGATTTCATTTTTCAGCACGACCTGGCACCTGCTCACAGTGCCAAAACCACTGGTAAATGGTTTACTGACCATGGTATCACTGTGCTCAATTGGCCTGCCAAATCTCCTGACCTGAACCCCATAGAGAATCTGTGGGATATTGTGAAGAGAACGTTGAGAGACTCAAGACCCAACACTCTGGATGAGCTAAAGGCCGCTATCGAAGCATCCTGGGCCTCTATAAGACCTCAGCAGTGCCACAGGCTGATTGCCTCCATGCCACGCCGCATTGAAGCAGTCATTTCTGCCAAAGGATTCCCGACCAAGTATTGAGTGCATAACTGTACATGATTATTTGAAGGTTGACGTTTTTTGTATTAAAAACACTTTTCTTTTATTGGTCGGATGAAATATGCTAATTTTGTGAGATAGGAATTTTGGGTTTTCATGATCTGTATGCCAAAATCATCCGTATTAAGACAATAAAAGACCTGAAATATTTCAGTTAGTGTGCAATGAATCTAAAATATATGAATGTTAAATTTTCATCATGACATTATGGAAAATAATAAACTTTATCACAATATGCTAATATTTTGAGAAGGACCTGTAGGCCTTGATACACTGTGAAGGAATTTTTAATCAAAAGCTTAGCAGAATACACTGCTAGTTTTCTTTTTTTTTTTTTTTTTTTTGCTAAATTTACTGAACACTTAACCTTATGAGCATTACTGTATGCCTCACTTTGAGGCTCCATGTTGGGACCAAGTTGAAAAATGTCTCAATAAAATAATTGTTACTCAAGCAACTAATGCCCCTTTTCCATTGGCTCTGTTTCGGATTCACGGCTCCGCTCCACTCTGCCTCTTTCCACTCGGCACAAAACCTGTAGTTTCTACTGACAGCTGGAGCTTTGGCTTGAAGCTCTGCCTCCAGCCGTCGGTGTAGTGCGCTGTGCCGCTATTAACGTTACTGTGTGACATTGTCACATTAAAGTAATCTGCGTGGAACTATAGGAAATAAATACATAAATCTATGGGTGGCAAGAGAAATGGAGAGGAGAGACTCTGCTTTCTCGTCGGGTAAAGCTCCAACGTTTGCCTGAAGAAGTTACAATTTTGGGCTTAATAAGGATGTTTGTTTCTTAGGCATGGCAAGATGACGACCAGGACGTTTGAACAGCTCAAAATGATTTGATACTTTCCCCTTGTTTTTAGGCTTCTGGCGATTCCCTTGTGACACCAATAAAACAACTCCTCTCCTGGATAAAAATCATTAAACTTTTAATTGGGCCTAAACAGATTTTTACAAACTGTGCACAGTAGAATGGCAGTTGTCCTACAATGGAACATTTTGAAAAGTACTATGCATGTATATGTTTACATGTCATATTTAGACTGTCATTAGGGTTTGAAGAAAAGACGTTCATACCTCCGATGTTCTATTTGTCATGTACTTATGTTTTTTTTTTTTGTATCAAGGCTGGCAGACGATGAACTGAGTGTTGGACCGCCACGCATGGCACAACCCACAACAAGCAAGTCTTCCCCATCGTTAAATGAATGATCCGGAGTTTTGCTTTACTGATCAGGCCAAAACAACAAAAACAGGCTGCAGCTGCCACCCAAGATGGCAATCGCAAAGTGAGGTCACGTGACCACGACATCATGTGAAAACCCCCCATTGCCCCTTTTACACTGGTTGCTATTGGCCCGGCTCCACTTCACTCAGCCCGCTTTGTGAGCGTTTGCATTACTGTATTACAGGTACCTACTATTCTCGTATCTTCTCTCAAGCTGGTATGACGGGGGCTGAGGAAGTTATCAGCTTTCTTAATTACACGCAGTCAATGCGCTATATTTAATGATATCTTAAACCAGCTGATCACATTTATTTATTTTATAGTTTAAAATGTGACCATGTCACATTAATCTGCCATGTCACTCAGTAACATTAAAAGCAGCATGGCAGGAGACAGGGCTTCAAGCTGTATCAATAACCTTCTACAATTAAGTGTCTACTAGCGAAACAGTCAGCTTGATATTATCCCACCTATTTTGCATAATTACAATGATATGACACAAGGTCTTAATTAGCGAGCACAGAATGTAGTATTTATAGGAATGGGCTATTACTTGGCAATTTACATTTTTCAAATAAAAATAATATAATTTTAAGAGGATGCTGTTCTTATTGACCAAAGTCCCATAGCATAAAACGTTTTTTTTTTGTGTTGTGTAAAGGATAGGATGGAAGTGGGCATTATGGGCCCTCCTCCTCCCTTAACTTCATTTATGAAGGAATAAACTATAGTATATGAATACTAGAACTATTTTTATAGGAACAACAAAACAGCCCAACGTAAACATTGCTCATATCACGTTTCTCTGCTGAACCTCCTTAAAAAGAAAAGGTCAGAGGTTCTATATAAGTACAAGATTGTATTGTTTCTGTGTCCATGTTTTAATAATGAAACCGAAACTAACTTTCATAACTAACCGAAACGAAAGGGTGAAAATTATTGTAGATCTGAACAGTTTTGCAGTAACTTCATACAGCAAGTTACTTCGACTCTGTTTTTGCATTAAATGTCATGAAAAGGTTATGAAACAAATTTCTGAAGCATGTATTGAATAACCGACAAACTGTTGTTTTTGTCTGGAAGTAGGGGGGAATTGTTTAAAAAAGCTGCATATGCTTTGCAAGAGCTGCACTGACTGAGTGTGCGCTCCCACGTCAGGGGATACAATTCCTGTCAGGGATCATTAGTTTGGCACTACACCACCTAAACAAAACACAGCTGTAACCTCCACAAAAACAGCACATTCTGACTTTAGTAAGTATTTATATACTACATTTTTATAGAAAACAAAATCACAAAGGGATCCATTGAGGCAGAACACGTTAATGAAAACATGATCCATCCATACATTCATGGTCTGTACCTGCTTGTGCGTACAGAGTTGCACAGGGACTGTGCATATCTCCAGCGGTGCACCCTGGAGAGGTCCTCAGTTTATTACTGGGCATCACAGAGACACAGAAAAAAACAAGTACCCTCACTCAAGATTTATTCAATGTTTTTTGTACATGATGTTGATCTAGTTTGTCAAACTTTATTGCAATTCTATGTTGTTTAACTGGAATTATGTACAGAGGTTTGGGGAAGAGGTGCACTGATTGCAGTTTTCTGGCCGATCACCAATTACTGATCTTTAAAAAACCTGACCTTAAATGTGCCAATCTTATGTTGTCAACAGTTGTGAACAGTGCATGTGCACAGGTGACCTAGTGGGTGGGGTCTATCAGTCAGCCCTCTCTTACAGCAGAGCAAAAGGGGACAGTGGGTGATTTTCAGACCTTTGCGATAAGATCGGTGGATAAGCTCGATTTAATATGCACTTATCGGCCAATCACCCAAAATTAAGAAAATCAGGGCGACCTGCCGACCAATCAGTCGGTGCAGCTCTAGTTTGGGTGAATTTTCAGTGGTTGAATTGGGATAAAATGAATCTCTACAGTGATATATAATTGAATTATAAGATTATTTTTTTTACCTTATACCTGAGAAAAAGGTCAAATGGCACATATGGTCTTAATAATAAGGTTCCAATTGTATAGCTAGTAAGTAAAATTGTTCAGACTCTACAGGATCTAAATTTGCACAGTTGACAGATATAACGTTTCTAATTCCTGGATGGATTGGGCTTGTTTCCTAAGATTAAAACCAGATTTAAAATTTTTTTCATGCACAGAATGTTTTTTTTTTTTTTTTACTTTGATCCAGAGGAATTGGGTCTGCCACACTAATAAATACTCTGATTCTGTCACTTCTGTTGTAACCCTCACATCTTTTCTTTCACGTGAGATCAAGGATATACATACAGTCCTTGTAGGTATTTACTTTTCATTTTGGGTAAGTCACAGAGATGGGGCAGAAACGATAATAATGAGGGGGTGACGACCACCATATACCACCAACTCTACAAGGCGGGAGTTTAACATTGATGAGTGATGTATTTCATTTTTCTTTTTGTTTGTTTTTGAAGATTATAGACTCGTGATGAAAATAGAAACTATGTTTATGAGAAAATTTGAGTATTCCATGAGACTTATTTATAAAAGGCATGTTAAAACAAAACTGTTGTCCAGCAAGGTATGTCTACGTACAGAACGTTAAATGCATTCTGTAGTTGGTCTGGGCTTTTTACTTGAATTACTTCATCAATCCAGGGTGTCAGCCTGTGGTTGTACTAAGGTGTTCAGGAAGCCCAGGTAGCTTTAATAACGTATTCAACTTCTCTGAATTGTTGGCTCTATTGTCTCTCATCTTTCTCAATTGGATTTAGACAAGGTCAGCTTGTTGGCCAATCAGGACAGTGATACCATGAACATTAAAGCAGGTATTAGTACCTTTGGCAGTGTCGGCAGGTACCAGCTCGTCATGGAAAATAAAATACTCTCCACAAAGCTTGTCAGTAGACATGAAGTGCTCTAAAATTACCTGGTACACCTGTGTGCTGACTTCAAACTAAAGACCTAGTGGACCAACACCAGCAGATTACAGGGCATCCCCAAATCATCACTGACTTTGGAAACTTCATGCTGGATTTCAACTAAGTGAATTCTGTGGCTCTCCTCTCTTCCTCCAGACTTTGGGACCTTGATTTCCAAATAAAATTCAAACTTACTCTAATGTAAAAAGATCTTGGGCAACCCTGAGCAAGATTTTAGATCCAGGCCCTGTCCCAAAACCCACTTTGCACCCTAAGCCCCTCTATGAAGTGTGTACTTTTTGAAAGTGCACGTAGGGGTTGAAGTGTGCAGGTTAGAAGCGTGAAAAACTGGAGAATTGGGACAGTAGGGGTTACATCATCTCTGCCTAGTAACTCCGACCTCAAAAATGGTGGGACCTGTTGCTATTTTTGTAGTCTTGCTGCTAAAAATTTGTTTAAAACTGCAACAAGCAATTGTTTTGAGGAGAAGAAAGCGCAGGAATTGAAAGAGGCTTATACACCAGACTTGCTGCGGCGCCAGTGTTTGTTTGAAAGGTAATTTCAATGTTATGGCCTACTGACTGCCCATTATCAACCTGATGCCAGTGGCGTCTTACAATGTTGAGCCTGGAAAACCAGTAAAATGACATATATCGTAGGCTTGCTGTCTGAACCTTTGGTATTTCTTATTCTCATTTGATGGTTGATTACATTAGTTTTGATTGGTTTTTGCTCAAAATGTCACGCACAGCAATAAATTGTGGCTAATATACTTCGCCGAAGTTCGCTTAGATGCTTTTTTCCTTACACTAAACTTTCCAATAATATGCTTCGATACAGCCCTCTGTGAACAGCTTTTTCTTTTTTTAAGATATTTTTTTGGCACTAGTGGCCTTTATTTTTTAAATTTTTTCTGACAGTAGGCAGACAGGAAAGAGGGGTGACATTTGGCAAATGTTGCCGGGTCTGGGACTCAAACCCGGGACTGCTGCTTCAAGGACTGTAGCCTCTGTATATGGTCGCGCGCTTAGACCCTACAACATCAGCGCCACAAATGACTTTTTATGTTACCGTCCTCATGGAGGGTGACCATGACTATGAAGTTAGCAAATTTTTCCATGGCTGTGTATGCTATAACATGGTCATTACCATGTATGAACAAATATTTATATTTATCAAAATATATCATTTCTATTGGTCTTACTGCACAATGAATTTTCTTGAACAACAAAAATGTTGGGTTTTCATTAGCTATAAGTCAGAATTAAGTTCAATAGAAATAAATGTTTGAAATACCTCACTCTGTGTAATGAAAGATTTATTACTTTCAATTCTTGGACTGAAATAATAAAAGAAACACTTTTCAATTATTCTAATTATTATTAAATTATTGTAATTTATTAAGATACATTTTTAAAATGTGAAAATGATAAAGCTCATACTTTGTAATTTGTCATTCATGACAATGGAGGTGCTGCTGGAGGATAATATTTAGTGAGGTGGTACCTGGTATAAGAAAAGATAGCTAGAGAATCATAATTATTCTTAAAATCATCCTAGACAAATTTTGTTTGCTTTCTCCTTCCTAATGGAACATTACAGTATGAAACTGGTACTCTTTGTGGTTTTGATCCAGTACTGCTGGTTTTGGTTGTTCAAACTGATTTTGCCAGATCTTCTTTTTTTTTTTTTTTTTTTTTCAGATGAAGGAGGATTCCACCACTTCCTACAGAGTCATCCTGGCTTGGAGCTATCTGAAGGTCATGTTTATGTGAAGCGTAAGTTTGTAGATCTGTGAGGCTGCTGAGAACTGTGCGATCATTCAACCTCGTTTGTTCTTTACAGTTAGACTAGGAAGCACACGTCGTGTTCATCGAACAGTTGCATCACACCAGTATGTGGAAGCCCCAAAATGAAGCAGCAAATTAGCCCTTGGGCTTAGTGGAGGAGTTTTCATTTAACAGTAATTTCATTTCAGACCTGGATCACAGAACTGCAGATGTGGTAATGTGGCATACAGGATTCTGTAGCAAAACCAGTTTAATGCAGGACGCTAAAGACTATATTCAGATGTTGCAGTCAGAGTTTGATTGACATGACTGTATTAGGTCAGCCTATGGTTGTAGAAATTCTATTGGAGGTGTAAAAAAACTCCATCTTCATCCTGAGACTGAGTTAAAAATATCAACAGTTAATATTAATATTGTATAGCACTTTTAAAAGCTGTTAACACCTTCTGTAAAGTATGTAGTAAAGTAAATTAGATCAGATTTTTTGGTACCAGTGACCTGAGCAGAGTAGGCCATCTATGGATCTCTATTGTTGGTCTAATGTTGCTGTATAGGTCCCAAAGTCTGAGGTATCTTGAAGGAAGGCTGTTAGAGCTTCAGTGAGAAGCTGGAGGATTTTGAAATCCAAGTAGAATCCAGCAGTTATCCAGTTCTGCAATTTCTCATAGAGTTGATTTGTACTCTGACTTGTGAGGCTATCAGCAGGTTTCGAACTGTAGGTTGATCGATATGAGTTTATCTGTAGCCCTATTTAAGAAAAAGGCAATTGATGCCTGATAATGCTTGATAATTTATTCTATTTTATTCATCTAATATGTTAGTTTTGTAAGTAAAGGCCATTAATTAGGACATTATTAAGATTATCTTAAATTTGGAATAGAATAAGATCCAATATTAACGCTGAGGTTGAGCTTGGATTAATTGAAGGACTGACAAGATTTAAACTAACAGGACTGAAAGAAAATGTATGATCAAACTTTACTACCTCCGCTGTGTTCCATTGACTTTGAATTACAAGAGTTTAGCTAAAAAAGGGAAGGTATAAAATGTGCAAACTATCAGAACCTGTGGGTTGATGATATAAATTGTGGTCTTAAATAAATTGGCTTATATTTATGGAATGAGTTGAGGAGTAACCTGTCTTGTTTACCACAAATTCTATTTACATTGACAGAAAACATTTTGTTGCACTTTTGGATATAACAAGATGGAAATAATTATAGTAGACATACATTTGTGGAACTTGAGGGCAGTAGACATTACAGCAGAGACCTCGCTGAAAGCAGTGTTTTAGCGCTCCTAACTGCATGCATCTTTTCCTTCTGGTTCAGAAACTGAAAACCAATCATTTGTACAATTGTTGTACAGAGGTTGGACAATGAAACTGAAACACCTGCTTTTAGACCACAATAATTTATTAGTATGGTGTAGGGCCTCCTTTTGCAGCCAATACAGCGTCAATTCGTCTTGGGAATGACATATACAAGTCCTGCACAGTGGTCAGAGGGATTTTAAGCCATTC
This sequence comes from Girardinichthys multiradiatus, assembly GCF_021462225.1. Classification (NCBI taxonomy): domain Eukaryota; kingdom Metazoa; phylum Chordata; class Actinopteri; order Cyprinodontiformes; family Goodeidae; genus Girardinichthys; species Girardinichthys multiradiatus. Next base: position 4,887,407 of record NC_061800.1, read on the forward strand.
TTCTTGCAGGATAGTGGCCAGGTCACTACGTGATACTGGTGGAGGAAAACGTTTCCTGACTCGCTCCTCCAAAACACCCAAAAGTGGCTCAATAATATTTAGATCTGGTGACTGTGCAGGCCATGGGAGATGTTCAACTTCACTTTCATGTTCATTAAACCAATCTTTCACCAGTCTTGCCTTGTGTATTGGTGCATTGTCATCCTGATACATGGCACCGCCTTCAGGATACAATGCTTGAGCCATTGGATGCACATGGTCCTCAAGAATGGTTTGGTACGGTTAATGTTTGCTGTACTCATGAGTGACTTTTGCATTTGGTCAAAAATAGTGGTTTGACTAAAAGCCTTTGTTTTTTTTATTCTTGCAAGCAAACAAAATTTAATTATCAGTTAATAATTAAATCCCACCCACGCATGCACGGGGAGAACATGCAAACTCCATGCAGAAAGACCCCAGGCTGGGAATTGAACCAAGGACCTTCTTGCTGCAAGGCAACAGTGCTACCAACTGCGCCACCGTGCAGCGTGGGTTCTCACCGGGTACTCCGGCTTCCTCCCACAGTCCAAAGACATGCCTGTTAGGTTAATTGGTAACTCTAAATTGCCCTTAGGTGTATGAATGAGTGTGTGCGTGGTTGTTTGTGTGTTGCCCTGTGATGGACTGGTGACCTGTCCAGGATGTACCCCGCCTCTCACCCATAGACTGCTGGAGATAGACACCAGCTCCCCTGCGACCCACTATGGAATAAGTGGTAGAAAATGACTGACTGAATTAAATCAAGCTAGCCTCCCTTCTGTGAAGATCTTGGTGCAAATCAAGGGGGACAGTATTAAAACTAGAGCTGCAGCAACGATTGATTACTAAAATAAGTATTCCATGAATTATTCTGATGATTAATCATTTAATCTGCAGATATTTCTTTCAACTACAAACTTATTTTGAGTAATGAAAATCTATGAAAGAACAAATGCAAGTAAACAAAGGACAAAAGTCAATTCCTTGTTTTAAAAATGATCAACATTTTATTGTGTTTCAGGCAATGTGTTTAGTGTACACTTGAACATTTGTTGCAAAGTATGCTTCTGCAGCAAAAAAAAAAAAAAGCTCAGCCCTTTCTGGTTGACTTAAGATCAATACAGTGCTATCTGCCTCTGTAGTAAAAATTGTCACAAACAAAACAGTCCATAAAGTTCTATTTGCATATTGCATTCTGGATTTTTAAAAAGATACATTTTTTATTTTTTCTGTTTTCAAATTAAAAAGCGTTATGTTATCCAAATAAATTAGAACCTTAGATTCAGGTGTTAATAGATAGACTAATGTTCTATATTGAGCTCCATTTACCACTAAATACATCTGGCATTCATAAGTACCGTGCACTTTATGGTAACAATACTGTTATTATATATGTTTCCGCAGGTGTAGAAGGAAGCAGGATGTTATCTTGTAATCTCTTCATCCTTCTTTCTTTTCTCCTTCTCTCCCCTTTTCCTTTTTGCCCCACCTCTCTCTCTTTCGTGCTTTTTTTTTTTCGTTTCTGTCTCCGTGTCCGTAACAATTTAAATAATCCCAAAGCAGTTTCTAATAAAGTTTCTTTTATAAGCATCAAGCAGAGCTTTAAAGCGTTCGCCGTAATGCTTCACTTGTGAAAGTAAATCTGTTGGGCTTTTTCTTGGCACTCAGACAACAATTCTGAGTGTTTCTCTGCCGGGCAGAACACGGTTAAAAAATAAATAAATACATAGACTGAATTTAGATTTATACTATTACACTCACAAAGGCACACACATTCATACACTGATGTGCAGTTTGGTAGGCACGTTGGGGTTAAGTGTGTTGCCCAGGGGCATATCAACATATGGCAGGAGGAAGCTGGAATTGAACCCATGTCTTTCGTATTGTGAGATGACTACTTTTCCTACAAGGCCACATTCACTTCCTAAGTATGCTTTACCAGTATACTATCTCTGGTTAATGGGCGGACGGGAAGCTGGGTGATTGAAACTTGAGCAAATTTGTTAGACTAGCTGCAAGAACCTGTGGAGATTGAAGTTCTCAAATTAATATTGTAGGTAAGAGTAAGCTCCTGGAATCCAGGAACTGGCCAGAGGATGTCCTGGTGGAGACACTGGTGGGCCTGTTTTGTGATGATCGTAACCTTGTGGAAGTGAAGCACAAGCCGCTGAGGAGTTGAAAAAGAGAGGAATATGAGATCCATCCCAGGATCACAACAGCACTTTTTCTGCACTCCATCAATGGGCAACCCCATGCATCTCAACAGACCCCAGTAGGAAAGCATCCTGGTATTAACCAGCTCCTACCTGCATTTTGGTGGAAACATTACTCTCGTTGGTGCCTCACTGGCATAAGGTTTTGATGTAAGAAGATGTAGAGCTTAGCAGCAACCTGACGTGTAGATTAGCAGTGTTTTTCCTATGGGTTTTCAAATATCTTATCTCTTAGCAGTGCCTTGTCATCCATTTTCAATACTGAAGGGCATTCAAGTCAAACTTTCCAGGGTTCTGGATTTGTCCTGACAGACCATCCATCCAGCCATCATCGTATTTGAGATTGGGTTGCAGCTGTAACAGGTCTAGGAGGAGGAGCCAAGACCTCTATCCCCTTAGCCATGCTCTCTTGCAGTTCTCTACTTGGAGCAAATGGTGTTTCCAAACCTAGAAGGAGCCAAACCTTTTATATCTGGTTATGGGCAATAGGCTGAGGCTTGGAGTACCTGACTCTCATCCTGGCTCCTTCAGACTTGGCAGAGAAATTGTAACATGCACTTAAAAGCCACCTAGGTACTGCATAGATCCGTAGCACACCGCACAACACACCTTGAAGGGCACAATAATAATCCGCCTCTAGATTCACAAAACCTTTTCAGTGTCTTCAACAAAACGTAAAAACTTGTATGAGGTTTTATTAGCACTTTTTCTGATTTAGGGTTGTAGTTAACATGTCAAAAGATTTATTAGCCTTGAAGTAACCAATCATATGGTGTCGTCCCACCCATACAGAAACTTCTCTGCCGATGTCTGAGCAGGAGAATTTAACTCCGGTTGGCAATTCTAACAGTGTGAACGGATCACAACCTGAGGAAATCTGCAACAACCCTACGGTCCACCAGCAACCCTATAACCTCCCTCTCACATTCACACAGAACCAGCACAAGGTGAGTGGATACCAGTTTTTCCATGTTAAACAAGCAAGGTTGGTAAATAGTCAGTGCAGGATGTTTTTTTGTTTTGTAGGGTCCATCGTTTTCTCAGCTGAACAGCAGTAGTGTCAGTGCAGCTGTTTCTTTGGACATGGAGTTAGAAAGATTTACACAGAGAAGAAAGCCTGTGTTTTGGAGCCGGGACTTCACAATCCAGGCAGAGTGAGTGTACAGCAGGGTTCAGTTTCTATGTAAACTGTCACATTCATTTTGATAAAACGTCATGATGAATGCCTTAAACAGAGGAATTGCATTAATTTAGTAGTTACAGTGCTTTCTAAAAATATTTATCCCCCTTTGACATCGTCATGGTACAACTAAAAACAGCGGTTGTAGCATGACACATTTTTTGTGGGATTTTATTGATAGACCCCACAATGTAACACATCATTTTGAAGGTCAAGCACTGATATTGCAACTCTACTGGTCCTGGAGATGTGTTTGGATGGTTAAGCGCTGTGGGGGCTGTGCTTGGCATCCCTCCCTCTAGACCCCCCAAGGTTACATACAAGGTCACCCTCATACCTTGGTCCCTTGGTTCTGCTGTGGTGAGCTGGTCCCTGCCCGGCAAGTGTGGGGCTCAGGGTCGTCTCCCCTGCTTGGTGTCCGGCGGTCCTGATGCTGGGGTTTGACCTGCGTGGCCAGAGGTGGCAGTATGGCTGAGTCAGGCGGGCTTGGTGCCCTACGTCTCGCTGTGTGCCTCTTTGACCTGGGGGCTGCTGCTCCTGTGCCTTGCTGGCAACTATCTGCTCCATGTGGTATGCTTAAAACTCCGTGACAGGACACATTAAAAAAAGAAACGACATAAAAACATAATAAAAGCCATAAGCAATAACAACACAAAAAACAATAGATGGCAAAAGAGAGTGCAAGGACAGACCTAATGCTCTCTGGAGTTAAAAATGTGTTTTTAAAAGATATTTAAATTAATTAAGAGTTCTGGCAGACCTCACAGAAAGCGGCAGACTGTTCCAGAGTTTAGGAGCTACAGCTGGAAAGGTTCTGTCTCCCCTGGTCACTAGTCGAGTCCTAGAAACCTCCAAGAACTTTTATTCTTCAATATAGAGCTCTAAAAGGATGATAACTGTGTAGGAGCAGAAAGATAAGGATCTGTGGTGATATCATTGACAATCATAACATTACATGTCCATTTTTATCTCATATGTTCCTCTTGCCCTTACCTGTTCATTATGGCAACATTTGATGACCTTTTTAATTTATTTTTATGAACTCTAATATGACATTTTTCCTCTCTGTTAGTCTGTCACAGAAAATCCTTGTAAAACACATTGCTCTATAATAAAATACTTCAAAATGTCAAGTTTCATAAAGAGTTTTGCCAGACAAACTACAATCTGGTTCAGTGTCAGTGCAGGAGAGTAATTCTGGCTGGTTGGACCCAACACATCTTTTGATATTACAGGTCAGACTGGCGAGTGGAAAACAGTGTGTCCATGAAGAGCACACAGTGTTCATATACGAGCATCCTCCACCCAGTGCAGCTCCAGCAGGCTCCTCCTGATGGCTGTGCAGGGGAAAACGTTGTCCTTGGTGGCAAGAAAACAGCAGACACAAATGTGGAGACCAGGCTAAGCTTTGCAGATGAAAGTGATTAAATTACAAAGCCTTATGAAGGATGATAAGAACATCCTGATGTGCTTGGCCAGAAAGAAAATGGCAGTGCAAAATGCTGAGATGCCTAATCATCCCGTGTCTGTCAGCAGCGACCCTCCAACAGCAAGCTGTGAACCCCTTAATGTGAAGAGCATGGCAGAGAAGTCCCCCTTCACTATTCCCTGTGCACCCAGCTGTGATGCTACAACTAACACTGAGACGGAGAGGTGCACATCGAATCACACTCAAACTGAAGGTTCAAAAACAGCTGAGCAGCACATCATGACTGAGCTTCAAATGAACGATCTGGACTGTCTCGCTGAGGTAAGGAGGCAACCTGAGGAGTTGTTGGTGAATAGCCTTTTAGATGTTTTAACAACTTCTCTAACCTTTCAGGAGCTTATCAAGCTCAAGATGCTTCAAGAATGGAAGGAGCCACAGGAAAAGATCGAAAGGTAACATGTAGGGGTGACACAGGATCTGGTGACATGAGATCTTGGTTTATTGAAACACAATGGTTTTTTTTGTCAAAATGGTTTGTCTTTAGAAGATCTGTGCAGTTTCTGAAAACATCAGGGCCCGTATTCACAAAGATTTCCAGAGACCAACCAACTGAAAATATGTCTTATATTCTAGGTTCTTCAAAGTAGCCACCTTTTGCTTTGATTACTGCTCCGCACACTCTTGGCATTCTGTTGATGAGCTTCAAGAGGTAGTCACCTGAAATGGTTTTCCAACAGTCTTGAAGGAGTTCCCAGAGATGCTTAGCACTTGTTGGCCCTTTTGCCTTCACTCTGCGGTCCAGCTCACTCCAAACATCTCGATTGGGTTCAGGTCCGGTGACTGTGGAGGCCAGGTCATCTGGCGCAGCACCCCATCACTCTCCTTCTTGGTCAAATAGCCCTTACACAGCCTGGAGGTGTGTTTGGGATCATTGTCCTGTTGAAAAATAAATGACGGTCCTACTAAACCGGATGGAATAGCATGGCGCTGCAAGATGCTGTGGTAGCCATGCTGGTTCAGTATGCCTTCAATTTTGAATAAATCCCCAACAGTGTCACCAGCAAAGCACCCCCACACCATCACACCTCCTCCTCCATGCTTCAGGTTGAGAACCAGGCATGTAAAGCCCATCCGTTCACCTCTTCTGCGCCGCACAAAGACACGGTGGTTAGAACCAAAGATCTCAAACTTGGACTCATCAGACCAAAGCACAGATTTCCACTGGTCTAATGTCCATTCCTTGTGTTCTTTAGCCCAAACAAGTCTCTTCTGTTTGTTTCCTGTCCTCAGCAGTGGTTTCCTAGCAGCTATTCTACCATGAAGGCCTGATTCACACAGTCTCCTCTTAACAGTTGTTCTAGAGATGTGTCTGCTGCTAGAACTCTGTGTGGCATTGACCTGTTCTCTAATCTGAGCTGCTGTTAACCTGCGATTTCTGAGGCTGGTGACTCGAATGAACTTATCATCCGCAGCAGAGGTGACTCTTGGTCTTCCTTTCCTGGGGCGGTCCTCATGTGAGCCAGTTTCTTTGTAGCGCTTGATGGTTTTTGCATCTGCACTTGGGAACTTTCAAAGTTTTCCCAATTGTTTGGACTGACTGACCTTCATTTCTTAAAGTAATGATGGCCACTCGTTTTTCTTTACTTAGCTGCTTATTTCTTGCCATAATACAAATTCTAACAGTCTATTCAGTAGGACTATCAGCTGTGTAGTGTATCTACCTCCTGCACAACACAACTGATTGTCCCAACCCCATTTATAAGGCTTGAAATCCCACTTATTAAACCTGACAGGGCACACCTGTGAAGTGAAAACCATTTCAGGTGACTACCTCTTGAAGCTCATCAACAGAATACCAAGAGTGTGCGTAGCAGTAATCAAAGCAAAAGGTGGCTACTTTGAAGAACCTAGAATATAAGACATATTTTCAGTTGTTTCACACTTTTTTGTTCAGTATATAATTCCACATGTGTTAATTCATAGTTTTGATGCCTTCAGTGTGAAGCTACAATATTCATAGACATGAAAATAAAGAAAACTCTTTGAATGAGAAGGTGTGTCCAAACTTTTGGTCTGTACTGTACGTGTGTGTGTATGTAGATGCTGCCCCAGCATCCAGATGATGCTAACCTTTAGTTCTGCTTATAGAAAGGATTGCAACTGTAAGCAGCGAGCACAGCAGGCAGAGCTGTCCCTGCTCACCCTGCAGTATGAACTGTGCAGACAACACGTCTGGAGGCTCTACGACACATCTAATGAGGGACACCTGCCGCTTACAATGTCAGGAAACAGTAGTTCAAAATCAACACACTTTGTTTTTAATTACATATTTCTATAAATATCTATTTTGTCTTTCTGCAGAGCTAAAGACCCACCTTCAAACATTCTGAGAATCCTGCAGAAACTGGAAACTGACTACAAGCTGATGAAGCATCAGATCCTGATGGGGGTTCCTTTGGAACAGCTACGTCCTCTGTGTGTGGAGTTTGAAAAGATAACCACAGGAGCATGTTACATCCCTGTACAGGTGAGATGCTGCATACAACTCCCAGCAAAGAGCTCAGATGCTTCAGCTTTGAAAACTTTACACACTAACTCTTGTCTTTTTGTTTAGATCATTGGTGACGTGGTGGGAATTGCTCCTTCATGGTAGTGGACACACGTCATTTTGTCGTGCCTCTCTTGATGTTTCATCAATTTAACAGCCAATACAATGCCACATGCAAATTTTAATTAGGAAGTCAGTTGGAATATTGTTTTTTTAAGTGTAAGGCAAGTGCTTATTGTTTGCATACGGCCTGCCAAACTAAACTCTTAACTGATGTGGTACGCCTGTTTCATGGTGAGTTTTAGCAGAAAAAGTCCATTAAGGAAAACTAAAACTACAGGTGATGATATTCAAGGGAGTTAATCAAAATCAAACCTCCTCACATAGACAGGAGTTGTCTCTGTAATCACTGTGACATTGACCTCTCTAATCCTAAGGACCGCCCAGGGGACGCAGAAGCATGAAGGAGCTGAGGACATTGGATGTCTTGATGATGAGGGCAGCTGGCAGGTCTGGTCACAGCTTCCAACACCACATGACATCTTCTGTGGAGCAGCTAACCCCAAGTCTAACTATACCGTTCGTTTTCCCCATAGAAAACAAAACTCGTCAAGAAGGAAAATGAAGAAGTGAGGAGAGCTACTGCTCTTGTGCCCAAAGACAGATTTGTTAAGAAAATCAGTGAGCATAATTTTTAAACATCTGATGTAACCATAAATATTGTCAAATGTTGTTGTTCATTTTCTTTGTATATACAGGTCCTTCTCAAAATATTAGCATATTGTGATAAAGTTCATTATTTTCCATAATGTAATGATGAAAATTTAACATTCATATATTTTAGATTCATTGCACACTAACTGAAATATTTCAGGTCTTTTATTGTCTTAATACGGATGATTTTGGCATACAGCTCATGAAAACCCAAAATTCCTATCTCACAGAATTAGCATATTTCATCCGACCAATAAAAGAAAAGTGTTTTTAATACAAAAAACGTCAACCTTCAAATAATCATGTACAGTTATGCACTCAATACTTGGTCGGGAATCCTTTGGCAGAAATGACTGCTTCAATGCGGCGTGGCATGGAGGCAATCAGCCTGTGGCACTGCTGAGGTCTTATGGAGGCCCAGGATGCTTCGATAGCGGCCTTTAGCTCATCCAGAGTGTTGGGTCTTGAGTCTCTCAACGTTCTCTTCACAATATCCCACAGATTCTCTATGGGGTTCAGGTCAGGAGAGTTGGCAGGCCAATTGAGCACAGTGATACCATGGTCAGTAAACCATTTACCAGTGGTTTTGGCACTGTGAGCAGGTGCCAGGTCGTGCTGAAAAATGAAATCTTCATCTCCATAAAGCTTTTCAGCAGATGGAAGCATGAAGTGCTCCAAAATCTCCTGATAGCTAGCTGCATTGACCCTGCCCTTGATAAAACACAGTGGACCAACACCAGCAGCTGACACGGCACCCCAGACCATCACTGACTGTGGGTACTTGACACTGGACTTCTGGCATTTTGGCATTTCCTTCTCCCCAGTCTTCCTCCAGACTCTGGCACCTTGATTTCCGAATGACATGCAGAATTTGCTTTCATCCGAAAAGAGTATTTTGGACCACTGAGCAACAGTCCAGTGCTGCTTCTCTGTAGCCCAGGTCAGGCGCTTCTTCCGCTGTTTCTGGTTCAAAAGTGGCTTGACCTGGGGAATGCGGCACCTGTAGCCCATTTCCTGCACACACCTGTGCACGGTGGCTCTAGATGTTTCTACTCCAGACTCAGTCCACTGCTTCCGCAGGTCCCCCAAGGTCTGGAATCGGCCCTTCTCCACAATCTTCCTCAGGGTCCGGTCACCTCTTCTCGTTGTGCAGCGTTTTCTGCCACACTTTTTCCTTCCCACAGACTTCCCACTGAGGTGCCTTGATACAGCACTCTGGGAACAGCCTATTCGTTCAGAAATGTCTTTCTGTGTCTTACCCTCTTGCTTGAGGGTGTCAATAGTGGCCTTCTGGACAGCAGTCAGGTCGGCAGTCTTACCCATGATTGGGGTTTTGAGTGATGAACCAGGCTGGGAGTTTTAAAGGCCTCAGGAATCTTTTGCAGGTGTTTAGAGTTAACTCGTTGATTCAGATGATTAGGTTCATAACTCGTTTAGAGACCCTTTTAATGATATGCTAATTTTGTGAGATAGGAATTTTGGGTTTTCATGAGCTGTATGCCAAAATCATCCGTATTAAGACAATAAAAGGCCTGAAATATTTCAGTTAGTGTGCAATGAATCTAAAATATATGAATGTTAAATTTTCATCATGACATTATGGAAAATAATGAACTCTATCACAATATGCTAATATTTTGAGAAGGACCTGTATTTCTGCTCTGTAGCTTGTGAGAGCGTGAACATTAGTGAGGTTTGGTATGATGCTGTGGAGGAACTGCAGCTCCCAGGACCGGCAGCAGCTGCAGAGATCTGTCCGAATTCAGACATGACTGACAGTATGACATCATCCAAGGTAGATGAAACATAATCTGTATTTAATCTGTTCAAATCATGTACAGTGCGTCCGGAAATTATTCACAGCACTGCACTTTTTCCACATTCAGTTATGCTACAGCGTTATTCCAAATGGTATCAAATTAATCTCTATCCTCAAAATTCTACACCCAATACCTCATTATGACGCTGTGAAAAAGGTTTGAGATTGTTGCAAATTTATTACAAACGGTGTTTGCTGTGGAGCTGAGTTACATACTGATTCCACTGATCATCCTTGAAATGTTTCTACAGCTTAAATGAAGTCCACCTGCGGTAAAATCAGTTTGATTGGACATGATTAGGAAAGCTCCAACGTTCCTTTGTGTAGAGAGGAGAACCTTCGAGAGGACAACAAAAGGCACCTGAAGGGCTCGGACCATGAGAAAGAAAATTCTTCGTACTAATCCGTGTGAATGCCAAGGGAAACCAGGCACCAGCCATCACCAGGCCATTGCCATCCCTACAGTGAAGCATGGTGGTGGCAGCATCATGCTATGGTTATGTATTTCAGCAGCAGGAACTGGCAGACTAGTCAGGGTAGAGGAAAAGATGGATGCAGTAATGTACAGACATCCTGGATGAAAACCTGCTCCAGAGTGCTGTTGACCTCAGATTGGGGAAACAGTTCATTTTTCATCAAGACAATGACCCATAGAACACAAGCCAAGAACTCAAATGAGTGGCTTCAAAACCACTCTGAGTGTCCTGGGGCCTCATGTACAAAGCTCACTTGCGCACAGAAACCTTGTGGTGCAATGTGTTACGCACAACTTGTCATGTACTAAAATAAACTTTGCGTAAAAGTGTGCAGAAATCCACACAAAAATTTGACCTGCGTATGCGGTAGCCACGCAAACATTTTCAACTAAAACCTGCCTGAATACAATAAAATTGCAGTCTATTCAGTTTTATTTATTATTTTTTCATTTCACATGTTTGAGCTTTAATGGTTTAAACCAGAGTGATGAAACTGAATCACATTTCTCGTCATACAATAATGTAACACTGTTTGGAAAATGATGGAAGCGAACTCAGCCGGATGTAAACTATGAAACTTCCTTTGTTTTTGTCACCTGTAGATGGAAATGCTCATCGGCCTGTGCGCTGAATAGCATAAAATGCATGTGAACCGTCTAAGGGGCACTTTCATTCTCACTGAAAAAGAAAACTGTTGGATCAGCAGATTAATTCCTTACAAGTCAGGTGTGATGATTCGTAAGGTGGACAGGCTGGAGACAATCACACCTAGCTGCGTAAGGCTGTGCCTAATTATGGAACGAAGGTAGCTTTGGCACAGCTGGAGGACATCACCAATGGAAGAAGTCAGAGGAAGTGTTTTTTTTTTTCCCAGAAATCCTACTGACCTGCTGGTACATGATGATGCATAGCTTATTGGTCATTTTAGATTGTCCAGGGCAATTATCTTGGAGCTCTGCATGGAACTGGCCCCAGTGTTACAGAGGGAAACCAGGAGGAACCGTGAGTCACAGATGTCAAATCAAGTTCTCACTACGCCACAGTCCTTTCAACCGGAGCTTTTTAGAGGGAGCTGACTGATAGGTTGGGTATTTCAACAGTCATCTCTGAGTCGAGCTATGCCAGCCATATGGGTCGGCCTCATCTGGATGCTGCTCTGATATAGTTCCCCTGTGCTGTGGCTCGTATTTGCAGCGAGGAGCCAATTTCTGAATGTCATCAGACCTATAGAGTACACAGATATTGCTATAAGGGCCCCATCTGTACGTGAATATTGCTGTAACTTCTGCCAAACGTGGATAAACAAAGTATTAAGCAAAGGCTGTGAATGCTTGTGTAAATGTGATTTTTAAGTGTATTGTATTGTGTGTAAGATTTTGAGGAAACACATTAAATTCAAACCATTTGGAATAAGGCTGTAATGTAACTAAATGTGGATAAAGTGCAGTGCTGTGAATACTTTCCAGATGCACTGTTTTTGTATTTCTATGCAGAATCAGCCAGTGATGAGAGCAGCTCCTCAGTCCCGTTTGTATCCAATCCAACCTGAGTAGCAATGTACACGTGAATACGTGTCACATTGCTACGTGAATACACACATGCTCGTTTGTACTTTGTTATAATGGCCAGCAGAGGGCAGTACAGGACTGTGATAAAATGTCCAAATTATGTCAGTACCAGAGATTACATGTCACTTGGCAGAGCTGGTACCTATAACAGGAAGATGTATATACTTGGGGAAAAAGTGACACAGCAATATTATTATACACTGCCTGGGCAAAAACAAGTCGCCACCAAAAAAGGTTACACCTTGTAATATTTTGTTGGACATTTAGCTTTGGTTAAAGCACTCATTCACAGTGTCACAACATTTAGTTCCATCCGGTGTTGCCTTCATTTTACACCAAGATCTTGTACTGATGATGAAAGAGTCTGAACACTGGAAATCCTTCTCCAGCATATACCAAATATTCTTAATGGGGTTAAGGTCTGGACTCTTTGGTGATATTCAGTTCACTTCAGTTTTATTTATATAGCGCCAATTTACAACACATGTCGTCTCAAGGCACTTTACAAAATCAATTCAATTAAATCATACAGATTTCAAGACTGGTACATACATTTCAATTAATCCTAACTATCCAACAGTGGAGTTGGATTAAGTTTATAATTCAAATTGGTTAAAAAGTTTTTCTATCTAAGGAAACCCAGCAGATTGCATCCAGTCAGTGACTTCCAGCATTCACTCCTCCTGGATGAGCATGTAGCGACAGTGGACAGTGAACCTAATCATCTGAATCAACGAGTTAACTCTAAACACCTGCAAAAGATTCCTGAGGCCTTTAAAACTCCCAGCCTGGTTCATCACTCAAAACCCCAATCATGGGTAAGACTGCCGACCTGACTGCTGTCCAGAAGGCCGCTATTGACACCCTCAAGCAAGAGGGTAAGACACAGAAAGAAATTTCTGAACGAATAGGCTGTTCCCAGAGTGCTGTATCAAGGCACCTCAGTGGGAAGTCTGTGGGAAGAAAAAGTGTGGCAGAAAACGCTGCACAACGAGAAGAGGTGACCGGACCCTGAGGAAGATTGTGGAGAAGGGCCGATTCCAGACCTTGGGGGACCTGCGGAAGCAGTGGACTGAGTCTGGAGTAGAAACATCCAGAGCCACCGTGCACAGGCGTGTGCAGGAAATGGGCTACAGGTGCCGCATTCCCCAGGTCAAGCCACTTTTGAACCAGAAACAGGCAGAAGCGCCTGACCTGGGCTACAGAGAAGCAGCACTGGACTGTTGCTCAGTGGTCCAAAGTACTTTTTTCGGATGAAAGCAAATTCTGCATGTCATTCGGAAATCAAGGTGCCAGAGTCTGGAGGAAGACTGGGGAGAAGGAAATGCCAGAAGTCCAGTGTCAAGTACCCACAGTCAGTGATGGTCTGGGGTGCCGTGTCAGCTGCTGGTGTTGGTCCTCTGTGTTTTATCAAGGGCAGGGTCAATGCAGCTAGCTATCAGGAGATTTTGGAGCACTTCATGCTTCCATCTGCTGAAAAGCTTTATGGAGATGAACATTTCATTTTTCAGCACGACCTGGCACCAGCTCACCGTGCCAAAACCACTGGTAAATGGTTTACTGACCATGGTATCACTGTGCTCAATTGGCCTGCCAACTCTCCTGACCTGAACCCCATAGAGAATCTGTGGGATGTTGTGAAGAGAACGTTGAGAGACTCAAGACCCAATACTCTGGATGAGCTAAAGGCCGCTATCGAAGCATCCTGGGCCTCCATAAGACCTCAGCAGTGCCACAGGCTGATTGCCTCCATGCCACGCCGCATTGAAGCAGTCATTTCTGCAAAAGGATTCCTGACCAAGTATTGAGTGCATAACTGTACATGATTATTTGAAGGTTGACGTTTTTTGTATTAAAAACACTTTTCTTTTATTGGTCGGATGAAATATGCTAATTTTGTGAGATAGGAATTTTGGGTTTTCATGAGCTGTATGCCAAAATCATCCGTATTAAGACAATAAAAGACCTGAAATATTTAAGTTAGTGTGCAATGAATCTAAAATATATGAATGTTAAATTTTCATCATGACATTATGGAAAATAATAAACTTTATCACAATATGCTAATATTTTGAGAAGGACCTGTATAGGAAAGACATGTAAAACAGTAATGGTTGTAGCTCCTTAGTGGCTTCATCTAGGAGTGAAAGACAGCTAAGCAGATTAACTCTGAGCCAGTTTTCATGTCTAGAGTATAAAAGAAAGCACATACAGTTAGTCACAGTAGAAGCTCAGCCAGTAGCTATGTCTAGGAGGAAGGTGTCACAGCTAAACACAGAGCCAGGCCAGGTGTAGCTTCTAAAAAGAGAGAACTTAGTTAAAAGCTGAAATAACAACAAATAATGCAAAATTGGAGAGTAGTATGAGAATGTAGCAGAGAGAGTGAAAGTGGTCATTCTGTCCTCCAGCAGCCTAAGCCTATAGCAGCATAACTACAGAGATAACTCAGGATAACCTAAGCCACTCTAACTATAAGCTTTATCAAAAAGGAAAGTTTTAAGCCTAGCCTTAAAAGTAGACAGGGTGTCTGCCTCACGGACTAAAACTGGGAGCTGGTTCCACAGGAGAGGAGCCTGATAACTAAAGGATCTGCCTCCCATTCTACTTCTAGAGACTCTAGGAACCACCAGTAAACCTGCAGTTTGAGAACAAAGTGGTCTTTTAGGAATATATGGACCAATCAGATCTCTGATGTATGATGGAGCTAGATCATTAGGGGCTTTATATGTGAGGAGGAGAATTTTAAATTATATTCTGGATTTAACAGGGAGCCAATGAAGGGAAGCTAAAATAGGAGAAATATGATCTCTCTTTTTAATTTTCATCAGAACTCTTGTTGCAGCCTTCAGCTGATCCAAAATAGTGGTGACCAATCCATGTGTGAGAATAATGTGTCATGCTCCCCGAAACCACTCTTCCTCAATTTGAGCCTGATGAATCCTGGAATTTGTTTCTTGGAATACGCATGTGCCATTAATGGAATAACCTGGTCATTTAGTATATTCAGGTAGTCAGCTGACCTCCTTCTTTGCTGAACCCAGACCTGACCAACTGCAGCAACCCCAGATCATAGCATTGCCCCCACAGGCTTATACAGTAGGCACTAGGCATGATGGGTGCATCACTTCATTTGCCTCCCTTTTTATCCTGATGTGCCCATCAATCTGGAACCGAGTAAATCTGGACTCATCAGACCATTTGACCTTCTATTCCTCCAGAGTCCAATCTTTATGCTCCTTAGCAAAATGTAGCCTTTTTTTCCTGTCAGCCTTACTGATCAGTGGTTTTCTCATAGTTGCAAAGCTGTTCAGTTCCAATCCCTTGAGTTTGCTTCACATTGTGCGTGTGAAAATAGTTACTTTCACTATTAAACATAGCCCAGAGTTCTATTGTTGCTTCTCTTTGATTTGATTTCACCAAACGTTCACATTTCTTCCTCGAAGATGATCGTTGGCCCTATCCTTTCAGTTTTTAATACTACGTTGGACAGTTCTCAACCCAATTGTAGTAGTTTCTGCAAGATGTTCTCTCTGCTTGATGCATGCCAATGATTTGACCTTTCTTAAACAGACTGAAATATTTTCCATGACCACAGGATGTGTCTTTCAACATGGTTGTTTAAGAAATGAGAAGCCATTCATTGCATCAGCTGGGGTTAAATAACTTGTTGCCAGCTGAAAGATAATCGCCCATGCAGTAATTATCCAATGGGAGGCTTGTAACTATTAGCTTCCTTAAATCCAGCTGGTGACTTTTTTTTTTTTTTTGGGCCAGGCAGTGTACTAACAATAAAATGTCTTCTAGAATAGAAAATCTCTTTGCATTGAATGGTATTAAAACTTTATAAATGTAGACATTTTGGTCGATTCTTCCTTAGCCCTTCATCTTCATTGGACATTTGTTATGATGCATTGCCATGGCAACGGGGTTGTTTCTTACAACCGGGAGCAGCTGATTAATATCTCAAAAGCTCAAATAATACTTCAACTACAACCCCAAATCCCTGATGAGTTGAAAAGGAGACGCCGTGGATGCTGAGCAGGAGCTAAGAGAAGAGAGAGAAGGAGGAAGTTCAAACCATCTCTTCCGTCGATTATGATGGGCAATGTGAGATTGTTGGGAAACAAGTTGGATGAACTCCAAGCCCTACAAAGGACCCAGCCAGAGTACCGGGCATGCAGTATCATGTGTTTTACTGAGACATGGCTGCAGGATCATATCCCCGACTCCAGCGTCTCTCTGCCGGGCTTTTTAACCATATGAGCAGACAGAGATTTAAAGAGGAGCGGCAAATGTAAAGGAGGTGGACTGGCAGTACTTGTGAACAACAGATGGTGTAATCCAGGACATGTTACTGTGAAGTGTCATCTCTGCAGTCCAGATATTTAACTGTTGGCAGTAAGTTTTCGTCCATATTATTTACCCAGAGAGTTCACCAGTGTTATTTTGGTAACAGTTTACGTTCCACCTTCCGCTGTTGCTGACACTGCATGTGATGCCATCAGCTCTGTTGTTGCTAAGCTACAGACACAAAACCCCAATGCTTTTGTGGCAATTTCTGGTGATTTTAACCATGCTTCACTCTCTGCTACACTTCCAACGTTTCAACAATTTGTCAGCTGCTCTACCAGAGAAAACAAAACATTAGATTTGTTTTATGCAAATGTCGAGGACTCATACAACAGCAAGACCTCCTCTAGGCAAATCAGATCACAATCTTGTTTTTCTCTGCTCGAACTATAAGCCCCTTGTTCAGAGGCAACCCGTAATAAAGAGGACTGTGAGAAAATGGTCACAGGAAGCTGAAGAAGCTCTGCAAGGTTGCTTTGAGGCTACAGACCGGGACACACTGTGCCACCCACATGGAGAGGACATCAATGCCATGACTGAGTGTGTAACCGACTATATAAACTTCTGCGTGGATAACATCATCCCCACCAGAACCGTGAGATGCTTCCCCAATAACAAACCTTGGATCACCAGTGACCTGAAGGACCTGTTTAACAAGAAAAAAAGAGCCTTCAGAGAGGGAGACAGAGAATTATTGAGGAGTATAGAGAAGCAACTTAAAGTCAAGATAAGAGACAGCAAGGAGGTGTACAAGAAGAAGCTGGAGAGCAAGCTCCAGCAAAACAATATCAGAGATGTGTGGACAGGGATGAAGAAGATCACAGGTTTCAAGCAGAAAGAAGATCAGACCGATGGAGGTTTGGACAGAGCCAATGAACTGAACACATTCTTCAATAGGTTCAGTTCAGAAACCAGCTTCGCATCCTCCTCTCCTGCTCACAGCCAAACAGACATCCCACCCTCCTTTGACCCACAGGACCCACAGCTGTCCAGTAACACCTCACATTTTGTATCTTCCACCTCAGCCCTAGACCCTTCTACATGTTTGCCATCAACCATATCAGAAGATGCTGATGCTCCATTTGCCTCCACCTTCCACCTGTGTGTCTCAAGAAGTCAAGGGAAGATGCAACTGGAGAGACTGAATAAGGCTGCAGGTCCAGATCATGTCAGCCCTAGAGTCCTGAAGGCCTGTGCAGAGCAGCTCTGTGGGATTCTGCAGCACCTCTTCAACCTTAGCCTGACCCAGAAGAAGGTTCCGGTGTTGTGGAAGACCTCCTGTCTTGTTCCGGTACCAAAGAAAACTCACCCATCAGTCTTCAATGACTATAGACCTGTTGCCCTGACATCTCACATCATGAAGGTCCTAGAGAGACTCCTGTTGGCCCACCTGAGTAAGCAAACAATAAACCATCAGGACCCCCTTCAGTTTGCTTATCGCTGTGGAGTTGGAGTTGAAGATGCCATCATACACCTGCTTCAACAAACCCACTGTCATCTGGACAAAGCCAGCAGCACTGTGAGGATCATGTTCTTTGATTTTTCCAGTGCATTTAATACAATCCAACCTGATTTGCTTTGTCAGAAACTCCAGAAGACTCAGGTGGAGGCCTCAACAATCTCCTGGATCAAAGACTACCTGACAAACAGACCACAGTTTGTGAGACTGAAGGTTTGGGTGTCTAACCAGGTAGTCAGTAGCACAGGAGCACCACAGGGCACTGTACTCTCACCATTCCTTTTCACTCTGTAAACCTCAGACTTCCAGTACAAGACAGACTCTTGTCATCTGCAGAAATACTCGGATGATTCTGCAGTCGTGGGGTGGATCAGAGATGGACAAGAAGCTGAGTACAGGAAGGTGGTGGACCTCTTGTGGCATGGTGTGGAAACAATCATCTCATTTTGAACGTGACTGAAACAGGAGATGATTGTAGATTTTAAGAGAAACAGGAATAAGTCTATTTCTATCATGGGAGAAGAAGTGGAGGTGGTGGAGGAGTATAAATACCTCGGTGTTCACCTGGACAACAGACTAGAGTGGAGATGCAACTGTGAAGCCATATACAAGAAGGGACAGAGCAGACTGTACTTCTTGAGGAAGCTTAGGTCCTTTGGAGTTTGCAGCAAGATGCTGCATATCTTCTATAAGTCTGTTGTGGAAAGTGTGATCTCTTCTGCCATCATCTGCTGGGGAAACAGCATCAGAGCCAGGGACTTAAAAAAGCTCAACAAGCAGATAAAAAAGGCTGGTTCTGTTCTCGGGACTCCTCTGGAACCTCTGGAGATCATTGTGGAAAGACGGATTCTTCATAAAATGAAGAACATTATGGAGAACCCTGAGCATCCTCTTCATGAGACTGTCCTACAACAACAGAGTGTCTTCAGTCAGAGGCTTCTTCAGATCTGCTGTAAGACGGACCTACAGGAGATCCTTCCTGCCCACAGCCATCAGCATCTACAACGGCTCTTTGAAGAAACCTACATAATATGAGCTACAACATTTAATTTCCCTTTGGGATTAATAAAGTATTTTTGAATTGGATTTGAATTGAATCTTTGCCCACAAATGTTCTTTGTATGTTAATATTCATAGCTTTGCGATGCCTGTTCCAAAACATTGACTTTGTTGTCCTTAATGCCACTTCGTCTTTTCATTTTGTGGTTATGGGTCATTGTACAGTTGGCAGATGCTCAGGATGCCATCGTCTTTAAGAACATTGCCTCCTGGATCCCTCCCTCCTACAGCATGATGCTACTACTCCAGAACATCACATTTGGGATGGTGTTTTCAGTCTTGTGAGCTTCTCAGTTTTTTTCCTCCAAATGCTACAATGGCAATTATGGCGAAAGACTTTTTGTTTCATCAGACCACAGGACATGTTTTCTAAATTAAGATCCTTGGCCTGAGTGCATCTGGAAAATCCAACCTTGCTTTTGGTGTAATGCTGCTGCCTCATAAAGTGACCTTTGAGCTAATGTTGGTGGCAGACTTGTTTTTCCTGTGGATAATGACACTTTCTTACCGGCTTCAGCCATCATCTTCTGAAGGTCTTTAGCTTTTCTTTGAATCCTTCTCATTGTGAATGGCATCATGGCTGGATATTATCATGGTGTTTATACTTGTGTATAATTGTTGAACAGGTGAACATGGCACCTTCAGGCAGCTGGAAATTCAAAGGATGAACCAGTCTTGTGAAAGTCAAGTAATCTCCTTTGACACCTTCGCTGATTTCTTTTTGTCCCTTTTTTTAAAAACCATTCATAGGTGTGCTTCCCGTCTACATCAGAAGCTTGCGAAGCCATGACATCATCTGGGTATGCCAGATAGTTTAAAGGTACAGTAATCTTAGCGTATATAAAATTCTGACTTTTAGAAAAGTAACAAAAATCATTATTCTGCATTGGGCAAATAGAAGTAATTTATGTAATCCTAACTGACCTAAAACGAACGGTTTCATCTGATTTTTCAGAAAATAAGGTTCGGAGTCTTTTTATACTGTACACCTGTTTACAGTGTCATAGCACCTTTTTTACATTATCTAGGTTCTACAATTTGCCACATGTTTTTTTTATTCACTAATTCACATGCAAAGCAACTAATACATGACCTTTGGTTTAGAAGAATGATCTCTTTGAAGGCTATTTATGAAATCTTCACAGCATTGTGGTTTGGTGACATTTCTTTATGCACAGTTATCTTAAGGTCAGTCTTGATTTGATTTTTTTCACAGCATTATAAGCGTACTTGCTGTGTTTGGGAACATTCATGTTGCACGGTTCAGTTTGGAAAATGGTTCTGCTGTCCACGATGTTATTGCAGGGTTGGGCAGTTATTTCCCCAAAGGGGTCACCTGAGGAACCAATGATTGTTGTTGAGTGCTGGTTCATTGACTGAACTCAATTATACACTGCCATCTTCCAAGGTCCCTCTGAGGGTTCCAGCGGCCCCAGAACCTCTCTCCAGGGCTCCTGCGTGGGTTCTGCATTCCTACTGGTCGGCCTCCTGACCTGTGCTGCCGCTGGCCTGAAGGACTATCCTAGGACGACCTTCGGGTCGCCCCCTGAACTCTGGTTTTTGTTTCTTGGACTTCTTCCTAGCCTGTTTCTCCCACCCGATCTGGGGTTGTTTTTTGTTTATGGACCTTTTGGTACGTCTGGAGACACACCTTTAAGGGGTTGGGGTGTAATGTCATGATCTGTTGAACTTTGTGTGCAGTTTGGTTGTTTCGGTTTCTTTGTGGCATCTTGTATTTCATTGTTGCTCTGTTTAGGTGTTCCACAGTTGTTTTCCATCTGCTCATTGACTCATCTGTATGGAATCCAGTAATCCCAGTCCCCAGTATATTTTCATCTTGGGTCAGTTATTGTCAGATGTTCTCATCCTTTTTAGGCTGGTCCATTCTGTTCATTAAAGCGTTTTTCTTCTCTATGCTCCTGTCCTTGTTTGTCCCCAACAAAACCAAAACCCGACTACTAGCTTGTTTTTAGTCTTCATGTGTTTAATGCCATTACACCAAGTGAGGCTACCAGATGATTTGCCTTTCTGAATGCAGCCAGTGGATGACACAGATTATGGGTTTAAATGCTATACAGCTTTTTATGCTCTTGGAGTTTTTCCAACATACCTGTTGAGGTACATAACATTTTTGAATAGCTCTTAATAACATTACTTTTCTTTTAACTGGACATTTCAATGAGGAATATTTATATATTAAATGACAATACATGGACAACAATGTCAATATAGACCAGGTCAAATTGTAATAGTGATTTTTCAAGGTATTTGCTACACTGCCTTAGGTAACTCAAGTTGGAGAAATAAGTCAGAGCTCAGAATATGTTGGATAATAAGGCTATGGTATTAGGACAAAATAGAAAGGTGTGAGACGAGCTCTGACATTATTGAACAGCAAAACTCTGCACTCACATGGAATCAATTCACACAATTTCTGAAAATACAAAAATTTATTAACAAAAATAAGTGAAATCAAAGTCAAACATATTTCAATCAACGAACTCTTTACTTTGCTAAAACAATCCAACTAAACTACCAAACAGAATTAAAGAATAAAGAAGACTAATGGGCTATGAACAATATAAACAAGTTGATCAAAGATGGTTGAAAACCATGACCGAAAGAGTGATGCAACATTACCATGAAATGTTATTTATGTTTGAGAACCAAGGATTATCTAGAATAATCTGGAAGTGAAGTTAAGTTAGTCTTGGAACTAATTTAGGCAATAATTGGTATACTTTCAAACAACCATTCACAATGCAAAATCAGATAAAACATTATTTTGGTAAAATAATATTTGAAAGAATGATTTGCTGAATAAAACCAACCTTCTGGGTGACCATTTCTCAACGGTGTTTGAAAAGGTGTTTGTCTGCTAAGTGGTGGCTTGTGTGTTGGCTGACGCCAGCAACCACCCCACTGGTTCTGTTGCATCACTTGGGAACTGATTTTGCGCTTTTCTTAGTCCTGTTCTCAGTTGGAATGTTTAACACTTAACTTTACCTTTCCCTGCTCTGTCTGAATGGACACGTGTTTCTCACACAAGCTGAGCATATCTACGAGTCTCCGGCATGGAGAGATTCTCTGTTAAGCAATACAAGGTCACTTCATACACATGGAGGTTGTGAAGAAACAAAGACTTAGTGTGGTCTTCTTCAAGACCTGGAGCATAACATCCCTGAAAGTAAGCAGTCTTTAAACGGTGGAAATATTCTCTGGGAGGTTCATCCTCTTTGTGCAGAACTGTCAAAGCATTAATAGTGGCAGCGGCTTCATCTCTGTAAACATAGTACTCTTCTCTTAGAGCCTGGCAGAGAGCTGGATAACTGTCATCAATTTCTGGAGGAAGAGTTTTTATGAACACTCTTAGCTGTTGTTTTCCAAATAAGCCTCAGCTTCTCCCGAGAAGAACGAAAACACAAGACAAGAAGACGATGTTCACCCTCAAGCAGATAAATATCAATATTTGATTCTGACTACCTTCAAAAACCTTTATGTCCTTAGCAAGGGACTCAAGCAGTTTAAAAAGGACACCATGCTCCCAAGGAGGACTATGGCCATCTGAGAAGTCAAGCTGGTTAGGTTCATGAAATGGTGGAAGATCATGGTCTAACCTCTGGGGAAGAAAACCAGGTTTTCATTAATTAAAGGGGAGCTTTCTAATGAATGAACTCATGCATGTGGTGTCGGTAGGTGAGGTTGGATTGAGTCACCTGAGAACCATGTTTGTCTTCTGGCCCCTAGGGGTCAACACATAGTCAGGACGGAGAAGGGTGCAGATCAGTTTGGAAGGCTGCTCCTTCCACCCAATTGGACCACTTGCACATGTTGAGTCTGGTGCTCCGTCATCTTGGCGGTTGTCCACTGCAATGGGATTTTGCAGGACACCACTGAAGACCATCTGACTTCCAACACCTCTGTTAGGGTCTGTGGAAGTAAGCTGAACACTTGGACTAAGTTTAGGAAGGGGAGACTCTGTAGGCGCTAGATGCCTAGTGTCTGAGTCTGCCTCCTGACGTTGGTGAAAATGCAAATCAGGTACCTGAGAGGTGGGGGTCTATTCCCCCTTTTGGGATGCAGGTTTCATGACAGCATGAGCCTTGAGGTCCTAATACTCTGCTTCAGCTTTCTCTGTCCTCTGCTGAGCCCTTGAGAGCTCAAGCTTCACAGCATTCTCTCTTTGAAGAGCCATCTGATGGGCAGTCTGTAACTGAAAATATCTTTTAGCTTCCAGTTGTGATTTCTGCTGTTACAAGGTAAGCCTACCAACAACATCTGAAATCTGAATCTCTCTACTTGGATTTTTTTAATTAGGTCAAGTAATTCTTGAATCTTTTTATCACATGCTGCATGATTAAAATAATTTAAATCTCTCCACTCATCTGGAGACAAACAGATGAGATCACCTCCTGGCTGAGCTGGAAGTAGGCTACTGTGATTTATTTTGAAAATTCCAGAAAAGTTATTACTGGCCTTTAATGTTGTAACCCATGGCTGGGGTCCCAACGGTAGCCATAAATATTGAATAATTATGTAATAACGGCCTATCGACAACCTAGAAATCAGGCATGCTGACATGCATTTGAAAATTAAATACTTATGAATATAATTTCCTGCATGAACACAGATATACCCTGAGCAACTGCTGTGAGTTTCAAACTTGTATGACAACTGTTGTGCTGAAAATAGGGCTATAGACGTGATGCGAATTAACAGAAAAGTTCAGATTTTTCAACTCCAGTGGAATTTACTGCGCGTCCATCGCAGGTTTCGTTTTGCTCTATTCGCTCTAATGGTGCATTCAGACTGACCACGAATGATGCGATAGGAGCGAGTGATTTATATGTTAACCCTATGTAGAGCATGTTCAGGATCAAATAAATGCGAAGGACGCAATGCAAACGGAACGATTATGGCAAATAAACCAAAGCAAAACCCGCAATGGACACGAAGCGAATTTGGCTGGAGTTGAAAAATCTGAACTTTTCTGTCAATTTGTGTCGCGAGTCAGTCAGTGCAGTTCTGGCAAAGAAGGGAAAACAATACCTATAATCCGCAAACATCACATATAAAAAAGACAGAAACATTCATGTACACATAGGATGAAGTAAGGTTTGCTCTGAGAGGTTTGTGGGTGGCTTTGAAAAAAGCCATCAAAATTTAGTCCTGAAAAGGCACGCATGAAAATGTGAAGCACACATTTGGCCTTCACACACAGCTTTCTATTGAGCTGACATTTATTTACTCACCGAAGACAGATCGGCAGGCATTCTCCAGCGCGAATACAGCGCTTGTAGTTGGTTTCCCGGAGGCTGATTCGTCCCCCAACGTGGGGGAGCAGGTCCTCAAACAGGGTCCTGGACGACAGTCATCCAGACGCTGCTCTTGGAGTAGGTGATGGTACTCTCCAAACTGGTTCCATCTCTGGAGAATCTGGTGAACCCAGAGACGTCGACAACTGCGGCATTGTTCATAAATAAGCCACCGTGACTCACTCCGTAAAATCCAGATCCGCCATGTTGAGTTGTAACTGGTAGGCAGCAGATAGAAGGTCCTCCTATTTGATGACGTGGGGAAGAGAGTGGAGTGTTGTCGGCTGTTGGCCACTTGAATTGCTGGCACAATGTCAGGCGAACAACAGCACACGAATGAGGCGAAAAATTCGCTGAAATCGCGGTCGGTCTGAATGCACCATAATTGTGCCGCTCGGATCGCGTGCTTCGCATCCATCTCAGGTTTCGCTTCGCCCTAATCGCACCGTTCGCATCGCGTCCTTTGCCTCCCTCGCCCTGTTCTCTCCAAAATGCATCTTTACATAGGGTTAACATGTAAATTGGTCGCTCCTGTCATGCCATTTGCATTCGGTCTGAATGCACCTTATGACTAAAGTAGCTCCTAGTGACGTCATTCCAAGAAAAATCTTTGAATTTCTCAATTCTAAGATTTTCCCTTGGTAAGATAAAAGTTATTCCAGAAGCATCTTAGGCCTCTTAAAGTGAGGAGATGTTAAGAGTAGTGAAGATGAGTTTTTGTGAGCCTAAGAGCAGCAGGCTAGACGGCAGCAACACAGAGAAAACCATGAATAACACTTAATTAATAAAATGTTACGAGCTCAATCGCGCAGGGATTCACCCCCTTAGTAGTCGAATAAATAAGACCATAAACTTCTATAACAATCATACAATTATTAATATAGAGATAAGATAACCTTTATCATCTGCCTAGGGGGAAATTAAATAGTTTAAGCAGCAGGACAGGTTAAAATGCACCCTCTAGTAAGATATCAGGAAGGATAAATAAATAATAAAAACATTGATAAACACCCATGGAAAAAGTGAACAAAATTACAAACAATATAGCACAGAATGATTTAAATATTTACAGTCTGTAAAATGCTTTAAAAAAATTAATTTGGAAAAACTGGAAAAAAATATACATAAATATAAACTATAAATCAAAATAATCAAATCAAAATAATGACGAGCATGTTAATAATCTACATTTAAACATATTGATCCTGTGTGACAATTAAGTTAATCTTGCTAAGTTTTATCATCATGATTTACACATTTCTGAATCCAGTCTAAATTCTATCATTGGTTAATTTCTATTTATCACTAGGAATGCATTTGGTTTTTTTTACAAAAAAATCACAGTTCTTAGAAGACAGTGTCACACCTAGCAATGGGGTCAACCACACCTCCTCACTAAGATTGAAGGACCAATGCGAACGGAACCATTAGGGCGAGTAGAGCGAACGAAACCCGTGATGGACACGAAGCGAATTTCACTGGAGTTGAAAAATCTGAACGTTTCTGTCACAGTGACCTTTACTGGTCAATGGATCATCAGCTTGTTGACTGACCGGCAGCAGGTGAGGCTGGGGAGTATCTTCTTTCGCACAAGAACCATGAACGCAGGCTTCCCACTCTGTTATTTTTCTGTTCTTCTCTCTGCACCTCAGCCGACCCGTCTGGAGCTTAACCTGCTCAAGACTGTAAAGATGACTGTGGACATCCAGAAAACACCCCCCACACTGCCTCCCCTCACCATCATCAATGTTTTTATATCTTCACACTGTAGACCTTTATCCCTAAACATCTCTTCAGGACTATGTCAAACATTTCCTTTTAAAATAAAGACTTTGTTCAAACTGTGTAATTACCCTAACTCTAGTACTACATGCACACGAACAAAGGTAAAAAGACCTTAACAAGAAATTCTAACATATTCATTGTAAATAATTCCATTGAATTATTTTCATGAAGATTTTGACTGATAAGTGTTGATTGACACATTGTTCCACCTCGTTGCCCCAGTAGGAGAACAGGTTGTTCTCCTGTTGTTTAAATTGTAAACCGACAAGGATCCTAGCTGGACTGAAAGGTCTATTCATAAAACCGAGGGGGCAGGCCTTTCTCACCCCATCTGTATCTTGTTATGGCAACCAGTTTAAAATTGTATTAAAAAATTGTTCTCACATGATGGAAGCTATGTTTTTATATCTAAAGTATAAAACCTATCAGAAAGCTACAGGTTCTATGCATTTCCTTCTGATGAGTCGAACACCTTTCATTGTTTTTATTTGGCCATTTGATAAAGATGCGGCAGAGAGCTGCATTAACACAGAAACTCTCACATTTTGGGTCAATGAAAGCATCAAACAGCAGCATGTACATTAACACACTGTTTTGAGTGTATTAAAGTACAACTGTGTTGATGCCTTGGTGGGAATCTTGTAACTCCTTCTTTTTCTGATGTATACTAAGCGTGTACCTCTTTAAAGGAATCTGTAGTACATTTTCTCTCCTGTGTGTCCCTGGTGAAAAAAGTTCAAATCAGGGAATCAGCAGTTTCAGACTTCAAAAGAAAATTGGAAACCAGTATTGATTCAGAAAACTACTTAGTGCATCTGTAAAGCTAATATAGTTTAGGTGGAGAACCAGTGCTTCAAGTGTTACTGCCCACATGGTAAGAGTAACTGTAGGCAGAACAAACTAGGGTGTCATCCAGAGTAGACATCCTTAAATAAAATGTCTCAATACTATTTTTAATGTTAGTAATTATACTTCAGCCTTAAGATTATTGTGCTTCAAGTTTATCTTGAATGTGCTGTCTGTCCAGCTGATAATAAACCCACTACTTCTTTATTTCTTTTGGGATTTACAGTGTCTTCAGCAGTTAAAATTGATTCATAGATGTTTGGTTCTTATGTTTGGATGTTTTTTCTCAATAAATGTACATCCATTGAACATAGTATGCTCTGGTGTTGTGTTTCTAACCTACCTGTATGTGGAAGCAAGTTTATCTGAAAATGTAAAAGCATTAAAAACAGTAACAGGGACCTCGTTTTTTCATATTGTCATTTTAGCAGAAAATATTTGCTGCATTTTTCTTGTAAAATAACATACATAAACATTGTTACAATAAATGATACCTGTCTGAAGAATTAAATGTTCAGTAGGACAGATGTTCCTTCTTTTAAATTTGTTCAATTTGCACTTTATATTGGGATATTTCAGTACTCCTATCTAAAAGTGTGAACTGAAAAATGAATAGAAGGGAGGGGTTATTCACCCAGGTGCAACTGGTCCTGCCTGGAAATGTAAAGAATCTCTTCATTGTAGAATAATCCAGTTCAGGTTTGACATCAGTTTTAGTTTTTGACATAGCACTTATACAGATTAGATTTTATTTCCGCATAATCCTTAAATCTAACAGATTAACTCTAGGGAGGTGGGCATGGGAAAGACAGTTGTGTTTACATGGGTACCTGTTCCCATATGTATAGTGGGGTATGAAAGAGCAGATAGGAAGGGTACAGAAGGATGGTGTGGGTAGGAGAGAACAGGTGGTTTCTAGCAGGTTAAGAACAAGGCACACAGCTGAATAAATCTCTGCATTTATTTGGGAAGCAACAGACTGGTTCCAGTTTAGTCACTAGGATGAAACTGTGGAGCACATATACAGGTCCTTCTCAAAATATTAGCATATTGTGATAAAGTTAATTATTTTCCATAATGTCATGATGAAAATTTAACATTCATATATTTTAGATTCATTGCACACTAACTGAAATATTTCAGGTCTTTTATTGTCTTAATACGGATGATTTTGGCATACAGCTCATGAAAACCCAAAATTCCTATCTCACAAAATTAGCATATTTCATCCGACCAATAAAAGAAAAGCGTTTTTAATACAAAAAACGTCAACCTTCAAATAATCATGTACAGTTATGCACTCGATACTTGGTCGGGAATCCTTTTGCAGAAATGACTGCTTCAATGCGGCGTGGCATGGAGGCAATCAGCCTGTGGCACTGCTGAGGTCTTATGGAGGCCCAGGATGCTTCGATAGCGGCCTTTAGCTCATCCAGAGTGTTGGGTCTTGAGTCTCTCAACGTTCTCTTCACAATATCCCACAGATTCTCTATGAGGTTCAGGTCAGGAGAGTTGGCAGGCCAATTGAGCACAGTGATACCATGGTCAGTAAACCATTTACCAGTGGTTTTGGCACTGTGAGCAGGTGCCAGGTCGTGCTGAAAAATGAAATCTTCATCTCCATAAAGCTTTTCAGCAGATGGAAGCATGAAGTGCTCCAAAATCTCCTGATAGCTAGCTGCATTGACCCTGCCCTTGATAAAACACAGTGGACCAACACCAGCAGCTGACACGGCACCCCAGACCATCACTGACTGTGGGTACTTGACACTGGACTTCTGGCATTTTGGCATTTCCTTCTCCCCAGTCTTCCTCTTGACTCTGGCACCTTGATTTCCGAATGACATGCAGAATTTGCTTTCATCTGAAAAAAGTACTTTGGA
The DNA here is from genome assembly GCF_021462225.1 of Girardinichthys multiradiatus. Classification (NCBI taxonomy): domain Eukaryota; kingdom Metazoa; phylum Chordata; class Actinopteri; order Cyprinodontiformes; family Goodeidae; genus Girardinichthys; species Girardinichthys multiradiatus. The sequence continues at coordinate 4,916,069 of NC_061800.1, forward strand.
CCACTGAGCAACAGTCCAGTGCTGCTTCTCTGTAGCCCAGGTCAGGCGCTTCTGCCGCTGTTTCTGGTTCAAAAGTGACTTGACCTGGGGAATGCGGCACCTGTAGCCCATTTCCTGCACACGCCTGTGCACGGTGGCTCTGGATGTTTCTACTCCAGACTCAGTCCACTGCTTCCGCAGGTCCCCCAAGGTCTAGAATCGGCCCTTCTCCACAATCTTCCTCAGGGTCCGGTCACCTCTTCTCGTTGTGCAGCGTTTTCTGCCACACTTTTTCCTTCCCACAGACTTCCCACTGAGGTGCCTTGATACAGCACTCTGGGAACAGCCTATTCGTTCAGAAATGTCTTTCTGTGTCTTACCCTCTTGCTTGAGGGTGTCAATAGTGGCCTTCTGGACAGCAGTCAGGTTGGCAGTCTTACCCATGATTGGGGTTTTGAGTGATGAACCAGGCTGGGAGTTTTAAAGGCCTCAGGAATCTTTTGCAGGTGTTTAGAGTTAACTCGTTGATTCAGATGATTAGGTTCATAGCTCGTTTAGAGACCCTTTTAATGATATGCTAATTTTGTGAGATAGGAATTTTGGGTTTTCATGAGCTGTATGCCAAAATCATCCGTATTAAGACAATAAAAGACCTGAAATATTTCAGTTAGTGTGCAATGAATCTAAAATATATGAATGTTAAATTTTCATCATGACATTATGGAAAATAATGAACTTTATCACAATATGCTAATATTTTGAGAAGGACCTGTAGATTAGATATGAAAAGTATGATATGGAAAAGATCATTTTACTCAGGGGGCTAAACAAGCAGGGAAGTCCATCAGCAACAGAGATCCTGGAATGTGGAGAAGAGAGTGACTGCAGAGTTAAGGATGGTGACTGGATTATTTGATAGAATTTGAGATGTAAGCACAAGGTTCGATCTTAAGGAGGCGGTAATGCAACAGAGTGGATGCAATCCTCCGTAAAACACCAAACAAGAAGAAGAAGCACAACCCTTATGGTCCAGGGGGCGGGATTCCAGCAGGGATGTAAACTGGAAGGAAGAGTGGATCATTAAAAGTCCAGAGGAACACCACGGTTGTTTATTGTTCTGCATATGCTCGGTTTGGATCTGCTTTGACGTCATCACCTCCGTGTTTTAGCACGCCCAGCCGTGCCTTGAAAAAGTAAGGAACGTTTGGGAGCTGCTGTCACCTGTGTGTTTTGTGTGGAAAGGTCAGGTCGCGAGTCTGCAGAGGCTTCCGAACAGAAAGCCGAGCTGTGAGAGCGAATCATCGGTATGGGTCGGCGCTGAGCGCTGGCTGCCGGTAGGATGATCCGAGGAGTCACCGGTGAGGCTGTCGAGCTCGGTTTTGGTTTGCACAGACAAGCGGAGCGGAATCAACTGGGAGGTCTGATGGAAAACTAGACACGTCGACGTGTGTTTAGTGTGCGCGCACTGAGAACAGAGCTACAAACCTGGAAGCTGACTGAAGGAACCGTGACACCATGTGGAGCCCGGGGAGAGCAGCTCTGTGCTGGATGCTGCTGGAGACGTTTCTGCGCTCTGCTGGAGGTAGGGGCGAGCAGTAAGCGATCCTTCTGCTCTGTAAAGTCGTCACAGCCGGGCCGAGTGTACAGTTTATTCAAGCAAGAAGTTTGTTTCTGATATGATATGAAAGTCGCATCTTAAAAGATCGTAAAATGATGATCAACTAATCTTTTTATTTGCAGTCTTCTAAAATGTCAATTAGGTCTATTCTTCTGATTCATCAATGGGAAATTCTTTATTGACATTCCAGCAGTGAAACCCTTTTTATAATGGCTGACCAGCTTATTGCATAATTTTGATGAGTTCGAAACCTTCCTGGTTTTGAAGGCCACCTTGCTATCACCCTAATCTCTAGTTCTCTCCAAAGATTCTCTATAAGATTAAAGTCTGAGTTCTGGTTGAACCACTCCAAAACCCTAATATTACTTTAATCAGAAGAAACATGTCCATAACGGTCAAAAATTACTTTAAACCTAGACCTGCCAGTAGCTTGAATCATTTTGGAGCACATGCACGGGTTTTTGACACCTATTGTGCTGGAAATGCACCTTACAACCTCAGATGAAACAAATCTGGAATCCCTACTGGGCTGTTGAATGATGTTTTAGCAGCTGTCATAATTACCTCAATAGTTGTTCTAATTATTATCATACTTTTCAGATCAGTTACAGAATAAATGGAGAAGGATTCCTCTGTTTTCGTTTTTGTACCGATGAACCTGTTTTATTATCTTAGGACATGTTTTTAGAACCACCGAGGAGTGGTGAGTCATTTTCAAATCTCAAACAGGTAGTGCTTGCATTAATTAATTAGCTGGCCGATTGGCAAGCAGAGACTGAGACATGAGATACATGAAGTTGTAAAATTAAAAAAAGTTTTGTAGAAGCATGTTATTGTCCCTCAGTTGGTTACAAAAGATGGGGTAGAAACAAAACTCTTAAATATCTAAAAATAAAACATCCATAGACAGGAGTCTGTTTTTGTGAGTAACTCAGCTGATGTTGTGGAATTTGTATACAGAGAAAGCAAACAAAACCACCAGAACGAGCCCAACAAATTAAAGCCAGCTTAAATGCAGAAAGGGAAGCTGTCCTAGACTATGGAAGGACAAATGAACATGACTGATCACTATTCTGGACCAGTCAAAGAGATGTTGCTAGAGTTTGTGCAGATCCACTGAAACATACACTTACCGGCCACTTTATTAGGTACACCTTGATAGTACCGGGTTCGACCCCCTTTTATCTTCAGAACTGCATTAATCCTTCGTGGCATAGATTAAACAAGGTACTGGAAACATTCCTTAGAGAGTTTGGACCATGTTGACAAGATAGCATCACACATATGCTGCAGATTTGTTGGCTGCACATCCATGATGCGAATCTCCCATCTCGCGATCTGGTGACTGTGGAGGCCATTTGAGTCCAGTGAACTCATTGTCATGTTCAAGAAACCAGTCTGAGATGATTTGTGCTTTATGACATGGTGCGTTATCCTGCTGGAAGTAACCATCAGAAGATGGGTACACTGTGGTCATAAAGGGATGGACATGGTCAGCAACAATACTCAGGTAGGCTGTGGCGTTGACACGATGCTCAATTGGTACTAAGGGGCCCAAAGTGTCCCAAGAAAATATCCCCCACACCATTACACCACCACCACCAGCCTGAACTGTTGATACAAGGCAGGATGGATCCATGCTGTCATGTTGTTGACGCCAAATTCTGACCCTACCATCTGAATGTCACAGCAGAAATGGAGACTCATCAGACCAGGCAACATTTTTCCAATCTTCTATTGTCTAATTTTGGTGAGCCTGTCTGAATTGTAGCCTCAGTTTCCTGTTCTTAGCTGACAAGAGTGGCACTCGGTGTGGTCTTCTGCTTCTGTAGCCCATCTGCCTCAAGGTTTGACGTGTTGTGTGTTCAGAGATCCTCTTCTGCATGCCTTGGTTGTAACAAGTTGATAAAATTTGAGTTACTGTTGCCTTTCTATCAGCTCGAACCAGTTTGACCATTCTCCTCTGACCTCTGGCAGCAACAAGGCATTTGTGCCCACAGAACTGCCACTCACTGGGTATTTTTTCTTTTTCGGACCGTTCTCTGTAAACCCTAGAGATGGCAGTGCGTGAAAATCCCAGTAGATCAGCAGTTTCTGAAATACTCAGACCAGCCCGTCTGGCACCAACAACCATGCCATGTTCAAAGTCACTTAAATCACCTTTCTTCCCCATTCTGATGCTCGGTTTGAACTGCAGCAGATCATCTTGACCATGTCTACATGCCTAAATGCATTGAGTTGCTGCCATGTGATTGGCTGATAAGAAATTTGTGTTAACGAGCAGTTGGAGAGGTGTACCTAATAAAGTGGCCGGTGAGTGTAGATGACTGTGTGTAGAGACCAAGCACATTTCCACAGTTGCTGTTACTCTTCTATATGGCAGCATCACCACTACAGTAAATGACCAGGTGAATAGCTTCTCATTCAGTTCAGAAGAGTGTTCAGATCTTTTACCTCATAGGCATTTGTGCCAATACTGAGGCTGAGTCAGAAGCTTCATTAAAACAACTGGTTTCTTTAGGCAGTACCTACTGTACTTCTCTGACATCAGGTCAGTTAAAACATTCTGTTTTATTAAGTATTTCTAAGCATATATCTGACTTTACAAATAAAGCTACTGTCTGCAATAAACATGTGTCCAGCTCCACGTAACCGTCCTGCAGATATGTGAAATGGTTGCTAAACATTAGCAAGTTCACTCTCTTTTTCATGTGACTTGTTGATAATTTAGCTTGGTACATATTTCAATGCAGTTTCAATGTAATCATTTGTACACGAAACACACTTTCTCAGGTGTCCTCTACAATGACATTTTTCTGGGTTGTGTCATTTAACTTGCTTTGTACAAACACAGCAAGTCAAATGACACAGCCTGCAGCAGTCTCCCACTCTCTTTCATTGACAATGCAAAGGGTGAAGAATGGGTTGGTTTGGGAAAACTTAAATTTTTTGATCAACAGTATAAACGGGATGGCTGATAAAACGCTGCAGGCCCTGGTTCAGTTTTTTTTTTTGACTCTGTAAAAACACCTCAGGACATCTTGCTGGGGGTGTGCCAGACATAAAATCACAGACACAACACAAATAACTGGTTTTGGGAGTTGACTTTTCTCAGTGAGTCCCGTTAATAATCAATTGAAGATGTACCCAAGTGTGATATTCCTGGTTTATATTGTAAGAAAACTCACTGGGTCATTTGGAGTACGATGTCTTTTTCTCAAAAAAATAGTTTTTCCCTGTAAATGTCTTCTTTTTTTGTTTTTTTACAGTTATCTAACTGATTTTTGTTTGGTTGCCTACAAAATAAGAGTGGCAGTTCCACATTCTTGTTTAAAACCCAATAGCAGTGCCAAACATTTATTTTCTGTGTCTACCTGGTAGGAATTCTCTCCTTCCTACAAACCTTACTGCTGATCTTCTCCATTCAGGTCTCAACATATGCATGAGTGGCAGCGCTACGTCCTGTGAGGAATGCCTCCTGATACACCCCAGCTGTGCCTGGTGCGCACAAGAGGTGAATTACTTTTATCATGTAGACTCCTGTAAGGCAACGTGTTGCACCGAGATAGATGTATAGCACTCAGAATGTTTTGAAGTTTAATGAGTAATCATAAATTGTTATTTGAAATACAGTTTTTCTTGTTCAAGAAGCATCCTTTGTTGTTCAAAATGCAGTGGCATTTATTTAGAGAAAGATCCTGACTAATCTGAACATGTCTGAAACTTTATTCTCACTAGACACTTTTCTATAGTTTATCCCGAAAGATTTTGTAAATAGTTAAAACATTTTTTCTGGTCACAGTGAACACAAAGTCAAGGTTAAACATGAAGTTATTGTAGATCTAATAGTGGTTCTCTAAAACCAAAACCCTGAGGCACACAATTTGTTTAAGTAATAGGTTTTATCAAGCAGATTGGAAGTTTATAGCCAGTTTAATGTTAATATAATCTAAAATGGCTTCCTGAGCTATAGCTGCATTCCATAAATAGGAAAGGAAGCTACTCAGTGCTGTGTTGGACATGTTGCATAAAGATTGTGATGAGGATCAAAAGCTGTCCAAAGGGGCTAAAATCATGTGTATCAAACATTTGCTACAATGATATGGTGGACTTTTTGGTGCTGATAGTGGATCCAGCTGAACAGATGAAAGCATAGAAATCACACAACCACTCCTGGTCCGGTCAAGTTTGAAAAGATGGATTGATAACACTGCTGCTTTTGCCTGCAGGAGGGGACATGTTGCTGTTTTTAATTTAACATCGGCTAAACCATGCTGATTATGAGTTATACAAATTTAAATACCGTCTTGTCCGACACCGCAGCAGCTCTGCTGGCATCTTTAGAAAACCACACTAAGGGAAAACCAGTACATTCAAGATTTTAACAAAAATGTTCAAAAAGAACTAAGAACGTGAACACAAAAACCTGTTTTTAGTTTTCACTAATAGAGCAGACGTTTCACAAGCCACAACTGCATCTTAAAGTCTGTAATCAGTGTAGAATAATTCAGTCCAGGTTTAACTGGTCTTAATATTTTGGTTCTTAGTCTTGTCTTAATTTAATGCCAAAAAATGCATTGAAAACTCTTTTTGTTATGATAAACTGCCCCTCTGCTATAGAGCCTTGCCTCCCCAGCTGCCCCCCTACTTTTATGTCCTTAAAATACTTGTAATTACTAATCGCTTGTTTGTCCAAAGGCCTCTTCAAATTAAACATTAATTTACTAAAAATACATAATAGTAGATATAATCTGAGGTCCTTTCAAAAACGTAGCTGCGGCCCCTCCGTCAAACACAGTCAGCCTACCGCTCCACGGCCGCACCTAAGTGTGTCTCAGGTACCCTAACTGTCTGCAGCAGCAGTGGAGCAGCTTCTTGTGTGTTTTAACACACAACAGTGAAATCAACTTAAGTTTGCAACGAATGAAATGTCTGCTGAAGTAACTAAAGTCCACAGTGTAATACGTACATTTTTTATTTTTATATTTTGTTTTAATAGATTTTCTTTGCGGCACTAGTGGCCTTTTATTTTTTCAGTGTTTTTTAGGTAGGCAGACAGGAAACGGGTAGAGAGAGAGGGGAAGAGTGCGCGCCATAATACTTTCATTAATCGTTTGACGACAGTGGCTCACTCTTGTGATTTGTAAGAGCGTTAGCATATTTCGCTTTCAAACTCTCACCTTCAGATCTGGTAGTCATAATGTAGGCTCCACATGACGCCATGAGCAACTAGAGACACTTCACTCTGACAAGAGACATCATGGTATTTTCATATTACCAGATCTCCAGCAGCCTTGACCAAATTCTTCCACTGAGAACAATGTTCTTGAGGATGTTCTGCTGCTGTAGGAAGGTGTGAAGCTGCCTGAAGCCTAGGTTATCTGAAATAGCTTCTCTTCATACTTTCAGTACGTTTTGGTTTTTTTTTTTAGCGTTATGTTAAGGCACCTCTTAATGAATTATATTTATTACAATGACATTACTTGCCAGAAGAAAACATAATCTTACGTATATACATATATTTATATTTTTTTATGTATATGATCTATATTATTGTGTTTACAATGTAAATGTTACTGTAGTAGCTCAAAAATATACAGACCCATTCAATAAATTAAAATATTGTGGAAAAGTTCATTTATTTCAGTAACTTACCTCATTAAGTGAAACACATTATTTAGATTAACTGCACACAAACGGATGCATTTATTTCTGTTAATTATGAGGATTTCTGCATACAGCCTAATAAAAACACCAAATTTAAGATTAGAATATTACATCAGACCAATAAAAATACTTTTTTCTGCAGAAATGTGGGCTTTTTGAAAGGTATGTTTTATCCCTGCTTAACAGTTGTTATATACAAAACATTACTCTTAATCTGACGAACAATCTTCATTGGAACAAATAATCTTATGTATTAAATATGACTGTATGTCTTGGTCCATTATGACTACTTAAAGACTAATTATTAACACTGAATTGAGCATTTCCGGTCCCTGAGGACTGAGTTTTGCCTGCTTCTACGTACCTGATTTCATCTAATAAGTTAGCACCATGATCCTTAGGGATGACTGAGATGATTCAACTATTTGAATCAGTTATGTTTGAATCAGATACATATCTAGCTGGCAAGGCTGAAATTTCCCTCTACTTAACATATTTGCTCTCTATAAGGTAAATAAATAGTTTTTTTATTAAGTTACAGTAAAAATGACCCAATGAAAAAACAGCAATGATATTTTTAAATATCAAGTAAAGATAGAAGTGTAGGTTCATTAAATAGAAAAAAGGCTTCCACCTCTCATCTTCTCATTTAGAGAAAATGATTTTAGTTTTATGTCCTGTTTAGGCTGTTGTATGTTTTTATCAAGCTATTGTGACCATTAGTTTGAGCTTTGCTGCGTCTCATCTTGCAGGACTTTGGGAAGCACCGTTCTCTGACATCACGATGCGATTTCAAGGAAAACTTGCAAAAGAGGGGCTGTGAGCCACGCTTTATCGAATACCCGAGAAGCACGACCTCCGTCTTGAAGAACTTACCCCTGAGCACTAAAGGATCAGGACCAGCACAGTACGACGTCGTCCAGATTATGCCTCAGAAGATCTCTCTCAGCCTGCGGCCAGGTAAGAACTGCCTGAACGTAAGGAAACTATGTAGCATCCATCTGTGGGTAAAGCAGCTGAACCCACCCCTCCAGGAGACCAGACGTGGTTCAGCCTGCAGGTGCGGGAGGTGGAAGATTACCCAGTGGATCTCTACTACCTGATGGACCTCTCACTCTCCATGAAAGACGACCTGGACACAATGCTTAACCTTGGTACCAAGCTGGCAGAGGAAATGGGGAAGCTCACCAGCAACTTCCGTCTGGGCTTTGGGTCCTTTGTGGATAAAAACATGTCACCCTTCTCCTACACTGCACCCAAGTACCTGGAGAATCCCTGCAACGGGTAGGAAGCAGTAACCAGATTTAACACAATAAAATACTTTACTTGTTTTGGCCTATACCTCTGTTTTCTGGTTTTGTTTTGACACGTTTCCAATAGACTGACATGATCAGTCACACCTCATATGGCTTTTTAAGATGATGCATATGTAGCGTGATGTGCTGCGGCTGCTACAGTGTGAAAGAATAAAAACAGAACTTTCTGGTCAGAGCTGGTGATGCCAAAACAGTAAAAGGAAGCAGAACAGATAGAGGGCAGTGAGCGGAGGAGGGGTGCAGCACACAGCGCTTACCCTGGAGGTGAGACAACCATCACGCATCACTTGCCATCTAGGTTATGTCCCAGCTCAGTTTTGTGTGTGTGTGTGTGTGTGTGTGTGTGAGTGAGGGGGGTGACTGCGTTTCAATCAATGCAAAACATCACTTATATGCTCTGTAACTCTGCTGGGTTCATGTACGGTCAGGAAAATGGGAGGAATTCCAACTGCCAGCTAAGCTGTTACAAATGCACCAATCAGGATTTCATTGGCTGATACTTGTTTCTGCGTTTATTTTAGGTCTAACCTGTTAATTCAGATCTTCATAGAAACTGATTTGTGTGATGTTTTTCTGTTATTAATTAAATGTAACCATTGTTTTTTTTCTATTAAAGGGGCATGAATTGAAACAGGATCCTTGATATCATTAGCAACCAGTAATGGGGAGGTGTCAGCCCCCCTTGTGGTAGTCAACAAATATAGCAACTTAAATCAACAAATCAACAAGCTCTTTTCTTCATATGAAAAGATCCTAATAAATGTTTTTTAATTCTCATAGCGAAAGGAATGAAATGGAAAACAACAAAACTGAAAGCAAATTAATACTTATTTCCGGGCTAGCATTATCATAGAACTAATATAGTATGTATGACATATTGCATATTCATTTCACTGTTTCAACTCTTTGCAATAGGATGTTCTTTTGCTTATCAGATGTTATATTACCTTTTATTTTAATAACTGGTTTAGATCAGGTATTTAATTATTTTGTTCTGAGACAAAAAGCTTTACCATTTAAAGAGTATAAATCTTTTTTACAGTTTAGCATGGCTGTATTCATTAATTCTAGTGTAAAACTCCAACTATAACATGAATCTTGTCAATGTCTCCCTGACAGATACAAGCTCTTCCCTAATTGTGTCCCTACGTTTGGTTTTCGCCACATCCTCTCTCTGACGGATAAAGTGGACCGTTTCAATGAGGAGGTGCAGAAACAGATGGTGTCTCGGAACCGAGACGCTCCGGAGGGCGGGTTTGACGCCATCCTGCAGGCCGCTGTCTGCAAGGTGATGTTGTGTCTCCTACTTTAATCCTGTTTTAAATGCTCCTGCCGTTGGTGACACTGCAAAGTTGGGTTGGACTGCGCCTGTCTGCTTGTTAATGAAAATCACCACGGGGACAGACAGGAAGCAGAGTTTGGTGCAGGTGCATGATCAGGAGAACGAGGCACTCACAGGCTCAGTCACATCCTGCTTCCTCCCCCACTTTAATTGTGTCTAAAGAAAGATAATAACTTGCCTTGTAATTTACCTGAGCTGCTGTCTTTCAAATAGTCGCTGGTTGAAGGTGCTACTCAGTCTGATGGTCCAATCAAGTCTCAGCATTTTTTCTAGGTGCAGATTATTTTGCAGAAATCCAACCAAATTCTTCCAAGATGCTGCATTCTTTCATGTGAAAGTAAATTAACCAGTCCCACTAAATTCAGCATAACGTCTTATGCAATCACTGTTGGCTCACACAAGCAAGTGTTCATTGGTTCTAAGCATATTTAGATGCTGACGTTTTGCTTTCCAGCTTTTATATTTTGGTTAATCAACAAACTTAGCAAAAATTCATGAGTTATAATGGAGAGAAAAAGAAGAACCAGTCACTCTGAACTATATGAAATAAAAGTCAGTATTCTGTTTGTTTTTTACACATTTAGGTAGAAATGGTAAAAAATACACCGTGTGCCAGATTCAACAGCAGCAACATGGGAAGATATGTGTTCAGAATATATGTTTAGCCTTCTTGCCATGAAGTGGTCATAAATGATCTATATTACAATTAGAAGATTGTAATATAAATGGGGTCAATGGGGTGTTGCTGTAAAACAGGGATCTACTGGTATTTTGAAATGACGTCAAAAAGATCACGCTGTTTACAATTTCATCACGATTTAAAATCTTTTAGTAGTGTTGTTAGTGTTACTAGCCTGACTAAAACAGCAGTCTCTGTTTGTTTTCCTAAAACAAATGTAGTTTCTTATCCTAGTTCTATAGGACCGAGAACCTGCCAACATTTCCACATCCTCCATGTTCCATGACAGACAGAGGTTGAAATGGGGTCAAACAGAGCAACTTTGCTGTACGCCCATCATACTTCCTGTTATCATCTAAATTGTCTTCCTCGTTTTCGCTATCTTACCCGCTAACATGTTACTGAAAATACAGTTTCTTTCTAATGAACTCTTTACATTTGTGCGCTACATCTGATATTGATTGAAATTGATGACTTAAAACAGCTAACTTTGAGTCTTCAGTCTGGAAACTGACTGAAAACTCAGGAAACTCCTGAGTTTTCAGGAGTTTTATTGTCAGCTGACCTGGTATCGGTTTTTATTTATGTGGTGTATTCACTGATTGGATGAAGATGGGATCACAGACTTTCCATCTAGCCGGTCACCAGTCACGTTGGAAAGTCATCCAGTTTTGGTCACCAACACACATTCTACATTTAATTCCTCACCTGCTTTGTTGATTCCCCGTTAAGACTTCCCTCAGGCTTGCTTATTTATTTGCCAAAACAGCATGTTTGAAGTTGTTTGCTTCTGTAACTTTGTAGAGTAATAAAATCGAGTGGTAACCTGTCTTTTGTTGAAGCTATGATTCTTTTAAACATGTGAGGATCGAAAAAAGCAGAGAAACCCTGTGGATGTTCGGATTCATAAGTTATTGTAGCTGCTGTGTTTTGAATAGGAATGGGAATAATTATATAGGTGGGAAAAGTAGAGGAGCAGCTGCTTCCTACTGGTAGCTTCACGGTGCTGATTTCCTTCAACGCAACCAGTGTTTGATGCAGAGATGCACACAGCAGAGTTTATTCCCACAGCAGTGTTTGTGCTGTTGTTGTTGGGAGACTTCTGATCGGGCTGCCCACAGCCCTGAGGACTTTACATAATGAACAAAAGAGCTACAAAAGACCTCTCTGCTGATTGGGTGAAAGGCTCTGTTTCTTTAGCTCCATGCATTAGTCAGCAGACTGTGTGCCCTGTCTGTTGTTTCCTGGTGATAATGACCTGGACCGAGTCTTTTGTAGAAAACTGTGTGTGTGTGTGTGTGTGGATTAGTGGTTCTCTGGTTTCTGGAAAGAGGGAAGGTGTATCTTTCAGTAAGAAAAAAACAAAAAACTAGAGGATTAAACTTTAATCCTGAGTTTTTGTTTTATGTGTCATTCCTTCTGATGTTTAGGCTTTAATAACATAAAAAAAAAATTATTACTGTTCAGCTCTTCCTGTAACATCTCCAATAACCTCCAGCATTTGACTCTGCTGTAATACCAACAGGAGGAAATCGGCTGGAGGAAGGAGGCCTACCACCTGCTGGTGTTTGCCACAGACGACGTGCCGCACCTCGCATTGGATGGCCGGCTGGGAGGGCTCGTCCGGCCTCACGACGGTCGCTGTCACCTCAATGATCAGAACGAGTATAGCGCCTCCACAAAGATGGTGAGATAAATAAAAAAATAGCCCTACAGCATCTTGTGGAAAAACTTAAACAATAAATGAAATTAAAACCAGAAATCAATGACTTCATTGTATTTCAGCTTCAGTGAGAAGATTTTAACAATATCAAGGTGTATCAAAACCACAAAAATTTTCCATCATGCTGTTTCTATGGGTTAAAGTCATTGTAATTAGATCCCGGAGAAAGTGCCAGACTAGCCAGAATATTCTCTGTACCACACGGATGGTCAATGTGTGGAAAATGAAAGAGTGCCCTCTATCACTCTTAGAGCAGCATTTTTGTTTTAAATCAGTGCGCTGGGGGAAACTGGTCTTTTTACTCAGTTTTATCAGTTGGGGAAAATGTCATACTGGCCTCTGACTGAATACTTTTCATGTGTGCTGTTTGTGCTTAGTTTCAGAGAAAAAAGCATGTTGGTCTGAAACTAGTTTGAACAGAACTACAAACCTAATCCTTGGTGCTTAAGTAGGAGGCAGCTGGACTTCTCATCCAAAAAGCTTATTTTGAACATGGTTGGAAGCAACAGGTCTATAAGTCGTAGTCAGGACAATCACACTAATAGGGCCATGAAAGTCACTCATGAGTCACTGACCCGAACCTCTATTTAGCTCAATGTTTGGGTTGTTGTTGCTTGACGATCCAAACATGTCCCTAACGATGCCATGTGAGTTGTTTTGGTCACATGCTCCAAGGTGTGAGTGCAGGTATCCCAACATAAGACCAAAGAACGGTAACAATGCAAGTTCCTTAGATTACAACAGAAAGCCTCCCATATTTTGGAATCATCAAAATGTACTCGTCACTTCATCAGTACATATGAAACTAGAAATAAGCCTTTTCAAAATTTGGAATGTCTCCCTTTAGTTCTATTTTGAATCTTTCCCGTTGACTTTATTGGGGCTGTAGCCCTGACACATGTCAGTGAGTGTTGGTTCTGTTTGCCTGCTGCCTTTTGCTCCTTACCTGTTGGATTTCATGTAAATTAGAGCAGAGACAGCGAAGCTTCCAGAGGTAATGAGCACATCAGTGTGAAATCTAGGAGGTTGTAGTTGCGATTACATCTCCACATTAATATTGTCTCTGTGGTCAAAAGTTCACTGCAAGCTTAAGAGTGAGGTCAGAAGAGCATCCAGCTGTCTTATCTGTCCTCTGAACTGTTATTCATTGGTAGCGCATGTGGATCAAATACCCACAATGAATTTCATGATTCTCTCTCTCTGCAGGACTATCCGTCTCTCGCTCTGCTTGGAGAGAAACTGGCAGAAAATAACATCGTCCTCATCTTTGCCGTAACCAAACGGCTCTACGTTATTTATAAGGTATTTATCATTTCTTTCTGGCCCCTGTAGGCATTAAATATCGTCCATTTTCTCAGTGATTTGAGCACTCACTGATATATTTTTATTTATTTAATGTTTTCAGAATTTCACAGCTCTCCTCCCTGGAACGACAGTTGAAATCTTGGACCAGGACTCCAAGAATGTCATTCAGCTGATTATAACTGCTTACAATGTGAGTGAAGAAAGCCTGACTTCCTGTTTGTGTTTGTGTGGGTCTGCTAAGGATGAAGCCATCTGATAAGAGGCGGGGGAAGAGGGCAGCAGAAGCAGATTCTTCCAAATTAACCTGCAGCTCTCCTTCTAGCTGCTTCTCAAGTAAATGTTTCTTACAACTCCTGGGCAGAGTGAATGATCTGGCAAAAAAAAAAAAAAAACATTTGTCTTCAGATAGCATGAGTTCAGTGTGTTGAAGCCAGACCCTCATCTGGTTGCATCTTTATGAAACATGTTTCATGAAGCAGTGGGAGTGAGTTGCTGAGCTTTGCACTGTTTTCCTGTGTGAGACACTGGGAGACACTGCCTTCAGTTTTGACCTTAAATGTTTGTCAGAGGCGGGCTCAATGATCTTCAGTGTGTGAGAGTGATCTTTGACACATCAAGGCATTAACATTCCAGCTGCCACGTCATGTCAACCAGTCTGGGGTTGCTGGCTGCACCAGCTTGGCCGAATTTGAAACTGTTTCAGTTTGACTGCATCCACAGGCCGCTGCTCACAGTTCAGGGTCAGAGATAGGAATCCAAATCTCCTCCATGGGAGGAGATTTGGATTCACTCATTGTTCTAGGCACAGTTATGTTGCAGCTGCATGTGGCTGTTTGCAACACTCGACATGCAGCCTGTATCCACGCACAATGCTCATAGCTGTGGTTAAATCAAATGTAAAAAAAAGGTGCCTAACTGGAAAATTGCATTCCTCATGTTTCATTATTTTCCACTCCATTATGCACCAGAGACACACAGGCATGAAATGGCAAGGTGGGAGCAATGTTGTCAATAATCCACTAACAAAACCTTGGCAAACTGATGGACTTAGTGACAGCTGCTGATAATCTTCCGCTACTTAGTAAGTAAACTTTTTCGTACCTTAATTTATTGTCCACAGAACATACGCTCCAAAGTGGAGCTGACGGTGTCGGATCATCCCGAGGACATCAGCCTGTCCTTCACTGCCACCTGCCAGGATGGAAAGCCGCTGCCAGGCTTCCGGAAGTGTGAAGACTTGAAGATAGGAGACACTGTGAGTCCTTTTCTAAACCTCACACTTTAAATGTTTTATTATACAGTTAGCCGTAGATAAACCTCTGAGTGATCTTCCAGTGAATGAACTCACCGGTTTCTGCTTTTTGGGTTATAAAAACTTTATCATTGCCTTTCACATTCAGATTTCAGCTGTGACCTAAACCACTCAGACTACAGCACTGTCCCAGAGAAGCATCCAGTTTAAGAACCGGCTTAGTTGAAGATTGTTGCTGTTCTGTTTAGATGAGTATGTTTGTATGTAGAATAGAGGCTGACATTTTTTCGGGAGTCCCACGGGTCACGGGATTCCCACGGGAAACCCGCGGGACGGGAGACAGCATCAGTAAAGATCACGTGATTGGGACGGTACAGGATAAAAAATGAACGGGAGCAGACGGGAGCGGGAGCTAACCAATAGGAGGGAAAATAAACTAGGATCAATTGTCCTTGGAAATGTAAACTGAGACTTTGTTATAAACTTTAAGAAAAAAAAACTTGGATCGACGCCGCCATTGTGTAGTTTTTTTCCAAGAAGCCTATACTATAATGTGAGTCAAACGAACTACACGACCCACAAGCCAACAGTGCTTCTGCTCGGTGTTTTCCACCTGCGTTCAGGATGGAGGGAACAAACGCAGGTGGAGAACTGGATGTGGTAAAATTGGATTTGTAACGTAAAGTCAGAAGTAAGGACTTATCTATTAAGGAAAGTCGCAAATATGACCGAACTTCAGGAGAGTTGAATGTAGCGGTGTTAACACGCAGTCTGCTGCTTGTAAAACATGTTTAGTCGTAATCAAGTTCACCAGTGATTAAGGGACACTTGTAAAACAGATTCTGGATTAAATCAGTCCTGCTTCTCTTCATTCATCAAAGCAAAAGTACCAACATGTGTCAAGTCTCATCTGACCAACAAAATTGCTGCATGTGCGCTAAAGATTTAAGAGGTAAGGTACGGAAGCCCGTGAGGGGACATGGGGAAATTTATTACTTTTGCGTCTCCACGCAATACTTTTGCGTTCGGCATTTTGGAACAACAGCACAGATGATAAACTGCTCATAAAACAAACACTGATATGTCATTGATATGGTTTATTTGTCATATGCAGGTTAACACGCAGTAAACAATGCGATAAAATGCTTAGGATAAGAAGAACCGTTCAAATCACGATAAAAAAAAAAAACACTAATGGCGTACAAAATAAAGTACACATCATGCAGCAGTAATAAGGAAATAAAGTATCACAGATGTGGTTTCGTGCAGTTTTATGGTCCAGAGTTCAGTAGTTTGTTTGACAGCTTGTGGATAAAAACTGTCTTTTAGTCTCATTTGAAGATAATTTTATTTAAGGCTGATTTCAAAATAAAACTCAATAAATCTCAAAACGGGTGTAGTGTTTGTTTCAATTTTGCAGTTATCTGGTTTGGAAACTATCCCACAAAGTATCGCGAAATAACGCAAAGACTATTGCGTGGGGACACGAAAGAGAAAAAATTCCCCCTTGTCCCCTCGCGGACCTCGTAGAAAGGGTTCATCAAGGGAAGATATTAAATAAATATGTTGTGAAATAGAAAAAAAAAATGAATGTATCATTAAATGTACAATTTATTTAATACATCATTAAATATTAAGTGTACCACTAATTACGTCATGTCGTCTTTAAAATTATACTTAATTATTCAGTGGCCCATTTAACTGCATAATAGTCAATTTCATGATATAATGGTACATTTATTGTTTCTAATGATGTATTAAATAAATAAATGGTACCTTTAATTTAATGGCACATTTAATGTTACATTTCTTTCATGTTACATTTACTTCACTTATGGGACATTCACAACATTTATTTATTTAATGATGATTTTATTGTATTAATTTTGTCCAGTTTGACCCTCCATTCTTGATGCCTGTATAGGAGGTCATGTCAGAATTTGAATCAGGTGTTCTGGAGCAGACACACATCTAAAACTTGCAGGGAAGGGGTCCCTGAGGACCAGGGCTGTGAACCATTGAGGTACAGTTTCTAAATTATGAAGGTAATGCCTTTTTGGCCTTTTGTTCAACAAGTACAGTTCTCTTACTAGGTGCATTTTTCTTTCGTTTCAGCAACTTGAAACATAAAAGTAATGTCATTGTTCAAAGGAAACGATCACTTAATAAATGAGTAAAATACAACTATGTACATTTTGTTTATTCAGCTAAGATAGGCATGGTCTGTTTCCTTGTTTAATATTTTATTATTTCTTCATTATTATTCTTTTTACTTTAACTGGCCTTTACTACAACTAAAAACAGGGACGTAACTGGTCCTTCAAAGAAAGAAATTGCCAAAAGACTAAATGAAGAAAACAAAAATGGGAGTGGCACAGGAGTGGGAGTCGTTCTGAATGGGAGCGGGACGGGAGTGGGAGTCAATTTACCAGGAGTGGGACGGGACAGGATTTTTTTCATTATGCTGGCCTGGGATTGGGATGGGACAAGACATTTTTCTGTGGGAGCGGGATGGGACAGGAGAGAAAATCCACTTCCGTGTCACCCTCTAATGTAGAAGACAAACAGCATTTCTACTGTCAATTGAACATTAGGGACTGTGATTTATGCAGATTTATAGTTTATTGATTCCCTTTTTTAAAACTTTTGACCAGCAGACAATGGTTGGTTGATGGCTAACCGGTTGGAATGTTACTGATTTAAGGGCATGGTTATAGTAGATTGATGGATGATGGTCTTGTTTATTTGTTGTTGTTTTTTTAATTGGGGAGGGGGGAGACATTTTGAGGTGTAAAATTTTCCTTTGTGAGTATTCTGGCCGCAATTGGCAGAAGTCAAACACAGAAATATCCATTTATATTTATAGTGAATAATGAATATATTGGCAGCATGTATACACAGAGACGTTCAGCACTGGTCAGACCCGAGGAGTTCCAGCCATTAGAATCACAGGCAGTTCTTACCTCTAAATATTTTACAGTTTGGGTGTATTTAAAGAAACCACCTCTCACTGATTCAGCTGCTACCGCTGCTCCAAACAGAGACTGACAGCGTTTTGAACACTACCTCTTTTTCACTAAAAATATAGTATTCAGAGAAAAGATCATAATTCATCGTACCCTTTTGATTGGTGTTGGACAGCAGATAAGGTCGAGTAACTTTGTAGATGACAGGGTATCTTAAAGGCTTCTTAAGTTCAATAATGGAGCCTTAGCTTGAACATATGTCATGTTTAGGTTCGCAGTGAATTTAAGTGCAGCAGCATGTATTTTACTTGTAGCATGTAGCAAAAGACAGCACTTGATTGTAAAGAAATGAATTTTAAACCTTTAGCTTCAGATATGCAACATCTTTCTGACTTATAAAGCAGCAGTGGTCTTCTTAATTTTGTTACCATTCAGAACATGTTCTCAATCATTCAATTATTTTGAGTACCTAAAGGAAATATTAGTAATGTCCAGACTCTGGGGGTCTCTGGGGACTCGATAAAGTGCTATACAAGTACAGGCATTTAGCATTTAACTACTCTATTCAACCCCAGACTCCTTCACCCAGTTCAGTTTTTTCTAGTCTTCTGCCCCCTCCAAATTTCTCTTTAACAATTGTATTATAAGAAGAGGTAAGAACAGAAAAACATAATAATCATTAATTATTATTATTATTATTACTGGGAGCAGAGGCATCATAAGGCCATGTGTATCAGAGAACAGTCACTGGAAAACAGGGTTTTACTAATGTTTCTTTAATATCTGACAAAGAATATTGGAGTTGGCCTTTAAACAAGGTTTAGAATGTAACGTCAAGCATGGCTAACATTACAAACACATCATTCTCCACGTTTATTAAGGCTGCCAACATTTCCAAACCCAGCAGGTTTCATGGCAGACCGAGGTTAAAGGCTTAAAGGGATAAACCAGACTTCCTGTTATCTGCTGTGTCCTGCTCTCTTGCAGCCTGAATGAAACACAGACATATCTCAGCTTGTCATCAAAATACAGTTTTCTTTTAAACAGCTTCTGACTTTTATGTGCTTCCTCTGAGTTTATAAAGATCTTACTGATACTTAAAAAGTCCAACATTTGAACTGTTCTTCACTCAGTAACTGCATCTACATCCAAGGGTGTAGTTGTCAGCACAACATGCCAGCGCTTGCGTACACAGGGTTCACCCATCAGAAAACTGCAACTCCTGTCGGCAAGCCTCCAGTGAGGGTTGATCTCGCTGTGACTAACAATGACTGTTGATGACCGGAATCCTTTGCTGTTACACTTGGGCAGGAAGACAATGGTTGATGTTACTAAATGTAAAAAAGAAGGTTTGTTGTAAAAGTCACGACAGTCAAAAGACATAACTAATTACAATGAATATGTTTTTTGTACTTTGTTCTGTGGATGCCGATCTCTAATTTGACTTGTCAGTTGAGCTTGGTTTGATAATATACGAAAAAAGGAAAAGAAATATCCAGATGAAGTCTGTCAGATCATCTTTAGGGCTGAAATCACTGCTCACACAAACAAAAACATTATCATCTAGTAGAAATCTTTACCCCTTTTAACTGTTTTGGCTACACTTTTATCTTGCCTTCAGGCTTCAAACTCACACATCTGTTGCTAAAACTATATTTTTTCAGATCTTCTCCTTTTGTTTGAACCTTTCTTTAGGTTGGCCAAAAGACTTTCTACATCCCTAAAAACAAATAAAGAACTTGTCAATGCCGACCCATTGAGTGTTATAAAAAATATTTAATCTTTTGTGAAATGACAAAAATAATATGCATTTATCAGTTCAGGCTCCATCTTGCTATAATGGTATTACAATGTCATGGTCCTCGCAAAAAAAGTAGTGTTCTTCAGGCTGACAGAATAGAAGCCCTAGGTGGGGGATTTTAAACTGAGAAGAAGTCACTAAAAAAAGAGCTAAAACTGATTAGTTTTCACCTTTTCGTCCCCCAGCAGCACAGTTTTCATCCTAATGTCTGGTCCAGTGGCAAGTAATAAAGCTGTCAGTTCTTTATTTTATTTTTAGTTGAAACTATGCTATGTTGCCAGATGATGTGGGGAAATGCAGTCCCCTGAAGTTGTACATGAATGTCATCTTGTAGATGGTGAGCAGACTCTCGTTGCTATATGAGACAAAGGATGTCTCTTTGACCTGAACGTTGGCCCTCCAAACCAGTTCATGGTACATTTTATTTAACACTAGAATCTGTGTAAGGCCACACAATACATCACATCACAACTTTTATTGTAATATTATCTGAACAATATCATCGGCCTGCTTTCATGCTGTATTTGGTACACTGTTAAGGTTCAACTGCTATGCATTAAGGCTCTGCAAACCAATAAACCTGACCTGTTTGATGACCCCCCGCTGCCTTTAGTACCTGATATAGAGAACAGTTGTTGTGATGCTAAAAGTACCTGAAAATGATAACAATGTCACAATGAGGGAGAAAAATGTGGGTGACATAGGTGTGTTGAATAGAGAAGTACCGATTGAGATATTCCTTATGACGATAGTACATTATCATTACACATGGCATTGCCTCTGCTCCCAGTAGTAGTAATAATAATATTAATAATAATAATTAATGATTATCATCATAGTACATTAAAATTAAAATTAAGTATATAATAAAGGACTCATTAGATTTAGAGTGTAGTAAAATACCAATTGAATTTAATACTTAGTATGGTAATTATGTCCCACTTAAGTCACTCACAAAGGATTTCCTGAATGCTGCAATATTTCTTTTTTTCCTGACAGTGACAGATATTCCAACCAAGGACAGGGATGGGGACTCTAGTTTAGTCAGGGAGTCTGATGCAGTAATTCGAAGAATTGCCTAGATTGGTGCGATGATACATGGGGTCAGATCTGGACTGTGGATGTGTGACATGGTCTTAAAAATTCCTCACAATGTTATGTGGTATTTATTGAGATTATGCTAACATTGACTGTGAAGTGTATTTAAAAAGTAATTGCATTCTTGTTTGGCAAAATATGTTACAGCTACAGTATGACTATATATGACTGCACAGACTAAAAGCTCCATAATCAGTGCTGTGTTCGCCACTGTAGGTCACAGTATCCTGTTATCACAGCTGGAACATTGTGTGGGCATTAAGGTTATTGCTCGACAGTGGTTTAAGCCTTTCTTAACAAACATGAGCCTCTTGGTTAGATAGATACATATTTTTGAGCAGTAGCATCTCTTACTTGTGGATTTCCCCAAGACTCCATCCTAGGGTCCATTTTGTTTGCATTGTTTATGTTGTATGTATTTTTAGTAAATATAATATCTCTTCCCAGTGCTTTGCTAATGACAAATCTATCTGTGTATGCATAAAAAATGAAAACACTTATTTTAAAGACGTTATTAGACTGTCTTACTGCTATTAACACATGGATGAACTCAAATTTCTTCCATTTCGATAATAAGACTGAAGTCATAACATTTGGAAAGTAAGACCTTTCCAATGTAATTCTTCAGACTTTCTTGTCATACAACCACAGTTTTGTCAGGAATCTTGGCTTGTTGTTTGACAGCTCCTTTAAATTCACAAGGCAAATCAGTTCAGTTGTCAAGACTACCTTTGTTCCGTTAAGATTTCTGGCTAAAGCGAAGTCTTAGTTTCTTCCGAAAGACTTTGACAGGTTGAGCCATGTTTTTATATAAACTTAAACTGCTTAGAGTGTTGTAATTTCGCGTCATAATTTGGTTTTTGGATGGACCAAAATGCAGGGAAGAACTCCTGAAGCTTGAGGTTTTCAGGTAAGATGAGTCTTTATTATCCGTGGCAGGATACAGACAGCGTAGCCAACACAAGAGATCGCACATACACATAACATAAGGAACCAGCGGGGAACAAAGGAAACAAACGGGCTTCAATACAAAACTGCCCATCAGGGGAAACCAATGACAAACGTCACCAGACAATCAGGGGAAAACACAGGACCGGTGCAGGCTTGGGGTGCAGGGAGACAGAAAACAAAGGACTAGACCAGGTAATATTACTAAAACACAAGCAGGTATGACAGTAAGTGGGTTTAGATTAGTCGTCTCTTTACTGCATACAGATTACAAAATACTGCTGCTTATCTACTAACAGGAACTAGAAAACGAGAGCAAATAACTTCAGTTCTGGCTTCTCTCCAATGGCTTCCTGTTTGATACAGAAGTGATTGAAAAATGTTGTTACTGTTTTTTCAGGGTCTTGGTGGTCTTGCCCCAACATATTCACAGGATCTGAAACGCCGTACATCCACAAGAACACTAGGGTCAAACAACTTGCTGCTTACTATAGATGTTGCAAGGTCAAACAAAAAGTATAATTGATTGGGCCAACACTGTTGGGGTAATAACTGTGACTATAACTGTGGGATAATCTACTGATTCGTTTCAGAGCTGCTCATAGTCTGAAGACATTTAAGGCGCTTTTAAAGACCCACCTCTACCCTTTGGCTTTTGAGTCAAATAGAGTGTGACATCTTAACTTTTAACTGATGCATACTTGAAATCTTTTGTGTTTTTACTACTTATCGTATTTTCTTGTTCTTACTGTGCAGCACTTTTGTAACATGTTTGTTATAAAGTGTCATAGAAAAAAGTTGGCCTTGACAACTACTGCTTTTAAAAAGACCATTAGAATATTCAACAATGATATCGTGATGTTTTCCCGAGTATTGGGCAGCCCTAATTTAAACCATATCATTGGTTTTTGGCCTTTGCAGTTATCAACATTTAAACTTTACTGATTTCATAATAAATTACAACTCTGATCACATTAAAATATTTTTTCCGATAACCTTAAACCATTTGATAATTGCCCATCCTAATCGGCACATTCCTGGTTTAAACCCATTTAACTGTAAATAGATTGATTGTGTGTGAGTAGACTGAGCGTGCATATAGGAGTTAAATATCAAAAGAATTATTTCCCTGGCTGCTAGCCGGGTGTTATCTGCAGCAGCTGGGGTAGTCTCAAAGGAAATCATTGTATATTGGAATTGCTTTGGTGGTCACTTTATATTCTGTTCAAGACTGATAAGATATAAATCAATTGGTAATGCAACAGTTTCTTACATGCAGCCTCACAGCGAGCCTTCGCCATAGGGGAATTCTCCTCTCAGCCCCCCTCATTCCCTCCACTGGGCTGCTTTATTTTTCTGGGCTAGCTTTACATGGGAAAACGTGGTGGAGGAGCTGAGGGAGATTCGGTTTGAATGAATTGAAAGGGCCTCTCTTGTGATGGGCATTGCTCATGTCTTTTATGCTGCTGGGTGCCAATGTTCTCCATCTTTCTCCCGCATCCTGGGTGTCAGTCACAGCCTCAGTGGGCGATCCCAGGCGAGCCTGATGCTGCATCTCAATGGTCTCCCACAAAAGCAGAGTGGACGAGGTCTGTGAAACTGCCCAGCATGAAAAGAATCACATAGCAGGAGGAGAAATGCTGGCTGGACTGAAAACAGTGGAGCAACCGTGGTCTTTATTTTTTTGCTCACAGGCTGAATGGATTCATGCTCCATCTCACTGTGGGTGCTTTTTTTATGTACAGATGTCTTTTGTCTAAACAAATATGTATCATTTGAGTTTAGTTGTATGTTGTTTTGTTTGACCCAGTTCTCTGGTTTTACGTAACGCAGTTAATTAAATTGGGGGCAGGCATAAGAATTCTATCATCTGAGAGAATTAATCCATTGTAACCTCCGGCTCATTTTTATGCCACATAACTCCTATTATAGAGGGCCACCACCGATCCATCTTCATCAAACCCGAAACAACTTGGATTTCATTGTGATTCTTTCCGTGAATCAGCTCATAAATGTAAAAACGCAGATTTTCTCAATAACATTTTCCTCTCCTCTTGCTGCGCTCTGTCCCTCCCACTGCCCACCCCGACTGACATTCACCCCCAACAGTGTTCACAACCTCTCAGATCTCTTATCAGACCGCATGATTGTGTGGACCATTCTCCTCCTGACTCACATTTACAGTAAATTTAATTGTGAGCCTCATTAGCTCGTTAAGCTTCCCGCGTTTGGGCAGCGGGGGTTTCTTGGTGGCATGTGACCAAGCGTCTTCCTGCGTTCTCAATCGGCCCAGATTGTTTGCTCGTCCCGGCAACATCCCGCCTCTACTCTAAAATCCGCCCTGGCATGCTTGTATTTAGATCATGGCATTAGAAAAAATAATACTCATTTGTCACTAAGTCGTGTATAAATAAACTAATAAACGGTGTGATCTTTTCTGCACCTGAGAGAAAAACTGGAACACGTTTATTGAGAATGTTTTTGAATTAGAGCTGGTGTTTTGAAGAGACAATGAAGCAAAGCTAGACTCTGGCTGCCTGACATCCAGATAAGACCAGATTTACTCTAGCATATATAGTATAAACGGAGCAGTGCCGAGTTACGGCCTAACCGGAGTAGAAAAGAATTCTTGTTTTTCGTTTGCCATGTTTTTATTACATGGAAGCCTTCCATGCATGTAACATATAAATGTGTACATGACACAACTAACCACTAATTGTTGTCAAAATGGCTAAAAGCATGTGAAGTTGATGATGGCGCGATCGTAGCTGAGAGCTACTGGAGACTAACTGAACAGACATGATACAGATGGACTAGAGCAGTAGATATCAATTTACACACAATTCAATTAAAAAAACACTCCCTCTTTCCATTTTAAAGTTTTGTGTATTCGTTTATGGTTTGGAAATTGTCTGGCTCTTCCTTGCTAGATCTTAAATGACACAACCTCTGAGTTACGTCATTTAAAACAAATACTGAGCAAACAAATGCAGAGCAGCTTGAAACCACCGTTATTTTTATCATCAGTCTCTTGCATTATTGTGGAGGACCTTTTGCTCACTAGTTTTTACTATCATCCTTTGTCTCATGATCTTTAAACTTTTTTCTTGTTACTTGTGCTTGAACTTGAGTGTGTTTCGTGATAATTTGAATCAATTCCTTGTTTGAAGTTAAGAAAAATGCAAAATAAGCATGAAAGACATAAACAGCATGCAGCTGAGTCACTGAGGAGGAATAAGGTTACTTGTGAGACATTGACCTCAGGCATCAATGTGTAAGTACTGATAGCAAAGTTTTCAGCTCAAACATGAGCTCATTAGGCAAGTGGTTCAGTTGTGATTTGTCCACTGAGCAGGAAGAAATCAGGTGTGTAGACCTAGCAAACTACCACCTTTCAAAAGGATTAAAAGCCCTAAACTCACTACACCCAAACATTTTATTTACATTTACCTTTTTCTCCTAATCAGTCTTTCTGGCTAAATGTGTGCAGTTAATGCCTTATGATGCATTACTGCATTGTAGTAACATAGTTGTTTAAACAATCTAACATAAAACTATGCAAGTGTGGCTGTTGTTTGGATTTCCATGTCGTTTGGCCCTAAATAAACTTTTGGGTAATGTTACACTTCTCACAGATGAAAATCAGGGTTAATGAGGGTGTCGAAGAGTACACAGCGTTGACGTAGGAGTTCAGGGTCTATTAAAAGCCTGGTTCTGTGTCAGCAAAACAAGCCCAAATCATCACATCTCCACCACTGTGCTTGATCGTTGGTATGAGGTGTTCTAAACATCTTGTTTGGTGTTGTCAGTCTAAAAGAGGTTGTTCCAGACGTGGTGCCGTCTGTAAAGATGCAACCTGGCAAACCTTAAGTCACTGTTATGTCATGAAAATTCTTTTAAACAATCCAACTTGTTCAGGTTTTTTCTATTTGTACTGCTTGGAATTGTAAAATTTTACATGTTGCAATTGGAGTCCTTGCAGTTTTTCCTGGCTTTGCATGATCCTCAACAGTCTTCATTTGTTAGTTTTTTTTTTCCATGTCTAGATAATCTTTCTCATGGCAGAATGATGATCTCTAAACTGTTTGGAAATTGACTCAATGATCATCAACCTCCTGAAAACTCCTGCTTTTATAGTGGTGCTCTCACTAGATGATCTGCTTATTAATCTGTCTGGTTGCTCATTCCAATGGAAATAGTCAGTGGAGATCATCTCTTTATGTAGTGATTCTTTGTTTTGGCGTAGTTTTGTTTAAAAAAAGATAAAAAACTGATGTTTTTTGTTAATTTATTGACACCTAAAATCATAGAATATAAAAAGGGATTGTACTACCATAACTTTGTGATTTTCCTCACCCAGAAACATTCTAAAAGTAGAGAGGAGGTCTTCCTAAAACCAGCTTCTGTCAAATGGAACGCCATATAAATATATGGAAGTTGGTAGATGGTAAATCTGTGATCATGCTTGGCTTTGGTAATATAGTAAACAAAGAAAATGTGTTTACTATATCAATAAATTGTTCAGCGCTGACAGACTGTAGGAAACCTGATGCTAGGGTCCCCTTTTCAGTAAATATATTCTTTACCAGAAATTCTCTGGGTGAGATTAGTGTATTTTCTTTATTCAGATCCTTAAAGCAGAGAATGTCTTTCCCTTGTTTTGTCCCCTTTCAACATGCAGCTCAGTAGGGTGTGTATAATATAAGCTATGTGATATGGATAGCAACACCCTCTGATTAGAGCTGGAATCTACTGCTGTTATCTCATAACCTTTGGATCCAGAAAGCTGAAGCTCAGAGCCAGACTTGAGGAACATGTGTCTCTGTCTACTTGGGTTTTTCTTTCATGACTAAAATCTTCTTCGTTATTGAGTATATTTGCTAAGAACACCAGGATCATGAATCAGAATCACGCTGGGCTTGGTTTTTCTTCTCAGTACTTCCTTCCCCAGTGTAATCAAATGGGTGTTGGTTTTGTGTCCCAGTTTCAAAGCACCCATGGCCACATCAGCAGCTTGCTGTAAACGTCTCCAGGCCAGGGTCACACATAGTTCACATCCACTGGCTGGCTGTTTGTCCCTTGTGTTCGCCAACCAGGTGGATTCAATTGGTCGCTGCCCTCTCAAATGAGCAGGGGGCTGCACTCCTTCACTTTTTGCACTTTAATGATGATTTGTCTTGTCGGTAGGTGTCCTTCCACGTGAGCGCAGAGGCAAGGAGCTGTCCACCCCGTGGCACCGACCAGACCTTCACAATAAAGCCGGTGGGGTTTAAGGACCGCCTGGAGGTGGCTGTGGATTATCAGTGTGACTGTGTCTGCAGCCAAATGGCACAGATCAACAGCAGCATCTGCAGCTCCATCGGTATGGTTGCTCCTTTTCATTAAATCCAGATTACACCAGGATGACATTACATCCTGCAACATTACATAACCTAATGCCAAACAATTTGCTGGCTGGGCTGTTGGTGATATCCAGTGACTCTAATTCTCACTATGCTTGCAACCTTGCTATTAGAGAAGGAGGTTAAATGATGAACTGTGAGGTACGCTTCTAAATTAAAAAGATAATGTATAGTAATCAGTTCTGTCAGAGGCTTGGTCTAATAAAACCAATGCAGGGGTTAGTATAATCTGTTCAGTTCATTACTATTACAAAGAAGACCAGATATCTTTATCTCAATAAAACCTCACCATTAAAAATAAAATAACCAAATGTTTTACAGGGGAAACATATTACATAAACAGCCCATTGTTCCTCCCTTTTTCTATAATTGGAATGGAGGATACGGATATTCACAGGAAACTAAACTGCTGAAATATATCATATTCCTTGCAACTAAAATGGACCGTTTCTCTGAGCCCACTGAAATGCCTCTAACAAAATACTATCGAGATAACACAGAGCTCAAGGAGACTAATAACTGAGACGATGATGGTGACGCAGTAGGCTGTGTTCAGTCAGGTTGCTTGATATGAAATTATGAAGGTTAATAATCTATAATAATCAGCTTGTTTCAAAGTGTTATTGGATTAAAAGTAAAATTTAAGAGTCCAGATTTATTAGAATTACCTTTCAAACTATACCTTTCAGATTTTTATTCGCATAAAGTTTTGAAAACCATTTATCATTGTCCTACTTCACAATTATATACTTTTTTCATGTTGTTTGACCACATAACATGCCTGTAAAATATTTTCCAGTTAGTAGTTGTTGAACACCTTTGCAAGGCTCTATACAGGTCCTTCTCAAAAAATTAGCATATTGTGATAAAGTTAATTATTTTCTATAATGTCATGATAAAAATTTAACATTCATATATTTTAGATTCATTGCACACTAACTGAAATATTTCAGGTCTTTTATTGTCTTAATACGGATGATTTTGGCATACAGCTCATGAAAACCCAAAATTCCTATCTCACAAAATTAGCATATCATTAAAAGGGTCTCTAAACGAGCTATGAACCTAATCATCTGAATCAACGAGTTAACTCTAAACACCTGCAAAAGATTCCTGAGGCCTTTAAAACTCCCAGCCTGGTTCATCACTCAAAACCCCAATCATGGGTAAGACTGCCGACCTGACTGCTGTCCAGAAGGCCACTATTGACACCCTCAAGCAAGAGGGTAAGACACAGAAAGAAATTTCTGAACGAATAGGCTGTTCCCAGAGTGCTGTATCAAGGCACCTCAGTGGGAAATCTGTGGGAAGGAAAAAGTGTGGCAGAAAACGCTGCACAACGAGAAGAGGTGACCGGACCCTGAGGAAGATTGTGGAGAAGGGCCGATTCCAGACCTTGGGGGACCTGCGGAAGCAGTGGACTGAGTCTGGAGTAGAAACATCCAAAGCCACCGTGCACAGGCGTGTGCAGGAAATGGGCTACAGGTGCCGCATTCCCCAGACCTGGGCTACAGAGAAGCAGCACTGGACTGTTGCTCAGTGGTCCAAAGTACTTTTTTCGGATGAAAGCAAATTCTGCATGTCATTCGGAAATCAAGGTGCCAGAGTCTGGAGGAAGACTGGGGAGAAGGAAATGCCAAAATGCCAGAAGTCCAGTGTCAAGTACCCACAGTCAGTGATGGTCTGGGGTGCCGTGTCAGCTGATGGTGTTGGTCCACTGTGTTTTATCAAGGGCAGGGTCAATGCAGCTAGCTATCAGGAGATTTTGGAGCACTTCATGCTTCCATCTGCTGAAAAGCTTTATGGAGATGAATATTTCATTTTTCAGCACGACCTGGCACCTGCTCACAGTGCCAAAACCACTGGTAAATGGTTTACTGACCATGGTATCACTGTGCTCAATTGGCCTGCCAACTCTCCCGACCTGAACCCCATAGAGAATCTGTGGGATATTGTGAAGAGAACGTTGAGAGACTCAAGACCCAACACTCTGGATGAGCTAAAGGCCGCTATCGAAGCATCCTGGGCCTCCATAAGACCTCAGCAGTGCCACAGGCTGATTGCCTCCATGCCACGCCGCATTGAAGCAGTCATTTCTGCAAAAGGATTCCCGACCAAGTATTGAGTGCATAACTGTACATGGTTATTTGAAGGTTGACGTTGTTTGTATTAAAAACACTCTTCTTTTATTGGTCGGATGAAATATGCTAATTTTGTGAGATAGGAATTTTGGGTTTTCATGAGCTGTATGCCAAAATCATCCGTATTAAGACAATAAAACACCTGAAATATTTCAGTTAGTGTGCAATGAATCTAAAATATATGAATGTTAAATTTTCATCATTACATTATAGAAAATAATGAACTTTATCACAATATGCTAATTTTTTGAGAAGGACCTGTATATCCTGCCAGCTTGTAAGCTTTGCTTGAATATTTAAGGACACCTCCCAAAGCTGCTTCAGTTAACAGCTACTTTCCTTGACATGATTATGGATAGATTCTCCCCATAGCTGTTTTTGGCCTAATAATAGTAATGGAGATGCAGAAGTATGCTTAAATTATTTTTAAAGGTGTGTTTTTAAGCTGCTTGCCTTCTTCAATTTACAATTTGGTGGAAAATACAGTGATGGAGCAGGACCGATAAGTACAAGATCTGCATGCTTTAAAATTAATCAAGGCGGTTCTGGTCTGAAGTAGAAACCTTAGGAAGGTTAGGAAGCCTCTGAGATGATAGATAACTAGATTATTTCTTAGACATTATCTATTATCTGTTCATTTCAGTAACAAAAAAACTAGAAGGGTTTTGCATTTGAGAAGTACTGAGCTCTGCAAAAGGTGTTTAACTGTCCCTGCAGCCAGAAGCTGAACCAGAGCAGAGTGACTGACTTATGGCGAACCTTCACCCTGCAGGCACGTACAACTGCGGCACCTGTCATTGCGAGCCTGGCTACCTGGGCGCCCACTGTGAATGCCAGGAGGGCGAGGCCAGCAGCATGTACCTCAGTGCCTGCAGGGAAGGCGAGGGCAAGCAGATCTGCAGTGGAAGAGGCGAGTGCAGCTGCAACCAGTGTCTCTGCTACGAGTCGGAGTTTGGGAAGATCTATGGCAGCTTCTGCGAGTGCGATGACTTCTCCTGCGCGAGGCATAAAGGCATCCTCTGCTCTGGTAGGAATATCTTTCCTTCATGATTCTGATTTGTCCTGAAGCTAAACGCTGCAGACTGGGTCTGTAGTGTGTGTGTGTGTGTGTGTGTGTGTGTTAGTAGGCTGGCCTCCTCAGGACTCTACTGTAACACACCAGCTACTCTATGAAAGTAAGGTAGGAACACTCAGAACTGCTGGCTTAGCAGCTGCTTAAGCTCCCCTACTGATTTTCAAGGGTTCTTTGTTTCTCACCCTCACAGGAGTTGAAGTAATTCTTGAATATTTTTCAGATCACTTTTACTGTACCTTGCAAAACTCTTCAAACCCTTGAACTTTCCTACATTTTGTCATATCTCAGCCTAACACTCAGTGTATTCTATGGTGATCGACCAACACATAGTAGCACATAAATATGATTGGAAAGCGTATTTTCAACACACAATAAACTGAAAGGTTTGGTGTGCATTTTTATTAAGCCCCCCCGAGGCAGTGATGATGAATCTGACCATATTGTATCATAAGTGAACTAGACGTTGAATTAGCTTCCACTGGATTGGAGTAATCTAGGCTGAATTTTGACAACACTTGAGTCGATATAATTGGATTTGAATCATGAAATCTTGGCCTCCTAACATGCCATGAGATCACATTTGCTTGATTTGGAAGCATATTATTAAACTGAACTGAACCGTGGTCCTTCGGGATCACTTTACCTGCAGATTTTAAAGGCTTTATTGCAGAGCATGGACAAGTCTCATCACCTCTACATTATAGAGGTGTCGGGGTGAATTCCGCAGGTTCACACGCCAAGCATCTGCCATGCTGGGTGCAAAGGTATTCACATCTGTTAAACTTTCTCACATTTTGGCATGTTGCAATGTATGTATTTTATTAGAATTATATTTGACAGAGAAACACAAGTAGTTCATGTTTGTAAGGTGGAAGAAACTGATTAATGGTATTCCATCCATTTTAGTAGTAAAGATAAACCTTGCGGCGTGTATTTGTATTTAAGTGCTTTGAGGTAAAGTATTTCTCCACCATACTTGCAGATCTAGAGACTGCAATGCTTGCCCATTCTTTTTAGCAAAAGAACTCGAACTAGGTCTGGGCTTTGACTAAGCCATTCCAACACATGAATGTGCTTTGATTCAAACCATTCCATTGTAGTTTTGGCTCTATGTTTAGGGTCGTTGTCCTCCTGGAAGGTGCAACCTTCACCCCAGTCTCAGGTATTCTGCAGCCTCTGAAAGGTTTTCTTCCAGGATTAGTTTAAACAAGTTCCATCAATTTTCCCATCAGCTCTGACCACCTCCATGTGACTGTTGAGCATGATGCTGCCACCGACATGGTAGATGGCTTGTTTAGGGTAATGGGCAATATTAGTTCTCTTTCAACATTCGTTTCGGTATCTCACTATGGGACACGCCTCCAGCGCCTGTCCCCCAGAAGCTCTATTACATTACGCCAGTCTTGACTGGCAGGCGGAAGTGACGTCCGCTCCCATGGGAGGGACTTCCTCCCAGTATAAAAGTTGACGTCACGTAGGTGATCTTCAGTCTAACACCTCTTCTCGCTCCCAGAAGCACCTCTCAGACGGTCATTACAGTAACTTGAGCTAGCTTAACTGTTCACAGAGCGAGCTAACACCTCGGTCGCCGAGCGCTTCTCAATAACTGTGCTCGACTGTTCTGAGTCCCTTTCAACGCTGGTCTGTCGCCAAACAGCAGCGCTGCAACTGGTCACCAAACTAGCTGCAACCTTAACGGAGCTTAAGAAGTTGTGTAACTTGCACTCGTTCTCACCATGAACAGAGTCAAACCACCATCTAGAACCTGCACATGTGGCAATCTCATAGCTGGGGCAGATACCCACTCTGTCTGCGCTTCGTGTCTGGGGCTGCAACATACCCAGGACGCGTTGGCGTCACCGGCGAGCTGCGAGCACCGTGCACAACTCTCCCTTAAATCTCGTCGGCGCAGGCTAGCACGCCAAGCTAGCCTGTCAGAGGTTGATCCTATGATGGGGGTAGCCAATCCCCCGCCACCGGAGCTTCCTGGTACTGATGAGAGAGAGCCCACTTTGGCTGGAGCCAGTTGGGGTGATCAGCTCGACGCTGTCGCGCCACTGACTGACCCAGAGGAAGACGAGGCCGCACTTCCAGGTTTCAGCACTCTTGCTAACGCTGAATCCGAATCTGAAGTGGAGTCCATCAGTCTCGGGTCTGACGACGACAAGCTGGACTGCGGGTCTTATGCCATCCAGTCGGTTGCAAAGCCCTCGGTGATGGATGACACCAGTCGCTGCGGTTCCCCAAACCCGACTGCAACAGACAGATGTCTGCAGAAGGGCAGCAAAGAAGCTGGGCATCGAGTGGCCAGAAACCCTCACCGAAACTACCACATCTCGATATGAGGGGAAGCGGCTTCCTAGAGCCAAATCTTCCAGCAGACAGCTGTTGCCGGTCTTTCCCGAGTGCCTCGAGGAAGCAACCCGGTCCTGGAGCAATCCTCTCACCGCCAAGAACCCCGCCCTGGGAGGGTCGGCGCTGGACTGGACGGGCATGGAGGCCGGCGGTTTTTCACATCTGCCTCCCATAGAACCTCTGCTGGCATCTCACCTGCACCCATCGCAGAAGTCAGCCATGACAGTGGCAGGACCCACCCTTCCCTTCAAAGCTGATTCTTTCAGTCCGCTCTGAATGAGAAAAGCTACAATGCGATGGCTGCTTCATCTCTTCTCCTCGCTTACCAAGCGGAATTACAGGAGCAGATGACTGGCACACCGATGGCCGATTTGTGGGACGAGTTGTGCGTGGTGACAGACCTATGCCTGCGTCTCCACAGAAGCGCTGTCCAAGCATCCGGGAGAGCCATGGCCCTGATGGTCACTCAGGAGAGAGCTAGATGGCTGAACCTGTCTAGCCTGTCTCAAAGAGAGAAGAACCAGCTCCTCGACACCCCGTGGACCCGAAGAGCTTATTCGGCCCCACTATGGCAGCCATGCAAAAACGCTGTGAGGAAAAGAAGAGGGAAGGTGAAGCGCTAAAGCTGTGTCTACCCAGGAAAGCGCAGCCTCCTCCCCCTCCAGCACCCCGTGTGCCGCTCGCTCAAGCAGCGGCTTGACCGGCCTACCGCATCCCCAAACGCCGGCCTCAGCCGCAGTCAGCGGACCATGGGAAACAAATCGAGCTCAAAGGTGCTTGGGGAAGGAAGCCATTCGCTCCCCCGACGACACTGGGAAACCAAGCGATCCCTTCCGCTACTGTGAGCGCAAAGAAAAAGAGGCGCGCTACCTAGGGAGCCGTCTTCGGGGTGGGACAGCAGGATCTGCCAGACACCTGCACCCCCCCTACCAGGACACATCCTGTCCCAGTTCGAGTTCAGAACGCCACGTTCAAGGCAACTCAAACGGCCTGCAGAGCCGACGTTGGAGCTCATCGTTCAGAGCCGACCGAAGCGGAGGAGGATCAAAGCCACCGAGAGCTCAGAGGAGCCGCAGCTGTGGCCAGAAAGCACACACCAGTGCACAAACACATGCCAGTGTCTAAAAACACAATCTTCCCCCTTCACAACATGTTCAATAAAGTTGTTTTCTGGCACGCATCCAGGCCTGGAGCCGAGGGCGCAGCTACAACGAAAAAACATGAAAAATATGTTAAAAATAACACAAGGACAGGACATGGCCGTGCAGCTGCACGAGGCCACAAGGGGGAGCTCCCGCTCCACCCTTGCCACAGCTGCACTTGAGGCCTGAAGGGGGAGCTCTCACCCTACCTCTAACACAGCAGGCTGCTTTTTCTGTGGAAGAAGCAGACCTGGGGCGAGCGCAGCTAGCAGTTGTAGCGGAACAGCAGATCCCTCAGCCGGTGTTGCGCAGTGTTTACATGGAAGCACCTCTAGGCCCACTGACAAACAACACTCGGCTGTGGCGAGCGTGTGAAGCGTCAGATTGGGTGATAAAGACGGCTCCAATTTGTGACAGCCCCACCCCGTTTCAAGGGCATAGTACAGTCATACGCCCGGGGAGAGTCCGCTCGCGTCCTGCAAGAGGAAATAATTTCCCTGCAGCACAAAAGAGCTGTCCGGCTGGTACCGCAGGAGCAAAGCAGAGACGGGTTTTACTCCACATACTTTCTCGTGCCGAAAAGGGGCGGGGGTCTGCGACCGATATTGGATCTGCGGGCTCTGAACACATATCTGAGACGGTATTTGTTCAGGATGCTAACACACACAGCTCTGATAAAGTTTGTGCGTCAAGGAGACTGGTTTGTCTCCATAGACTTGAAAGACGCATATTTCCATATCCCTATATACCCCCCTCACAGAAAATACCTCAGATTTGCGTTTCAGGGAAAGATATACGAGTACCTGGTACTTCCTTTTGGCCTCTCACTGAGCCCACGTGTGTTCGTGAAATGCACCGAGGCAGCCATCGCGCCTCTGAGGGAAAGGGGGATGCATCTGGCGACGTATATAGACGATTGGCTGATTGCAATTCAGTCTTTAGAGGAGCTCATGACGCATGCCGAGATGCTTACTTTACATCTGACAGCTCTGGGATTCACAATAAACTGGGAAAAGAGCATTTTAACCCCAGTACAAACAATCACCTTCATTGGCCTGTCCCTGAATTCAGTCGAGTTCAGAGCGCGCCTCTCAGCGGAACGAGTAAAAGCCTTTCAGGCTTGTCTGGCACTCTTTCGCAGAGGCACACAGGTGAAATTCAGATTATGCCTCAGACTGCTCGGTCTGATGGCGTCTGCGCTGGCGGTCATCACACTCGGCCGTCTACACATGCGCCCGTTTCAAAGGTGGGTGGCGTCACTCAGCTTGAGCCCCACACGCCATGCTCACAGCAGCGTCCTGGTTTCTCTCATATGTGCACGCGCGATGAGCCCATGGAAGCGTCCCAGTTTTCTCAACACCGGCGTTACCATGGGAACCATCCTGACGAGGAAGGTAATTACCACAGATGCCTCGCTGACAGGCTGGGGAGCCACTCACGAGGGGATGATGGTAAACGGCGTTTGGAGTCCACAAACACAGACAGCTCACATAAATTGTCTGGAACCCCTGGCCGTGATGCTGGCACTGAGACACTTTCTGCCCTTTATCAAAGGGCACCATGTTTTGGTCAGAACGGACAACACAACACTGGTTGCTTACATCAACAGGGGGGTCTGCGCTCACGTCATTTACACGAGCTGGCATAGAGACTGATAATCTGGACCAGCTCACACTTGCTGTCACTAAGAGCGACTCACGTGCCAGGGGTAATGAACAGAGGCGCGGATCTGCTGTCAAGGGGCAATCCCCGCTACAAAGAGTGGAAACTCCACCGCGATGTGATGTCCTAGATATGGAAGAGGTACGGGCGAGCGGGGGTCGACCTCTTCGCATCAGGCGAAAATGCTCAGTGTCCGATGTTTTTCTCACTGATAGAGCAACAAGCTCCGCTTGGATTGGATGCTCTAGCGCACAAATGGCCGCCGGTCCTACTGTACGCCTTTCCCCCGCTGGAACTGATCATTCCTACTCTCGCCAGGGTGCGAGAGGGAAAACACTCACTCATTCTGATAGCTCCCCGCTGGCCAGGGAAACTCTGGCTAGCGGAGATTTTTCAGATGCTACACGGCGAGCCATGGCGGCTTCCCCTCCGCAGAGATCTCCTGACGCAGGCACGTGGAGAAATATTTCATCCGCATCCAGAGCGCATGGCCCTATGGGCCTGGCTGCCAGTGGGCTTCCCCAGAACGTTCTTGACACAATTCAAAATGCAAGGGCCGTTTCCACGCGTAACGTGTATGAGGCTAAATGGCAGGCATTTGTGGGTTGGTGCGCAAAACCTATGGTGAGCGTAATGCAAAGCCCTGTGTCGGACGTTTTAACTTTTCTGCAGGCACTGTTGGATAAAGGCTTGGCTTTTTCCACTGTGAAGGTGTACCTGGCTGCTATTTCAGCCTGTCACGTTGGCTTTGGTGACAAAACAGTGGAGCAGCACCCCCTGGTGTGTCAATTCATGAAAGGAGCACGACGGCTCCGTCCAGTGTCGAGGAGCCTCACTCCTTCATGGGATTTACCTATGGTACTCGATGCGTTGTCACGTGCACCGTTCGAACCGTTGCAGCAGGTTGAGCTCAAAGTGCTTTCCTTTAAAACGGCCTTATTTATTGCTCTGGTCTCTGCTAGGCGTGTGAGTGACATTCAAGCGTTCTCAGTTAACCCGTCCTGCATGCAGTTTCTGGGTGAGTCAAGGGTTTTACTGAAACCTAATCCTGCCTTTATACCTAAGGTTGCTACGGCTCTGCCATGCCGTGCCCTTGAATTAATGGCTTTCTACCCACCACCATTCTCCTCTCAGGAGCATGAACGACTGCATACGCTCTGCCCAGTACGAGCTCTGCGGTTATATGTGGAAAAAACTGCAGATTTTCGTAAATCAGAGCAGCTGTTTGTGTCATGGGCTTCATAACATAAAGGAAAGCCTCTCACAAAGCAACGTCTTTCGCATTGGGTAGTGGGGGCTATTATTATGGCTTATGAGAGCAGAGGCCTTGCACCCCCTGCAGGTCTGCGGGCTCATTCCACTCGTGGTGTGGCCTCATCCTGGGCATTGTTCCAGGGTATACCTGTGGAGGAAATATGTGAGGCTGCCAACTGGGCGACCCCTCACACCTTCACTAGGTTCTATAAACTGGATGTCACCAGGCCCACACTGGCTCACACGGTTCTGGGTGTGGGTTCCACATTGCCATGAATGCAAGATGCATCTGTTGGTCTTCGAGTGAGCTTATCTGGCAATACGGGAGCAGAAATATCCCATAGTGAGATACCAAAACGAATGTTGAAAGAGAACTTTAGGTTAAGGATTTAATCCCGGTTCTCTGAAACATGAGTGAGGTATCTCACCAGATCACCCTCCTTGCAGGGAGCGAGGAAGAGGTGTGCTTATTAAACTGAAGATCACCTACGTGACGTCAACTTTTATACTGGGAGGAAGTTCCTCCCATGGGAGCGGACGTCACTTCCGCCTGCCAGTCAAGACTGGCGTAATGTAATAGAGCTTCCGGGGGACAGGCGCTGGAGGCGTGTCCCATAGTGAGATACCTCACTCATGTTTCAGAGAACTGGGGTTAAATCCTTAACCTAAAGTTGTTCTCCCAGCTAAGTGTTTTGCACAAAGTCAGTAAATGTATTTTGGTCTCATCTGACCAGAGCACCTTCGCCCACATATTTCCTATGTCCCTTACATGTTTTCTTTTTATGAAACTCCAACAGGACGTCTTATGGCTTTCTTCTTGTCGCTCTTCCATAAAGTCCATATTTGTAAAGGACACAACTAATAGTTATCTTGTTGGCAGATTCTACCTGAGCTGTGGGTCTTTGCAGCTGCTCCAGAGTTACCCTGCGCCTCTGGGCTGTTTTGTCTGATTAATACTCTCCTTGTTCAGCCTGTCAGTTTAGGTGGACAACCCTGTCTTGGTAGGTCTGCAGTTGGTCAGTCCTCTTTCCACTTGGTCTTCATGATGCTGTTTGTTCACTAATGTTCTCTCACAAACCTCTGAGGCCAGAAACGGAACAGCTGAGAAAACTGTTATTCAGAAATTGCATGTGCTGATGCCAACCAGAAGACCTTGTCCTCTCTTTGGCTGTCGTAGTTCATGTATACAGAGCAGCGTAAGCTTTGTGAAAAGAACTGTTTTGCTTGGAGGATCTATATGGGACAGACAGATCCTTTTGTGTTCCCAGTACATCGGGTCCAGGACCACAGTGAGAGACCTCAAGGCTCGCCCCTCCACCAACGGTTGCTTGTGTGAAACCACAGAGAGGCCTTTGTGTCAGCAAGGCCAGCCCTGGCTTGATCCCAAGGCACAGTGTTTGCCGGTATTTGTCAGGCCGAACAGAGGAGCAAGCAGTCAGAGCAGAGCCGGATGGTGAATGCACAGATGCAGACTGGCTGTTTCTACTGATCACCCATTAAATGTTAACACTACACCACATTCTGTCCTCTCACCTTGCAGCACAACAAGTCCCTAGTGAAACCAACCGGTACATCTGATACACAACCCCATCACTACACCCTCACCTCCATCTAGTTCATTTTTGTGGAGATCCTTGTCTAAACCACGTTATAAGACAAATTCTTAGGAAATAGTGTTGAAGTGTTTGTAAAGCCCCCTAACTTGCAGGAATCTCTCATAACCTGGATTGGCTCCACCTGGATGGATTCTGTTGCTCAGTTTGAGCCTGTGTGGGAACATCTGCTGTCTGATGGAGAGCCGGACGCTCCTGGAACTTATGTTAAAGAGCAAATCATCCTGTGTTGAATCTTTACTCTCATTGTTTTTGCATGTTAATATATATATATATGCACCGATCTGAATATTTGGACCCATTTCCAATCTCTGGGTGTATAAAGCTTTGACTTACTCAGACCCATTTCATCTTATTCCCATTCCTTCTGAAGAGGTATGATATAAGAATAGCCTTAAAAATTATTTTTACTCTAGCCTTTAGTGGTCATGAATTATTTATACTAGGAACAGAGACAACATCACGCAATGTGTGAGAAAGCAGTCCCTTAAAATTAGAAATGTAGTAGTTGATAAATTACTTCATTTAGGTAAGGTATGTAAGTCTTATCAGTTTCATTATATGATATATATAATTTTACTGTCAGTTTCACATATATTAAAAGTTGATCTGAAGGATTGTTCTACAAATAAATGAAAATATAATATAAAATTTGATTTATTCCCAAAACTAAAACATCATTTGAAATGAGTGGTCAGTAAAAAAATTGAATTAACTGATTAATAATCACACTAATATATTTTAAAGGTTGAAATTAAACAGTACAAATAAATTCATCTAGAATTGAAGTTGTGAAGGGAATTCAGAATAAAGACTTGTACTGTTTGCTGTGTAGTTTAATAAAATGTCTAATTCTGAAAGGTAAACCCAAGGTTTTTCTGCATGATTTGGATTCTAAATACCAGACTGAGGGAAAGGTTGGAAGGGTGCAGAAGAAGGAATTCAAATGGAAAAAGGCCTTTTAGGTCCAGCAGGATCCATCACCAGAAACCAGCCCTAAATACATTGATTAGAGACCTTAAACATAGACTGGGTCTATTTGGGTCACATCTCAATGAACTGGACCGGGTCCTTGGACCTGCGGTTCTAAACTGGGCTCAGTGGAGAGAAAAACTTTAGCAAAATATCTGTCTGACCCAGCCTCAAGGTCTTCTCTCCAGGGAGGCACCAACTGTTCAGAACCGAATTGTTAACGATGCCAAAGTATACTTGCTCAGCTGGGCCCCACCTTGGTGCTGGTTCTGTGACTCTGGGTCTAGCAGCCTGGCTCAGTGATCAGGCACATAAAAGTCACCCCATCGTGATGTCATCAGGCATGAAAGAGTTAAGCACATGTGTTTTTGCGACATTATCATACAAACAACTAATAATAATGTTATTCTTTTACAAACCTCATTGTTTCCATTTTCACAGGCATTGAGTTTCAAAGTAATGTTTTCACTGACCGGAAGCAGAAGTCTAGCTCAAGGTTGCCAACGCACACTAAGAGCCTTTAAGGGTGGAATGTTTGACCTGTGGTAGAAAATACCGTCATATCTCCATGTGTCTGCTGGCGACATTTAAAACGCCTCACTGGTGCTTGAAATAGTAAACTTTGATACTTGTGCTGTGCTGACCAGACAAAAATATTTTAAATGGCTTGTTGTTGACAAGTAAACCCTTCAAGCTAAAAACATACATTAAAATCCGAATGTATGTTTTTAGTTTGAAAGGTTTACTTGTCAACCTTCTGCAAAATGTACTAAGAAAATGTCCTTTGTGACCACAGTTCACCAAACAACATTTGTGCCACCGCCAAAACTCCTGGAACCTACATCTCCTAACTGGACCCCATATGTTCTTCTGTTCTTCAGAGTTATGTGGTAGCATAAAAGCTAAACTGCTCACCTCAAGAGGCTGGAAGTCTTTACTTTCTCATTCAGTTGACTCAGTTGTCTTCAGGTGTGATATCTAAGCTTTATGACCAGCAGTTGATAAGAATCCTGTTGGGTTTTCTAGCAGTTGTTGATAAAGAGCAAACAGGAGTCTGTTGGTCTGAAATGTATGATGGTTCAGCTTCTGTCACATTAGATTAGAGAAGATTACACACAATTTCTGGTGTGGTTTGACGTAACCAAGCCCCAGAGAATGTTAGTCATTGTTTTTATTTAGTTACCAGTGAAACAAATGGAAAGAAAGACGTCTGACGACCACAGTTTACATCCAAGTACGCAAGATAAGAGACATCTTTGCTTATTCAACATGTACAGTAAAGCTGGTAAGAGTCTGTTTAGACCGGATATGTTTTGAAGTTCTTGGATAAAAGGAATAAAGCCAACTATGAACTGGGTCGAAGCACAGAAGTATCCAGTACTGATTATCTGACTGGATGAAAGAAACTATACCTTTCAGTTCATCAGCTTTATCTTTTAGTACATAATAACGATCTGTTTTTCACCAGGTTCTCAAATTGTTTATATTAAACATCCAGTGTGCAGAAACAGAACAGATTCCAACCTGTTATTTCTTAACATTAAGCAAAAAGAAAAGGTGTGTGTAAAAACTGGAAACCCAGGGTGGGTTCTAAAAGCACCAGCTGCTTTTAAAACCACCTTTTTAGCAGCAATAATTCTCAGTACTCTGTATGACTTTATTGGTGTCTCTCACTGACATGGAGGAATTGTGGTCTGCTCTTATTTACAGTTTTGCTTCTATGCTTGTTTGACCCAGTTTAGACCCAGTTGTCACACAGATGGTCTCACATTCAATTCCAGAATATTTTAGCTTACAGAGATGTTCATGTTGAACACCTCTGTATCTCACCTCATGATCTTGATGACTGAAAGACTCTTCCCAGGTCTAGAGCCTGCAAGAGAAGCCCACATCATTACCCCTCTACCACCATGCTTTACAGTTGGCATGGGGCGTTTGTGCTGATATGCTGTGGTTGGTTCTGTGCATTATGACCAAACCTTTCTACTTTGGTCACATTTGTCCAAAGAACGATGTTCCAGAAGTCTTGTTGTTCATTCAGATGGAGCTATGCCAACTAAGCTTGTGCCATTAAATTGCGTTTAGAGAAAAGAGGCCTTTTCATGGCAACTCTTCTGAATAGCCCATACGTGTTCTGTCTTTTTCTAGAAGTCCTGTCATGAACTGTTAATATTTAACATGCTGAGGCCTGTAGAGTCTGCGATGGAGCTCCTGTTTTTTTCTTTTCAATTTTTCAGGACATGGTTCAGTCTGATCTTGGTTAGTTTGCTAGTATGTTTACTCCTCTTTATCTTTGTTCAATAAATAACAGTGTGGCATGACAATGTTTTAGTACACTAGGTTTGTAAAAGGGCTCATTTTCATTTACAGATATTTATTATATGGGATTAAGATTTTAAATTAGATTCTTTCTAAGAATAACATGGATCAGAATCCTCCATCTTTTTGAAGACCCCATAAATTTCTCTTGTAGGAGGAAGAAGAGTCACACTTACTGTATGTATAAAGAACACGATGTATAGTGATACTATATATTGAATTGTGAGATTCAAACATACTTTGAGCTACAGGCAGCATTAGCAGAACCT
The DNA here is from genome assembly GCF_021462225.1 of Girardinichthys multiradiatus. Lineage (NCBI taxonomy): Eukaryota > Metazoa > Chordata > Actinopteri > Cyprinodontiformes > Goodeidae > Girardinichthys > Girardinichthys multiradiatus. The sequence continues at coordinate 4,957,967 of NC_061800.1, forward strand.
CTGACTGTCTGACAGAAGATGTTCTGTAAAGTGATGTTCTCATTGTCGCTGAGTGTTACAGTTGCCTTAAATCCGGTTACAAAGCCACTGTGTGTGTGTGTGTGTGTGTGTGTGTGTGTGTGTGTTTATCTGTCTGAGGTTTAAGTTAAGAGAAATATGCCGAACGGCAGTCGGCTACGTTCAAATGTTCAGACTGTGGTTGGTAGGTACCTTTCCCTTCATGAATGACTTGAAGTCATGTGTATTGTGTTTACTCTGAAAGAAAAACACATTAACTGTCATCTTAAACATGAAGAGGCACCACCTACTGGAACCATTAAATATTACATTAAACCTGTAATCCTGTCAGGTTTTTAATGCAAATAATTGGCAGTTTTTATTAACATTCCTCTCTTTACAGATGTGTTAATTCTCTATTGTTATTTGTGTTCCTCCTCTTGAATCAGTAAATCTGGACCTCTTAGTCCTCCTATCCTGCTGACCCACATCTACTCCACAGCTGCTTCCAAATGGTGATCTAAGAGCTCAGCGGCCTCCTGTTGCCAGAAATAGCATGTCTTTAGTTTCCAGAACCCTCTTTTTTACCTCATAAATAAACTGCTCTCTCAAATCTGCATGTGCATAATTACATATGTGTATCCTCACAGGGTAAATGGGAACATGTGTGTTTATTCATGTTCGTGCTGGGGATAGCTTAGCCTGTGCTTCACACAAATAAAAAACAGTTCTCTCCAGGTCGTGATTGTTTTGTTGGTTAAAAGCAAGAATCAAACTTTTCTTTACTCTGTGTTTAAGAGAGTCTAGCCAGACAGGAAGAGACAGGCCATCAGGTTGGTGTTCTGGCCAACACATCGTAATTAAGACATGTTCACCTGAGTCAGCTGTATTCTCCAGCAGTGAGGTCTTTATTTTCCAGCATTGAGATGACACAGTGGAACAGTGAAGAGGATCCTAACAGCGATGGTAGCTCTGTCACAGTCAGAGGAGGGGTAAACATCAGCAGTCAGGCTGAGTTCTTCCAGCTCTCAGCAATCACCATAGAAGAGTCCACTAAGTAGGGGCCTACCTACAGTAAATAGCAGTCGGTGTAGAAAGAGATGCACCAATCAGAGATTGGTGGCCAATTTCACAGATTTTGTAAAACTCTAAACTGACTGTACAGATTTTAGCCAATACCGATTTGTCTTTAAGAACTATAAATCACAATGTGCCTTTTTTGTTTCCAGGATAGGATGAAAATCTCAATGTCTTAACAATAAAATGTTTATAGTAAAATAAATGGGGATGGGTACCTTTCACATTAGAACCAATACGGTACCGGTTCCCAGTACGTTACTCAACAGTACCAGTTTTCAGTATGTTTGTGTGTGTTTGTGTTAATAATTGTTAATTCTTTTAATAATAAAATCTTAGAATTTTTCAATGTAACATATTTTTTCTCAATATATAAACTTTAATGAATATATCAAAACAACATCCAGCTGTTTGTATTGTAACATCTCAGTTGTTTCAAACATTTCTCCTCCCATGTTGCTGGCTGCAGACGATGAGTCGCTAACGGATGCAGGCGTGTTAACGGTGCTGAATGCTGGAGTTGTAGTCGTAGATCTGAGGCTGATGAAAACCGTGCCCTCTTCAGCCTTGAGAAAAATCTTGTGCTTAACCAGGTTCTTCCTCAGATTAGAAGTATTCCCGCCGCTGGTCTTGCACTTCGTGTCACAAATATTGCAGCGACTGTAATCTGCATCACATTTTGGAAAGTGGAGCCATACTTTCGAGTGCTTTCTATCAGCCATGCTTTGTTGACGGGACCAGCAGCTACTGACGTCATTACGCTCTTGTGTGTGCAATGCTGTGTTCATGTTTGGCATGGAAAATCGCCCACTCTTCCACTCCATCAGTGTCACGATGATGCGTTTAGGGTAAAATTCCCCATGTATTGAAACAGTTTGGCTTTATTTACAGATATGTGAACCTCTAAGATGATACAACATATCTCCTTTCATTTATTTACAAGACACCTTGTAGCTCACTAACGTTTTTGCACAATCTAATGCATAGAAGTGTTCTGTATTGCAGGATATTAAAATATTTCTACATTACATTTACAACAATAACAGTAATGTTACACTTGATGTTTTGAAAGGGCAGAGTTTTACTGTTAAATCATTTGTTCATTTATTATTACCGTTAAGAAACCTTAAGCTGGACTCCTGCGTTGAACAATCTTTAATTTTCATATTAAGAGCAGAGGCATCATCACCATGGGTGTGTACGAGAGCGGTCAATGTTACTCAGCTCTGCAGTAAAACTGGATGTTGCTGTAAATTCAGAAAAAGACAAAATGATTAGAGTTCAAATTTTAAACTGACTTCAGTATCTCATATTAATTAGCTCAGGCTATTAATTAGCATTACTAACTGTAAACAGCATTTTCCATTTTTATTCCCTGTAGAGTTAGTAGACCCTTACCTTAACTGAGAGGTTTCCAGCGCTCAGCCATGATTTCCAAATACAACACGATCCATGGCAGATAGAATTGGACTGTTCAAAAAGATAAAACAGAACAAATGTATAAATGTAATATGTTAAAGTTTCTGTTCTCTACTGAGGTCTTACTTTGCTTTTTAGTAGTAGCAGACTGAATGAAGAGCCAGCATGCTTCTAAAGAAAACTGAACATGTCAGTCTTTCTTGATCAGTAACTGCTTCCACACTGAAGGGTGTTGTTGTTAGATCTGATCATGCATGGTGTTAAGAATCACCAATCAGGACAGGCCAAGCATAACATTTCTCAGTGCATCTCCAGTTAGAGGATTCTTGAGAGATGAACCATCTCCTCTTACCAGGACAGACAATAGAAGAACCCATGTTTACCATCTGCAACAAGTTAACTCACCACATTTCACAGAGCTGTATGCTCAGGTTTTATTGTGTATTTTGACACCACATCATTTTTGCATTAAATACTTGCATTAAACACTGGTTTACACTTTACACCGTGGATTATTTAGTTCAACCCCACATCTGATGCAAAGGCAGTTGAATGTAAAGACTGACCTCATAGCATTTGCTACAGCTCAGGAAGTTCCTTTAGAAGTCAGAAGCTGCATGTGTCTGTTTAGATAATCAAGTGACCGCTGGATTTGTGTTTGTTCCTTTTGAGGGTTAGAATGGGAACTGAGGAGAAGGAGGAAAACAAAATCTGTGACAGTCCACAGCAGTTTTCAGAGCTCCCTGTGACGTCCACTGAGCTGGGGCCAGTTCAGTCCTATGTGTGTTCTTGAAGTAGGTAGAGGCCCCCAGAGGCTGGAGTCTCAGCACCTGATGAAGATCGTCACGCTTTAACATCTTAATGTCGTAATCTCTGGGGTAAAAAGAATTCCAGCTGCTTCCTTGATGTTCCATCCACACTGTGCTGTAGTTCCAACATTATGTTAATAAAAAATAAAGAAGAGCCTCTGAATTCAGAATCCAGGACATGGAATCAGCTGGATTTGATAGAAGTTGTATTAATGTTACATATGCATTGATCCAAATTTTGTGGCAGATTTCACCTTCAACCTGCTGATGCTGATTAAAGCCTCTCTCTTTCTCACACACACACACACACACAGAGAGAGAGCCAGAATGATCCACAGACATGTCTCAACATGCTGCAGTAAAGCAGTTTTCCTTTACGTTAGTTTTTCCAATCTCGGTGCTTCCTCTAACCTCACACCTCACCGATATTGATATCTGGCATTCAGCTTTCTTTTCTGAAGTACAGCATCAATACTGAAGAGTGAAATTTGAGTGCAACCTAGTCGTGCTTCGTATGGTATGGTAGCTGAAATTAGAAAAAGATCACTGTTCACGGTCACTTAAGCTAAATTGTATGATGTATGACCAGAAGCTAGCTGGTTTCTTACTGCATCTCTACTTAATATGAGCCTCATTGCTTCAAAAATAAGACTTAAATAGCTTGGATGAGGAGGTCCAAGTTTGCAGCTAAAGCATTCCATCCCTGTGATTGTTACTGTATGATGCCTTTCTATAACAGCACCTTCTCAGAAGTATTCAATTATCTAAATGTTTAAGACAAATCGAGCAATAAACTTGTGAAAGTCATGGACAGTTTGGAAGATTGGTCAGTTTTAAGGTTGGGTCACAAAGTGGGGGAAAAAAGTCAATGCTGGTCTGGATGAATTCTAATGTTGTCCCGACCCAGCCTGTCTTTTTATTTCCACCTTGGACGACCATGCCCAAATGCAGTCACTAAGCAGCACCACTGTTAGGCCAACATCAACACCACTGAGCTCAATGGAACTCAGACACATCAGGAGATTAATATGTCCCAGGACAGGATGTCGGTGTTTGTTTGTCCTAGGCCAGAATGTTTTTTTCCTTGCACATTCCTTGTTATTTATCAATAACACGATAAATAAGAGTCTAAATATGCAACACAGATTACTTGCATATCTGTGCTGAATATTTAGTTGGAATTCCATAGATGTGAATTGGTACAGAGGGCTCGGAATGGGGTTGTTAGGCTGTCTGTTTATTGATAAGAAGCATGGCTCCTGTATACTCAAGCTTCTGTTATTGTAGCATCCCTTCAACTAATAGGACGACATTATGATGTTCTCTGGCTTTAAACCTGCAAAATATAGATCTGTACGCTTTATGGCTTCCTTTTGACAATCCTTACACTTCTATTCAGACCAAATTTGTGGATTGCATAGCTAATAGTTGTCCTGTCAACAGATTGCACCAGTTGAACTCTGCATCTTTGCAACTACTCAAGAGTCACCATAGGTATCTTCACTGTTTCTCTGAATAGAAATGCTTGCCACACCTTTCAGATTTTTATTTAAAAGACAATTTTTAAAACCATGTATCCTTTTCCTTTTATTACACAATTAATCACTACACTGTCTTGGTCTATCTAACAAACGCATTAAAGTTTGTGATTGTAACATGGCAACTGTGAAGGCATATGAATCCTTAAAGAATCTCCCCTGCACTGTTTGACATAGTTTGGTTAAAATCTTTAGATGAGTAATGTCAGTGACAGTTGAGGCATGTTGTGATTCTGACGCTCAGCGGAAACTAAAAGAAAACACAGTTTGTCCCTGCTGATCATTGTTGTCTGACAGCTATGTGTGCTGTCTTTGCAATCAACACCTGCCCAACGCTGCTCTGGTGTTCTCCTGTCTGCTGCAGATAAAGGCGGCCTGACACCAGAGGAAGGAAGTCTTTACCTTAGTGAAATAATGAACTCTGTTTGGCTCTGCTGGAAGGGGAGAGCTTGTCTTGGCCTGTCAATTTACCAACCCACATTTTTAAAACTGTGTCACCCCCAGGGAGGCCTATAAAATAACACATAGACAGATATGATGTATTTACTGAACAACCCATTTACACATCTTACACTGCAGGACATAAAGTTGCTGTTAAACTAATGTCTAACAGTTTAATTGGGCATAAACATGACAGTGTTTTGTTTTCGCTGTGGTCTGCAGATAACAACATTTTATTTAGTTTGATGGTCAGTCTGCAAAGGTTCATTAAGAGCCTAATGTGTGTCTGTGCTGTTTGGGAAGTGAGCTGTTGCAAGACTCATCTTGCTTTAACTCATTTTATGTAGTTGGTCTAATATGAAGTTGGAACTTCTGCAAGCTGTTAATTGTTGGCCACTGATGCTGCTGTAACTGTCATGTGAAAAATGGAAACCCCTCGTTGTTCATGAAGCTTTGCTGACTATGAAAACCAAGTTGACCCTCACTGGTCCACTTCTGTATGACCTAATTAGTCCCTTGCAGCTGGTGGAGAAACTTTGGCCCACATTTCTTCACAATGTTGCTTCAGTTCTTTGATGCTTCCAGCCACAGATTTTTGATTAGGTTGAGGTCTGGATGCTGGGCCTTTGCAACCCCATGATTGTTTTTCATGATTGTTTGTAAAGTTCTGCTACATTGATGTAGCTCCCATAATTAATTCATATTTTCCAACTTTCTGTTCTGCGTTGAACATAAGTCTGGATTCAGTAGCCTGCATCTGTTTATTGCTCATATCCTTTAGACTATAGTGTTGAAGTAGTGTCAGGTAATCATTGTCTATATGACCATCAGTCTCATATTGCCTTGGAAGAGTTTTTGCCTACACCTTTTTAATGTTTCTGCAGTATTTTAAACATTTTAAGCATTTTCTGGACTTTGAGTAGGCCATTCCAATGATTCTTTACATTTTCAGCCATTCTGTGTAATTTGCTGCTGTGTTGGAGTCTGCTGTTTGGTTGTAAGAATGAATACCTTCACATTTGACTTGAGAATACTTTGTTAAACAGGGAATGCCATGATCCCAAATCATTATCCCTCCTCCACCGTGCTTAAAAACATGCTATTGGTTTTATTGAAGCATGGTTTTCACTTTGCTTTTGTCTTGACAAAGAACATTGTTCCAAAACCCTAGTGGTCTGTTTTTGATGCAGCTTCACCAACCTAAGCTGTTCTGCTTTGTCCTTTGGAGAGAAAGGAGGTTTTCTCCTGACAAACCTTTCAAACAGGTCATCCTGGTTCACTGCAATCTAGCTGTCCTGGCTTAATCTTCTACATTTACTGTGCTAACTGAGGCCTGTAGTGCCTGATGGGAAACCTTGACAGTGATTGACCTGTGTGTGAAGGGAATTTGGTGGGACATCCAGTCCTGGATGGTTCAACTTGGGAATTTCTTACATCACCCTCCTAGACCTTAATGGAGCAGTGAGGATAGACACCAGTTCTGCATCTTGAAATGGTTCCTGATATATAAATAATTTATGGGTGTTTTTTAATGAGTTTATCCTTTTAGGGTAAGGTGACAGACCAATGTGGGTTTTTAGGTTTTTTTTTTATATCAGTTGTAGCTGGGTGTTGGTCATCATCCAGACTGGATGTTGGTTTCCGGCAGCCAGATTTCTGTTCCCTAAGTAAAGGTTTCATTTCTCCAGGCTGTTGTATTCCCTTTGTTGCACTGAGCTGTTAGTTTCAGTGGTTAGGTATGGTCAAGACCTAAAAGAAAAGAGTGGCACTTCAGTTATCCTTCTCTTTGGATCTCCTAAAACAGTTAGCACTTGATTTACAGATACATTAGTCAGTTTTCTTTTATTTATGTGTTTGTTCATTTATTTTTAGGCCAAAAATGATGATTTGCGATTTCTGTAAAGTTCTGACCTGCTGATGATTTTTTGCCGTTCCAGGGCAGAAGGAGGGCAAGTTTGTAGTTTGCAACCTGACTGTTCGAGCTGAAAACCATCTGACCTTTGTTGGTGCATTGTTCCTATGAATGGATAACAGACGTCTCGGTAGAAAATAACAGTTTCTTTTACAACTTGTTGTGCTTCCTCTGACTTCCTTTGTCAGCACATTGATGATATATAAATAGTTTACACTGAGTATTTTTTACTCTATTTAAAACTTTCTTAACAAAGAGGTGCTTTTCTTGGTGAGACTTAGCCTGTACTAACTCCACTACATGATGCACTGCAGCAGAACTCCTTCCTATGACAACAACACTTGCGCTCATGCCACTTTTTGTTCAGTGTAATACAATCAGAGTTTGAATTATTTAACATGGTGATATTTCTGCTTGAATCTGATTGGAGCACCCTATTTCCTACATATTCCTTTACGTATATGTATTTTTACAGACGCTTGCTTCCTGTTCTACTAATTTTGATGCTGATAATCAGAGTTTTAAGAGGTTTGGCTTGAAAGTAAAGGCCAAGTAGGTTAAGATGAAACCAACTGGTTATGTTAATCAGTCCGTTTATTTCTGCTGCAGCTCTAATATAAATATATCTTAAAGAGACTCCCCTTTCTGTCTTTTTTATCCGTGCAAAGCGGCGCCTCAATGTGGGTCGACAGACAGCAGGATCACTGTTTGTTGTCTCTGTCCTATCAGAACAGAATGTCTTCTAGCCATTTGTCCCTGAAGGAAGATTAGTGATCATTCCTCATATTGGGACAAAATCAGAGCGACGTTAAGCAAGCTTTGACCAACTCATCGGATGAGCCGGCAGCATATCTTCAGCTGTGGCGGACTGTTTTCTTAAGTCCTGTCTGTAAACTGTTTATGGAAAAATGTCTGTGCCTCAGCTGCACTTTGGCTGTTCCCTGATTGGCCATATTTATACAAGCTGCCATCACCCCAGGCATATTTACAGGCTTTCCCTGCTGCTTGTCTTTTTGCCTCATGTTGTGTCTCTTCTGTCTCCAGGTTCTGGTTTGTGTAGTTGAAATATTTTTGTGTCACTGAATGACCACAAATGTGTAGGAATCTATTCCAGTCCCCTGAGGGTCTTGGCAAATGTTTCCTCTCTGAACCTTGAATATTTAAAAAGTCCTCTTTTTTTAAAGAGGAAATGATCTTCATTCCACACTGCAGTCTGAGAGCAGCTTTTACAGAATTTCCTTTGCATGTTTTTTCATTTAAACCCAAAGTGAGACTAAGATTTAGAGGCCAGGCTAAGCCCTTGTCTGAGCTGTAATGTAATCCCGCAGCTCTGTATAATTTAGTGTTTTATGGTGATATTGATCTGCTGTCAGGATGTCGTTTGAGGGCCTGCTGCCACAGTATGTGTTGCCTCTCAGCTTCAGGGAGGGGCAGCATGCTGGGTTTGTTGGGCTGCTCTGAAATTAATGTGCAAAGCTCTCTTTCATTTGACATTTTTTCTTTTTTGAAATGAAGTGTGACAATAAAACATGCACAACATGCTGTATGAGGCCATTAATATCTGAAGGCTCATGCTGTATGAAGTCAAGGTATATTTTAGAACATATAAGTTATTGTTCGTGAAAATAGGATCAGAATATGTGCTGTGATTTGAACAAATGAATAGATGAGGCTGTTGAAGCATGTTTTTTGAACTGAAAAGTGATGCAAGCCTTTTTCTTTTTATCAGTAACATCATTGATTCCTGTAGTAATACACTGTTTTAATTCTTATTAAAAGCATCAGCTTCTGAATCATCCAGGTCGGCATCTTGATGCATGAAAATATAGATTGTCTCCCAGACCAATTATTTTTATCAATGTCCACCCCTACTTTCTGTTTGAAATTCTTTCATCACAAACATCTGTAGCTCTGTGTGTTTTAAAAGTAATGTTTCCTTGGACAGCATTGAAGGATACTCTTAAAGAGCTAGATTCAACTTGCTAACAAGCAAGATGGAAGAACTTTATGTCAATGGACCAGAGAGTTTAGTGATAAAATATAATAGTAAAGGTGTTCTCGTAAAATTCCTCATCTGAAAGAATTCTTTCTTGTCAAGCCTATCTAGTAACAGGTAGCATGATTGCTAGCTTAGCAGGAAGTGTTTGTGGTCAGTCATTTGGCTAGCTTAAAAGACGAGTCAGAAAATCACTCTAAGAATGTTATTGTCCTTTACTGCCTGCTTAACAATAAAGTTAACATCTCATTGGTAGCTTCTCATTCCTAATCTGAAACACTTTTATTGATAAAACCTGAACTGGTTCATGTCACCCTGCCTACAGTTTCTTTAAAGCATTATTAGGGGTTTTATTCACCTTTATTTTAATTTGGAAACTACAAATAAGTTTAACAAAATGTATTTAGTTGAACCTGTGGCTACTATGCAGAGGTTAGCATGGAACCTCCTCTTCAGTTCAAACTGTAAAATGCTTTGACTGAACATGCCTGAACTGGATCATTCTATACTGAATTATAATTCTTATTAAAACATAGTTTGTGATTTTCAAAACGTGTACTAGTAAAAAGCAAACATGGAGATAAAAAAAACACTCCTTTAATACATACTAGTTTCAGTTACAGCAACCCACACACACACCAACCAGCGATTCTGCACTGATCAAACTATCCCTGGGTGAAGTCCTCCGATCTTTGATGTCTCTGCGCTCTTCAGCGTTATGCGTTTCATGTATGCTAAATGCATCTCAGTACTACTGATATGCATTCAAATAATTTTTGTACGAAAAATTGTAAAGCTGTTGTCTTGTTTTCATGAACCCAATATCCTGTATCATCTCATCTCATAGGCTGATTGTATCATTGCACTGCTGCTCAACAGAAACTATATCTTATGACTCTTGTTGCTGTAGCTCAGATTAATTTAGTAGCTTTGCACTGTGTTTAGGAAAATGGTTTTCTTTATTTTAGAAATATTTACTTTCCTCTGGGGATGAATGGGTTCCTCAGTGTACCTAACCGTCAAGTAGAATTGTCCAGAAATATGAAAAATCTTTCTTTTGAGAGATATTTCTGTCTCTTTGTAATATTTAGATGGTTAGTAATAAACCTCCGTTCATATTTATGTCTGCCTTCTTCCAACAATTTTACTCAAACATGCTTTCCAGAATTTTCCACAGGAAAGTGTCCCCAAAGAAGGACCACTTTCCTCTTCGCTCTCCTTTATCCGAAACTCTTTCAGTCACCCTGGCAAAGTCTACAAGACCGCAAGCATTTCAAATATCCAGGGCAGCGTTTCCTAAGAGCAGGACGTAGGGCCAAGATTCAGAGTGGAGCTGGAGAAGTCGGAGGTTGCTGCCTTATGTTTTCTTTCAACTCACACACACACAAACACACACACACCAGCTTCTGGGACACAGGCAACTCTTTGAGCTCTTCTGCAGGAAGTGAGAGCTCTTCACACTTCACAGCAGTGGGAACCAAACGACCCAACATCCAGACACTCTGCTAGCTGCCACATCCCATCAAACATGCACTGCATTCCTGATGAGGGTTACTGAGTTCAGCACAATGTAAACCAGATAAAGACTTCTTTGCACATCCAGGACTCTTCCACACTTCAACCTATCTATGCACATTTGTTTTCTTCAACGGTGCCATGACAGCTTTATTTGAGCTGTATGTTTTAAAGATTTAATTTTACTCCAACTAAAGTGACTTAGCAGCCTTAGGTTTTTATATAAGCTCCAATTATTTGCGTAAGCCTGTTTAAACGTGCTTTTGAAACCCATGCTGTCTCTTTGAAATATGCATTCCCAGGCCGCAACAGCAACACTTGAACTGGATTCTGATCCTATAAATGCAACTTTTACAGCTGCCAGTGTGACATATAGGATGAGTAGTTTAGTAGTATGATATTAACTTGAAAAAAGGTGCAGATAATTAGAGTGTAGAGGTGTAATTAACCTGTCCAGGGCGGCACCCTAATCGAGTTGCCAGTCCATCCACGTGACCAGCAACTCTGCAATGTATTTAAGCCTAAGACCATCCATCTACTGCATAGAAGATTCATAATTCTGTCATTTTAAAAACAGGGAGCCAGCACCTGCCTGATTGATGTTTTTACAGAGCTATGTTTAGGCTTCATCACAATAATGTAAGGTGCTAAATTCTCAGGAAATGCATAAAATCTTGTAATTTAAATGGGTTTTACTGTCTTTTTACAATGATAGCAAAAGGCTCAATAAAAGCACTGCAAGAACCAGGTTATTTCTCCTCAGCCATTGAGCTTTCTTTGGAACCATTTCATACCTAACAATACACAAAGTTTTTCAGATAAATGTTTGTTCCACCTTCTTATGTGTTTTGAATTTGTAAAGAAGGCTGTAGTGTTCAGTTCAGAAACACAAAACACATGTCTTCTAGATGTCTGTTCCACTACAATTGTTTAGTTTGGACCTCTGTGCTAACATTCTTCTTGTCATCCCTTCAAAAACCTAGAAAGCACGGAGTTTTGAAGACGATGGGCTTATGGGTAGATCAATCAGAGGTCCAACACATACTACAACCAACACCTCATCACTTGATTTTGTTCTTTTCACTGTTGTAGACAAGCAATAATCTAAGCTCGACATATAGTTAGATTAAGCATTGATGGAACCGATCGAACATTTGCTTTTTCTAGACTTTCTTAAAACCATTAATGTTCCTTTGTAGTCTTTCTTATGACTGTAATCCAGAGTCATCATTCATTTTCAGCTATCTGATGCAGAAGCCAGCTTGCAGTCAGGTGCCTCTTATAGCTTGCCAACTGTAGATTTAATAAGAGTGATGGGTGGGGAGATTTCAGCTTTTCAACTTTACATCTTAATGAACAAGAGGATTAGTGTTTTTCTTTTTTTTTTTGTAAGGGAAAGCTGTAGTAGCTTAATGAAGCCAGCTGACCGGCAGTGTGCAGCAGTAGGTGGTGGAGGGGCAGGATTGCATTGCTCTAAACTCTGATTACTCCAGCATTTTGAGAATGCAAGATTTTGTACTCTACAAACACAAATTCGATTTCTCCTCGCGTTTCCTGCAACTTAGCAAAAAAAATTACATTCATTCATATAGAACCATTACTGTACAAGGCAGTCCAAAGCGGTACACAGGAACTCATAGGGAGGCTTTAAAATAACAAATCTTTTACGTTTGACATATGATGTCAAAGCATTTCATACAAAAAAAACAAATGTTAAAAAAAAAACTTCCACTGCACCATATAAAAACCTTGGAACCATAAGGATATCCATCAATAATTCGAGAGACTATTGATCAACACTGACCTACGTAAAAGTGAACACTTCTCGTAATTATTTAAAAAAAAAAATGAGGGAGGCTGTCAGGAGTGGGAACATAAAAAAAAAAAAAAAAGCATTTTCTTTCGAAGAAACCATCCAGGCATGGCTAAAATCCCAAAAAACCATGTGGAAGAATATATTATGGTCTGATGAAACCGCTGACCACAATGTTGGACACAAAAACAACAAGGCAGAAGACCACAAGAACAGTATACCCACAATGAAACATGGTGAGGGCAGCATCATGCTTTGGGTTTACAGTCATTTAGATTAAACTGGACTGTATGTGAAGGTGGATAAAATAATAAACAGTTATATAAACCAGCCCGTTTGACCCAAAATTGAAATATTTCTGCTAGAAATCTGAAGATTAATTTTTTTCCGCATGAAACTAAGCATATATCTAAATCAACAAAATTATTCATCAAAAGAAAACCAGAGCTCAGAATGAATCAAATCTATCACAAAATATGCATTAATCTGAAGAAGGCTGGATAAATATCACACTGTGAGTAAAATATTCTCAGATGATTTGTCATGGTATGGCATTTGAACGGGGGTGTAGACGTTTTACATCCACTGTATAATTCTGGTCATATTTAGATGACAAAAAAATCCATCAAAAATGAAAATTTGCGCACATTTATTACATCATTATATTTATCATTAAAAACCCAAAATTTAATCCTATTTAGTTTCCAATCCCATGCTTTAATCTCTCATCAGTGATGGGACAAACAGATCATTAGTGAGATTCTTAGATCCAATCCAGCTGAGGACAATAAAACATTCAGTCCTGATCCAAAGAGCCCACAGTTTCTGAACTTCTCAGGTTTTCAGGAAGTTTGTTTTAAAACTGAAGAGCATAGAAACTAAAGGGTGCCTCTTCTTGTTTGGTTCTGGTCCCGGGAACACTGAGGAAGCTGGTGTCTGATGTCCTCAGATGTTTACATAGTTCATACTTGACAAGCAATTAAGAAATGTACATATACGTATTGAACACATCACCAATGTATATTTTTATAAAGATGCCATTGATATCAGATTCTGTCCAGATGTTGGTAACATCTGGTAACACATGCAAAGAACTCAAGCCATAGATGAAGTTATGTTTAATAAAGCACATGTGTGTGTGCCCCACTCTTGTGCTATATGTGGGGTTACTGTGGCTCAGTGGGGTGAGTAGTAGGGATAAGACCATTCAGTCAATCTGTAAAAATGTTTAAGGACTTCTCTTTTAAAACCTTCTGGTGATTCAGTGATGAAATTACACCTTTTGTTCCAAGAGTTTTTCCTGGTTTTCCAAAAGCGAGCAATAAGCAATTAGTGTTTATGGACTACAGGGCTGCAAGCAGCTGCATTTGCACTCCTTTTATCCTTTTCACACTTAGAGGTATAAAAACCCCCATCAACCCTCTGAGTGCCAAAACAGTCATTTAAGGACATGTTCCCAGCAGTGGTGCCATGAATCAGCCACATGCCTCTCATCATGGCAGCCTCAGAGCAAGGACTGGGAGTGGTGCAGCAGACTCTTTTGTTAGAAAATACCAGAATAATGGGAGCAGTCTCTGTTTTTCCTCTTGAAATCTGCACAGCTTTAAATCTTTGGTGTAAAACTAAAGTTACAGCATGTCTGAGATTCCAGACAAAGTGTTGCACAACGCTGACCACTCGACTGATGATCAGACAACATACTTCTTCCTGACATGGAGAAGTCCTCGACCTCATTGGGGAACTGGTCTAAATAAAATGCTTTATTTTTCTTCCTCACTGCCCTGCATTCACTTCCTAAATGTTTTCAACTTTTATGAAGACTCTTGGACAGAAACGGCCACCACTCCTAAACTGTGATTTAATTGACAAGGGATCCAATTCCTCTACAGTCGGCACTCATCTGTTAGATTATAATTCCATCTTCAGTGTATTTAAAAGTTCAAGATTTGGTTTTACTGAGAAAAAAAAATAATAATAATATAAATCCTTATCAAGCATTTGCTAAATTTGCATAAATTTCATAAAACTTGACTCTTCTAGTTAAATACGCATTGTCCGGGTTCAGAATCAGATACCATACACATATGGGTGGGAGAGTTAGAAAAACACATAGCAGGCATTCTGTTGAGGTTTGCTGAGACAGAGCAGATTCCTGGGTTTTACCCCTGGAGAGATTGATCATTTATCGTTGATGCTTCTGATGGAACAAGTTTGAAAATATTGCTGTGTTTTGGTGAATCAGATGCCATCTGTCTGTGTTGTTAAATAGAAACTAACAGTGTTTCCCTTGACCAGTATATCCAACAGCCAACCACCACAGCCTATCACCCACCTATCAAAGAAGGCTCCATAGAAAACAAATGACTGAACTGGCTATTAAATGAGAACTGATTTTTATTCAGTTCCAGGTGGAAGTTTGTTCAGCTTAGTTGAAATTTTTAGGATCTTTATCACCCGTTTTTCTTTGGGTCCCAAGCAAACATCTGCTGCAGTACATCTGACTTGATGCAGGACAAATGAATCCTCCTGTTTGTTCCTTAACTGAACTTTTTATAGTGACTCCTGTCCATTTTTTGGAGATAAAGTTTCTCTTTCCTTTATCCAGCTAAGATAGCAGCCTAATGAAAGAGGTCTTTGTGGACGGTCTGGTGAGAAATAGGTTTGCTAGAAGTGCTCATCTGAATCCAGTTGTTCCATCAAGGACTCCTCTAGTATGAGGATGACCTGTGCTAAATGGAGAGCGCTCCTTGAAGATCGAGGCAAATCAGTTTCCTTTAAAGCCAAAAGGAGTCAGTTAGGATCCTGGAGACCAGTCTGCTGTTTGATTTATCAGTCAGATAAGGTAATGGTTGTGAACCTGAAAGGGCAGATGGCTCAGCAATGGTAGCAGATGTGATTTTAGAGAGATCCAGCTGCTGCAGCTTCTTTTGGTCCTTTTAGTTTTCTCCTAATCATTAGTCATATCATTTTTAATAACTATTAAATATCATCTTATACAGTGTTTCACTGAGTCTGCAGTATTGTTAACCTTGTGTTTCATGGGAACGTACACCTTTCTGGGTTTCTAGTAGATATGAACAGTTTATTTTCATTTCTATTTGGTTTGTATCTTATTAAATTAGTGACACATAAAGTAGCACACCTCTGTTATAGAAAGTGTTGCTGAGGTGTTTGTTTGTGCAAACTGTAGAGCAGCTGGCAAATCCCACTGGATCTCCTACTGGATTCTGAAGTGGAGTTAAGTGGGAAGGGAGGACTTTAAAATGAGTCCAAAGATTTGCCAACAGCAGGCACAAAGTCATCTGTTTGTTTGACTTGCTCGTACTATAATACGGTACCTTGCAAAAATACTCATTATTATTCATACATACAACCACAAACCTCAGTGTGTTTCATTTGGCGTTTATGTGTAGTTTTGTATAACAGTGAAGTAAAAAATAAAAGGTTCTCAAAAACGTTTTATCAAGAAAAATAAATGCTGTCAATAAGTATCAAGCCCATTTTTTTCTCACACCCCTAAATAAAATCACGTGTAACTAATTACTTTGCGAGGTCACCAAATTATAAAATAGAGTCCAAAGATGTAATTCAATCTCAGTGTAAATCCAAATGTTCTGGGTTGCTGTAGAACATTGGTGAAGAAAATGCACGATGAAGAGTTGAGGAACATGCATTCACCAGAGATCAAGAAATCTGGCCTTTATGGAAAAGAGGCAGAATGAAAGCTATTATTGAAAGAAATCCAAGAGAAGTTCTACGTTGGGGATAGAAGAAGAAGCTGTTTTTGTCATATAAGAAAAAAGAAAACCTTTTGAACTTGTTGCACTCTTTCTTGTATTCAGCAGGAACCTAGAAACTGGTCAGAGCTGAAGGTTACCTGAGCTAAACACAGGGCAGTTGTGGAAGAAAACCTGCTGGAGGCTGCAAATAGTTGAGGCAGAGAGATGCACCCCACCTTACACCTACTTGCCAACTTGACTGTTTTTAACAGTAGGGGGTTAATGTCAGCTCCTATGATACCACCATCATTATGCAGATTTAAAAAGATGTCTAAAAGGCATCTCAGGCCCAGCTTCAAGGTGTCATGTGACATGGTGTTTGTGGATAGTATCAGAGCAGCACACCAGTGGCAGACCTACCTTGTTTTAGTCGTGGTCTAATTTGCTTCCATCTCTGATTGTCTTGTTCTTTCTGTCTTTTCCAGGTCATGGAGAATGCCACTGTGGGCTGTGCAAATGCCACGCCGGTTATGTTGGCGACAACTGTAACTGTTCCACAGAGACGTCATTCTGCTTCTCAGATGATGGGAAGATGTGTAGCGGGCGAGGAAACTGCGTGTGCGGCCGCTGTCAGTGCACCGAGCCAGGGGCGTTTGGAGATACCTGTGAAAAATGCCCCACCTGCCCCGATGCCTGCGGTACCAAGAGGTGGGATCATACTCATACAGAAACAAAATCCGTATTTAATAAACAGTAATAATATCAGGGACTGCTTCTGCATGATTTAGATGATTCTACAACTATTTGAAGATTCTATAAATATATTTTATAGACGGGATTTTTATGGGTCACGGAAGGCCGAGTTAGTTTGTTTTTCGTTGTTTTTAGAGCTGATTGTACCCACTGTAAAAATGCCATGTCCCATTCCAGCTGCATAATAATCTCTACACAGACATGTCACATGATTATTATCTTAATTACCCAGCATTAAAGGTGTGATGCAGCTTCTCTGCATGTCTTTGCTCCTTCTCTTCCCATATACAAAGAAATAACAATAACAAACCTGGCAGCATAAACCCCTCACTTGAACCTGATAGTTTTAAGGGTTAAAGCTTGAGTATTTATTTAATACCCTCACATATAAAGCAAAGCCCAACGCAGCAGAGTTAAGTTTATAGTAAGAGGGATTCAAAGGCTGAAAATACTACTTAAAGTACTGAAAGCTGAACTGTTTCTGCTAGATTAGCAGTAAATTGGTGCTCATTGTTCTTGGTGAACTCCTATCTGTGAACTTTGTCCCCGCTGCTCCAGGGAATGTATCGAGTGTCGGCTTTTCAACTCGGGGCGGCTCGCAGACAACCAGACCTGCCAGCGCTTGTGCAAGGATAAAATCATAACTGTGGAGATCCTCAGTGAGTTAATGCACCATGAAACACACACACACACACACACCATCTAGGGCTATAGAGACACATTCTAGGTCTGTTTCTCTTTTTTTCTGGTTCCACTCCTCTCACACTCAAGTTTCATTGGACCTTTTATGATTCAGCCTTCCCTATTTTCACATTCAACCCACACATGGTAAATTAAATGCTGTCTGGACCACCCTGTCCAGACTAATCTAAGTTTTTTAAACTAGAAGATACTAAAATAACATCAACGATTGAGGCAGTGTATCTGTTTTTAACTGGTGCCCATGTGCAGAGGTTGCTCCAGGATTCATTGGAACAACGTTCAGTTTCCTGGGGACCTACAGGAAGCTGCTTTGCATGGCATGACCACTTCTGACACTATCACTAAAATGAAGTTATCTATGACGGGTGGCTTTGGCTCACTGACTGTCACTGAGAGGGAACAGACAAGAAAATGCCAAACAATCTATGAAAGTGTTTAACTGCACCTTTCCTAAACAACAAGAGCAAGAATGTCCTGGCTAGGATAAGGTAAAAATCCCTGATACGCTGAGGACAAAACCCTGTTAACTTGACTCTGAACTCCTCAAAGACTCACAGTTGACTGTTTACTTTAAGGACCAGTGAAACCAGTGTGGAGAAACTTGACTGGCCTGCTCAGAGTCCTGACCTCAACCTTCTTGAACACCTTTGGGATGAATTAGAGTGGAGGCTGCACTTCTGGTTTTCTCATCTAACTATGAACAATCCTTAACCTTGGAAGATGTTTGCAGAATAGTTAAAGTTGCTGTTGCTGGCAACAGTGGATCAATCAACATATTGGACTTCATAGATTAGGTCTAGGATGTCAGCAAAGTTTATGTACATGTAAACGTAGACAGACTTTTGGCGATATACTGTATTTATGGTCATTACTTTGAAAAAGTCTGACTTTGGTTGTCTTCCTGCCGTCCAGTCATGGGAGTAACAGCTCATTCTGGGGAATCCACAGGTTTTCCGAGGCCATAAGGAAAATACAGTCCCCTTCATCATGTAGGTTAGCCCTTCCTCCCAGAGGGACATGCCTAGAAAACCTCCATAGGGAGGCCTCCAGAAGGCCTCTTGATCAGATGCTCAGAGCATCTCAACTGACTCATTTTAATGTAGAGGAGCAGTATCTTTACTTATCATCCCCCTCTGAATGATGGAGCTCCTCACTCTATTTCCAAGGCTGAGCCTGGCTGCGCTACAGAAGAAGTTAATTTTAGCTGACTGTGTCTGGGATCTAGTGTTTTTCCATCATGTTCCACACCTCGTGATCAAAGGTGAGGGTTGGAAGGTAGACTGGAGTATTGTGAGTTCTTTCTTTACATCAACAGACCAGAGCAATGCCCAGTTTGCAACAGATGAGGGTCCAATCCATCTATCCATCTTCCGATACATCCTATCATGACTGGTAAAAAAGACAGAGACACTTGAACATCTCCAGACTGAGGTGGAGGGTTTAATCCACCTTTTTGTGGTGGAAAGCATAAGCCGACTTCTAGTTGCTGACATTGCTCTTAATGAAGGATATAAGGCCTTAAAGATTTTGCCCAGTTATGGTTAATCCTGGCTGCAGGAGGACCACCATGGTGACAACTTAATGCAGATTGTGGGGATTTAAAACCTTAGGTCATAAGCCAGTGGATGGCATCACTGCATCTACTTCCATCCTTTCACGGTCTGGTTTTTTTCTAATTTACGGCAGACGTTCAGTGGCTTAGCCATTAAATTCAGCAGTTTTTTTTCTTCATCGCTGGTCTTTTAAAAAAAATATTTTTTATCCCCGAGGTCTGATCTATATAACTGTGCTATGTCTGCAGGTGCTTACCTTTTTTATTGAGCTCCTAGCATACCATAGGGAAGCTGAGACTGTTGCAATTCAGCTAATGCAAAGCATTTTATGACACATTCATTTGAGCAGAGTGGGTAAAATCAATGCCAGCTACAATCTGAGATTCACTATACGATAATCTTGGGTTAAAAGATTATCGTACAAAATACCACTTAATCAGTTTGTTTTCTAACTTTTCATGCATAAATTGATCTGCAGGACACCCGAAAACATTTACAGTAATCCTCATTTTTTCTATGTTGTTACATTACATCCATGTGTCAAAATAGATTCAATTATTTTTTCCCTTAAACTTTTAGATCAGGTTATCACACAATGACAAAGTGAAGTAAGTTTTTAGATTTTTGCTGATTTATTAAAAATAAATTTGAGAGCACCACACGTACAAACGTTTTCAGGACTTTTTAATAGTCTCAAGATTTCTAGGGCGTTTCAAGAAGCTTGGGTCACCCTTTGTTTAGGTCTTTTCTCTCAGTTTCTTTCTGCAGATCCAAGCTCAGTCGGCTTGGGAGGACAGCACCAGTAGCGTCAGCATAATATTTTAGCATAATTTTAGCTTTTTCCAGAGATGATCTGTTGAATTTAAATCAGGCTCAGGCTAGGCCACTCAAGGAGATTCACCGACTGCAGTAAGCTAATTAAATAGCTAATTCATTATAAAATTATCAGGGTTTTGCCTGTGCTGGTTTAGAGGGATAACGTGGTCTGTGGTGTCTAATCATGGGGTCACTAATCAGCAATACACCTTGGAGAAAGAAGATCCGAACCAACCCAGTGACCCAGTCATCTATGAAAGCAGAGGGGTCCTCAGTAATTCTTTTCAGGTGTTCTTTGGTAAAGTGAGATAGTTTTGGTCATGACTGTTCAAACAAGAAAGAGCTGATTGATTAAGTCATTAAGGACCTGATCTTCAAAGATCCCAATTAGGGAGCCCTAAATTGCTTCCGCAAAAAAAAAAAAAAAATTGCACATGTAATAAGTGGGCGCAGGTGCAAAAGAGGATCAGACAGCCCTATTTAAAAGAGGAAAATGCATGTGCTACTGGCTGGCTGCTAATGCTCCTAGTGGAACAAGAGGAAAAGCAAACAGATCCTGTCTATTGTTACACTGCATTATTATAAATGATCCAGTTGCTGTTTTGATTTCCTTTTGTTTCGCTCTGCTTCTGTTTTTCTGAACTGTTACAGTTTGTTATCCTTTTTCATTACCATTTACAGCAACAGGTTTGTCAACTCAGCCTCTGCCCTGACGAGATTATTTCTCTTCTCTGTTTATTTGCGCAGGGTGCTTCTGAGTTCGTAATTAGCCATGCAGAAGGCTGAGTTTGAAGTTGTTCTGCTAGCAGATGCTTTATGTTTGTGGTCCGGGCACACCCAACGAGGCAAAGACTACATTCTGCTTCACCTTTAATAAAAATATTGGATTACAGGTTATTGCCAGGAGGGCAGAGCTGAGTCCAGAGTAGCGGACGCACTCTGCCATTGGTGTGCACACGGGGGCAGCTGGTCTAGGCTAACAACACCACAGGAGCGCACACAGCTTGTTAGCTGTTGCTCGACTTAACTCGCAACAAAGTGGCCAATCAATATTAACAATATAACAGACAAACATGCCTGTCAATTAATTTATTAGAGGTTTACCTCCGTTGATCTTCTAATTCTTTTTGGGGATTCACCGGGTTCTGGCTTTTTTTTTTTTTTTTGAGAGTATTTGTTTGAAGAGTTCGGAGTTTATCAAAAAACAGCCACAATATTTAAGCCTGAACGTAATATTAGCAACCTAAAATAGTTAGTTGCAGGAGTTGGTAATCTGTTTATTATAGCTTTGCTAATTTTTAAAACATAACGTCATAACTGTCCTGCAAAGAATTTAAATCGAACTTTTATGTGTATAAAGATAAATTATTTTCCAATGATTTTACTAATTTCGTTTATTTTGTTATGCTAATATTTGAACAATATGCAACCTGTTTGATTGTTTCATTTGTTTTTTGGTGAAATAAAAGAATTTTTCACTGTATAAACCAACCCCTGGCATATGTTCACACTTAAACAGTATAATCAAACTGATCCAGCTCCGATCGCACCGTAGTGACACAATGTTACTGTCAATAATACATTGTGGTTTTTTTTAGTGACAAGGTTAAAGCATACAACTGTCTTTTCACCACATTGAATAGGCCGCCTTAAAATGGTAGTTTTTCACCTGCTGGCGTCCAGTTTGCAAATGGACGATTGAATCACCCTTATAGTGACTTTATTTCTTTTCTATTAATTATATTATCAACATCAAAGCACAGTGGGTGATTTGCATGATGTACAATTAGTTACACAGACTGTGTGCACTTCATTGGCGGATGATCAGTAATGAGCTCACTTCGCCATGATCAGGTTTGTGCGCATTCAGCAGCAGATGATCTCACTGACAGCGATGGTGCGCTGGAATGATCCAGATGCAAAGAAAAATCCGTTGCAAGGAGTTTTATTATAGGAGAAATGGCTTCTATTTGTTATTGGCTCCAAATCCAACATTAGAGGATCCTACATAGAATCCTCTATTCTCATCTAATTTTAGTATTTTTCTTTTTGACAATCTAAATCTGTTGGCACATGTACAGACGATTTTCTCTCCCCGTCAACTGTCATTCTATATATGCCTTTGTCTAGCCACAGTGACAGCAGACATTTTTACATCCCAGTTAGTACCTGCATTTTCATGGCCCTCCATGTGCTCACCTGACTGCCATAAGGTACCGAGATGAGATCCTCAGACCCCTTGTGAGACCATATACTGGTGCGGTTGGCCCTGGGTTCCTCCTAATGCAGGACAATGCTAGACCTCATGTGACTGGAGTGTGTCAGCAGTTCCTGCAAGATGAAGACATTGAAGCTATGGACTGGCCCGCCCATTTCCCAGACCTGAATCCGATTGAGCACATCACATTTTGTTCTTCTGTCAATTAAGTTTATTTGGATCACCTGCACCTATTAATCTGTCTTCTTGTTTCACCTGGTCACGCTCCATAAATACACACCTGTTAAGTTATTCATCGCGGAATCATTTTCAAATCATGCCATGTCTGTCTTGCCAGCCCATTTATTGTTTTTTTCCTGCCTCTTCTGAGAGTGAGTTTTTGTTTTTTATTAAATCGTTTTTCACCTACCGTCATGCTGCCTGCTAGTCTGCATTCTGGGTTCGTTCGTTGTTCAAGTTTTGACAAGAACAAAGTATTCAATGAGAATATTTCATTCATTCAGATCTAGGATGTATTATTTGAGTGGTCCCTTTATTTTTTTGAGCAGCGTTTTGTTCTACAACCTGATCTGTGCATTTCAACAACTCCTCAAGAGTTATTATGGCCCCCTTGACTGCTTCTCCTATTGTGCTCTCCTTGCTTGGTCTGTCACTTCAGGTCGTGTCTTGGTGGGGTTTAGATGATAGACTGAACACAGCTCTGTGAGATGTTCAGGGCTTGGGCTCTGTATTACCCAATAAGAATTGCCCATCATAGTATTATGTGGCAGGCGTCTTATTCCAGGCCCTCACCTCCTGCTGCACCCTCTTATTTGGTTCAAAGAGTTCTAATTATTCAAACTCAAATCCTTCCCAGACATTCAACAGTCATTGGCCTCCACCCACTGAGTAAACATACCTGCTCCAAAGCACCGCCTCTCTATTCTGTTATTTCAGTAAGCCAGGGGGTGGAGCCTGAACTCTGGCAGATCAAGGCTGTCTATGATGTGCCTGGCCATATCCTTAAATTCCCCACAGCCTATTAGGAAGCAGTCCCTTGATGTTTAGGAAATGTCTCGATAACCTTACATTGGTTTCTGAGCTGCGTGGTGCTCAGCTGAGACTGATGGCTCTGCGTGTTGTTTAGAAACATTCCACAGTGACCCAGTGTGGCCCTGGCCCAAATCTGACATGTTCCACTGCATTCCCTGCTATTTCAGCCATCTGAGCAACCCTTAATAGACTCCACATGTACGTTCCAGATACTTTGTGCATGAAGTAGAAGAAGAGGGCCTTTTGAATGGAGGGAGGAGGAGGAGTATAGGGCCGGGGGAGAATAACCTCACCCTCCTGGGTGAGGTTTGGAGAATGATTGAATAACTAAAAACAAGAGCATATACAATGTGAGCGGCTCAATCAGGAAATGAGCGGTTTGTTCTTGTAAAGCAAGTACAGTCAGGCAATGTGCCAGAATCCCTTTTCTCCTTTATTCAACACCTCTTCTAAACATCTGAACAAAGTGTAAACGTGTTTCTATAGCAACATTTGGCATAAATGAACCTTTTTCTTTATTTCTGCTTTTCTTTTGATGAGTGAAACTCCTGAAAATATGTTCCTGTCTTTCTTTATCTTGCAGAAAAAGAAGAGCCTGGAGCGGTCCTCTGCCTATATAAGACAGAAAACGACTGTGTGATGAAGTTCACATACTCTGAGCACGCCAGCGGCCGGTCCATACTCACCGCGCTCAAAGAGCCGGGTCAGTGAAGAACAATGTTCTACTTTGGTCACTTTAATCACATCCTATTAGTTTAGAGTCAGGGGGTGACGTGTCACAGCAACGAATACTCTACTGAAGATCAAATAATGTTGTTGGAAATACACACTGCCTTCACATGTGTGTTCCTAGTCTTTGCACCTTGTTGCAACACCTTATCCATCCATACAGCTGTGCTTGTCAATACAATAAGGGCTTTTCCTGTGCAGTACACACATTCATGTGCTGAATGTGACACCCACCCTTAATGGCGCACTGTGCTGCAGATCCAGACCTAAATTTAGTCTAGTCTGGACCCAACTAGATCGTTATTGAATATTTTTAAGTGTGCATATCTTACCCTTGGTTACACTACTAAAATATAAGTTACACTATTTTACAGACTTTCTGGTAATCTCAGTAAAATGGCCAGACCCTGCTGGCTTCCTCTCTCTATCTTAGCATCGATAAAGTAACCAGCAGAGAAGTATAGATAGGTTAATCTGGAAACAATACTGCAGCGTAAGCTCTGCATGACTTTCTGTAAAAGGAAAAGTACCTAGGAAAGTTTTTTTTGCTAAAATGTTTCATCATTTCTTAAACATCAAATAAATCAGGGAGAACAAGAAATCTCTAAGGCGGCTAATGCGTTTTCACAGCACTGTGTCAGTAAAGTAGGCATAAAGCTAGCATTTCCCTGAGACTATAGGGGGACAGATAACTTAAAGACCAAATTATTGAAAAATGAGTCTTCAATTTAGCTGTAGTTGTTGCGTCATTGAGGAGATTTCTAAGCAGCAGCATACTTCCTGGAAATGCATCTGGAGCGGTCTTTGATCCTGGACTGCTGCAGGGATGATGGAATAGTCATCGTCAGGTTTATCTATCCATACTGTTCTCCCTCTGAGAGGAGCAATATTATGGAGAACAACACATGCCACAGAGAAGCCACATTTTCTCTCTGTGGTGACCCCGAGCTTACATAAAAGCTGGAACAAGGATCTGAGAATGATGATCTGAACCTGGGCTCTAGTTCTGCAGCACACCACATTATAACATTAAGGTCCCAGCTTAGTATCAGGATAAGGCATTATCAGGCAGAGCATTTAGAAATAACTTAAATCAGACTATTAAAGAATGAATCATTATATTCCTACAAAGCTTTAGTTTCTAATCACATTTACATCTTATTACCTGGAAGCTCTACAAAATAAGTTCAATAAGCGACTAATCTCAGTCTGAGGATGTTGAGCATGATTCATCTAAGATGTATGAATTCAGATGATCCATAACCCACTCCACTGTGATAAAGGTCCTGGTTCTATGTCCAGGCCTGAGGTGTTGCAGTTTAGCCACTTTTCTCTCTGTTCCAAAGGCTCACTGATATTATAAAGTTCATATTTGTATAAAAACCCCAGTGAGATGCACAAAGTTTGTTCTGATAAGAACAAACTGTACCTTTACCTACTGTGTGGAAATATAACCGGCTGAAGAATGAGATCAATGCAATAATTTGATGAAACCATGACTTAAAACCAAACTTCTAGAAATGAGAGCACAAGCTAGGTCAGCAAATCTTGTCCTCAGTTAAGACATGATTAAATAATCCTGCTTTAATCCTATCCACAGTTTAAGACTAGAGAACCAATCTAGAACAACTGCTTCACCTGAGGAAACCCTCTTGAAGAAACTCAGTCTTCAAGCAGGTCATCTTCAGAGTGTGTTACCTTGGTGATTTAATCAGTTTTCATCCTCTTTCATAGCTGCCTGAACACAGTGAGCCTCGCTCTAGTTCTGCTGTTATGACTGAATTTAAACTGATCACATGTTCCTTTGTAATGTGTTTGATTGGTTCACTCCTGGCACAGAGTGCAGCAGTGGCCCAAACGCCTTAACAGTGTTACTGGCTGTAGTTGGCACCATCTTGCTGGTGGGAGTGGTTCTGCTGGCCACCTGGAAACTGGTCATCACCATACACGACCGAAGAGAGTTTGCTCGCTTCCAGAGCGCACGCATACGCGCCCGATACCATATGGTGAGGAAGACACCTTTACTAAACACTTTGTGTCTTTTCTACTAGAACTACATGTTGGATGTTCTGTATGCACTAGGTTGCAGGTTTAACTGCTGAAACCAGGACTGCTTTCTGTTCATTTTTCTGCACCGTTCTGTTGGAGACAGACCCAGCACGAACAGACTAAAGCAGCCAAACATTCCTTTCCATTTTTCCTGGATGCAGCAGTTCAGCAGATAGCTGTGTTTAGAGATCCTTTGTACTTTGAGTGTTGCTCTATTATTTCTATTTTGTTTTGCAAGGCAGTACAGTTGGAGCAGTGAGGGATGCAGTATGAATGAATTAAATGCAAACATTTGGGAACCTCTGAGTTAGTTTATTTAGCATTAACTATTCTATTGGATATGTGGTTAATTTCTTTTGTGAGAGTACATACTGTATGTACATGCATACATAGAGTCACCGGCCACTTTATTAGGTACACCTTGCTAGTACCGGGTTGGACCCCCTTTTGCCTTCAGAACTGCCTTAATCCGTGGCATAGATTAAACAAGGTACTGGAAACATTCATCAGAGAGTTTGGTCCATATTGACATGATAGCATCACACAGATGCTGCAGATTTATCGGCTGCACATCCATGATGCGAATCTCCCGTTCCACCACATCCCAAAGGTGCTCTAGTGCTCAGACCAGCCCATCTGGCACCAACAACCATGCCACGTTCAAAATCACTTAAATCACCTTTCTGACCCATTCTGATGCTCGGTTTGAACTGCAGCAGATTGTCTTGACCATGTCTACATCACTAAATGCATTGAGTTGCTGCCATGTGATTGGCTGATTAGAAAGTTGCGTTAACGAGCAGTTGGACAGATGTACATAATAAAGTGGCCGGTGAGTGTATATACGTACGTACATGCATTTATACATATACACAGTACATACTTTTCTGACATTTTTGTTTAAAATATCCTAGCTGTATTGATCTCATGTCATATTCAAATTTTCTAAAACACTCCATTTTGGGTTTTCATTATCTGTAAGCCATAATCTTTATTAGAAGTAAAGGATTGAATTATTTCACTGTATGTGGAATGAATCAATATAATAAAAGTTTTATTTCTGAAATGAGTGAAAAAAAATATCTTACTCACTCGCTCGCATGCCACCACGTAACTTCCTCTCCTCAACTGTGATCTTCTCAGGCTTCCAACCCTCTGTACAAGAACTCCGTCTCCACACATTCTGCAGAAATGGAAACTTTCGAGAAGTCCTACAATGGCGGGCTCCACTGATCCCTCTGCACGGGGCACGGCAGGACCGGTCCAACACACAGACCCCTGAATGATGGTGACAAAGAGGACAGCAGACTGCACACATTCCTCCCTCTGATCTCTGCCCACCCACACTAATGACGGAAGTGAAATGAGTCCAGAAGACGTGAATCTGTAGTATTTCTCTAGTTCCTGAGGAGATTCGTGCAGATGTGTCCCACTCAGTGTGTGGAGTCGATTTAAACTGGATTAAAATGAACAGAGAGATGGGCTGCAGTTACACAACATAAACTCCTAACTCCAACCACATAGAGCAGCATGTTCTGAGAATATTGGCTTATATTTCTATATTTTTGTACACACTAAAGATGTGTTTGAAATATGAGCTTTTCACTCAGCAGGGCTCTGATTTGCATCATAAAATTAGCATATATTTCTAAGGAAGGTTGTAATGATGATTTGATACTACTAATATTTACTAAGCAACAGCTGTCTTACCTTTATTTTGCACAGATGTTTTTCTTTGATGATTTTTGGGTTTTTCAAATGCTGCAGTTGCAGTCTCTTCTATTAATCTAAATAGCAGGGCATTAACATACTCCTCTAACATCTGAACATAATTAGACTGTACTTCTGGTACTCTGCATTGTTTCATATTGTCAACACACACAATGAGAACCCAACTGCCAGACCTTTTGAGTCCAAAGTAGAGAAGCGCCAATCAGAATTTTGCTACCAGTTTTTGATCTCCACTGTTTGTAAAGTTTGACCTGCCAATACCAATTTTGCAGATTCTAAGTTAAAATATATGAAGATATATAATGAGCATTGAAAATGTTTTCCTGTCCTTTCTGCTGTGATCATCATTTTTTCAAATTAGAAGTGGCAAACTTTGTCTTCTTTCCTCAGTAAGAGGCTCCAAAGACTGTTCTTGTTAGTGCGATCTGGGATTGTTCACTTATGGTGTGTTTACAAATCGGATTATTGAAGTTCCTAAAGGCGGGTCACCGGTCAGGCTGATTGTGCTGAAAATCGTCCGGTTGTGGTCACCAGCTGAATTCTCAGTACATCTCTAGGTCAAAGTAACCTTGTTTTTTTGGTTAGTGAAAACATATGCTCTATTTTTTAAAAGTTTGATCCTTTCCCTGATGTTTCAACAAATTATTTGGCAGTCCCTCTGGTTTATTTATAGCAGCTGGTTTTAGAAGATAAGGACGGAGTGGAATTAACTGACGTTAAATATTGACACAAATTGCAATGAAGAAACTATGCAGCATGTTATCAGCACATTGCTGAGGATATAGCACCTAGCATCACTCTATAGAAAAACTCAAAAATATACAATGACTGGCTAGAAATATTATGCTCCAAGTCTTGAGTGCATTTCTCCTGTCTGCAGTTTATCTACATAGGGTCCTTCTACTTACAGATGGCATAATAGTCATAACTTGCACATACTGACTGAATAAATCCTTTGCTTCATTAATGAAATGCTATGTTGTAACAGTAGCCTAAAAATATAAATGGCTCACAGAATGACAGGGGCAACTACGAAAACAAATTAGGTACCTACAGGGGTTGGACAATGAAACTGAAACACCTGGTTTTAGACCACAATAATTTATTAGTATGGTGTAGGGCCTCCTTTTGCAGCCAATACAGCGTCAATTCATCTTGGGAATGACATATACAAGTCCTGCACAGTGGTCAGAGGGATTTTAAGCCATTCTTCTTGCAGGATAGTGGCCAGGTCACTACGTGATACTGGTGGAGGAAAACGTTTCCTGACTCGCTCCTCCAAAACACCCCAAAGTGGCTCAATAATATTTAGATCTGGTGACTGTGCAGGCCATGGGAGATGTTCAACTTCACTTTCATGTTCATCAAACCAATCTTTCACCAGTCTTGCTGTGTGTATTGGTGCATTGTCATCCTGATACACGGCACCGCCTTCAGGATACAATGTTTGAACCATTGGATGCACATGGTCCTCAAGAATGGTTCGGTAGTCCTTGGCAGTGACGAGCCCATCTAGCACAAGTATTGGGCCAAGGGAATGCCATGATATGGCAGCCCAAACCATCACTGATCCACCACCATGCTTCACTCTGGGCATGCAACAGTCTGGGTGGTACGCTTCTTTGGGGCTTTTCCACACCGTAACTCTCCCAGATGTGGGGAAAACAGTAAAGGTGGACTCATCAGAGAACAATATATGTTTCACATTGTCCACAGCCCAAGATTTGCAAAATGGTTGCTAATAGGTAGCAACTGGAGTTGAGCAGTAGTGTTACAGGCAGATGCCAAAGCCTCGGTCAAAACAGTGAGTGACGGTCAGCTGATCCAGAGAATGCCTCAGATGTATCCAACAGCAATACCAGCACCGGTTGGGTTTGATAGGGGAACCAGTTGGGGTTTGCTTGGTGCTGGGATGTCCTATTAATTGTCTGGTGTGTGGGTTGAAGAGATGTCACAGTGGAAGCAGTGGGTATGTTAGGGACGCCTGTCCTGTCATCCTCCACTGTGTTGTAAAGGTAGCCTCCACAGCTTAGAAACACAGTGTGACACTTCATGTCGGTTTAAACTCCTAAATAAATACTGAACATGGTTGTTGTATTATGCCCCCTTTCATTCACTGTGTGAACATAATTTGTACATTTAATAGATGTTTAAAAGCCTGTGTCAGCACAGATCATACGTGTGGTTATTTAGTGCAACTCCACAGTTTTGCTTCCTCTTTCCTATCTCCTCACATCTCCTGTCCTGCTTCCTTTCTGCTGCTCTTTACCAAGCTGCAGCTCTCAGTTGCCAAACATGGTGCCAGGTTTTGGTTATTTGAGGGGAAGCCATGCAGAGCTGTGTATCACAACAGTAACTGTTTCTGGGACTGAATGATCCTTACAACTCGCCTAACTGGTTTGTGCGTTAACCTACAGGAAAGACGGCCTCCTTATTTGAACAAGCACACACACTGAGAGCTGACTGTGATTTCCTACTGCAGAGACGGTGAAACATACAAGCAACCAGGCCGCAGGAAATCTGTAATCCATATTAACATGGTGATAAGACACAGGTTAGAGAATTTTCCCTTTTTGAAATGTGGATTATAATGTGTTAGGGACAGATACAGTGGTGGATGTTAAAAGTATTTTAGATTATTTTAAGGTGCTTCTGACCTGTAAACTTTAATCAACCAATAAATCAAACCTTCAACTACATGCTGATCTGAAAAAATGAGATCGTATTTCACTTACAATAGGGTCAATTTAGCATCAGACGGTTTTTGAACAGCCGTGTTGTAACAAAGTTCTGTGAACCACTGTGTACACTGACTGCTTTTAGGTACTAATGCAACCGTAATGATGGTATAGATTAGAACTAAGACACTGAGTGAACTGGTTTGGATCGCAGGCTTTTACTGATTTCCAGTTTAAACCTGTTAGCAGTTGAAAAGAAGGTTACTAATATGAAACTTTTAGAATTAAAGGAATAGACAGACCTTTTTTAGGATTTGTTGGGAGTAGAAGCTTTGGTTGCTGTCCTGAATACAGAGATGAATCACCGTATAAACAATTGTGTTGCTAAGTCCGTTGAATGTGGAACATTTCTATGCTGTTATAAGAAAACCAGAATTCCTCCTTTTAGTAAAAGTAATTCCAATAAAGAAACTATGATGAGCCTTGAAAGCCTGACAGCATGATAAAAGATGTAGAATTGAATGCTGTTGCTGCCCTTGTGTCAAACCATGAGATTTACAGAACAGATCAGAGTCTAGCTAGGTGCATTGTGACGTTCTTAGTGGCAGTCACTGTCTGGTAAGGACTTGTAAATACTGCTTGGGTGTAAAAACGATGCCAAATTAATGACTGTGTGTATTATAAACTGTTTCTCAGCTGTTACAGAATCACTCGTCCTACAGGAGGACACTCAGACCCCTCCATGTTGATGTAACCATGTACCAATAATAAAAATGGCTTCATACAAAGGCTTGTTTGTCCTTTTATGTTTCATTTGGTCACGTTAGAGATACGTTTTTCATTTTCCCTCCATTTGTGCACTACTTTGTTAGTCTATCACAGAAAAGTCTAAAACAATACATCGAAGTTTATGGTTGTAATGTGACAAAATGTGAAATAGTTTAATATATAGTTAAGTCCAATCTTATTCATACTCCTGGCAGATTTTCTCTCAACCAAAAACTTCTCTCTCTTATAGGAAATGAGACGGGCATCCCTCAAAACATAACAGAACAATGTAAAAGTACTATCCATTTAAACAGTTTTTGCATGCTCCAAAATACCTTTTTTACATTACAGCTATTAAACTCTTCTAATTGCTGAGCATGTTTCCACCTGTATTTTAATTATCTTTGAGTGCCAAGTATTTGAGTTTAGAAGGCCTCCTTGCCATAACCCTAATCTTTAGCCCAGATTCTCTCTGATTCAATTTGGGTCTCTGGCTGGGCCTCTCTAAAACATTAATACTACTTTCATTCAGAAGAAACATGTTGGTCAAATTAAAAGATCACTTTAAATCCAAACCTGTCAGGGGTATGAATAATTGTGGACTTAACTGTCTGAATACTTTTGCAAGATTCTGTTATTAGTATGGCAGATCTTAGTTGTGTGATCTTCCAGGCAAGAAGTTGATCCTATTGCTGTCATTAGACACTTGTAAGAATGCTAATGTGATAAGGTTTGTCCATGCTCCACCTGATTTAAAGAAATGATGATCAGCTCATTCAGTTCAGTGTCATTCAGGGATTTATTCCTAAACTTATGACCATCAGATTATAACATGGTACAATAACATTCAGCCTATTGTAAAAAGCCAGATTGTATCAAGTCTTTTTTTTTTGGCAGAAACCACCATCCCTTCAAATGGGAAGAAACTTCCAGTGGAAGCAGATCCAGGGTCAGGTTTAATAGCCGTCTGCTACTTACAGCTGGGAAGGTTCAGAGGACAAGATGAAGACAGAACTACACAGACACACTGAGCCATCAATTCGTTGGATGGAAGAGAAAAATTGCAAAGTGCCCTCCTTTTTTAGTGAGACGTACTGCCGTTAATCATCCATCTGGACAGCGATGTGCTGACAAGGATTCTGTCTGGGAGGAGGAAGAGTGACAGCCAGTTCAGAAAGAGGCAACCAAAGAAGAAAAATGTTTAGCAGTGGGGAGGTTGAGTCTGACCTCATTAAGACAATCAATATTTTAAATTATCTGTCAGCACATAGCCTAGAGGAAGGACACAACATGGACTCTAGAAAGGTTACAAAGCTCATAACCCTAAATAGAAGGTGGTTGTTTACAATACCTGTATTATTCTTCAGTATATACTTTATTTTTCTCAAAGGTTTTTTGGTCTAATTCATTTCTAAAGTTCCTATTTAAATCAAACCGATCGAGGAATACAACTCAAGCTGTCTTTTATATATTGCAGTTGAGATCACATCCTGAGGCTTTATTTAGCATGGGGTATTATTGTGAGATAATGCAGACATCAATGTTTCCTGGTGCCTGTTTTTTAAATAAAGCAAAATTATTTATTGTAAAGTTAATGTAGTGCTTATGGCTTTTTTTTTTTATTAGGATGACCTACATCCAATTTAAAGAGACTAGAAAGAACACACACACTGCTAAATCTGTGTATGCTTGCTTTATGTCTCCTGTGTGTGAATTATTCCCACATTCGGCCCGCTGAGGTCACACTCCGTTTCCTGTCTTGCTTGCTAACTTTATTTTCATTTTTCAGTTCCTTTTTGCTTGGAAACTTCCCTGCATCTGTTTTCTCCTTACAGCACCTCTGACCCTGCTTATACAAGGGAAGAGTAAAAAAGTAAATACATCCCCTTTAGATTCAAAAGCTTTACATATTCAGAAACAGAAAAACCCATATCATGTAGTGAAACCAATACATTTTAATGTTAATGTCAAAAATGAAGTACTTTTCAAATATTAAATTGTGCCATAAATTTAACAAATTATAGTCACGGGGAAAAGAAAGTACTCACAAGTGCAGTAAAATGCACAACAGATACAATGCTGCCATAATTTATTAAACAAAACCAAAATCATAGGGTTTGTCAAATACACAGTGCTTCACTTTGCTGGTCTGATAAATACAGGTGTGTGTTGATTAATGCCAAAAAGAAAAGGCATCAGCAATATCCAGCAAATATTGCTGCCCAACAATCTGGCAAGGGTTGGAAGGCTTTTTCCAAACATCTTGATATCCATTATTCTGCAGTGGAAAACAATATTTAACTGGGACACATTAAACACCTCACAACTGTCAAGCATGGTAGTGGTTACAGCTTCACTTTGCAGTCAGTCATCCATGAACTCCTGTGTATCACAAAGTATCACAGAGGTTGACTCATCCATACAGAGTGGGAAATGGTAAATAGCTTGCATGTGTATAGGACTTTAAGAAGTCCTCAGAGACCCCACCACAAAAATACGGTTCAGGGTCTGGTCCAATAGTGCATTTTCTGACTTTTAAAGTTTCCTAACAGTCTAAATATTGAAGAGTCGTGGATGAGACAAGATGGCTGTCTTAAAAGTGACAAGGAAAGCAGCCCTGGTGTTGAGATTTAACAGGGGAGACAATATACCACTCTTATTAAAGCAAATGGGATCTTTTTGTCTCTCAAATCTTTATGACTTTAACAGTCTTACTTATTGGAAATCGTGGAGGTAAACACTGGTTACCCACAATCATCATAAAGAAATACAAATCCTTTCTACTTTTTCACACAATGTGTTTAACTTACACAAAGTAATAAGTGCCACACAGCTCACAGGATGGTGTAATTGTTATGTAAAGTGATAGACTTGTTTTATTTAATACTGTTGAACGTTTTTGTGATTTTTTTGTTTCTCTCTAACTCTGAATGACGCTTCAATAAACTGTGGCCAGTTCTGGCATTAATTGCGTTATAGCCTCTACTATCCGTTCATTTACTGCCACCTGGTGGCTGTGGTAGTTAGGAACACCAAAATACAAGTAAATCAACTGTTGGAAAAACATGACAGTAACACGATTTAATAGTGTATTCATAATACTGTGTTATTTAAGCTTTCATCCAATGTCTGACTCCCAAAGCTCATTGCAAAAAAATTCTTAATTCTTTTAATGTAAATTATCAAAATGCTGAAAACTGCTGAATTTATACAAGATCAAAGATTCAAATCTTTATTTTGATTATAAACCTTTAAGAATAACAGAAGTTTCTGATGTTTTGGAATGTAATGAGAGAACCTGCAGTGAAGTCATGTGACTTCAGTTTGGACCTTTGTCAAAACTGCCCATGATCCATTACTGCCTGCTGCTTTCTGGATACATTGTGTCATTGTGGTCTAAGTTGTACCTTTGTTTTATTTAATTATTGCACAAATCATTAATGTTTTTCAGATTTAAAATTTACTTTTCCAAGTGCAGCACAACCTAGATACCAGCTTTGCAAGTTAAATGTAGCTCAGATGATACAAATCTTGAGATCAGCACTTGTAAAATTAACATCAAATGACAAGATAAAGTTGTGTAGGTTATTAAAAAAGCTTAAATTGGCTCAGGACACTTTACAATAAGAGTCAAAAACTTCCAGGTGCATAAAGTCCAGTACAGTTAAATCTTTTATCAGTAGAATCAAAATGCAGTTCAGTGCAGGTAATTTTAATATGTTTAATTACAGAACAATCCAATGTGTACCGGAGGCAAATTTCTTGTTTGTATGTACGAACTTGGCAATAAAGCTGATTCTGATTCTGATAATCCAGTTCAATGCAGTCAGGAGATTAATTTGGCATTTTACGATAAGAATAAAAAAGTTCTAGTTTTAGTGAACATTTTAGGCTCTTCCAGTTAACTTGTAAGGCCAGATATAAAAAAAAATATTAAGCATTACAATTATGATTTTGTTGGACTAGTCTGGCAAAATGGTTGGACTAAAGAACATCCTCAGGTCACAAAAGCTTAATGAATCATCTTATTGAACTTTTAATAAAACTGTCTCATGTCTATCTCAACATGTGTTCATGAAAGCTCCTGCTTGTCGTCTTCCGCTTTATCCGGGACAGCTGTTACGTCGATTCGCGTTTCCCCATCAGATACCAGCGTCTCCTCGCCGCTCACACGGCAAAAAGTTGCCTGCTTATTCAGCGCTCGTAACCAGCGCGCCGTGCTTGCGCCGCAGGAGATCTACGGACTCCGTGAAAGCTCAAACAACGTATTTCAGCGAAGCTGTCCCACTTTTTTGTCACTTTGCTCTCAGACAGACAGACGTAAACGTAAACATAACAAAACATATTTATATACACATATAAACTATACATACAGAAGTACTCGTCAGCTCCTCACCCTATCTCTAAGGGAGTTCCTGGCCACCCTATGGAGGAAGCTCATTTCAGCCGCTTGTATCCGGGATCTCTTTCTTTCGGTCGTGATAGATAGATAGATAGATAGATAGATAGATAGATAGATAGATAGATAGATAGATAGATAGATAGATAGATAGATAGATAGATAGATAGATAGATAGATAGATAGATAGATAGATAGATAGATAGATAGATAGATAGATAGACCGACCGGTAAATCGAGAGCTTCGCTTTTCGGCTCAGCTCTCTCTTCACCACAACGGACCGGCACAGCGCCCCCATTATTGTGGCAGCCGCACAGATCCGTCTGTCGATCTCCCGCTCCATTCTTCCCTCACTCGTGAACAAGACCCCGAGATACTTAAACTCCTCCACTTGAGGCAGGAACTCCCCTCCAACCTGAAGAGGACAAGCCATCTTTTTCCGGTCAAGAACCATGGCCTCGGACTTGGAGGAGTTGATCCTCATCCCACGTGCTTCACACTCGGCTGCGAACCGCCCCAGTGCATGCTGTAGGTCTTGGCTAGAGGGGGCCAGCAGGACCATGTCATCTGCAAAAGGAAGAGATGAAATCCTCGAGTACCTAAACCAGACCCCCTCCGGCTCTTGGCTGCGCCTAGAAATCCTGTCCATAAAAGTTATGAACAGGACCGGTGACAAAGGGCAGCCCTGCCGGAGTCCAACATGCACCGGGAACAGGTCCGGCAATGCGAAACAAACTCCTGCGCCACTTGTACAGAGACCGGATGGCCCCTAATATAGGGCCCCCGACTCCATACTCCTGGAGCACCCCCCACAGGGCATCACGAGGGACACAGTTGAATGCTATCTCCAGGTCCATAAAACACATGTGGACCGGTTGGGCAAACTCCCTCGAACCCTCGAGTACCCTATAGTGGGTATAGAACTGGTCCAGTGTTCCACGGCCGGGACGAAAACCACACTGCTCCTCCTGAAGCCGAGGTTCGACTATTGGCCAGACTCTCCTCTTCAATACCCTGGCGTAGGCCTTACCAGGGAGGCTGAGGAGTGTGATCCCCCTGTCATTGGAACACACCCTCCGGTCACCCTTTTTATGAAGGGGGACCACCACTCCAGTCTGCCAGTCCAGAGGCACTGTCCCCGACCGCCACGCAATGTTGAAGAGGCTGACCTATCACCTAGAGCATGTTTGCCATGGGAGACCCTACCAGGGGCATTTAAGCCCCAGACAACATAGCTTCTAGGATCATTCGAGCACTCAAACCCCTCCACCACGTTAAGATGGCGGTTAAAGGAGGGGTACAGGTCCTTCTCAAAATATTAGCATATTGTGATAAAGTTCATTATTTTCCATAATGTAATGATGAAAATTTAACATTCATATATTTTAGATTAATTGCACACTAACTGAAATATTTCAGGTCTTTTATTGTCTTAATACGGATGATTTTGGCATACAGCTCATGAAAACCAAAAATTCCTATCTCACAAAATTAGCATATCATTAAAAGGGTCTCTAAACGAGCTATGAACCTAATCATCTGAATCAACGAGTTAACTCTAAACACCTGCAAAAGATTCCTGAGGCCTTTAAAACTCCCAGCCTGGTTCATCACTCAAAACCCCAATCATGGGTAAGACTGCCGACCTGACTGCTGTCCAGAAGGCCACTATTGACACCCTCAAGCAAGAGGGTAAGACACAGAAAGACATTTCTGAACAAATAGGCTGTTCCCAGAGTGCTGTATCAAGGCACCTCAGTGGGAAGTCTGTGGGAAGGAAAAAGTGTGGCAGAAAACGCTGCACAACGAGAAGAGGTGACCGGACCCTGAGGAAGATTGTGGAGAAGGGCCGATTCCAGACCTTGGGGGACCTGCGGAAGCAGTGGACTGAGTCTGGAGTAGAAACATCCAGAGCCACCGTGCACAGGCGTGTGCAGGAAATGGGCTACAGGTGCCGCATTCCCCAGACCTGGGCTACAGAGAAGCAGCACTGGACTGTTGCTCAGTGGTCCAAAGTACTTTTTTCGGATGAAAGCAAATTCTGCATGTCATTCGGAAATCAAGGTGCCAGAGTCTGGAGGAAGACTGGGGAGAAGGAAATGCCAAAATGCCAGAAGTCCAGTGTCAAGTACCCACAGTCAGTGATGGTCTGGGGTGCTGTGTCAGCTGCTGGTGTTGGTCCACTGTGTTTTATCAAGGGCAGGGTCAATGCAGCTAGCTATCAGGAGATTTCGGAGCACTTCATGCTTCCATCTGCTGAAAAGCTTTATGGAGATGAAGATTTCATTTTTCAGCACGACTTGGCACCTGCTCACAGTAATTTTGTGAGATAGGAATTTTGGGTTTTCATGAGCTGTATGCCAAAATCATCCGTATTAAGACAATGAAAGACCTGAAATATTTCAGTTAGTGTGCAATGAATCTAAAATATATGAATATTAAATTTTCATAATTACATTATAGAAAATAATTAACTTTATCACAATATGCTAATTTTTTTAGAAGGACCTGTATGTTGAAACGTTTCCAACAAAACACGCAGACAGCAGTGCTGTTGCAAAATCTTTGTTGACAAAGATTCTTCCCTATTGGGGGGCTCCAGAGGTGATTTCCAGTGATAACAGAACACATTTTGTTAACAAAGCTTTACAGGAAATCAGTAAGCCTCTAGGTTTCCAGTTAAAGACACATTGTGCTTACCACCCACAATCAGGTGGAGCGGTAGAACGAGAGAATGAAACAATAAAGAATAAGTTGGCTAAATGCTGTGAAGAAACAGGGTTGTCCTGGCCAAAGGCTCTCCCTCTGCTTCTTGTGTATATGCGGATGAGAAATAGATCCAGAGCTAATTTGAGTCCTTTTGAAATTCTTTTTGGGAGACCTGCAAATACAGGGGGAAGACCGAGTACTAACCTAAGCACACTAACAACTGCTCATTTTGAACATTCCATGTTGAAATATTGTAAGGTTCTGTCACGTTCTCTTTCTCTCTCCCATC
Organism: Girardinichthys multiradiatus; assembly: GCF_021462225.1. Lineage (NCBI taxonomy): Eukaryota > Metazoa > Chordata > Actinopteri > Cyprinodontiformes > Goodeidae > Girardinichthys > Girardinichthys multiradiatus. The sequence goes on from NC_061800.1 coordinate 4,996,630, forward strand.
AGACGGCAAAAGCTGCCTTAGGACAGTGGGTGCTGATTAGCGATACCAGGAGACGTCACTGGAGAGAAAAACGGTGGAGATGTCCGTTTCAAATTCTGCTGGTGACTCACACTGCCGAGAAGGTGCAGGGACGTGACACCTGGGTCCACTTTACGCACTGCAAGGTGTTCACTGGAACACCTCCTGAGCAGCATCCTGGTTCTGAACCTCCTACCTAGAGGAGCTTCCTACGACCGCCCACCTGTACCAGACTGGTAACAGGGCAGCTTGAAGTGCAGAAGCCACTCAGGAGAGGCAGCACGATTTTTGAGTTTTGTATATGATTTGTTTTCTTTGAAAAAACTGTTTGCTTTCAGTACCAGAAGAAAGGACATTTCACTTCAAGGTCACGATGCAGCTATATGGAAAATGGTCTGTTCTGATGCTGATGATTGGTATTGCAAGCATTTTTATTACTTCTGTGTTTATTTGGGAAAAGGTACGGCAAAGATAATATGTGACTAATCTGAGTAATTATGCCAATAATACTCATCAGCTGATTCGAAGAGAGATTCATCACTTTCTGACTACCAAGATCATACTAATAATGTCTGGTGGCAACTGACGCATCAAACTGTGAGGAAGATAAGAAATGATAGTTGCTATGTTTGTTGTTTGATTCCACATGCTATTAATGATCAACCATTTTTAGTACCTGTTCCTATTTATACTGCGTATATTTTAGCTACTTTCTTTCCAGATAACCGATGGGTGGAGGTAATTTTTCCTTGGGTGAGGAATTATGCTGTAAGAGAAAGCAGAAATGTTAGATTTTCTAGCGGGACTAATTTAACATGTACTTCTACAGGAACTCTATAAATTTCGGGGTAACAGAAATCTGATTAAAGATCCAGATATTTGTATTGCTCAGGAGGAAAACACATCTTATTTCCTTGGAAGGACAGAGGGTTGCAAAACTATTATACCAGTTTCATGTGCTTTAACCCACAGAGATACATCTGGACCATGTCCTCTTAGAACTGATCCATATACCATTTCAGGATCTTTGGCACCAGAGCCTTTTGTGTTAACTCTTAATCTTACAGCCTTACCGAATGGGATTAAATTGTATGGTCAGGCAGGTAAATTAACCAGGGTTCTTGTTACTTTTCCTAGTAGGGATGGGTATTCGTGTCCTAAGAACATGGTTTTCATGTGTGGAAATAGATTATATCTGTATCTGCCTGCTAATTGGTCTGGAGTATGTTATCTAGCTCACTTACTACCCACAGTCACTACTTATGATTCAATCAGCCCATTATTAGAAAGGAAGACAATGCTCAAATGGCAAAAGAGAACTAGGTTTCCATATTGGAAAGGGATTTTGGGTACACTTATTCCCAGTTATGGTGCTGCTAATGCAGCCCATAGAATTAATGAGTTGTCAGTTGAGTTAGAAAATCTTACTGCTTTAATTGAGGAAGGTTTCACTGTTCTGACCACGGAGCAGCAAGCTTTTAGAACGATGACTTTACAAAATAGAATGGCTTTGGATTATCTGTTAGCTGAGAGAGGTGGTGTTTGTCATTTAATTGGGGAACAATGTTGCACTTTTATTCCTGATGTGTCTAACAACACGACAAGTATCCATGATAAATTAGGGGATTTGCTGACGACCCAACAGAAAGAAAATATGGGTTCTATTTGGAATCCTTGGTCCACATCCTGGTTAATGAAGATTGGAGTAATTCTTTTATTTTTATTTTTGATTTTGATGTTTCTTTCATATTGCATTATTCCAATGATTAAAGGAATGGTGATGAAACTGATAAATGTTTCCATGCTAAAGGTTGATAAGGATGTAGACTTAATTTCTGTTTGTAATGACTATGGTGATTCTGCATCTGAGATATCAAATGGTATGGATAACAATGTATTTTATGTTGCTTAAGATGCTATAATGATGTAATAACTCTAAACTGTTTGGGGAGTTAATACTGATGTTCAGCATTCTAGTGGAGTACATAGGGCTTTGGCGATTTAGTTTTTTTAAGTGTTGTTATCCTTATTATTTCAGTTTTGTTTTGCTAGTAATTTGAGAAAATTAGATTTTAGAGAAAGACACATGTATTTGTTGTATGATTTTTTTTTTGTTTCACTTTGATTATAATTTTGGGTGATGGTTTTGTAGAATTTTCTTTTAGTTCTGTGATTATCTTGTAATCAGAAGAAAGGAGTGTAATGGAAAATTCTTTTAAAATGCTCTGATCTTTCCTTCTCCTCTCTCATTTGATTCAGTGTTTTATCACTCAGAGGTGACCTTCCATCTACCTCTCTCCTCTGACCTCTGTGTTTTCTTAGTGTTTAGTACTTAAGAGGAGATGACCGCTGAATTCATTATCAGGAGGTTTATGGTTAAACATTACCTGAAGGGTTATGTCCCAAGAAAGAGCAGATGGGTGTTCTCCTAAATGACTTTGTTACCTCTGACCAGGGGAGGGTCTAGGAACCATAAAACTAAACTCTTTGAAGTTGAGACAACCCCCTCATTTAGCTATAAATATGATTTGTACTTTGTGTTCGTTGCTCTGTTCATCTGACTTGCTCGGTGACAGAGTCTTCAAATGCTGACAAGCCTTTGAATAACATTTTTATAAGATAAAGTCCAGTCTTTCTATTGTTTGATGAGTTAATTGTCCTCCCACTTGATAAGAAAATCCACAACACTGCCGTCCAGGACAATTGCATATCAGGGTTGGACTTCCTACGAGCCACACAATGCGTGTTAGATCTAGGGAGAAACACACTGGTTTTTCCAGGGGTCCTGTTGTTGAATTGGTGTGCCCCCTGCTGGCTCCCAAAATGCAGCTGCTGAGCTCCATGGTGACAGAAGCGTTTCAGAAGACACACAAAAAATACAGTGCCAAATCACAGACTCCTCCACCCTCTATGCTTCATTCCCCATTAAAAGGGGCAGCTCAGGGCCAACAGGAGTCCATACACAATAGAGAGAGACTTGCTGCGGTGAGAGAGATTTGGTCACGCAGTTGCCCCAATCTGGAGGCGGAACAACAGGAGGCACTGTGGCAGGTGCTGTTGGAGTTCAAGGACATCTTTGCATTATCGGAGGAAGAAGTGGGCCTCACGCACCTGGTGGAGCATGACATCGACACCAGGGATGCTCGGCCTATTAAGTCCCGACCATGTCGCTTCCTTCTGGCACAACAGGCTGCTGCAGACAGCGCTATTGACGAGATGATAAAAAGTGGCATCATTGAGCCATATGACAGCCCCTGGGCTTCCGGGGTTGTAATGGTTAAGAAGAAAAAGAGCCCCAAAATGCAGTTCGGTGTTGATTTTAGACCACTGAATGGCGTGACCAAGAAGGACTTGTATCCGCTGCCCCGCATTGTTGAGTCCTTGGATTTGGTCTCCGGCTCATCCTGGTTCTCCTCTCTGGCCTTGAGAAGTGGGTACTAGCAAGTGCCCCTTTGTTCTGAGGCCCGACCGAAGACTGCTTTTAGTACAGGCAGGGGCTTGTGGCAGTTCAAAATTCTCTGCTTTGGGCTCTGTAACGCTCCAGCCACATTTGAGCAGCTCAAATTTGAGGAATGCCTGGTGTATTTGGATGACATCCTGGTCCATGGGGGGACCTTTGAAGCAGCTTTGGGTTCATTAAGGACAACATTGCAGCGGGTAGCGGGTGCAGGCCTGAAGCTCCACCCTGACAAATGTTGCTTCATGAGAAAGGAGGTGGAGTTCCTGTGGCACAAGATAGGGAGTGAGGGTATCAGCACACTGGAGAAGAAAGTGCAAGCTGTGAAGACTGGCCCACCCCTGGCAACCTGAAAGAACCAAAGAGCTTAATTGTACTGGCATCTTCCTACAGGCGTTTTGTTCGTGGGTTCTCCTGTATTGCTGCGCCACTGTTCCACCTGCAACAAAAAAACAATGACTTTACTTGGACCCCCGAGTGTGAGCAGGTGTTTAAAGGGTTGAAAAGGGCTTTGACCGAGTCTCCGGTCCTGGCCCCCCCGGACCCTGGCCTGCCGTTTGTATTGGACAAGGATGCCAGTGACAGCGGGTTGGGAGCTGTGCTAAGTCAGGTAAGCCAGGAAGGAGAAATAGTTGTAGCTTACTTCAGCAAGACCCTTCATAAGGCAGATCGTCGCTACTGTGTGACACGCAGGGAGCTCCTGGCCATTGTGAGCGCGGTAAGCCACTTCAGATACTATTTACATGGTCTAGCCTTCACTGTGTGATCAGATCATGCAGCTCTTCAGTGGTTAATGTCCTTCAAGGAACCAGAGGGTCAGATTGCCCGCTGGCTAGGGGAGCTGGCACCTTATTCCTTCATGGTGGAGTATAGGGCTGGGACCCGCCACACCAACGCTGACACCTTGTCACGATGGCCCTGTGCGGAGGTCAGATCCCGGGACTGCGATAGGAGAGAGGCCCGGGAGGAGGAGCTCCGAGTTGGGGAGGGGGGGGCACCTTCAATGGACCAGGGCCAGCCTGCAGGGCAGCACAAGTGATTGACTCACTTGAGTGGAGACTACAGCAGGAACAGGATATAGATTTACAGCCGGTGCTACAGTGGGTGGAGTCAGGAAAGAAGCCGCAGTGGGGGGGCTGGATGATCGCCTGCCACTAAAGGACTTTTCGGGAAATACGAGGCTCTACGAGTGAAGGACGGTGTGCTGCAAAGGGCTTGGAAGGAACCGGCAACGGGGGAGGAGTGGTGGCAGGTTGTGGTCCCCAGAGCCCTAAAAGAGTCTGTCCTTCGGGCTTGTCACAGCACAGTGGGAGCAGGACATTTTGGGGTCACAAAAACCATCAGACGACTCCGGCAAAGCTTCTAGAAGCAGTGCAGGTGTGCGACCTCTGCACTGTGCACAAAGGCCCCCCAGATCAATCTCGTGCACAGCTGCAACAACTGGCAGTGAGGACCCCGATGGAGCGAGTAGCTGTGGATATTATGGGGCCGCTTCCATGCTCTGACAAAGGGAACCGCTATGTGCTTGTCGCTATGGATTACTTTACCAAGTGGCCCATAAATATATGCCATTCCAGACCAAGAGGCTGAGACTATTGCTGATAAGTTGGTGGGGTAAATGTTCGCCCGGTTTGGTGGAGCAGAGTCAATCCACAGCAACCAGAGGAGGAATTTTGAGTCGGCCGCGTTCTCTGCTATGTGTGAATGGTTGGGAATGCAGAAAACAGGAACTACACTGTTGCACCCACAGAGTGACGGGCTGGTTGAAAGGTTCAATAGGACACTTGCAAAACAACAAGGATCCTCACTGCTGAACATCAGCGGGACTGGGACATGCACAACCCCTGGTCCTGATGGTATACAGGTCTGCAGTACAAGAGTCCACCGCTTGCCCCCGCCCTTTTGATCCTGGGGAGGGAACTGAGGACCCCTGCAGAAATGGCTTTCGGGAAACCGTCGGATGTGCCGGCGCTGCCTCTGGGACCCGAATATACCAGGAGGCTACAGGAGAGGATGGAGTTGGCTCATATTTTTGCGCGCGACCAGCTGCAGAAGGCTGGAATAAGACAGAAAAGGAACTATGATGTGAGGTCCAAAGGGAGTGACTTATGGGCCGACGACCTGGTCTGGGTATACAATCCGAAAAGGAGGAAAGGTCGCTGCCCCAATTTGGACTGTCATGGGGTGGGGCCCTGTAAAGTGTTAGAAAGACTGGGTGAGATTGTGTACAGGGTCCAACTGCCGACCCGAGGACGTCGTGTTGCCCTGCACAGATACAGGTTGGCTCCATACCGGGGGGTGGCACAGCCGGGACCCTCGGTAGAGTCTCAGAGAAGCAAAGCAGTAGATCCCTCTGATTCACGGGATGTTCTCAGCTCCCCATCTGCATCCATTTCTTTAGACCCTGCTTTACAACAGGAAGCTACAGGGCCACATACACTGTTACCAAAGCCCATCACAGGGAGGCCTAAGAGGCTAACACGATATACATACATATATATATATATATAGAGAGAGAGTGGGAGAGATAGCCTACAGATGTCTATACAGTTCTGGTCTTATATGGTCCTATAAACCCCGTCAGATGCGGTTTCCTCTATATAATACAGGGGAAACAGTATCTTACGGTCCTATAAACCCTGTCAGATACCGTTCCCCCTGTATTAAACAGGGGAAATGGTATCTGATGGGACTCCACACCCTTTCAGATACCATTCCCCTTGTATTAAACACGACAAACGCATCCTGATGGCCCATTATCACCCATCAGATATTTATTTTCAGTTTTTTGCCACTTTAAAAGATTAACCTCTAGTGGCTAATTGTGATATTTTTTGGGATATCCATATCATCTTGGTAATTTGTTAGATATTTTAAAAATGTTCTACTCGTTTAGGTAAAACAGCACCCTTTATCAAGTCATGGACTTCTTCCAAGTAATCTTATAGTTATACACATCTGACCAGTCTATATTTTTTATTTTTTTATTCTTTTCATTCAAGGTTGTTTTCGAGTTATGGTTTACTATGTTTCAATAAAAAATGTAAACACATCAAAAAAAAAATTTATTTCTTTATATTGTACTTCAAGAAAGATCCCCAGTCAGTGCTTAACAGTTTTAAAGCTGGCGCTAACAGAGTTTTTCTTTTCTTTCTATTAATATTTAGAGCTTGACATTTTCTATTTGTTTCAGCAACTACGCAAATCTTGCTTCTAGGTATAATTCTGGGGAGCGCCAAATCCCACTAGAAAGAACGTGAAAATTAGATAATTGACGAGGTGCATTCAGATCGATAGACACTGGTCGCGTACTGTCTGCGTGACCAATTAGCTATTATTGTACATTTGAAAACCTTTTAACGTTGCTTATGTAATTTTGGTACCTTGGTAAATTGCGCCCGACTCTGAAAAGAAGCAAAAAAACTGACACGTTAACATTTAGCAATGTTTTCCAATATTTATTGCTTGGAAGCTACCCTGAAGGCTCTTCTAAGAGTCAAAAATATTTGAAAAGATGACAGGAGCTGACTTTGCAGTTGATGGTGAGCATATGTTTTCTTAAAATTAACTGTTGGACAAAAGCCGCTAGTCTTTTCCTTACCTAATTTATATAGCAATAAGTTATTTCGGGTATGTTGTATTGTGTTGCACCAATTCCATAGCCTTATTTCCTATTTTAAGGATACATTTGAATTATTTGCAACAACACAGAGCCACAATAATATACGAAATTAAATGATTACTTCTAGGTATTAAGCCTGTCGCAATAAGCAATTAAGAAATGAATCGCATTTAAAATCTGTATGTGGGTTAGAACATTATGACCCAACACGACATTTATGTCAGTTCTGTCTATCTATAGCAACTGCATCCAAGTAAAAATACAATTGCATATTTTAAGATGGTTATGGAATACTTACTGTTTATGTTTTTTGCACAACACCAACCACATCAGGAACCCCCATTCACATACATTCATATTGAAGTACGTATTTTATTTTTTTGTTGATTAAGCACGGTGTATGCTTTGTTTTAATTTTTTTTTTCAGCTTGTGATATTTTGACAGATGGAGTGTTGTATTACTGCAAGGGAAGCAGTCAATCAAACCAGAAGGTTGTGAATGCAAACGAGGAAGCGGAACAAATATTTAAGGAGTTTCATGCCAGTGCTTTTGGTGCCCACTGTGGCATAGTTAAAACCAGAGACGCTTTCACCAGAAGGTTTTACTGGCCAGGCATGACAAAAGACATCGATAAGTGAATAGGGATTTCTTATAAATCAAGGCTCACAAACAGAAAACACTGTGACAGGTAAATTTTTATAGTACAATATTTTAAAGGGTACATTGTTGTTACAACAAGTCATTGTCAAGTTAGTAGATGGTGTTGGACACAAATGCAATAGGTGGAAGTGGAGAGTATTTAGTTGGTGGAAGTCTAACAGAAATAATAACTTACATACAAGAAGATGACATTGAGAACAATGAGCACATGGAGAATAACTGGAGGGTTATGTGAGAAGTGAATCAAGGAGAGTTGCTTAAAAACGGGAGGTTGAATGCTGAAACAATGGACCAGTGATACTTAGAAAAGAAGGTACAGGTGTGAGGGGAGAGCTGAAGGAGAGAGAAAGAGATAAAACAGTGGAGCAAGGAGGATTAACACTAACAGGGAAATAAGAAACATAAATCCAAATGTAACTAACAATAACTAAACACAGGAAATAAAAACAAACTAAAAAGAAACAGAAATAAGCTTGATTGAATCAAGACAAAGAATCATTTGGGCAAAACACAAATAACAAATTATGAAATCTATAAACCCAGAAAAACCAGAAAACAAATCAAAATCCTATTACATTCATGTATTGTTTTAGGTTATAACAGCTCTTTGGTGGTTGACCTTTTATTTAAAAAAATTTGGTTCTTTAGGTCAGTCAATGTATGCAATGCCAGCAAAGTCCACTGACAATTAAGCAGGAGACAAAACCCATCCCAATTGAAGTAAGTGACATACATATCAAAACACCACATGAAGGATATTTTATTATCCCTGGTCAAAAGTGTTATACTCTGTTTTCTTTTACTTTTTCAGGTGAGTCAACCATTTGAGCTTGTTGGGATGGACCTTATAGGAATGGTGGTTAAGACAGAGGCTGGGAACCAGTACATTGCAGTCATGGTTGACTATTTTACTAAATGGTCCGAAGCCTATCCTTTGCCGTCCAAAACTGCAGTAGATGTTGCACAATGCATTGTTAAGTTCTTTTATCGCTTTGGGGCCCCTAAGGGAATCCTGACAGACCAGGGGAAAGAATTTGTCAATGAGGTGTGTTGCTAAATACTTTTGAGTGTTATGGACCGATGTATGATCGAATATGAAAATGGTTAGTAATTTAGTGATCAAAGTTATTTCTTGTTGATGTTTATCTGTTAAAGCATTTATTTATTTTTGACCAACAGTTGAACAAGGAGCCTTGCAAAATGCTGGACATTGAGCGCAGCCTTTGAGCTCCCTATCATCCTCAGACCAATGGGCTAGTAGAAAAGCTCAATGGGACAATTTAAAGGTAATTACAATTTCAGAATTTAACTGTAATTATTCAAAAAGTTTTTTTTACATTCTGTATGAACATTATGCCTGTACATACTTTGTCCTCTTTGACATTGTGGTAAAGTACAGCCTGTGTGCTGGGAGTGAAATACAGATGTCATCCATCATGTACAGAAACATAGATTGGCCTCCCTTATGTTCCTCTCCATATGTTGATGCCATTATTTCCTGTGAAGTTGGAAATTGTTCATCTTATGCTGGTGTGATCTTCTGCTCCCCTGGAGTTAATGGCCTGCTGCAGTGGAATCCCTTTGTGTGACCCCGCACTTTTTTGTGACATCAGTTACTGAATTGGTTATCATTTTCTTTAGGTCGAATACCCCCAGCACTGGATAGGTAAATTTGTCAACATTGGCATAGTGGCTGGCAGCTTCTTTCAGTTAATTTAGCAAGAAAGTGATAAAATGTTGTTTTTCAGAGCACTGTGCAAACTTGTGAGCAAGCGACCAAACACTTCGGACACCTACTTGGATGCTGTGATGTTTGGACTCAGAACCAAAAAATAATACACAACAAAGTTTTCACCATACTTCCTCCTCTTTGGAACAGAGGCTCGTCTGCCATGTGAGGTTCCAGAGAACATCGTGGTGAGACACAATTTCGTCTGTCTGCCTGTATTACATTCTACATGCAGAGCCCTGTAGATGGAAAGACAATATTTTAGGTCACGCTTAGTTTTGACTCTTGATAGAAATTTTTTATAAATGTAAAAATAAAACTGCAGTATATCTGGTGGTATTTTTTCATAAGGTAACACATTACAATAGTAATGGACAAAAGAAATTGCAATCATAATAAAAAATTTTGTGAAAGAAACTTCAGATAATTCACACTTCATCTACCAAGTTTATCCACCTGTTTTCTTTCCTTCTGTTTTAAAACACATTAAATGTCATTCTAATTTTTTGTGGTTATGGATTACCACCATTTTTAAGGTTTTGGAAAGTATTGGTCTGCCAGGTATGTTTTCACATCTGAAATATGTAATATTCGACAGTGGACACCTTGTTAAGGTATCTGAAATCTGCATATATTTTTTTTGTTCTTTTACCCCAGATTGACAGTAAGATTGAAGACACTCTGGGGAAGGAGTCAGGACACAATTTTCCAATTAGTTCAGCAAAACATAAAAACAGCTCAGCACAAATACAAGACCACAACTCATAAATCAGAAATTTTCAAGGTTGGAGAAAAGGTTCTACGACTCAACAATAGAAGTGTAAGAGTGGCAAACTTGAGAAAAACTGGACCGGCTTATACACCATTGTTAACCTAATCAACAAAAGTGCAGATCTCAATTCAATTCAGGTTATTTATATAGCACCAATTCACAACACATGTCATCTTAAGGCACTTCACAAAAGTCAGGTACATACATTCCAATTAATCCTAATTGACTTTGCAGCAATCCCTCATACTGAGCATGCATGTAGCGACAGTGGAGAGGAAAATCTCCCTTTTAACAGGAAGAAACCTCCAGCAGAAACAGGCTCACTGTGAGCGGCCATTTGCCACGACCGACTGGGGGTTTGAGAGAACAGAGCAGAGACACAAAAAGAACACAGAAGCACTGATCCAGGAGTACTTTCTATGGGAAGGAAAAGTAAATGTTAATGGATGTAGCTCATTTAGTCGTTTCACCTAGAAAGAAAGAACAGATAAACTCTGAGCCAGTTTTCAAGGTTAGAGTCTGAATGAGAGCACATAGTTAGTCACAGTAAAAGCTCAGTCAATTGCCAGGTCTAGGAGAGAAAGGGTTAAACACTGAAAGACAGGGCCATGTGGATCATCTGTAGAAGGTGAGCAGTATGTTGTTGCCAGCAGAAGCTTGGACGATGCCCCTCTCCAGAAAGGTGTCACAGGTAGACACAGAGTCAGGTCAGGTGTAGCTTCTAGGAAGAGAAAAGAGAGAGAACAAAGTTAAAAGCTGAAATAACAGCAAATAATGCAAAATTGGAGAGTAGTGTGAGAATGTAGCGAAGAGGGTGAAAGTGGTCGTTATGTCCTCCAGCAGCCTAAGCCTATAGCAGCATAACTACAGAGATAGCTTAGCATAACCTAAGCCACTCTAACCATAAGCTTTATCAAAAAGGAAAGTTTTAAGCCTAGCCTTAAAAATAGACAGTTTTTCCATCTAGAGCCCACTGATGGCCATTGTTATACTACAAACCCCAACGATTGGGATACCTCTCTGTCAGATTGACCATAACCATTGGAAAAGAGAGGTGGTCATACAGGTAGCAGAAATGGAGGTGTGTTGCACCTCAACCATAACTGAGCCGGTTTAGGCTAAACCTGACTCCCCCTTACTCCATCCAACAGGGAGGGAAGAAGACGGAGGTAAAAGATAAGGAAGATAGCTCAGGATAACCAAGCCACTCTAACTATAAGCTTTATCAAAAAGGAAAGTTTTAAGCCTAGCCTTAAAAGTAGACAGGGTGTCTGCCTCACAGACTAAGACTGGGAGCTGGTTCCACAGGAGAGGAGCTCGATAACTAAAGGATCTGCCTCCCATTCTACTTCTAGAGACTCTAGGAACCACCAGTAAACCTGCAGTCTGAGAATGAAGTGCTCTGTTAGGAACGTATGGAGCAATCAGATCTCTGTTGCATGATGGAGCTAAATCATTAAGGGCTTTACATGTGAGGAGGAGAATTTTAAATTCTATTCTGGATTTAACAGGGAGCCAATGAAGGGAAGCTAAAGTAGGAGAAAAATGATCTCTCTTTTTAATTTTCATCAGAACTCTTGCTGCAGAATTTTGAATCAGCTGAAGGCTTTTAACTGCATTTTGTGGACATCCTGATAGTAAATTACAATAGTCCAGCCTTGAAATAACAAATGCATGGACTAGTTTTTCAGCGTCACTCCTGGATAGGATATTTCTTATTTTGGCAATGTTCCGGAGGTGAAAGAAGGAAGTCCTAGAAACCTGTTTAATATGGGATTTAAATGACATATCCTGGTCAAAAATAACACCAACGTTTTTTACTTTATTATCAGAGGTCAATTTAATGCCATCCAGGTTAAGTGATTGACTAAGCAGTTTCTTTTTTAAAGACTCCAGTCCAAAGATGACAACTTCTGTCTTGTTTGAATTTAGAAGCAGAAAATTTAAAGTCGTCCAAGTTTTTATGTCTTCAACAGATGCTTGTAGTCTATCTAACTGGTTGGGCTCATCAGGATTCATGGATAGGTAAAGCTGAGTATCATCAGCGTAACAGTGAAAATCTATTCTATGCTGTCTGATAATTTTACCTATTGGAAGCATATACATAGTAAAGAGAATTGGCCCAAGTACTGAACCCTGTGGGACTCCACAATTAACCCTGGAGTTTGAAGATGATTTATCATTTACATGAACAAACCGGAATCTGTCAGACAAATAAGATTTAAACCAGCCTAGCGCTGTTCCCCTGATCCCTACAGATCCCTACAGAATAATGTGATTGACTGTATCAAATGCAGCACTGAGATCTAACAGGACAAGTACAGACACAAGTCCATTATCTGAGGCTAGAAGAATATCATTAGTGACTTTCAGCACTCTTCAAACAGGTCATTGCTGTGTACATGCTCACACATTTGATTAGCAACCATTTTCTCAAGAATTTTAGATAAGAATGGAAGATTGGACATAGGTCTGTAATTTATTAAGTCATCTCGATCAATCGAACGTTTCTTAAGCAAAGGTTTAATTACAGTTAATTTAAAAGTCTGTGGTACATATCCATTTACTAACGGTAGGCTAATCATATCTAAAATGGGGCTGGTAATCAGAGGGAACACTTCCTTAAATAATTTGGTTGGGATTGGGTCTAACATAGAAGTTGAAGGTTTAGATGAAGCTAATATTTCTAACTCAGGAAGCTCCACAGGATCAAAACAGTCCAAACACAAATCAGGTTCTACAGTTAGTTCCAATGTTGTCTCACTTGCTGAGGATGAAGTAATAATCTTCGGGAGTATGTCAAAGATTTTCTTTTTAATAGAATCAATTTTATTTTGGAAGTATCCCATGAAGTCATGACTGCTGAGAGCTAAGGGAATGGATGGCTCAACAGAGCTATGACTCTGTGTAAATTTAGCAACTGTACTAAAGAGAAACTTAGGATTATTCTTGTTCTCTTCTATTAATGATGAGAAATATGTTGTTCTAGCTTGGTGAAGTGTCTTTTTATACAACAGTAGGCTACTTTTCCAGATTAAGTAGGAATCCTCCAGGTGTGTAGAGTGACATTTTCTCTCCAGTTTTCTAACATTGTGCTTTAAAGTATGCAGCTCTGAATTAAACCAAGGAGCCTGCCTCCTATGAATAATTACCTTCTTTTTCAAGGGGACTGCATTGTCTAATGCATCACGCAATGATGAAGTAACACTATGAGTCTTCCTTCAATTTGTGAAGGAAGAAACAAAATTATTGCCCTCCACTGTGTTTTTCTGTGATAATGAGGAAATCAAAAGTGGAACAGATTCTTTAAAAGTTGTTACAGCATTGTCTGATAATGATCTACTATAATGAAATTTTCTTTCAGGTGTGGAGTACTCGGTTAAATTAAACTCAAAGGTTATTAAAAAATGGTCAGACAGGACAGGGTTATGAGAAAATATTGTTATGTCTTTACACTCAATGCCATATGTCAGCACAAGATCCAGAGAATGAAGACAAAGGTGGGTAGGTTTGTTAATGTTTTGAGCAAAGCCAATTGAGTCTAAGATAGCATTAAAAGCTATATTTAAGCTATCATTTCAGTGTCAACATGAATGTTAAAATCCCCCACTATAATAACCTTATCTGTATTTAACACTAAATCAGATAAAAGGTCTGAAAACTGATCTAAAAATTGAGAGTAAGGGCCTGGTGGATGGTACAAAACAACAAACAGAAGTGGTTTTAGTGTTTTGCAATTTGGATGAAGAAAACTAAGGATTAAATATTTAAAAGAGTTGCAGCTATTGATTGATCTGGGACTAGTAAATAAATCGTACTGAAAGATGGTTGCTACTCCTCCTCCTCGCCCAGTATTTTGAGGAATGTGAAAATGTAAATAATTAGAAGGAGTTGACTCATTTATAGTAACTCCAATCTCCAACTGCTTTTCTGACGAAAGTGAACATAGATCAGCTTCAGTTATTCATTGAACAAGAACCAATAATCCCTCAAAACATTATAAAAACTGGTAAACCTGCTTCCTCCTCTCAACCTGCTGGGGAGCCAGCCTCCACCCCTCAACCTGCTGGGGACCTTGCTTCCCCCTCTCAACCTGCTGGGGAGCCAGTCTCCACCCCTCAACCTCTCATCCTGCTGGGGAGCCAACCTCCACCTCTCAACCTTCTGGGGAGCCAGCCTCTGCTCCTCAACCTGCTGGGGAGCCAGCCTCCACTCCTCAACCTGCTGGGGAGCCAGCCTCCACCTCTCAACCTGCTGGGGACCTTGCTTCCCCCTCTCAACCTGCTGGGGAGCCAGCCTCCACCCCTCAAACTGCTGGGGAGGCTGCCTCCACCCCTCAACCTGCTGGGGAGGCTGCCTCCACCCTTCAAGGTATTGACGCTGCTACGGATCCTGCTGTGCCACCATTTTCAGGCTCTACAAAAGTAGAGCAGGGTATGTTTTTGGACACTTTTCTGTGGGTATAATCATATTTCTCAATACAGTGTTTTAGAAAATGTTGACACTTTAAGAGAAATATTTTATACATGAAATCATAAAGTACAAAAAGTTAATAGGTAATACTATTGCTGCTAGAATGATGTTAAAATAAAAATTAAACACTTTAAATAAAATTCAGAGGTGCAAGGAAAGTGCATTGTGTAGCTCCTGGACCAGACTCTGCAGGCTAAGGAGTTCCCAAGTGCTTCTTTGGCTTTTGAAGCAGAAATATGTGACTGTACCTCCCATGAAGACATTCATTGGGATTGATGCTTTGGGAGATGGCCTTATGTCACGCAGGGAAAGAAAGAAGCACCAAAATCCAAAAATCAATTTTTGTGTTAGTGTGTATATGAAAGACAGCTACATATATTTTAAGAAAATGGACAGAAGGCTAATTGTTCAAAAATGTTTTTGGATTTGTTGAGCCCCAATTATTTGTTGGATTTGGCACAGAATAATGTTTGTCTGTGATGAAGGATTATGGGTGGAGAGGGTCTGAAAGTATATTGTAATAAGCACTTACACACACTATGATATTGTCAGGGTACATAATTTCCAGATATGCTTGAAGAAAACTGTAAACAGATAAGTTAGTTGCTGTGACTGGGACTTTCTCCCAAAGGGCCACAAAGGAGCTCCTGTAGAAAATACAAATAATTCAAGGTGAGCCTTGCATCAGTCAACTACAAGAGGAAGTAAACTCATGATTAACTGACTTTCCCTTTTATCACATGTCCATTATCATAAATTTTAGATTTAGGAATGATACTAGCAACCCTAATGAATGTTTAAAAAAAAAAAAGTATCCTACCGTGTAGGGCCAAAATTACTGTTTAAGAATGATACTCTAATTTTGAGTGCATTAGAAAACTGTCTCCCTTAATACTATAGGCACACTGGAAGTAAATATTGTTAAACACTGTTAATCTTGCATATAGATCCCAAGATCAAATATTTTACACTCTTAGGCAATAATTCTTAATAGTAGGTGAAACATTAAAATATACGATATGTGTGATGTACATGACAGATGAAATATTACAATACATTTAAATCTTTTTTGTTCTGCAAATATCCTGTGATGTGTGCTTGAGGTGGTTTCACCATGCTTGCTGTGGATGTCCAAACACATTAGCAGCTTTTATTTGTACGGCCTGTTGAGGGAAGATGACATGTAAAAGTTTTTCACAAATCTGGCAGTTGTTCAGAATTTATTTACAGGTGGAATTATACTAATTGTTGTTATATGGTTATTTGTTTTAGATTTTAAAATAAGCACATTGTATTTATGTTGAATAATTATCTTAATTGGATTACCTATGTTTAAACACCATGTTCTTGAAAGTTTGACAGTATCTGTTAAGTTTTAAACTTAACGATGATTATTCCTGTGATGTTTTGTAATGAGGTATCTGTAATTTTGTCTAGTTATAATTTTTGTCCAGCCCAAATGTCTGTCTATGTTCTTCTTATGTTGAAACTGTAAATATATATTATCTGGACCAATTCAAAGTATGTTTAAAAATTTTACTGTTGTGGTAAAATGTGTGATCATGCATTTCTAATAGGCAAGGGAAAAAAAACAATGTTAAATTAGAAACAAAACTGTTCACTCTTTGCTTCTATTTTTCTTTTACCAGCTTTTCATTGATCCATATGTCCAGATATGTGCGGACTTTACAGTATACATATCGTCAGATGTGGAGGTGCCACTGGTTTTATTCTGCTAGTATAGAAAATGAAAAATACAACATCACACAGCTTGTGTTTTAACACTAATCATCAGCATACATGGTGTATTTTTTCTAAAGTTAGTGTTGTGCAACAATATGTTTGGTTTGGCTGTTAACCATTATTAATAATAAGTAACAGTTATGAGATGAGGGGAAAAACAGATAAAACAGACCATTAGTGTTTCAACCACTCATTGAAATGAAGTCTGTCTTAACTTTAGAACACATCCTAAAACAAATAAACTTGCCAAAGACTTAGAGACCTGTTAGCAATCCGGCTGTTAAACTCCACAAAGCAAACTATGAATAAATAAAACTTATAAATAAAAACTTTTGCAAAGTGCTGTAACTTTTTGTTGTTAGTCACTTTAGAGACCTGTTACTTTGCTAATGAATCTGACATGCAAACCTAAATCAAAAAGGATTTTAACATCAACAAATGGTCACATAATTTGAAAAAGAGTGTGAACATGAGCAGATATGTGTTGACAACCAATTCAATAGGAACCACCTTGCCACCACTGCTAGCTCTGTCAGTAAAACACAGCAAGATCAGTAAAGCTCCCAGTAAAATTTAAGAAGTCACTATCCGTCTAGCTTTCTTCTGTAAGGGTGTGATTGGTTTGTGGTCTCAAGTCACAGTTAAACACACCCTCTGAGTGTGCAATAAAACCATGCACTTTTCCAGAAATGTGTGAGTGGTGTGTGTAGGCTGTGCTTCATTATTTCGGAGAAGTAATGACTGTCCTTGGCAACATTTTCCAGGATTTTTCCAGGAAGTACAACATGTTTGACATGATTAACCAAAGCCATATGTCCTCAGTCTATCTCATGCTTCCAACAGGCAAAAAGTGGTAAGAGTAAAATATCTTTAAAAAAAATTTTCTTTAAAACTGGGTTAAGAGTTAAGAAACATTTATCTACAGTGGCAGAAAGTATTCACACTCCTTCATCTTTTCCCCACTTTCTTACATTACAGACGTAATTTCTCTATCGCTGCACCGTGTAAGGTAGAGAATCGTTTGATTCTTTGCAAAAGAGTACATTGCAGTATTATCAAAACATAAAAAATAGAAATTAGTGTTCGGATCCTTTTTCCCAAATGAATAATTTTGTTGTCCAATGAGCTAACCCCTCCCTCCTACTTCCCTATGTCTAAAGGGATTGCTCAATCCAGTTGTCCATCCAACGGGTTCGGACTTCCCTAAACCTGAAAGGTCTTACTAAGCAGGTTTACTGAAAGTTCTGTTTAAGCTGGTGTCGGGAAATGACTCGCCTGGCCTCTGACAGCCTTCATACAAAAGTCTCGCCCTTCTTCAACTGCAGGTCTGGATGACCGAGTAGCCTATCGCAACCATCCACACTTTCAACAGTCACTTTTGTTCATGGCTGCTCATTCCCTGATTTTACAACTGGCTCTTGGTATATGGGCTAGGTTAATTTTAGTGGCTTGGCACGAGCCCCAAGGGCGCTGTTTTAACAAACTTGGCTAAGGCAACCTATAAAAACCTCCTAAAATATCTTAGAACCAGGCAACAAGACTTTTTTACCACCAATGAAAAACCAAAAATACGGTGACTCAATTAATTGAATGTCCACGATTTAACTAGAATTTTATATGCTTTCTTTAATTAGTAATGCTTTTTCAGGGGTCAGTAACAGCTTAAATTTGGCAACACAAAATAATTTCAATAATAGAAATGAATCAATCAACTCAACCTGTCTTTCCCTGATGCTGAAACTATTGAGTTTGGAGAGGCTTTGAAGACGGAGGATCATCCATGCACCTGATGGAGAAGATTCTTCTGGTAACAACGAGTGGTTTCTTGAAGGGAATACGCTATGAACCTCATCATCTGAATCAACGAGTTAACTCTAAACACCTGCAAAAGATTCCTGAGGCCTTTAAAACTCCCAGCCTGGTTCATCACTCAAAACCCCAATCATGGGTAAGACTGCCGACCTGACTGCTGTCCAGAAGGCCACTATTGACACCCTCAAGCAAGAGGGTAAGACACAGAAAGACATTTCTGAACGAATAGGCTGTTCCCAGAGTGCTGTATCAAGGCACCTCAGTGGGAAGTCTGTGGGAAGGAAAAAGTGTGGCAGAAAACGCTGCACAACGAGAAGAGGTGACCGGACCCTGAGGAAGATTGTGGAGAAGGGCCGATTCCAGACCTTGAGGGACCAGCGGAACCAGTGGACTGAGTCTGGAGTAGAAACATCCAGAGCCACCGTGCACAGGCGTGTGCAGGAAATGGGCTACAGGTGCCGCATTCCCCAGTCCTGGGCTACAGAGAAGCAGCACTGGACTGTTGCTCAGTGGTCCAAAGTACTTTTTTCGGATGAAAGCAAATTCTGCATGTCATTCGGAAATCAAGGTCAGAGTCTGCCAGAGTCTGGAGGAAGACTGGGGAGAAGGAAATGCCAAAATGCCAGAAGTCCAGTGTCAAGTACCCACAGTCAGTGATGGTCTGGGGTGCCGTGTCAGCTGCTGGTGTTGGTCCACTGTGTTTTATCAAGGGCAGGGTCAATGCAGCTAGCTATCAGGAGATTTTGGAGCACTTCATGCTTCCATCTGCTGAAAAGCTTTATGGAGATGAAGATTTCATTTTTCAGCACGACCTGGCACCTGCTCACAGTGCCAAAACCACTGGTAAATGGTTTACTGACCATGGTATCACTGTGCTCAATTGGCCTGCCAACTCTCCTGACCTGAACCCCATAGAGAATCTGTGGGATATTGTGAAGAGAACGTTGAGAGACTCAAGACCCAACACTCTGGATGAGCTAAAGGCCGCTATCGCAGCATCCTGGGCCTCCATAAGACCTCAGCAGTGCCACAGGCTGATTGCTTCCATGCCACGCCGCATTGAAGCAGTCATTTCTGCAAAAGGATTCCCGACCAAGTATTGAGTGCATAACTGTACATGATTATTTGAAGGTTGACGTTTTTTTGTATTAAAAACACTTTTCTTTTATTGGTCAGATGAAATATGCTAATTTTGTGAGATAGGAATTTTGGGTTTTCATGAGCTGTATGCCAAAATCATCCGTATTAAGACAATAAAAGACCTGAAATATTTCAGTTAGTGTGCAATGAATCTAAAATACATGAATGTTAAATTTTCATCATTACATTATAGAAAATAATGAACTTTATCACAATATGCAAATTTTTTGAGAAGGGCCTGTACAGCTAGAAACAACAGATCAGGTAGGAAATCTGGGTATAGTGATGGACTCAGACCTGAACCTTTGGAGGCACATAAAGAATCACTGAGTCTGCCTTCTATCACCTGGAGAACATTTCAAGGATTAGAGGACCCAGCAGGATTTTGAAAAACTCATCCATGCATTTATTTTTTAGTTGAATTGTTCACTGCAATAGGTTTGCCTAAAAATCTATCAGACAGCTGCAGCTGATCCAGAGCGCTGCTTCCTGCTTCCTCACTAAAACTAAGAAAGTGGAGCACATCAGCCCAGTTCTAAAGTCTTTATATTGGCTCCCTGTATCTCAGAGAATAGACTTTAAAAAACTTGTTAGTTTAAAGATCACTGAATGGCTTAGCACCAAAATACATTCAGGATTTCTTGTTTTTGTATGAACCTTCCAGGCTACTCGGGTCTTCTGGATCAAATCTACTCTGCATCTCCAGAATCAGAACCAAACGTGGAGAAGCGGCATTAAGTTCTTATGCTCCTCTACTCTGGAACATACTTCCAAAATACTGCAAAAATATTGAATCCCTAAGTTCTTTTAAACCAAGGTTAAAAACTCATTTGTTTAGAGTTGATTTTAATTCGTTTATCTAAAATATTTACTAAAAAATATTGGTAAAAGTTGTTACTGGGGTTAAAGGTTAATTAGAATTTTCCACCTTGGGACACACAGCCTAAAGAACCTCGCTGTCCACTGTGAGAAGCAGTTTGCTGTAAAAGACCCCTCTGAGACAGACAGTGGTTAAACTGGGCTCTCCGAGAAGAAGTTAGGAGGAAGGTACAGAGCGGCAGGGAGTCTCTTGGTCCAGACGTGGACTGGTTTTAAAGAAATATTCTCCCATTACCCAGAAGCATAATGTGTCTGAAGTGTTCTAAGGAATTGCCTCCTCCTCAGTTAGGAAATCAATAAAATGATAATGATATCTGGTGTCTCATTAGTCTAGTGTTGTCACACATTTCAGCAGTGGTTCTGAGTGTTTGGGTCACCTGGAAGTGATACATTTCTTGTTCAAGAGTTTTGATCGAATGTAATTCATTGATGGTCCCTAAGCTAACCACTCCGACCTCTCCCAATCCCACGAGCTGCAGGCGGGGTTATTGGAAAAGACCATCTCCAGAGTAGGACCATTTACCCCTGAAAGTAAAGCCCTGGGAAAGTGAAATTACCTGGCTAAATTCGTATTGAAACGTGACCTGGGCTTTACAAGCCTCCGGAAACACATGGACGTAGAGGTTTACAAATAAATCACCACCTATTTATTTTTCTTTATTTTTGTTATTGTAATAAAAGGTAGCTTAACACTTATATAAAAAATAAATTACACACCTTGGGTCTGTACCTCACATCAAATATACAAAAAAAATCAACATGCCTTTTAAACTTTATTCTTGACAGTTGAACAGGTAGCTTATCAACACTAGTTGCAAAACACAAAATATGTAAAAAAAAAAATATATATATATATCAAATTACCCAGCCTGACTTTACACCTTATCAGAGGTTCACTGAGTGATGACTTTGTGCCCTCCACCTCCACCTTTTTGCTGTGATGTTTCAGATGCTCTGCAGCATGTATCCTTATGAAGTCTTCTGTTGCTGTTGACTACCATTCAGAATTCCATCTGCATTTGTAGAAAAAGACAAATGATTTGTAATACGCAAAGGCAATCAGGAAAATGCACAAAAATATGTTGCTTTGGCCTCCAATAGCAATACTAGATTAATGCAAAACCATCTCTGCAAATGTTAAGATGACAGTTGTCTTTGACCTTTGTTTTTGTCAATAATTTTCACTCGTCTCAGTACAATATTTACCTTTTGAAAACTCTTCATTTGCTTTACCAACACATCTGAGCACATCAGCTTACCCTTTATTGCTCCATAAAGCTTTGTTTTCTCCAAAGATCTCTTGCCTTGCTTACCCTTCATATTGAATTTGGCCATCAATGCATTGGTCAAGAGCCTGGAGAACAGGAAACAATAAATTACAATTGTAAATCAATATGAATATGTGAAGGATAATATTATACATGTCAGAGAACTGCTTTACTACATTGATGAGAAGAATGGGACTAAAGCCCACACAATGTTGTGGTCGAGGGGAGGGGCTTGCTAATAGTCAGTTGGGGGGAATTGTGACGGCTGTATGTGTGTGTGCGCGTCTGTGTATGTGTATGGGTGCATGTGTGCGTGTGTTGATACCTATCAAGAACTTTCCTATCAAGAACTTTGTGGACACAGTCCTTGGTGTTTTTCCCTCCAATTCTGGAAATTTGCAGCACCTGTTGTCCATGATACAGAACCGTGTGTGAGTGTGCTGTACTGTTTTATGCTAGGCTATCAAATTTTTCTAAATTTTTAAAACCTACCATGGCATCAAAGGCTTTTTGATCACAAAAGCGTTCCACTTCTCTCTAAATCCTGCATGGTCTCCATCCTCTCAATGTGCACAACTAAAGAGGTGAGTTGTAGATGTTTCCGGTGATTGTGGAGGTTAATCAGTATGTTTAAAAAAAAAAACAACAAAAAAAACCACCCTTTTCTAGGACAATGAAATAAACACATTTGTTGATTAAGATGGCCATCTCTACCTAGAATAGCAAATCTACCTAGCTGGTTAATTGTTTTTTGTAATCAGCTTCTGTATTTTTAATTAATACAGCAGATAATATAAAAATGTCTCACTACCAACTGATCAATACTTACCATCCTGAGACAATGGGAGTGCCCAACTTCCACTGTCCGACCTAGAGGTGTCATTGCAGTGCTTGGACCTGGACCAGGAGATCCTGAAAAGCACAAAAATGTTCTTTCAATTCACAAGGCCTGATAAAATGAACAAGTGGTTTAAAGTTTAATGGGATGTACACTTACTGAGCATTGAAAGGTCCCTGTGGTGAGGCGCTGTGCTTGCATATTGAGGGCCTAAAATCCATTCGATCCATTTATTGAGCAGCTTTCAAATAGATGATAATCCAACATCAAAGTGATGGTCTGGAATAGCAGGCATAATGGAAAGCATACTGTGGTAAGTGTGAAGTATAGAGACTAAACATGATCAACAGAGCGGTGAAAACCGTAGGACCTTCCCTAACCCAAACCCTCTGCACCTATATACACCAAGAATTGAGTACTTGTCAAAGTTTTTTTCTTTTCTTGTTCTTTTTTCCCCCTTCTGTTTGTTTTTTAACAATGTATCTGCATATTATGTATTCAGAGGAGACCTATATGGAAGAAGCAGGTATAGAACATAGATGGATGGATTTATTCAAAAATAAATAAATGACAAATAAAAAAAATGTAAAAACAGACAAGGCAGCTAACTAGCAGATTTCAGTTAAGCAGAATTACCACTGGGTCCTTTTGGAGGAGCAAAAGCAGTACTGGACACAGCTGGGAAGAGGTCAGTGGTATCTCCTGGGACTGGCTCACCATCATCCTGGTCAAAGGCAGAGGTCTCTGTGACTTCACACTGCTCCCTTGTTAGAACTACGTTAAAACAAAAACATGAGTATTTTCAAAATAAAAACACAACCACAAATTTAGCTAATGTGTCAAAAACAACACACATTAGCAGCAAACAACATTTCTAAATAATGGAAATCTGAAGATAATTACAGCTTCTTGACAGGGTAGCATAATCCCGTTACATCTCACCTAACCATCAGAGCAACAATCCGCTAGCAGGCTGATTGTCTGCTTGTTTCATTGCTTCTAAATCATTAGAGAAACCACCGTTAAATGTACTTTGGATGTTGTTTATCTGGTATGTTATCTTGGAGTCAAACAGGTTGTACAGTGTTCCTCTATGCTGTGATCCTCTGCATCTCCTCCCAGGTCTCATCTTCTTTACATGGCTCTTCTTCTTGGGTTTATTGGTTGTTGGCAAAAACCTGAAGTGGCGCTTTGCCACCACCAGCTGGTCCTTCCCCTTTTTACTCAGTGAAAATGGGGGAAGTTACATGGCACTTACTACTGTAGAGGAATGACCCGGTGTCGTGACATGTGAATTATCTGGGGGGGGGGAATCCGACTTCAGGGGGATCCAGTGCCCCCCCGGCCCCTTCTAGCTCCGCCTCTGCTGAGAGCCATTAGAACGCTCCACAAGACCAGACGGGTCTGAAAACATGTAATTAAGTCTGTAACTATTGTCTTATGGGTAAAGGAATCATTACCAAACTTGACGGTCAAGCAGTGAGCAACACTTTGTCCTGAACAGACTTTTGAAATTGTTGCTGCAATGGATAATCTGAATAATCACTGGACACTTCCCTGTGCAGAGATCCTGCAGAGCTGAAGAAGTCTTCCATAAGGTCAACTGAGGTTTTATTTACAGAACCTAAAACACATGAAACATCCTGTAATTATATTAGTACCAAATTAATAACTTCCATTATTCTGTCTAAATGATTTGATTTGACAAGCTTTCTGGTATAGAGTAGAGGGGTTGCCTGAATAAAGTAACTATGTGAAGTGGTTTGGGTGGTGCAAGGAAGGATACTCGTGAGTAAATAGTCACGAAGTGTGGACATCATTAGGCCCAGACATATTTGGACAGTGACACAATCTTCATGATTTAGGCTCTGCATGCCACCACATTGGATTTGAAATTAAACAACTACAACAGATTGAAATGCAGACTTTAAGGTTTAATTCAAGGGGTTGAATAAAAATATATGATTAAACATGTAGCAGCTTTTCTACAAACGCTCCTCATTTCAGGGGCTTCAAAGTAATTGGACAAATAAACATAACCCTAAGTAAAATGTTACTTTTTAATATTTTGTTGAGAATCCTTTGCAGGCAATGACTGCCTGAAGTCTGGAACCCATGGTCATCCCCAAATGCTGGGTTTCCTCCTTTGTGATGCTTTGCCAGGCCTTCACTGCAGCTGTCTTCAGTTGTTGCTTGTTTGTTGGTCTTTCTGCCTTAAGTTTTGTCTTGAGCAAGTGAAATGCATGCTTGATTGGGTTGGGATCTGCTGATTGACTTGGCCATTGCAGAATATTCCACTTATTTGCTTTAAAAAAACTCCTGGGTTGCTTTTGCAGTATGTTTTGGATAATTGTCCATCTGTACTATGAAGCGCCATCTAAATCAACTTTGCTGTATTTGGCTGAATCTGAGCAGAACGTATATCCCTATACACTTCAGAATTCATCCGGGTGCTTCTGTCTTTTGTCACATAATCAATAAACACAAGTGAGCCAGTGCCATTGGAAGCCATGCATGTCCATGCCATCATACTGTCTCCACCATGTTTTACAAAAGATGTTGTGTGCTTTGGATCATAAGCTGTTCCAATTCTTCTCCAAACTTTCTTCTTCCCATCATTCTGGTACAGGTTGATCTTAGTTTCATCTGTCCAAATAATGATGTTCCAGAACTGGGTTGGTTTCTTCAGATGTTTTTTGGTAAAGTCAATTGAAGTCAATTTCTATTTTTGAGGCTGATCAATGGTTTGCACCTTGTGGTGAATCCTTTGCATTTACTGTCATGAAGTCTTCTCTTTATGATTGACTTAGATACTGATACACCTACTTCCTGGAGAGTGTTCTTCACTTGAGTGGATGTTGTGAAGGGGTTTTTCTTCACCATGGAAAGGATTCTGCCATCATCCACTACTCTTGTCTTCCATGGACGTCCAGGCCTTTTTGAGTTCCCAAGCTCACCAGCACACTATTTTTTTTCAGAATGTGCAAAACTGTTGATTTGGCCACTCCTAGTCCTCCATTTTAACTGCTTAATTGATGACAGGTTAGGGAAGAGCCTATGTGGCCTTGTTATTTTTTTACAACCTTCTGAGTCAATTGTCCAATTACTTTTGATCTCTTGAGCTGTACTTCCTAAACTCTTGCTCCAATTTGGATGTGAATACTCTCAAATTACAGCTGAGAGTCTGTATCCAGAATATGTTTTCGTAAACAGCTAAAATAACAAAACTTGTGTTACTGTCCAAATATTTCTGGGCCTAACTGTACCTAGCCCGAGAACTATTAAATGCTCTGTGTGTCAATTTGTGCTCTAAGGCCCATTGTCTCAGATCATCTTAAAAGCTGCTGTTCACCTCAGCATCATTTGCTTCCTTTCCTGAGTCAGTGGATGAATAGTCCACACCAGTGTCAAAGTCAAAACTATCTAAAGTCCCAATAACAATGTCACTGATAAAACTAAATGCTGTCTCAGGCATAATGTCACTGCTACAACTACAACTCTGACTCCCAGGCACATTATTGAAATTATTATCAGTGCCTCGATGTTCATCTTTGCTGCCAGAATAACAAAGAAGTAGATTGAGGTCTCTTTTACGTTTTCGTCATTCCCTCATTCTCAGTCATCTGTAAACAGATGTGAGTTTGAGTTAATTTAGTCATTGTTTATTTGACTGAGCCATGTGCAAAAAAGTCACAACACCTACCCTATTTAAGTGGTTATGGATAGGACACCAAATTCCACAGCCAAAATTAAGAGGACACCACACACCTGGCAGAAAGACATAAGTGGTTTATAAACAAAACTAAACCTTTGGCCTGTCTTATAAACATTAATAAATGTTAACCTATGGTCTTTAAAGACTGCTGCTGAACTTAATTTGAAACATGGCAGTTAAAATTAGGTCATCAGGCATAACATTCACAAAGGATTAGAACAATACAAGCTCTGTAAATCTCAGTCAGTCAGTCAGTCAGTTATTTTCTATACCGCTTCTTCCATAGTGGGTCGCGGAGTAGCTGGTGCCTATCTCCAGCAATCATATGGGCAAGAGGCGGGGTACACCCTGGACAGGTCGCCAGTCCATCACAGGGCAACACAAAAACAACCATGCACATGCTCTGTAAATGTTTACCCTCTAATTCAAAAGACTTGCAATAGGCATAACTGGTTATTAAGAGTTCTATTTTATCCCTACTGACCGGTGCTTCAAGCACTGAATGGTCACTCTTGCACATGCGCAGGTCAAGAATCAATAACAACAAAGTCACATGTGACCTACCGGTGACTCACTTGAGTCTATAAAGTCACCAGAAGCTCAGTCCCTTTTCACCTTCTTGCGCATAGGTTGTTGTTGGTGTACCCCACTGCTTCACTTCACTTCTCTTAAGGTACGTTCCGACCGAATGCAAAGGCATGATTAGTCCGAAGCAAAACCCGCAATGGATGCAAAGTACTTGTTGATGTGATGCTTGCCACGTGCGAGCGGTGCGAAGCGAAGTTGGAAAAATTTGAACTTTTCTGTCAATTCGCATCACGTCTGGTGAAATGTCAGGGGAGCGACAGCACGCGAATGATGCGACAGGAGCGAGTGATTTACATGTTAACCCTATGTTGAGGGGCATTCAGAGGCAAAGGGATGCAAAGGACGCGATTAGGACAAATAGAGTGACACGAAACCTGTGATGGATGCAAAGTGATTTCGCTGGAGTTGAAAAATCTGAACTTTTATGTCAATTCGCATCAAGTTTATAGCCTTCTATTCAGCACAAAAGTTGTCATAAAAGTATGAAACTCACAGGAGTTGCTCAAGGTACATCTATTTTCATGTAGGAAATTATATTTTATTCATAGGTTTTTAATTTTTAGATGCTTTTGTCAGCAAGCCTGATTTCTAGGTTGCCGATCAGCTGTTATTACATAATTATTCAATACCATGCTACTTTCTGTCATCATATCAGCTCTTGTCTGGTGTATTTTGGCAGTCCTCATCCATATGTTTAGGCACAAAAATGTTATTATAAGTGACTGTCATCCAGATGCTGCTCCTGGAGTAGGTGGTGGTCCTCTCCAAACTGGTTCTGTATCTGGTGAACCCAGGGACGTCGACGCCGCTGGTGTTGTTCGTCTTTCCATAGTTAAAGCACTATGACTCGCTCCATGTTGAGTTGAAACAGACAAGCAGCAGATAGAAGCTCCTCCTATTTGATGACTCTGAGAAGCGTTCTCACCTGTTGGCCACGCGAATTGCTGATTTGACGGTCTAAACGCACCATTAGCTTTCTGCTGGTAGGCTCGTGACCAGTTTGCGGTCGGAGCTGCGGACGTGTCTCGCCCTCCAGGGGCCGCGCAATCTCTTCTTCTTCTTCTTGTTTGGAAGCCGGTACTGTCGGCTCCTTGTAAGTTGTTTTGTTCTCTGATTGTTGACTTGCCAATAGCGTTTTCTGCTCGTGCTGAGTCGACTTGATTTATTCGGCAGTAGTTTGCAGTTCACTTTACTTTATTCCTTGATTATTGCCTGCAATTGGCGTTTTCGGCTCTTGCTGAGTCCGGTTGATTTGTGGATCGGTAGCAGGATACTGCTCACCTTCTCTTACCCTTTTAATTATAGAATCGTCAGTGGCATTTTCTGCCCGTACAGACTTCATTTGGTCTGAATCGACAGCAGTTGCTGTTTGTTTTCTTTTTGACTCACCAGTAGTGCTTCCAGCTCGTGCTAAGTCCTGTAGCTTGCTGCTGCTGTTTGCCCAACAGTCTCAGTGGCGTTTTCTGCTCGTTCGATTCCTCTGTTGCTGCCTGTTCGTCGGTTGTCGATCGTTGGGTTTTGATGGACAATCCCGGTTGTAAGTCCTGCCTGGTGATTGAGCTCCTCTGTAGCCTGAGGACGGTCATGACGTGTGCCCCACCTGTCTTGGCGTGGAGCATCTCAGGGAGGCTCTTTTTGATTATACCTGCTCTAACTGCAGCGTTCTGCCCCGAGTGGTGTGGCTGGCCCAGCTGTTCTCCGTGGAGCAGCCTGGTGGTTGGGCAGTCTCTGCCTACCAGGGTCTATTGCAGCCGGGCCAGACGGCGGCTTCAAAACGGCCAGCTGCATAGGGGCCGTCGACATATTGGAAGAGGCCAAAACATTCGGACAAGAAGGAGTTGTCCGCGAAGGTGGAGCAGTTGTCATCAGAGCTGGCCCAGATGAAGATTTTCATTCAGTGTCACCAAGCGGCTGGCTTCCTCTCCTGTCCCGGATGTGACAAGGATCGTCACAGGCTAAGATCGGTGGCAGCATCTAGCACATTTTCTCATGAGGGCTTCCCAGACTTGAACCCTCAGACGTCAGGTTCAGACTCCAACACATCCCTGGTGGGCTCTCGGGAGCCAGTGTGTACAGCTGGGCAACACATGCTTGGCTGCAGGTGGACACTCCACAGGTCCAGCCTGTTCCCTCTAGTCCCTTTTTCCTGCGCTCTGATGCTGCCACCGTGTTTGTCGTCCCTCCTTCTGAAGCATATATCAGAGAGCTACATGCCTGTTGATCAGATACTCAGGCGTTCTCCTGGCCTACGTCAGATGGCAGGGCCCTTGCTGCGATGCAGGACACCCCTAGATTTGGCATGCTGTCCCATGCCCACCGGCTCCTGGTTTTGGCGGTGCCATGCCTTGCCATTCTCTTAGAGGCCTATATTCTGGGTCCGCAGAATGTCCCCCCGGACTTTCTGTCTCAGCGGCTTCACCCATTATGAGGGCAGGCTGGGCCACACCATGACTAGTGCAAGGACACCGTCCATGCAGGCTGTCTATGGTGCCAAGTGGACTGTCTTTGCTGACTGGTGTTGTGGTAGGGGACTGGACCCTGTATATTGTCCTGTCTCCCATTTGCTGGCCTTCATTCAGGGGTTGCTGGATCTGGGGCGCCTTCCACCTTAAAGGTGTATGTGGCAGCCATTGTCTGTTGGCTTGTTGGGTTCAGTGGTTGCTCCATTGGCTGGCATAGGGATGTCACGCTGTTCCTGACAGGTGCCAGGCACTTGTGTCCACCCAGGCGCCCTGTGACCCCTGCGTGGAATCTGTCACTGGTGCTTGCAGCACTTCAGTCTCCCCCATTTGAGCCCGTTGCGGGGGTGGATCTCAAGTGGCTCTTTCAGAAGACCGCCTTCCTGTTGGCCATGGCTTCTGCAAGACAGGTGGGAGAATTACATGCTCTGTCTGTTTCTGAGCCATGATGTCCATAGAACCCAGATGGCTCCGGTGTTACACTGTGGACTAATGCCTCTTTTGTTCTGAAGGTGCCCGCAGTAGCTGGCAGCGTCCTGCTGCTCCGGCTTTCCCGTTTCAATCCTGGGACCCCTCTGAGCCTCTTTGCCCTGTCCCAGTCCTTGTGGTGTATATCTGCTCCACAGCAACCATTCAGCAGACAGACAGCCTGTTTGTCTGTTATGCTGGCCCTTTCTAAGCAGTGGTTGGCATGTTGGATTGTGGGGGTGATCTTTGTGGCTTACTCTTTGCAAGATCAGCCCATGGGGGGCTCCACTAGGAGCCACTGGAGGCCATTTGTGAGGCAGCTTTCCGGACAGTGCCAGGCACCTTTGCCAGGTTCTACAGGGTGAATGTGGCCACGTCCAATCCCCTATAGGGCTTCTGAGGCCGAAGGTGAGGCATCGGTAGGTCACAGGTGACTTGTTTAAGCTCTTCCTCAGGTGCGTGACGTCACTTCCCCTAACCAAGAAACATTTTCTGGTGAGCTAGGAAATTGTGGTGGCTTTCTTTTACAATGTGCTTTGGTGTTTAACCAATCCCCTCATGCTTTCCCTCATGACGATGCTAGGATTTCGTTTATTTTAGGGCTTTTGACTGGTAGGACACTCCGTTGGACGGAGTCGCGTTTCACCAACCCAACACGTTTTGACTGCACATTTGATCAATTTGTGTCAGAGTTTAAGCAAGTTTTTGAGGTGGCAGTGGATCAGACCGCTGTTGTTCGCCAATTATGGACCATGAAACAACTTAACCGGGCCCTGGCTGACTTCACCATAGATTTTTTGTACTGCAGCAGCCGCTTCAGGCTGGAATACTACTGCACTAAAGACAGCCTTTTTCCATGCTCTAGATGAGGCTCTAAAAGATGAGTTGGCCCTAGTTGATGAACTGGAGGAGCTTAACAAGTATATTGCCCTGGCAGTCCGTTTGGACGCTAGGATGAGGGAAAGGAGACGCACTCCTGTAGAACAAGGCGCTCAGAGGTCCATACAATCTTCCCCTCCACGCTCCTCCGCTCCTTCCACAGCCATTCATTTTCCTGACCTGGAACCCATGCAGTTGGGTAGAGCGCACCTGTCTCCTGACGAGTGGCAACGCCGCCTTGAGGCTCACCAGTGTTTTTACTGTGGCTCTTCCGCTCACCTAGTGTCAGTTTGTCCTGCTCAGCCAAAAGAGAGAGGCCACCGGTTATAGGGGGGCAACCGGCCAGCCATGACTTAAATCTTGAGGCCCCTAGATTTACTTTACCTGTCATGATGATATTAAATCAGAACTCTGTGCCTTTAACGGCTCTGTTAGACTCAGGATGTGAGCTGAACCTGATAGATCAGACCTTAGTGACCCAGCTTAATTTAGAGTTTGAGTACCTGCTCACTCCACACATGGTCTTAGCTCTGGATAGACAGGCATTGCACAGCATCACCCACTGCACTAGACCTTTAGAATTAGTGTTATCAGGGAACAATAGAGATCTCATCTCCCTACATGTTTTTCCGGTTTTGCAGAGCGACTTGGTTCTGGGTTTCCCCTCGTTCCCCTCGTAAACTTGGTTGAACTCGGGGTAGACGCCTGGTCCGACCATTGCCTGTCGACCTGTTTAAGATCAGCTGTTACCCCTAGAACTCATGCTGGGGAGACCGAAATGATCGAACCAGCAGATTTAGCCAGGGTTCCCCCTGAATACCATGACCTTCTACAGGTTTTTATCTAGGCCCGTGCATTATAATTGCCCAGCCCCTGCCCCTACGACTGTGCTATTGAGCTTCTGCCCGGGGCTCCATTACCCACTAGCCGCTTATTTAAGATCTCTCAGCCCGAAAGTCTATTTATGGAGAAATACTTAGCTGACTCCTTAGCCGCTGGCATCATCCGCCTCTCATCTTCTCCCCTAGGAGCAGGATTCTTCTTTGTGGGTAAAAAGGACGGTAGTCTCCGGCCATGTATAGACTATAGAGGACTAAATGCCATTACAGTTAAAAACAAATATCCACTACCCTTACTCTCTTCAGCCTTTGAACCAGTACAGGACGCCACCATTTTCACCAAATTAGATCTTAGAAACGCCTATCATTTAGTACGTATCCGCCCGGGAGACAAATGGAAGACTGCCTTCAAGACGCCTGTGGGACACTTCGAATACTTGGTCATGCCTTTTGGCTTATGCAATGCTCCAGCGGTTTTCCAGGTCCTGGTGAATGACGTTTTGAGAGACAATTTAAACACCTTTGTTTTTGTTTATTTAGATGACATTTTTTTCCCATCTGCCACCAGCCTGGTTAACAAAGCCCGGAAACCACCCTGACACTCTCCCTTTCCCCCACACCCCCCCTGTTTTTGCTGACAGGACACCTGTAACTTGTAACTATGCGTTACATTAACGTTCAGCATGGACTCCTGCTTTACTTGCACTGCCATACTTGCACAATGATCACCTGCACTGTTGTATTGCTCTTGCATCTTATACTGCTCTATATTTACTCTCACTCACTCAAAACTGTGCACATATATTTATATTATATTGTAGATATGTTTATACTGTTTAATTTGTATTGTATTGCACCGACTACGCCAAAACAAATTCCTTGTATGTCCAAAAACGTACTTGGCAATAAAGCTTTTCTGATTCTGATTCTGATTCTGATTTTAATTTACTCCAGGAACCTGACCAATCATCGCCGACATGTCTGCCTGGTTCTTCAACGACTCCTGGAGAACCAACTTTTCGTGAAGGCTGAGAAGTGTGAATTCCACAGGTCATCCATCAGCTTCTTGGGCCTTATTCTCGAGGGTGGACAGGTTTATGCTGATCCGGAGAAGATAAAGGCTGTTTTGGACTGGCCTCAACCCGATTTCAGAAAACTACAGCGGATTCTTGGATTCTCGAACTTCTACAGACGATTCATATGGAACTACAGCCAGGTGGCCAGACTTCTAACCGCTCTAACCTCGTCTAAGGTGTCGTATGTCTGGACCACTGAAGCCAACACAGCCTTCTCCAGACTCAAGAGTCAATTCTCCAAGGCCCCCGTGCTCATCCACCCGGACCCCAGCAAGCAGTTCATCTTGGAGGTGGATGCTTCGGACACAGGAGCAGGGGCTGTACTCTCCCAGCGCTCGGACCTGGACGGGAGACTCCACCCCTGTGCCTTTTTCTCTCGTCACCTGTCTCCGGCTGAGCAGAACTACGACGTGGGCGACAGGGAGTTACTGGCCAGCAAGCTGGCGCTGGAGGAATGGTGTCACTGGCTGGAGGAAGCCGGACATCCCGTACTGGTATAGACAGACTACAAAAACTTATCTTACATTCAGTCGGCCAAACGCCTTAATCCACGTCAGTCATGTTGGTCGTTGTTTTTCTCTCGTTTTTATTAGTCCATTTCTTTTAGGCCCGGAAATAAGAACACCAAGCCTGACGCCCTCTCACGTCAGCTTGGCAATGACGATTCAGAGAAAGAAACATTTCATATTTTACCTCCCTCCTGTACTGTCGGTGCGTTAACCTGGGAGATAGAGGAGATCGTGCGGCGAGCCCTACCTAATGACCTGGGGCCCGGTAATGGACCAGCGGGCTGCCTCTACGTTCCTGTTGCCTTACGACCTCGTCTGATTGGATGGCACCACTCAGCCAGATTTGCTACCCATCCCGGGGCCAGCCGAACTATAGCCTCGATCTCCAGGAGGTACTGGTGGCCCACCTTGCACCAGGTCGTGAGGGACTACATTGCTGCTTGTGTGCCCTGCGCCAGGAATAAGTGCTCAAACCGACCTCCAGCTGGTCTCTTACAGCCACTCAGTACACCTTCACGACCCTGGTCCCACATCGCCATAGACTTTGTGACAGACCTACCGTGTTCCGGTGGCATGACCACCATCCTCACAGTTATTGATCGCTTCTCGAAGGCCTGTCACCTCCTCCCACTAAAGAAACTGCCTTCTGCTCTTCAGACGGCAAAACTGCTGATTAAGCACGTGTTTCGCCTTCATGCCATCCCTCAAGAAATCTTGTCTGACCGAGGTCCCCAGTTCACCGCCCGGGTTTGGAAGGAGTTCTGTGCCGCCCTTGGGCTAAAGTATCGCTGACCTCCGGTTATCATCCTCAGTCTAATGGTCAGGTGGAGCGTTTTAACCAGGAACTGGAGTCGGCCTTAAGGTGCGTCACGTCATCAGACCCCACCGAGTGGAGCACCTTCCCTGGGATTTGTTGTATTCCCACAACTCTCACATCTCGGCAGCTACGGGCTGTACCACTTTTGAGGCTTCCCTGGGGTACCAGCCGCCCTTGCTTCCAGCCGACAATGAGGAAGCTACTGTGCCTTCTGTCCAGCACCACATCCGCAGATGCAAACGTACGTGGTCCTCCACCACCAGGGCACTCCAGAGATCTGCCGCCGTCAATAAGCACTATGCTGACCGGCGACGGATGCCGGCCCCCGCTTACCGCCTGGGTCAGAAGGTTTGGCTCTCCCACTCAGGTCCATGTCTAAGAAACTTTCTCCCAGGTTTAGAGGTCCTTACGTCATCCAGTCCGTTATCAGTCCTTCCACTGTTCGTCTCCGCCTTCCATCCACCCTCCGTATTCACCCTGTTTTTCATGTTTCTCTTATTAAGCCTGTCCATGCCAGCATGCTCTGGCTTCCTTGTCACCGGACCCTCGTTCCAGTCTTTAAATAAAATAACTAAAACGTTCTTGGTTTCTGAGTGTTCTCTGCATGTGGGTCAAGTCGGCAGTCAGAACTATGACAAATTCATTGTTTGTAGGTCTCTCAATTATGGGTTTTCATTAGCTGTGAGCCAAAATCATCAAAATTAACAGAAATAAACATTTATATAAATAAGACCAATTCTTCTGTCTAGTTTTTACTGGCAAATTTGTTTTTCTTTTTTGTCAGATTGATTTAAACAATTACACATGGTACCTGTTTGATTTAGCTTTGGTATACACTCACCGGCCACTTTATTAGGTACACCTCTCCAACTGCTTGTTAACGCAAATTTCTAATCAGCCAATCACATGGCAGCAACTCAATGCATTTAGGCATGTAGACATGGTCAAGACGATCTGCTGCAGTTCAAACCGAGCATCAGAATGGGGAAGAAAGGTGATTTAAATGACTTAGAACCTGGCATGGTTGTTGGTGCCAGACGGGCTGGTAGTAGTATTTCAGAAACTGCTGATCTACTGGGATTTTCACGCACTACCATTTCTAAGGTTTACAGAGGATGGTCCGAAAGAGAGAAAATATCCAGTGAGCGGAAGTTCTGTGGGCACAAATACCTTGTTGATGTCAGAGGAGAATGAACAGACTGGTTGGAGATGATAAAAAGGCAACATTTACTCAAATAACCACTCGTTACAACCAAGGCTTGCAGAAGATCATTTCTGAATGCACAACATGTCAAACCTTGAGGTGGATGGGCTACAGCAGCAGAAGACCACACCGGGTGCCACTCCTATCAGCTAAGAACAGGAAACTGAGGCTACAATTCACACAGGCTCACCAAAATTTGACAATAGAAGATTGGAAAAACGTTGCCTGGTCTGATGAGTCTCCATTTCTGCTGCCACATTCGGATGGTAGGGTCAGAATTTGGCGTCAACAACATGAAAGCATGGATCCATCCTGCCTTGTATTACGGTTCAGGCTGGTGGTGGTGGTGTAATGGTGTGGGGGATATTTTCTTGGCACACTTTGGCCCCTTAGTACCAATTGAGCATCGTGTCAACGCCACAGCCTACCTGAGTATTGTTGCTGACCATGTCCATCCCTTTATGACCACAGTGTACCCATCTTCTCATGGTTACTTCCAGCAGGATAACGTGCCATGTCATAAAGCATGAATCATCTCAGACTGGTTTCTTGAACATGACAATGAGTTCACTGTACTCAAATGGCCTTCACACTCAGCAGATCTCAATCCAATAGAGCACCTTTGGGATGTGGTGGAACGGGAGATTCGCATCATAGATGTGCAGTCGACAAATCTGCAGCATCTGATGCTATCATGTCAATATGGACCAAAGTCTCTGAGAAATGTTTCCAGTACCTTGTTGAATTTATGCTACGAAGGATTAAGGCAGTTCTGAAGGTAAAAGGGAGTCCAACCCGATACTAGCAAGGTGTACCAAATAAAGTGGCCGGTGAGTGTAGTTTCTACCAACATTTAGATGCTTTTCCAAAACATTTCTGTGCCACTTTAGCCTTTCCGTTACATTTATTACCCGTGGGGCAGACATGATGTCAACATATGATTGATTTACTGAACTTTTATTTTTGTGAAATCTTGAAAAAGACTGCTTACTCCAACCACCATGAGCTGTTAGCCTCCTGTAGTTACTGGACAGATGGAAATGATGATGAATCCTCTATTTAAACAGACTTTTAATATCCAGTATGTCACAATGACGCGTCTGAGACTAACTTTCCATGCGTGGGTTTGACTGGATGAGGTTCAGGGAGAGTTAAGAAAGCACAGATCATTCCCCTCAGATCTGGAACCAATTCAGAACAATTTAGCACCCAGCCATTTGCATATGTGTCTCTGCTCTCCCTTGAACATATGAGAAAAAGATATTACCTATGAATTTTGAATGAACACAACCAGATGTGTCCAGCCACATTCAGCTTTAAGATTAATCACTTACCTGATTTACGAAAATGCTTCCTGTTGTTAATTTGTTTATTTTTCAATTTCCATTTTTCTTTCAAAGCTGCTGCAGCAATACCTATCTATTTATCTTTCTATTGATCTATCGATCGCTCGATTGATCGATCTATATTGCTTTACTACATTAAGGAGATGATAATGGATGGATGTTTTTAGTCGATTTTAGGGGCTTTTAAGATTTTTGCTCAGTTAATTTTTGATGTTCCTTAATTATTGCTTAATACAGAACAAATTCTAGTTTGGGTTCAAAATGACATAATGTTGCTAATTAGGAATCAAGACATTTTTGTTTCCAAGCATCTTGAAAGCTTGGTGCCTGTTGTCCTTCAGTTTCATTTACCTCGGAACTGGAGAAGTAGGAGACGTAAAACATCTGGGGAGCGCGACATTCAGTGTTGCACACTGCTCTCCCGCATGTTCTGTTTAATTGAATAACCATGCAGGGGAGCTGAGCCACAACTCCCATTGTTCTTTGTTAAAACGGGACTCAAAACAACATGTTGGCTTTATCCATATTAACTGCATAACTATGTTTGTCACTCTGCATGCTGGTATTGCTACTTTGTTGTTCAGAGTTAAAGATTAACAGCACATTTTAAGCAGATCAACAAACCTCTTTTACCTGCACAAAGATTGTAGCATTTACAGAGCTTAGACATTTCACTCAGTATCTTCTGGTCCCTTAAACAATTTGGCTTCTGCAAAATGCAAAACGCAATGTGTGGTGGCAACCACACATTGGGGATGCCTTTCATCACTAAAAAC
Organism: Girardinichthys multiradiatus; assembly: GCF_021462225.1. NCBI lineage: Eukaryota > Metazoa > Chordata > Actinopteri > Cyprinodontiformes > Goodeidae > Girardinichthys > Girardinichthys multiradiatus. The sequence continues at coordinate 5,033,718 of NC_061800.1, forward strand.
AGGGACAATGGTCAGAGTTGAAGGGATGACTGATAGAGTTAAATACACAGCGGGTCTGGAGAAAAACCTGTTAGGGGCCGCAAAATATCTGAGACTGGTGAGGAGGTTCAACTTCCAGCTTTCATTATCTGCCAGTGTTTTCTCCATTCCTGTTTCTGTTTTATATTAAATTCATTCTTGTGTTTAGATGACATTCGGGATTTCTGAGTTAAATGTTTTAGTTTGTTTTTCCTTGTAGATTTTATTCATCCCTGTTTATGTTCTTTAGCTTGTTTCATTGTTACTCATTTCTGTTCACTTAGAGGTTTTGTTGTTTTCCTCGATTCCCTGCTTACTTTTTTTAATTAGCCTCCCTCCTTCAGTTGTCTTCAGTCTCTCTCTTCCACCAGCTGCTGCGGATTTCCCTCTAATTAGCTCCCTGTATTCATTGGTCCATTCTCCACCCTTCCTCAGCATTTATACTCTTATACTTTGGTTGTCATTGTTCTTCACTGGTTCCTCCTGTACACTACCCTGGCTACTACTTGCTCCATGTCCTTGCCTCTGCTTCCCTGTCATGTTTATACTCCTCAAAGATAAAATGGTTGTGTACTAATGTAAGGAACATGTTCATTAGAGCAAAACCTCTAAAAAAGCTTTCTAACCTTTTTGTTTATTTCATTAGGAACTTTCTAGTCACAACTGAGACCAGCACTGAACTGGCAGCATTCTCTAAATTATTGGTTGTTTCTAAAGAGGAAGGATAATCACAAATTTGCCGGGATGGTGTGTAAGATAATGTTATACTGTACATTGATTGTATACCTTGGCAGAAGAACACCGGGTGTCAATGAGATTTAAGCTGCCACACAACAGACAAGTGGCTGAATAGTAATGCTTACATTCTATTTAATGTTTATTTTTCATTCTTAGGATAAGTTCATATATTGTCGAAAATGACCGTTTGATTTTTAATTTTTCTGATACTTGTCAGGCTTGGTATGGCGGAGGACCCCAGAATGCAGATGGACAGGAAGCATCGGTTGTGAGTAATATGATTTAATGAAACTAACTACAGACGGTGAAGGCAAAAACAGGCATGAACAACAAGAACTGGCAGAAAGCAAGGTGACATGATCTGAAATGTTTCTGCAAGGAGGTGTATATATGGAGCAAGAACAAGGTGAAACGAGGAGACTGATTTGCTTAGTGCAGGTGAACCGAATAAAGTTAATTGACAGACAGGAGAGAACACAACGTGACTGGAGCAAAACATAAATTCAAGGATACAAACTAATAGAAACATAACTAGAAAAACATGAAACTAAAGCATAACCAGATCCAAAAATCTAACTTGACAAAACATGAACTAGAAGACAAAAACTAAAGCATGACCAGGAAAATAATAAACAGAAGCATGATTCAAAACCTTAACTGTGAGAAACGTATGAGGAAAAACCCGCAACCAAAAACCAAACAACCCCAAATCATAAAATTACTATACAATCCTTCATCCTGTCTTATTAACCTGACTTTTTAATTGACTATTTGGAGAGCACACAGTTAGTTAAGTTTATTTATCACTCTGCTATATATTTAGTGGGTAGAATGGAATGCAGTGGAGGGAAGGAGTTCATAAATGTAGGTGTTTTGATGGTAGGATGGAGGGAGGATATTGATAGACGTATTGTGGGTTTTGTCTGCAGTAATACAAGTGCTTCTCCTGTCTGTAGTGGCGAAGAAAGAGCTGAGCCAAAAAGCAAAGCTCTCAATTTACCAGTCATGCTAGTTTCCAACCTACTTTGTGGATGGACTCAGCCTTAGAGATAGAGTTAGGAGCTGTGTCATCCGGGGGAAAGAAATATAGCGCAATCGCTCCTCCGCTTTGAAAGGAATCCGTTGATGTGGTTTGAGCATCTGATGAGGATGTCTCATGGTGCCTCTGGAGGTTTTCCAGGTCGTACCTCTGGATTCATGTAATTAGAAACAGGATAAAACATCTCTCATTCTTTTTTTTCTAACTGGATAATACAGGGCATTCTGACAAAACACTGTTCTTATTGTTACTGTACTTCCTGGCAAACAGTTATTTGTCTTCTCTTAAGTAATTTCTTTTAACTGTGGTGTTCCATCTGGCTCCATCTATGGTCCTTCATTATTTTCTCCATACATAATTCTTGTGATGCAGACAGGACTTAGATTTATACCTCAAATGACAACAAAACTCTTTACCCTAAAGTAAAGTTACTTTATTTTTTGAACAAAAACATACAGTTCAATTTATTTTCTTTATATAATGCCGATTCGCAATAAATGTCCTCTCAATGCACTTTTTAGGAAAAACTAATAAAGTTCATATACAGACATATACAGTCATTTCAATCCAGGCATACTGACAGATTCAATGTAAATTAGTTTGATTGTAAAGTTTTTGTTTTTTTGTCAATTTAACTGAGATATATGCCTGAATCTTTTGATGAGAAATTTTAATTTTTGGTTGTTCTACCCTAGTAATTAATTAAGTGAACAATGAAGGACTGAAGAGTGAACCCGGCCCACAGGTCAACGGAACCACTGACAGGAAGGATTGAGCTCCATTCTCCAGCAGTACTATAATCAAAGCAATGTATTGACAGAAAAGTAGCATATGCATGTTATAATTTATTGAAACTGACAAGCTGAATGTGTTCCTGACCATCTTATGTCATATAGTGTGCATTTTGGTTCTCTTTACCAGAACATGTTATTGTAACTGTTTTATGAGCTGAACAACAATTTAATGGACAATACATTAATCTCTGTGTAGAAAACCAGCTGGGTGGTATTGAGTGATGTCTTACGTGAAGTTGTCTGCTGCCTTGTGCAAAAAACCTGAATAGGTAAGCACTAAAATGTTGTTTAAATGAATAAGTTCACATCACCCTAACAATGCTGTCTCTCATATATCTAAATATGTTAAAGTACTTCATGTAAAAAGGGCTCTTTATGAAGATATCTTTTTTAAAGTTAATATTTCTAAAGTTTTACAAACACAGTGAATAGAACTGAGATCTGGAATGTTTCACTTTGATTTGTAACAGTAGTAGTTATCAGATAACCACTACTGATAACAGACTTTATAAAGGTAAACAAAATCAAGAGTCAAATGAGTAGTCAGAAAGAACCATGGCTGGGTGTAATTATTTCACTGTGCTGGATATTTGCCACCTCCCCTGGGAGGCAGGAGTTTGTGTATAAAAGCAGCGGCTGCAGAGCAGCAGAAGACTGAAACAGAGCAGCACAGAGAAAGCTGTATACCATCAGCTACAGGATGCATCTCTTGGCTCTACTCTGGACTCTTGTCTTACTGCTGAAAGAGGCACAGGCGTGGGGCTTCAGAAATGGAATATTCCATAACTCAATATGGCTGGGTAAATATTAATACATCATCTTGAAAAGGAAATCTGATATCTACTAAACAGGATAGCATTGAAATCATTCAACTTCTTTTCAGCAATGAAGTCTATGATTTAATTAAAATCATAGACACAAATCATCCAGAGCTGACCAGACAAATTACACCATTAATGATTTTACTCCAGTAATCAACTGTTATTTTTGTGTTTTTCTTTAAATGTTCTGCTTTTCCAAACACAGCTAAAACTATTCTACTTTAAAGGCTCATTGTGAGGATTTACAAGAGTTAATGGAGCACACAGCAGTCCTGCATGTTTAAGACCTGGCTGTGCTACATGAGGCCTGTAAGCTCGTGGAAATGACTTCAACTCTGGCCCCCCTAAATCGCGAGCAAAGAAATTTCCCTGCTTAAGGCGTCTCTCATGCAGTGACTACATCACCCAAAGTTTTGCTAAACGTGCTGCTGACTTTTCCACACAGACACCTTTAACTCTCACTTCATGAGCTTGATTCTTTGAAAAATGAGCTCCTGTGTGTGTTTCATTTTTCTAATTGGTTTGGCATAGACCCATCAGCGTTTTTTTACATAATTATCTAAATGCCTACACAGAAACTGTGTTTCTTTTTGACAGAACAAGCAGCTGGGGTTTACCATCGCGAGTCACGCAAGGGGAGGTATCAGCTGACGTATAAGGAGGCCAAGGCTGTCTGCAAATACGAGGGAGGAAAGTTGGCCACTTATGAGCAACTGGAGGCAGCACGTCAAATAGGTTTGCAGCATTTCAGTCACAAACACAGTGCAACTGTACAGATCAGCACCTACAATTTGTGTGTATTATAAAGCAAACCAACACCTCTGACATGACAACACTGATTACTTCTGCCCATAGTTTTATGGGAGGTGTACATTTTGTCTTTGTTCTTTAAAATACATCAGATGGAGGAACAGTAATGACACAACACCTCTCTTAACTGCTGGAATGCTTTTAACATTTATGGAGGGGTTAAAGGTTAATGGGAGGCAGTATCTTTTCAGCAGTGCAACGCATTGCAGGGCTCAGGCTAATATTAAAAGGCTCCACATGGGCTGTAAACCCAGTTAACACTGTTTTGTGTACACTCTAATCCAAATACTGGGTTTATGCAGTTGGGGCAGAAGTAGAGTGGTTTTAACAAGAGGTGCACCAGAATTCTGTGGCTGATTTCCAATCTCAGATTTATGTAGAGGCCTAAGCTGCAACCTAAGCTGCAGCTTCTTTTTTGGCTCCGTGACATTTGCTACAGTTTAGATTTCCTTCAGCAAACGATGCAGGAGGCCACTTTTATAGCTGTTTGCTAATTTTGATCTAAACCCGAGAAGTCGCCACAAAGAAGAAAAAAATTTTAAGATACTCTCCAACATGCTGTTGCTGGAGGCTCGAAAAAGAAGAGCTGGATTGTCAGCACAGAGTGTATAACCAGTGGTGTTAAAGCAGCAACACAGTGTTGTTCTTCTCATTTGCAGGTTTCCATATGTGTGCTGCTGGATGGTTTGACAGAGGGCGTGTTGGCTATCCAATCGTCAAACCTGGTGCCAACTGTGGCTTTGGGAAAGTTGGCATTGTCGACTATGGATACAGGCTGAACAAAAGTGAAAAATGGGATGTTTACTGCTACAACCCAAACTGTAAGTGAAAGCTTTTACTTTAATTATGCTTTTAACAATGGTGAAAAGAAACTTTTTTTTTTATTTTAGCTGATTTTTTTTAACAATTTGTACTTATGAGTCTATGGGTCAGGTACACCTGAAATCCTTTCAAACACAAGTTTTCTTGCCAATTTCATTTGGAATTGTGATGATGAAATTTGAAAGTGTTGGTGGCATCCAAGTTTTAAACAGCCTCTATTAACAGATTTTGTTAGAAAGAAGCAGGGCATCACAATTACTGAAGTTAAGTCACTCTGGAAACAGACCATTCTATGTGCTATACACCCACCATCATACATCACCTACGACAGGGCCATAGAAAACGTATTTGTACCCCTTTTTTACTGTCATTTTGTGTTGATTTACAACCACAAGCATCAATGTATTTTGTGTCTCAACCTGGACATGGTGTGTTCAGGGTAAAGTGAAAGTTAGCTTTCCCCACCGCATAAACCCAGAGCTGCAATTGAATGAACTAGATCAAAGCATGTTCACTTTACTTAAATGGCCCGGTCAAAGTCCAGCTTTAACTAAACGTGAGACTCTGTGTTAGAATTTAAAAACTGAGGTTAACATGCTTTCGTTTCAATCTGACTGAGCTTGAGCTATTTTAAAAAACAGGAAAAAAGCTTTAGTCTCTAAATGTGCAATGGTATTGGAGACATAACCCCAAAAGACCCGCAGATGTAACTGCAGCGAAATGTGGTTCTATACTGGTTCTGATAATTAACTCAAGAGGTCTGAATACACACCACACCACAGATTATCTGACTTTTGTTGGGAAAAAAAAAACTTTCCTTCCACTTTCTGTTAGTCTATCAGAGAAAATCTCAATGAAGTACCTGGAACGTTTTGGTTATAATGTGTTAAATGTGAAAAAGTTCAAGAGTTGTCAATACTTTTGCAAAACACTGCAGGTATAGAAGATGAATAGATGAATAGAATTTCCAGGGTGGGCTATACTAGTAGTAAGGTGCTTGTTATGGTATAATAGATTTCCTACTCACTGAGTGTAATATGTTGATTTTATTATGGTGTACAGCCTGAAGACATGTTAGTCCTAATAAGCTTCTCCTACTAAAATAAAACACAAATATTTTTCCTAACATGTTTCAGCAAGGGATCCTGCATGCTCAGGACTTGTGCAGGCTGCAAATGTTTAGCTTGAGGAAATGGAGAAACTAAGCCTTTCACATTTAACTAACCCTGACATCAACATATGGAGCACATTTCAGGGTAAATCTACTTAAAAGATGAACGGGGAGATTTAGTGATGTTTGTGCTGTTAATGCTTTTACTACATGAATAACTTGAAAGAGTCAGTGGTGGAAACCCATGGGCCATAAACATAGAGTTTGACTCACCACAGATTCCTTAGGATGTTGTCATCACTCCAGACTCAAGTCAACCGTAAAAGGGGATGATAAAGAGAACCTAATCAATGCCAGGGAAGGAGAATCCTGACTCATAACCACAATCACAGTCCCACGCTGTGAGTTATCATGGTGACACCAGGAATAAACCAGCAGGGAGCGAAAAAATGCAGCTGAGGATAAGATGCCAAAACGGCAGCTGAGCAAGAGCTAACTGGAAGACAGACACAAATTATTTCTAAAGCCTCCACATCCAAAAAGAGGAAACCAAGCCAAACCATCAATGATTTCAGAAGCTTGTATTGACCCGGTTGGATTCAATAATCTCTAATAGCACATTCCCATTAAGATACACTACCGGGTCAAAGGTTTTAGAACACCTTTCTCATTTACTGGTATTGTTTATGCCTATTTATGTTGTACACAGCTTCTAACTGAAGACATCAAAACTTTAAAAGAACACACATGAAATTATGTAGCAAATGAAAAATGTAAAAAACTTTAAATATGTTTTATATTTTAGATTCCTTAAAGTAACCACCCATTGCTGTGCTGAAATATGAACCTCCGGCTATCTCTCAATGAACCTTCTTTCAAGACTCTTTGAAAAACATTTGTCAGAATAAAAGTATTTTTTAAACAGGTACTAAACATATTTTTCATTAATTCCACATTGCTGTATTTCAAAGTGTTTATTTATTGGTCTGATGCACGACCCCAATTCCACTGAAGTTGGGACATTGTGTAAAAGGTAAATAAATTCAGAATACAATGAGTTGCATATCCTGTTCAATCTATATGCAGTTGAATCCATTACAAAGACAAAATATTTAATGTTCAAACTGATAAACTTTTTTTTTTTCTTTTATATTCACTCATTTTGAATTTGATGCTTGCAACACGTTCCAAAAAAGTCGGACTGTCAGAGTTGTGGGTTTGGTGGCAGGACCAGAATGCAGAACACGGCGAGCAGGTCACATGGTGAGTAGATGAAGCATTTAATATGAAGGTAGACAGACTTACAGGCAGGTAAGCAGAGTTCAAAGTTCAGGCAGGTGGTCCAAAGCGTATGTTCAGGAGACAAACAGAAACTAAACCACAAGGAGGAACTCGGGAAGTCAACGAGGGTAGCGATGTAACATAACATGAGGAACCAGCCGCAAGTATTGCAAACAAACCAGTTAATAAACAGAGGGAGTTGGAGAATGGACCAATGAGGGAGGAAGGCAGGTATTCAGATGGAAGTGGTAACAAGTGCGCAGGCCAGGTGGAGGGAACTGAGGACATAGGTTGCTATGGTAACTAATCTGAGACAGAGGCATGGGAGAAACTAAACCAGACATAACATACAAAACCCAAAGGAATAGAAACACCTAACTGAAAAGTAAACAAACACAAAACCAAAACAAAGTCCAAAATGGCAGATCCTGACAGGGACAGGTGCATGTTTACCACTGTGCTACATCACCTTCTTTTTAACAAACTCAATAAGAGTTTGGGACCTGAGGACTAATTGTTGAAGCTTTGTAGGAGGAATTATTTCCTATTCTTGCTTGATGAGCAGGTTCAGTTGCTCATCACTTCGGGGTCTCTGTTGTCGTATTTTCCCTTCATAATGCTCCACACATTTTCAATGGGAGACAGGTCTGGACTGCAGGCAGGCCAGTCTGGTACCAGCACTCTTTTACTACGAAGCTACGCTGCTGGAACCCGTGCAGAATGTGGCTTGGTATTGTCTTGCTGAAATAAGCAGGACGTCCCTGAAAAAGATGTTGCTTGGATGGCAGCAGATGTTGATGCAAACCATATCTGTACCTTTCAGCATTAATGGTGCCTTCACAGATGTTACCCATACCATGGGTACTAACAAACCCTTATACCATCACAGATGCTGGCTTTTGAACTTTGCGCTGAAAACAATTCAGATGGTCCTTTTCCTCTTTGGCCCGGAGGACACGATGTCCATGATTTCCGAAAACAATTTGAAATGTGGACTTGTCAGACCACAATACACTTTTTCACTTTGCATCAGTTCATCTCAGATGAGCTCTGGCCCAGAGAAGCTGCAGGTCTGCATGGTAGAGTTTAAACTTGAACTTGTAGATGTAGCGATGAGCTGTGTTAACTGACAATAGTTTTCTGAAGTGTTCCTGAGCCCACATGGTGATATCCGTTACAGACGGATGTCGGTTTTTCATGCGGTGCCTCCAGAGGGGTCGAAGGTCATGGGCATTCAATGTTGGTTTTTCGCCTTGCTGCTTATGTGCAGAGATTTCTCCTGAGCCTTTTGGGGATTCTCCTTTTATAGCCAATCATGACACTCACCCTTTTCCAATGAACCTGTTCACCTGTGGAATGTTCCAACTAGGTGTTTTTTGAGCATTCCTTAACTTTCCCAATCTTTTGTTGCTTCTTTTCCAGCTTTTCTGGAACATGTTGCAAGTATCAAGTACAAAAATGAGTGGATATTTGCAAAAAACAAAGTTTATCAGTTTGAACGTTAAATATCTTCTTTGTAGTGTAATCAATTGCATATAGGCTGAACAGGATTTGCAAATCATTGTATTTAGTTTTTATTTATGTTTTACACAACTACCCAACTTCAGTGGTCTGGATGAGCCCTTCATACACTTATCAAAAGCATGGATACTGTATCTGTGATGTGCTGAAATATTCAGACACTAATTGATGAAGAAACTAGTCTTTGTTCACCTTGCTCTGCCAAGGTTGATCATTTTGTGCAGAGCTTTAACACAGTTATTGTCCCTAACAGACACTTTGCTACACTATATTGGAAAATCTTATTTGCACCAAAGATAAAAAGTGATGTCTTGCTGGGTTTTATCATGTCCCTTATGTGCCTGACAGCCAAGGAGTGTGGTGGCGTTCTGACTGAGCAGCAGAAGATCATTCATTCTCCTGGTTTCCCTAAGGAATATCAAGATGAGCAGATCTGCTACTGGCACATTCGAGTGCGTATAGGTCAGAGGATTCGACTCAACTTCCTGGAGTTCAATGTGGAGGATGACACATCGTGTCTCGCTGATTACCTGGAGGTGTATGACAGCTATGATGATGTGTCAGGCTTTGCTGGGAGGTGAGTGTCACTGAAGGAACAGGAGTTCCTAGTAGTGCATCATGATGATGCTTTTTCAATGACTTATGGGTTAACCTGTGTGGAAGGAAAACAAAACCCATCAGAACCACATATGCAAGAAAGAATGAAAAGGTTTTTGTGTGGTTCATAAGAAAATCCTTTCCTTGCATGATGTAAGAACACAGAGCACCATCAGCATGCATGTATTCATAGTATTGCCTTTACATAAAAGTGAATAACAGGCTGTGCTGCACTGTGTAAACATTTGAGCCACCTCTGGTATTTTACAGGGGTTTTTTTTCCAGTCAGATTTTTTGTAATCTTTTGAATTAGTCTGAGTGTCCAGGTTTTTTCAACATCTCATTGCCCTCTGGGAGCTTTGTCACGAGTTTACAGCTCAGGTTTTGTGGTTGCAAAAAACTCAAATATTACCTCTCCCCACCATGCTGAACAAGTGCTTGTGGTAATGCACTGTGATTTGATTTTACCAATCTGTGTATCGAGGCCAAACATCTTTGCTTTGTTAACTTATCCTCCATTGGATGTAGGTTTTTCTCACTGTTGTGAAAAATTGTTCTCACTGCCTATTGAAGGGCTGCTGATAGCTTGATAATGGCCTTATAACCTTTTCCAGATTGATGGATACCGACAGTTGTTTCTCTGAGATCATTGCTGATGTCTTTCCTTTGCATTGTTTAAAACCGGTTAAGCCTGACCTAGCTGTGTGTGGTGTGTTTGATTTTTTTTTTGTTTAATCACAAATAAATCAGACATAGTAACAGTTGCAATAGTGCTTTCCCTTGAAAACTATTCTTTTATGTCCTACCTTTACACAGGTACCAACATGTACACTTTATAATTGTGGAGCTATACTTGATTTATTTCAGGTATGTAGTTTCAGGTCAGAAATTCCTTCTAAAACCCTTAGGGCTTAACTGTCACAGTGGGCTTTTGGGGTGGACCGAAGCGCAGACAAGAGCTCGGGCGCAGCATTTCAATCAGTCTTCAGTTTATTCAAAATATCAAAACCATAACAAAAACACACTGCAGGTACTGACCAGAGTCTGAATCCAAAACAACTTACTGACACTGCAGGAACATGGCAAGGACGAGGGTTGCGAGCATGAATGAACAGGCAGAACAAAGTGTGAACAAACAGAGGAACCAGCAGGGAACAAAGAGCACAGACCAACTAATATACAGGGAGACGTGAGAGGAGAACAAAGGGCAGATAATCAAAGAGACACAGAACAGGTGTGGCAAGGAGACAGGGAGGCTGAAGGGACAGGTGGAACTGATTAACCAATAAAGAGAAACAAAGACCTAAGCAGAACAATAGACTAAACCAAAACATAAGAAATCTAGAATAACCAAGAGGTAAATGAAACAAAGGAACTGGAAGGAACAGAAGAATAACAAGAACCTAAGACCTAAGCAAAAGGAAACCATAAAGAAACCCTGACTACAAGTAAAGAAACAAACACTGAAAGAACAAACTGAGAATGAAGCAGAGGACTAGAATAAAAGTAAACAATAACTCAAGCTGACCTAACAAGAAGAAGAACTGGAACACTAGAAACTAAACATAAAGAACTAAGCCAGACAGAACAGAATTAAAACACAGAAAGGGAATAACGACGAGGAGGAATAGAAAACATAGACTAGAAAAACAAGAAGAGTGCAAGGTGAAAAAATACCAAACATAAATAAACACAGAGATACTAAAAGAGGAGCTAAAGAACAAAGAACCATAATATAGAGACTAATCATAATAATAGAACCATCAGGAAAACTTAGTAAGTGAGGAAAACAACAAAACACCAGGAGGCGGTAGCGGGAGCAAAACAGACTGATAAACATAATAGAAACATCTAGACAAAATAAACCATCACAGAAACCATAAGACAAAGTCCAAAATGTCACTCCATGACATTAACAGGTCACGTAAACCAGACAAATGTTTTTTTAAGTGTAGTATGGTAATCAGGTACCTTTGATAATCACCATCTCTCTGCTATTAATACTCCGAATTCTTGAGGAGATGAAAATGTGACTTCACTTAATTGGTAAAATGTGTATATTTGAAGGTCATCCAGGTTCATATTTGTGCCATTTTAAAGGAAATCAGCTCAGTTGAAGATACCTGGAGGACAAAGAGTTACGATCTGGTAGTTCTTGCTGCACCTGCCTGAGGGAAGCTGTTGAAAGATCAGAGCAGATTTTTGTCCTAAATGTTTGCCTCAGTCGGTTTTCATTACGTATACTGGTCCGAACAAGTCTGTAATAGGTGTGCACAGAATAAATTTATTAACTACAGTGTAGAAATGTGTTTTTCCACGTTCACAGGAGAAATCTGGGATGGAACTGACGAGGAGAGGTAAGTTATTATAAGAAGTGGATTATGGTTGAGGTATGCTTGAAACTGTGGATGAGATGGTTAGCTTAGTGTGGGAGAGATAGTGGAGACCCAAGTGGGAAAGGCGGGTATACCCACAGAGGCTGAGGTCAGCAGGTGGGTGTAAGGGGTATTTGTTGGTAAAGATTTCCTTGTTCTGTCTTCCAGGAGTGGACGTGTGAGGTTGTGGAGCGCTGAAAGGTGGACAGGCAGGTGGGTAATGGTAGATGGTTGTTGAGGGGTCATGACAGCATGAATCAGAGGAGCAGCCAGAGGAAATTCATAAAGGGAGTCTTGAGGTGAGTTCTTCAACAAACGCTGATAGTGAGAAGGTAGAACACAGGAATCCAGGAACAGAGCATGAACTGGGAAAGTGGTTTCCTGGAGAGGAGAAAATAAGAGGTAAGCCTGGAACATTAAAGAATGCAGGAACTAAGTTGTAGGCCTGATTACCAGTTATGGAGCAAAACAATCTGGTGTCTGCCTCAGGGAATCACTCTCCCATGCATACACATACACACACAACCATGGACACCAAATATAGAAGGTGCGAATGATCCAAGATGAGGGTACAGGGAACCCAAGAGCGATCCTCAGGACCATATCCTTCCTGCTCCACAAAATGTTGATATCTGCAGCCACAGCACTGGGCAACAATGCAATGAATAGTGAAGTCATTTTAATGATTTTAATGTAAGTCTTTAGCTGATAACCAAATGTTTTGACCAGAAAAGTAGGTTGGAGCAGGATTGCGTTTCTGTTCAGCGGTCTTGTTTTGGGCTGATGTTCTCTGCAAAGCTGAACTATTCTGGTTCCAGGTACTTTGGCAGCAATAGAAATGGGTTCTGACAAATGGAATAGTGGAATCAGGAAAGGGTGTTGGAAGAGGAGAAGGCTGATAGGTTTTAAATGGAGATAAAATGGAGGCTATCGAGATATAGGAGTTATGAACATACCCAGGTGAGATGTTGACTCCAGTTAACCAGTTTGGACTAGTACACACACCGGTTGAAGTTTTCCAACTTCTGGTTCATGCACTCACTTTGACCATTGGTTTGAGGATGGGACCCTGAGGTGAGTTGGGATTTGATGAGAAAATCTATGGCAATGTGTGACCATGGGCAGCTTGGAACGTAGAGAAGGTTGAAGGGGACCTGAAGGAGGGTGATAGGAGCTTTGATTTCTGGTGCAAATGTTACAGGCTGATATGATGTTCTGCACATCCCTATTAAGGGATGGCCACCAGAAATGACGGCAGAATAGGCCAGCAGATTGGCTAATTCCAGGGTGGCCAGAGAAATGAGAAGTGAGCCCAATGAATTACTTGAGAATGAATGGAAGATGAGACATAGAGGTGACCGGGGGGACCCTTTCAGGGATATGGCTCATTCTGGAGCCCACATTGGACAAGGTCTCCAGATTACAGGAGAGAGCCCCAATGGTGCAGGATTGGGGGAGATTGGGTTCTTGTTCATCAAGGGTTTCATCTGAGTAGAACAGCTGCGAGAGAGAGAGAGCCTTAGGTCTCCTGGATCCAGGACGGTGAGTAATGGTAAAATTAAAATGAGAGAAAAACAGACCAATCTGATTGTTGTGAGTTCAGGCGTTGAGCAGATTGCAGGTAGGAGATGTTGCTGTGATTGGTCCACAGAATAACAGGTTGCTTGGTGCCTTCAAGCAAATGTCGCCACTCTCTGAAGGTCAGTTTAATAGCTAATAACTCCCAGTTCCTGATGTGAAAACGACAGCCTGAGGTCCCCCCAGATCACTAAAATGTTTTATTTCAAGCAGTATTTTATCTTGAATTTCAACCCGGACCAATATTTTCTATTTATTAGTTTAAATTTTACTTCATGTTTTCACTATGATACATTTCTGATAAACCTAAACCTAAACATAACCTTTAGAAGTCACCTAATTAATAAATTGAGTTCCGATGTGTGTAATGTCATGCTACTATAAATGCAGCTGTTCTGTAAAGGTTCTGTAGAGGTTTGTTAAAGAATACCACTGAACAAACAACACCATGAAGACCAAGGAACACAGCGGACAGGTCAGAGGGAAAGTTGTGGAGATGTTTATAGCTGGGTCAGGTTATACAACAATATCTCAAGCTTTGAACATCCCAGAGAACATGGACAGAGGGTGGACCAACTGGAAACCTAGCAAGACATGGATGTCCATCTAAACTGATAGACTGGGCAAGGCGAGGATTAATCTAAGAACCAGCAGGGAAGCTCTTGGTAACTCTGGAGGAGCTGCAGAGATCTGCAGCTTGGATGGGAGTCTGTTGGCAAGACAACTATTAGTCGTGCACTCAGCAAACCTATGGAAGAGTAGCAATAACAAAGTCATTGTTGGAAGAAAGTCTGAAGAAGTCATGCTTCCGGTTTGCCACAAGGAACAAGGGTAACACATGGAAGAAGGTGCTCTGGTCAGATGAGACCAAAACAGAACTTTTTGGCCTACAGCAACACATTATGTCTGGAGGAAAATGAACACTAAACAACACCTTGAACATACTTTCTCCAGTGTGAAACATGGCGATGGCAGCATAATGCTGTGGGGATAGTTTTCTTCTGCAGGGACAGGCAAGCTGGTCAAGGTTAATGGAAAGATGAATGGAGCTAAATACAGAGCAATCCTGTCAGTGAACCATGGTTAGACTGCAGAAGACCTGGCAGTAGGGTGCAAGTTTTCCTTCCAGCACTGGACAACAGACTGGATACCAGACTGGAACACAGGACCACAGACTGGAGTGGAGATGTAACTGTGAAGCCATCTACAAGAAGGGACAGAGCCGACTGTACTTCTTGAGGATGCTTAGGACCTTCAGTGTTTGCAGCAAGATGCTGCAGATCTTCTATAAGTCTGTTGTGGAGTGTGTGATCTCTTCTGCCATCATCTGCTGGGGAAGCAGCATCAGAGCCAGGGTCTTAAAAAGCTTAACAAGCTGATAAAGAAGGCTGGCTCTGTTCTGGGGACTCCTCTGGAACCTCTGGAGATCATTGTGCAAAGAAGGATTCTTCATAGAATGAAAAACATTATGGAGAACCCTGATCATCTACTTCATTAGACTGTCCTACAACAACAGTGTCTTCAGTCAGAGGCTTCTTCAGATGTGCTGTAAGACAGACCAGCTACAGGAGATCCTTCCTGCCCACAGCCATCAGCATCTACAACGGCTCTTTGAAGAAACCAACATAATGAGCTACAACAACATTTAATTTCCCTTTGGATTAGTAAAGTATTTTTGAATTGGATTGAATTGAATTGAATTGACAGCAGCTCTAAAACATGAGTCATTTTCAGAAGTTTTTTCCCAAGTCTTTGATGAACAAATCCAACTTAAGTCTGATTGAAATAAACATTTCATCTGCTAGTCTCCCAATAACAGTTTTTATTAGTGAAACATGTGCATGCAGTTCATTACCTGTCAGAGCTGTGGTGTGAAGTTCACATGCCGACCTACTTTCATCCCCGATTACCTAAGAGAAAAATTTGTGTAGTGAACCATAGGTCCTAGAACACGTCAAGTTTCAAGCCTTTTGAGCTGGAGCCTGTGTCCTCCAACATTTTCATTTGTATGTGCTTCAAAGCACCTAAATTAAAATTTTAGGATCTTAGCAACACTCCACAAAACTTAATGACATGTTGAGGAGGTCATCAAGCCATTTAATTCAGGTGTCTTTTAGATCGGGGACGGATGTCAAAGAAGCAGAACATCGACTGTTGAGAGCTGGAGTTTGACTCCCCTGCTTTAGGCTGCTGTCACACTGTTTCCCTTCTTGCCATATATTGTTTCATGTTACAGACATGTACAACATGGGCTAAAATGAGGAAATTAAGAATCTTAATTCTCCATTGAAGGGTCGGTCAATCTACTGGGCATTCCACTTCAATGCTGAGTGCCCCCAAGTGGTCAGATATTATCAGCTGAATTAATCAGACTGTAAGTGATATTATTTGGTCATGCTGTGATATTTGAGCAGCATCTGAGTAAATGCTGTCGCAGTGGTGCATATCTATGGTATACTTGGTGTGTGAGATGATAGACTTCATGGTAGACTGGATTATCTGGTGATCTATGCTAGTGTCAACTGCTGCTAAAGGTGCTGCCAGAGCCTTTTCCTATTGCATTATGTCTTACTAGGCTGTTAAAAATGAAATACGTGAGTGTGACTGGGGTATTAGAGAACTAACCTAAGTTCAGTCAGACGATAAAAGACATACCCTAAAAAAGCTTTAAACGCAGTGAAAGGTGCTGCTGCT
Organism: Girardinichthys multiradiatus; assembly: GCF_021462225.1. Taxonomy (NCBI): domain Eukaryota; kingdom Metazoa; phylum Chordata; class Actinopteri; order Cyprinodontiformes; family Goodeidae; genus Girardinichthys; species Girardinichthys multiradiatus. The sequence goes on from NC_061800.1 coordinate 5,049,917, forward strand.
TAATTCAAATGCACACCACACTTTTCAGATAATACATATATAAAAAATATATATTTTATCCTTTAACAGAGGATTAATTTTTTCCTTCTAAATGTAAGTTTTCAGTTTTTATTTATTTTTCCTTCAGGTTCTGTGGTGAATATTTACCAGATGACATCATCAGTACAGGTGAGCTGCCATGTTTTTATACATGACGAGACAGATTTGGTTTCTGGTTAATCCAAAGTATTTGTGGAACTGCTGGTTGATATCAGTTAACTTTTCTCCTTAACCAGTACACTTATGGCTTAGTTCTTCTCAGTCTAATGACCTTATTTAAAGGTTTGCAGACGTTAACGTTTTCCTTTCATGGTGCAATTTATTATTTATTTGCCGTTTCATCATCAACAAATTTTCTCATATTCTATTGCATAGAGATGTGGTGATTTATTTATTTTTATTTATTAATTTAAAGGTTTATTCCAAGCCAGTAAGAAAATGCATATATTACAAAAATAAAATAAGTATAGTGTACTACAGAATACAAAACTAATAACAACAATAATAATACGAAGAATGACTTGGAAAGGAGTAGGATGAAGAAAAACTTATTTAGTCCTACCTCCTGTTCACATTCCTTAAGAAATTACATGATTGTTGCCATTTACAGCTTAATAACTAAATCTTCACTGTCATATCAGCATAGCATATTACATCAGTAACATTATACATAAAGAAAATAATCAACATATTTAATATATAGTTATTATAACCACAATATACAAATATACATTACAGGTCCAGTCGGACCCACTTGCCAAAAACCATATATTATGACCAAACTGTTTCTTTATATCTTGATTTAAATTGATGAATATTTGGACATTGCTTGAGCTGCGATCCCAATCGGTTACAAAGTTTAACTCCACACACAGAAACACACAAACCTTTCCTAGTAGTTCTCACCGCTTGGACCTCAAATAATAACCCCTTTCTCTCTGTGTAAAGAGCTTTTGGATGTTAGTGGGTCATATATTTTTATTGGCTTTATATAGAAGTTGTGCAGTATAAAAATCTACTTAATGAAAACGTTTTTGCAATTCAGACTGCCAGAATAAAGTATTAGTGTGATCACAAAATCCTACTTTATTTATAACTCTTACAGCACGTTTTTGGAGTATAAAGAGGGGATGAAGTAAGCTTCTATAGTTATTGCCCCAGATTCCTATACAGTAGGTTAAGTAGGGCAAAACTAATGTGCAATACAATAATCGCAGTGCATTATATTCCAAGAACTATTTAACTTTATTAATAATTGAGACACTTTTAGAAATGTTACTTTGTATGTTTCTGATGTGTGGTTTCCAGCTCAATTTGCTGTCAGTAGTTATTCCGAAAATTTTTATTTCTGACATTGTATTAATATCAACACCCCACCTCTCGCCCATAGGCTGCTGGAGATAGGCACCAGCTCCCCCGTGACACACTATGGAATAAGCGGTAGAAAATGACTGACTGACCATCTATATTTATTACTGAGTTAAAATGTCTCTTGTAATTTCCAAAGAACATTACTTTAGTTTTATTTAAATTTAGAGATAATTTATTGATATCCTCCCATGAGTTTAGTTTAAGTAGTTCATTATTTATATTGTATACTAAATCACCAAAATAAAAATACCTACCAGCAAAGGAACAACCATAGTTATTTTAGTGTCTGGTTGTGGGTTAATATCTTTTGTAACAAGAGTCAACTGCCCCAAACTGGGATCAAAACCAGACTTTTATTAGTAAAATGTAAAATGAAATAAAATTAAAATATATTATATATAAAAAATATTTAATTGCAAGGAGAAACAAAAGTACTTACACATGCTTAAAATGTCCCAAAATAGAAGACTAAAAGAAGAAACCCTGCCAAAATCCATATTTATTTTTATTATAAATAAAATAACAATAATCAAATTGTATTTTTTATTATTTGATTTAGATGTTGGATGAATATTAGAAATTAATCAACACAAAAATGCTTCTTACATGTTGGTTGCTATGTTTGTTTAAAGGTGTTACAACATCAAAGATTTCCCAAAATATAAAGGCAACACAATATGAATTCCGTAATACCTTTTATAAAAATACTTGAGACTTCATGCAACTTGCAGGCTTTTTTTTTTTGTGCTCTAGGGCTCCCTCTACAGTTGTAGAAACACAAAACAAGCAAGCCAAAATATCTATTGTGCTTTGATATTAAAATCATTGACACAGGATTTATTTCCATAATAAAGAGGCAGGCAGAGAGATGTCTACAGTCAAGATGGTCGATACTGTATTGCAGGAGAAGATAGCCTGTTGATAACGGGCAAACATTCCAAGACACTCAAAGCAAATCAGAAACACATAGTTGTATTTTATTCTTGAATCTACTGACTCGCTGTAGACTGTACTGGTTCAGAAATCCAAATGTTAATCAGTTTGATCTCTGTTGTGTTTTAGGAAATGTGATGACCCTAAAGTTCCTCTCTGATGCTTCAGTAACCGCTGGTGGATTCCAGTTACAATATGTTGCTTTTGATCCATTGCTCGATCATCAGAATCATACCTACGACTTTATTACTGCTGCTCTTCACTGATGTCACTCTGTTGCTGTATTTATGATGTTGGTTACCTCATCTTATGTCATGAAGACTTTAATTATAATAATTCTGTGAAATAAACTTTCTGTGTATTATATTATTGTCCTTAAGTGACAGAATAGTAACAAAAGGTTGAATCTAAAAGAAGTCCAAAATACCTCCCTAACTAAAAATGACAAGTATATTAAAAAGCTAAAGAGATCAGAGCAGAGATTACATCAAATCTATGATTTTATTTTCTAAAATGTGACTGTCGAACAAAATACTGAAGCATTGTATGAATAAACACCAGAAAGATATAAAGCCGAAAAAAGCTGAACAAAATAAAGTAAGAACATTTAAAAAAAAATAATTATGTATCTACTACAAAGATATTGCGGGATGTGAGGGACCGAGACGGAAAGCAGGAGGAGTCACAGGAATTATTAGAAAAATAGGGTTTTTTATTTTAAACCAAATAGTTGTTGCAAAAATGACAACTGAGCTCATAAAAGAGGTTAAATAAGCAAAAGTAAATGCAAGCACAAAATGTGAGCAAACCAACTGACTGCACAAACAAACATAACTGACCTGTTAAGACATGACACACAAGGGTACATATGTTTGTTGATCAGACCATTACAACACAATAGGGGTAACTAAATAATACAATCACCAACTACAAGAAACAGGACAGTACAGTAATGTTTGTTGCTAACTAACATGAACACTAAAAAAAGAAATGAAAACCACTAAACTTCAAATACAAATCTTTAGTTTAATACAAAAGAGTTACTTTAACTAAAGTAAATACAAATTCCCCCTCTCCAGCAGGAGTTGGTGGTGCAGTCCAATTTTCCAACAGGTATTTAGGTGCTCTGAGCCCTGGCCATCACCTTTCAGTCTGGCCAAACTCCCAGGGATCATGGAAGGTAAAACCCAGTAAGAGAAACAACAATTAGTAGTAATTACAAATCGAAGATCAAAATGAGTTGAAATACATGTGAACCACATGTGCGCTTAAAAGTAGAACCCATGCATTTACACACCTCAATAAAACTTTGTTGCAAACTAAAGTTTATAATTGTGTTTGGATGAATGAACAATAAGGGTGCATGAGAGTTACTCAACTTTACTGGAGTGTGGCCATGGCTTTGGCCATCACACAGGATTTGCTTCTTCCATGTTGTTGGATCTCAACAGAACTCTGGGGGAGACATGAGTGTAGTCTCTGATATAACCTGCTTTATCCAAGCCAAGAATCTCCTGTCAGAATCATTGGAAGTTAACAATGAACCACCTACTCATGTAGCCTTTAAAAAGACAGCTTGGATTTATTTTAAATAGTATTCTATTGAGAAGTTATGATTACTTAGCGTGGAACAGATCACCTCTTCATTGAGCTCTGGTTGGACATGTCATGGTATGACATCCTTGGACTTGGTTTGTGTTTTTGTGTTAACTGTTGTCAAAATAAGGTGAAATCTTTCAATGTAATCCATGCAACATTTAGTAACTGCTCACAGTTAACTCCATAAAAGTTACAATAAATATCCTTATGTGTAATCCATGCAATAATTATTAAAACACACAGTAGAAGCAGTGAGGAGTGAAACAAGCATGTTCTCATATTCTGGAGCTGAGAGACTGAAGAGGCCTATGTGGAGCCACATATTATCTGCCACATGTTATCTGTCTTATCTTTTGCAAAAATATAAACAAGTATATCCAAAGAAATTATGTATGATGATTTTACACTCTTTCACATGTATTGAATAAAATTAGTAGTCTTTGATTAACAAGTTAAAAGATGTATGATTGAAATGTGGTTAAGAACTGAGAATTAGGGGAAAAGCATTAAGGTTTGACATTCTCAATCAGCTATATATGAAAGAAATATAACATGTCACGGTTCTGTCACGGTTTACTTGGAATTGGACCCCAGAATGCAGACGAGCAGGCAGCATGATGGTAAGTGAAAAACAAAAGGTTTAATAATAAAAACTCACACTCAGCAGGAGGCAGGAACAAAACAAACGGTCAGGCAAGACAGGCATGGCATGATAAAAAAAAACCAAGACTTGGTTAGAGAACTAGACATGAGAGCTAGACATGAGCATGAGAGTGAAAGATGTTTCCACGAAGACTAACAGAACAGGTGTGAATATATGGCGTGAAAACCAGGTGGAGTAAGGAGACAGATTAACTTGAAGCAGATGAACTGAATAAACTTAATTAACAGAACAAAACGTGACTGGAGAAAAACAGAGACTCTTGAACACAAACTAGAAAAACATGAAACAAAAGCATAACCAGATCCGAAAACCCAAACTTGACAAAACATGAACAAGACGACAAAACAAAAGCATGACCAGGAAAATAAACAGAAACATGATTCAAAACTTGAACAGTGAAAAACATAAGGAAAAACCCCAAAACCAAAAACCAAACAACCCTACATCATGACATAACATTAATCAATTGTAAAGCATGAATAAAAAGAATGAAGTGATGGTTTTGCAACTGTGTTTTAAAGTGAATGCTGAAAGCTGAAGAATGAAATGTGTAATACTGTGTAAAGTTTAAAACTGAGCAGATTAAGGAAAAATTGGAGGATGACAAGGAGTGACGAGAGCCAGCTGCATGCCGACAGCGACAGGAGGATGCGACTATAGACCAGCATGGCCATTATTAGCATCTCCAAGGCTGAGAAGCAGAATCAGTAGGTCACAATGACCATGACTAAAGTATTGAGCAATAATCAAGAAGCTGAGCTGAATAGGTTGTGCAATAACTAAGCGCTATAAAAACAATGCTGAGAGCAGAAATAGGGTTGTTTCCTCGCAGAAGACCAGCAAACAAGTTCAGACGGAGAAAATAAGCTTGGATGGAAAAGGAACAGAGACACAGCCCCACTGATCGACTGCATTAACAAAGAAGATCAACCCGTGAGCCCAGAAAGGACTGTGCCTCAAAATTAAGAATCTGATTTCATCTAAAGCCTTTTTATCCAGACAACAGAAGTGAACTTGATCGGTGAACAGTTTCAGGCTTCTGGAAGTCCTGAATCAACTTCATTTATGTCCCCGGGTTTCCTTCAACTCTTCAGCCTCTGGAAACTACTGTCTTCAGAGACAAATAACAAAGATCCTGCTTAACCATCAAAGCCTGGAACATCAGTGCCTGCCACTTAAAGGAAGAAGACTGAAGATTAAGTCGTATTCCCTTCAAGAAACCACTCGTTGTTACCAGAAGAATTCTTCTCCATCAGGTGCGTGGATGAGCCTCCGTCTTCAAAGCCTCTCCAAACTCACTAGTTTCAGCATCAGGGAAAGACAGGTTGAGTTGATTGATTCATTTCTATTATTGAAATTATTTTGTGTTGCCGAATTTAAGCTTTTACTGACCCCTGCAAGAGCGTTACTAATTAAAGAAAGCATTTAAAATTCTAGTTAAATCATGGACATTCAATTATTTGAGTTACCGTATTGTTGGTTTTTCATTGGTGGTAAAAAGTCTTGTTGCCTGGTTCTAAGACATTTTAGGAGGTTTTTATAGGTTGCCTTAGTCAAGTTTGTTAAAACAGCGCCCTTGGGGCTCGTGCTGAGCTACTAAAATTAACCTAGCCCATATACCAAGAGCCAGTTGTAAATTAGGGAATGAGCAGCTGTGAACAAAAGTGACTGTCGAAGGTGTGGATGACTGCGAGAGGCTACTCGGTCGCCCGGACCTCCAGTAGAAGAAGGGCGAGACTTTTGGATGAAGGCTGTCAGAGGCCAGGCGAGTCAATTCCCGACACCAGCTTAAACAGAACTTTCAGTAAACCTACTTAGTAAGATCTTTCAGGTTTAGGGAAGTCCGGACCGTTGGATGGAGAGCTGGATTGAGCAATCCCTTTAGACATGGGGAAGTAGGAGGGAGGGGTTAGCTCATCGGACAACGAAAGGTGATAAAGGGGCCCCAGAAGAAGGATGCTCAGCAGAGAGACGTGTCTGCCTGAGCACCCTGGACCGACAGCCTGAAAGGGAGTAAGGTTGTCTGTGACTGATAAGGCACAACCCTTGCAGTAACTGCATAAGAGTGCAGGTGAGGATAGGGCTTTATTGAGGGTAGAATGACCAAACCCAAACAGTAAAGCTAGTAGCCAAATAGTCTTAATCCATCCCTACTCGAAGGATCCTCGAGAGGCTTTGGAGACGGACAACTCGAGACGACAACGACATAGTGATGGACGAAGAGAGTGAAAAGCATGAATGGACGGAGCGGGGAGCTGAAGGACCACTCCCGTCAACAGAACAACCGACATCAACACAGTTAGAGTTACACCGCTTACCTACCGAGGTGCTGCTAGGTGGGGACAGATGTTCAACATGGGTTCCATCGGTAAAGAAAATGTTCTTCAGTTTCAACAAAGAGCAATCGAAAGAAGCACTAGAGAGTGAGCTAACAGATCACCTCCAAAGAGATGACATATTTTATTGTTCAGAGATAAAATATGGATATAGACTTGTCGTGGTGCCATGCCCCAAGGCAGTCCAGAAGAAGGAAGAAATTGGTCGATAGTTACGTTGGTCGACAGGGTTTATTGAACTATGGGGACTGGGGAAACTGATGTCACTGTACAGTCCATCCGAGAAATATGACCCGATCGTAAAGATGGTTTCTAGGGAGTCTGGACTAAATGGGTACCTCACAAGCCCCAACACCAGAGCCACGGCAAGGTTAAAAGAGTATGAACCGGAGATCAGAAGGATGAGCCAGTTCAAAGAAAAGCTCCGAGCCATGCAAGATGATGACAAAGAGAGTTTGCTTGAGGAGTGTAGTGACTCTGGACCGAACGGGTACCCTACAAACCTCGACATCAGAGCCCCGGCAAGCTTAAAAGAGTATGAAAAGGAGATCAGAAAAAGGAGCCACTTCAAAGAAATGCTCCGAGCCATCCAAGACGGTGACCAAGTGGGTTTGCTTGAGGAGTGTAGTGAGTCTGGCAGACCGGATCCAAGAAAAGACCACAGAGCTCACTTAGAGATACCAACTTATGATTTAACTGAAGAAACAGAGAGTGAAGAAGAGGGCATCGAGTCAGACCAAGAGCAAGACCAAAGAAAAGCTGAACCCAGCCAAGGACCAACTATTACCCCATTCATCACAAAGCCGAAGGATGACCTACTTCAACAGATTGCTCTGGCCAGACAAAAACTGCAAGACACTGCCAGGCAGAGCCCACTTGTCAGCTGCCCTCAAGCGCCATAAGGGAAGCCTCCAACATATGGCCAACACCCCAAGCCACAGGGAACATGACCCCACACAAAGTAAAGTAAGAGACCTTACCTTCCAGTATGAACAAGAAGCCAAAGAAAACAGTGCCAGTAACCAACCCAAAATGACAAGAAAGATGGATTTTGAAGGAAAAGAGCCAAGAAAGGTTAGTCAGAAGTCAGACAGAGTCATGATGAGGAAAGTCCTGGAGCCGATGCCCACAGATGCAAGACAAATTTCCCTACAAATCGGGACTCGACTCTACCAAGTTATCGGAGACCCCTGGGACATAGAGGGAGATGGACTTTTAGTTTTCACAAATGACAACTTCAAGATCCACAATACCAAATTCAGAAAGAGGTTAAGGGTCCAGGCAGGGGATGATTACAAACAAGAGGTTCGAGAGCTGAGGAAACAAGTGAGCCAGAACAAAGCAACCAAAGTGCATCTGACTAGTGGGGCCGACCTCGCTTATTATACTGTAATCCACTCTCCCATTGCCGCTAACAAAAAGGGTGAAGACTTGAAAGAGTACAGAGAGAAAATGTGGGTAGCCCTGGAAGAAGGACTGAATGCTGCCATCAACCACGGCCTCAGAAGGGTAACAATATGCCTAGACGGACTGAGATCGCATAACCTGCCATGGGAGTCGGCAGAAAAAGTAATTGTTGCAACAGCACACCATGTAGTCAAGAATCTGCTGACAGATGCCTCACTGACCGAAATAGTCATTGTCACTTCCCTTAGCCAGCATGAGAGTCGGAGGAAGAGAGAGATGGCCTTAGTAGAAAGGATGGATGAGAAGAAGCCGAAAGATCCTCCTCAATCAGAGATATCAAGAATCAAACAAGGCAGTGAAATCAAACCACACCCTGATGAAAAACGCTACCTGCATAAGAGTGAGACCAACCAAGTGTAGAGAAAAGACCAAAATCAGCAAAGAGGGACGCAGCTGCCCCTTCAACCTCCGTGCTGGCTGTGGAACGTAGCCTAGCTAGTTGCAGCCTGGAAGATGTAGATGAAACAGAGCAAGTTCCAACAAAAGATTTAAAAGCAAAGAAGAAGATAAGACAAAGTCTAGCCCAAGAGGAGCTCCTGAGTCCATTTAAAATTGAGCCCTTGAACCCAGAAAGAGAAGATAGTGAAATCAGTGGCTCGGAAGAAGAAGAACCATCAGAACAGGAGACCTCTGGGGCAGAGAGTGATGACAGTGAAAGCCTGTTTTTAATCCCAGTGCAGCCGGCAACCCCTCACAAGCCACTCAAAGTAGGACAGAGAAAAGGGGAAAAGAAAGCAGTGGAGGTGTTTGACATCTACCGGGTCTCAGAAAGAATTGCCAGAGACCTGACATGGGGGCCGGTTCAAGCGAATGATGGCCGTCGAGCGTACATACCAAAAGCTGGACAGAGAGACTATCACATCCCGGCTGTATGGGCTGACCGCCTGGAAGACAAAGTCGAACTCAGGGTAAAAGCAACAGTTGGAGAATGGGCCAACATCCTAATGATGCCATCATACCACACCCTAGCAACTTATCAGCCCCTGACCAGCAATTTCAGATCTGCTTATATTGGAGTTGTGCATGATGTGATGTTAAGAAGACTAAAGAAAGCCCCATACAAGTATGCACAAGAGATCGAGCGACAGGTTGATGAGCTGTCAGCCGAGGAAGAAGAGGAAGAACCTCCACTGCCATCAGCAACACGCTCCACAAGCAAGCCTATAAGGAAAATGTTTGAACAACACACGGCATCCAGCCCTGAAGCTGATGTTTTTCGTGAGTACAAAAAGATCAAGACCTTAGTTAGAGAGAAAAAATCAGAAGAAAGTAATGGAGATTACTTCAAAGATGTGTGGCCAATGATTACCAATGCTACTGAACGTGATGAAGCTAAAAAGTTGTGGCTGAGCCATGTAACAGCCCATCCTTTAGACAACCAAGGAACAGCTCAAAGCCATTATAGGAGGTTGGTGTTGGAAGACATGGGTGATGAAGACTCCCAGATCAAAAGAGCTGCGCATGGGTGGAGGTCAGCGTCTTGCACCGGTGTGGCATGTGCTTAAGCAAACAATCTCACCAGCTAGATATGTGAAAGCCCTCCGAGAAGTAACCAAAGGGAGGAAAGGAGAGATAGCTTTTGCCAAAATGCCGATGCAGGCTACAACAGTTCCACAGATGGATCAAGCAGTGATTTCTTATGATCTGGAGCAGCAGTTTTATGAAGAAAGAAGAAAGAAAGAGGCAGGACAAGGGGCCAAACCACCAACTAAGGCCAGTGTGAAAGCTCCAGCCAACCCCCCTAACAGACCACCACTCCAGAGAAGAGAAGAACCGCAAAGAAGATTTTACGGATCACCAGCATCGCAAGGCCCACAAAAGAAAAACACCTTTCTCCCTAGAGAAGAGTACGACAAACTGTCCTCTGAAGAAAAGAAGGCCCTTTTCGAGTCACGCAGATCAGGGACCGGGGGGTCTGCCAAGTAATGATGACACGGCCACGAGTCACCCTGGAAAATGCCTACTGGAAGGGGGACGAAATCTACACAGAAGTGGGAGAAGAACCCTATCTAGTGGACACCGGGGCTGAGGTATCCATGACTCGCAGAGGCCTAAAGACAACAGGATACCTTACGGTCCAATTTGCCAACGGGACCGTAGAAGAGATGCCGTATGGAACTTGGCAAGGAATTATTTGGGTGAAGGGTCCATACAACCTCATCACCGTTACAGACTTGAAAGAACTCAACAAACCATGGGGAAAGCACAGCTCTCTATCTCAAAGGCTGTGTCATGATTTTTACAGCCGACTTAACCCACATGCAGAGACTCTCAGAGAACTTTGTAAAAGGAATACGTTTTTATTGAAAGATTGATCAGGAACAACAGGAGCGACGAGTCTAATCTTCCTTACTGTGAAAACACAAAGAGAAAAGATAAATAGCTGAACCTCAGAAACATGAACCAACATAAACGTATCTTACTGGAGATTCCGGAATAACCCGCCAGGGAGAGAATAAATGTCAGGAAAGGAGTTCAGCTTGCCATGCACAGACTAGATCAGGAAGTAGCCTTAGCCACTACGGAGGACTGGAACATATCAGGTAGGATTCACACCTGGAACAGGTAACAAAGCAAGTTAGAGTTCGCAACAACAGATCCTTCAAAAGATATCCATGGTAAAAATCATGCAAAGATTTCAGAGCTGGCCAGAAATTACCACGGAGGCAAAAACACTCAGGCGCCGAGGTGTTGGCAACCTTCCTCTATATGCTTCCCAGCTGATGAGTAGATGCACAACACCTGTCGCCTCAGGTACACTCCTACTGGCGGCACCTAGTGTCGAAAAGGTATAAGCAGCAGAACTCCAAATCCTGACACCGTGAAGTTGGAACCGAGGAGCTTGACTGAAAAGTTGGTCAGCTGTGAAGATAAGGACTTCATGCTGAAAGTAAGCAATGAAAATGGGGGGTTAGTAAGGTTGTGGAGTTACACTTTGTCATCTGTAGAGAAGAAATTCCCCCAAGAAGAAAAAGAGTTAGCAGTGCTTGCTAGATACTGGAGCACCTTAAAAGACCTAGCACAAGGACAACAGATTAAAGTCATCACTCAGAGCCACGTCCACAAGTATCTCAGGAAAGGGACGGTGGAAAGTACAAAAGCAACAAATACAAGGTGGGGAAGATGGGAATACATCCTGCTGGACCCCGACCTTGAGATTGGCCCAGCACAACCAGCCAACAAGAAAACACCCTTAGAGCCGCCTGTGACAGAAAGGCCGCCACAGTGGATCCTATACACTGATGGGTCGAAGAAAGGACTGGATCAGATGGCCTACTGGGGGTTTATTCTCAAACAGCACGGTCAAGAGAGGTGCCGCCAGAAAGGTAAAACTCCCGGTAGTGCACAGACGGGAGAAGTGACAGCAGTACTGGAAGGAATGTTAGAGTTGATGAAGAGAAGAATCAAGACAGCAAAGATAATCACAGACAGCCACTACTGTGCACAAGCTTTGCACGAAGACTTATCCATTTGGGAAGAGAATGGATTTGAAAGCGCCAAAGGAAAGTTAGTGGCCCATCCTGACCTGTGGAAGAAGATCGCCGAGTTGAGAATGAGCCTGGAACTTGAAGTGGAGCACCAGAAGGCTCATACCCGACAAGGGGCTCACTGGCGTGGAAACGATGAGGTGGATTGCTATGTCCAACAGAGAAAAGTTGTCTTTGTTGGGATCGGGAAGTGGGACAGAACGCCACAAGGATGGGCGGTCCCTGAAGAGTACATGGATGAGGTAGTACGGAGCGTGCATGAGGCCTTAGGACATGCAGGCGTGCTGCCTACCCATAAAGAATTGCAGGACCAGCACCTCTGGATCCCTATGAAACACATCCACCGCGTACTACGGGACTGTGAAGTATGTGGTCAATACAACACAGGATGCCATGGACAGCGGCTGGAAGGTCTGACCATCAAGAGCACCATCCCCTGGGGCTCATTGTGCATGGATGTCGCAGGCCCCATGGGGATAACAGGGAACAAAGGTGAGAAATACCTCCTGGTGCTAGTAGACTCAATGTCAGGGTATGTAACTGTAAGAGCAGCAAGGAGAGCCAACGGCAGCAGTGTCGTTGCCATGCTGGAGTAAGTCTGTAGTTCCCTTGGGGTGCCTAATGAACTGCGAACAGACAATGGGACTCATTTTCGCAACGCACAGGTTGACCACTGGTGCCAGAGACATGGAGTAATGAGAGTTTACTCTCCACATACACTCCCCAAGCAAATGGAGTGGTGGAACGCACCATAGGTCTGGTGAAAAACTGGATAGCAAAAAATGCTAATTCTCGTGACTGGAGCACCAAAGCTGTAGAAATAGGGCAAGCACTGAATGACAGACATCGAGTCAGTAGGCCCTTCCCTGCGGCAGAACTCAACCAACGACCATTTTCTTCACAAGAAGTGGGGCGGAGCTCCAATGAGAAAACAGGGAAGCCAACTCCTAAGGTGCCATTCCATGAGGGACAACGAGTGTGGGTGAGAGCACGAGATCACCCTGTGTCGAAAGCAGTGAAACCCAAGTACGACACCACTGACATTGTGAAGCAAGTATTAGATCGTAACACAGTGTTGTTACAGAAGAGAGGGATCCAAGGAGTTGAACAGCTCAAACCACTTCTCAGCTAAGGATAACCAGAAACCGGAGAGATGGCCAGTGAACCAAGCACCACCCTACATCAGACTGGCCACTGTATATGGGGTGGACCCGTTGGATGGAGAGCTGGATTGAGCAATCCCTTTAGACATGGGGAAGTAGGAGGGAGGGGTTAGCTCATCGGACAACGAAACTGTGCTTAGGTCTATGTTTTCCTTTATTGTTAATTAGTTCCACCTGTCCCTTATGCCTCCATGTCTCCTTGCCACACCTGTTCTTCGTTCCTGTGATTACCTGCCTTTGTTTACTCCCTGTATATTAGTTGGTCTGTGTTCTTTGTTCCCCGCTGGTTCCTCCGTCACTATTCCTCGTTCACTACCCCTGTTTATGCTCAGTTTTGCTACGGTACAGATTTGTGTACACATGTAAGTTTTTGGCTCGACTCATGTTTGTACATGCTGTGATTATGTTACGTTTTGGAGACCTTTAATTAAACTGTCATTATGTCTGAATGAAGCAGTTATGTACAGTACCTGACAGCGAACTTGGTAAAATGAAAGGAAAATTACCTCAAACAGAAGCAACCCTATAACAGTATGTTTGAAAAAGCGTGTTTTAATGGGCCAATCAAAATCGAGGATACAGCCTAATTAAAACTCTGTAGTAGGATCTGAAAGCAGCTGTGCAGAGTGTATCTCTGAAAACTTAAATGAACTCCAGAAGAACTGTAAAAAATACTTGTCCAGAATTCCTGAAAGACATTTTAAAAGACAAACTGGGTCACACAGAAAACAAGTACATCAGGTTTTGATGTTACATGTGGTTCTACAAGCTAATGCATGATGGGGGGTACTTACATTTTTCACACATTTTGACTTTCTTTTATAAATTATGGCTTGTAATCTAGGAATTCAACACTCCTACAGCAAAGACTGTTCACGGTTCCTAACTACTGCATTACGTTTGTAACACATTTAGTTCATATGAGAAGATCATTGTTAGGGGCCGTAAGTGACCCCAGATTTCTATCAAATAATAACAAACTCATTCAATGAATTAGAATATTATTGAAAAGTTAATTGACGTCAGTAACTCAATTCACTAAGTAATACACATTACACATTATCAGACCAATAAAAATATTTTTATTACAGAAACATGGGCTAAATGAAAAGTATGTTTCAAACCTGATTAAAGGTTGCAATGGTCAAACAGTACTTTTAATCCGACAAACGAGCCACATTGGAACGCATATTCTAATTTATTAAATCTGACTGTATAGATGTCTAAGGTATTTCTTATCTAAATGTGGCAAACATAGTTGATGTGAAAGGTTTTACAACTGACACAGATGTTGTTTCTCACAACTTTTGTGCTTCAGTTTTACACTGAAGTACAAAAGTTCAGGTGAGTGAGCCCATTCCTTGGATAACCCGCAGTCCCATCTTTTCCTCTCCGGAGAGTTTTTTCTTGTCCACTTCCCTCGCAGTTTGAAGGGTGCCTAATGAGAGAAACTTACTGTACCACAGTCCTCTGCAGTACCATCTTGATCTTTCCAGCAGAACTTTAGAATATCAGTAATTCTTTTTCCTGGTGAGAAGTTGCTTCTATGTGCCTTTCTTGATATCTGCAGTATCCAAAATCTCTCCTACCTGCCTGCTGTCATTTTTAGCAAGCTCTGCAACTTTGGTAACCTGAGCCTCTATCTTCAAAAGCAGACATCTCTTGGGGTTGATGGGCTTTCTTGAGGCTTTTCTCACTCTCCTTAAGGTTCTTGATGAGTCAATGAATGTTTGATTTGGGTGCAATTATATTATTCATCCCTTTTGATGCAAAGCAATGATGACAGCATATGCTACTGTCCGAGCTACCACACCCTGTTGGCGGTCAGACGCCTCGGAGCGCCTCCGGTCCTTGGTCCCCAGAAGAAATCACACACTCTATCTAAAGACTTTAAATGAACAACTCTCAAACAGTTTCTAACTTTTAGCTCCTTTAATCTAATTTAAGGCAGAGGAATGATTACAGAGATCAGCGCTGAGGCTCCCATCCCGGACCGTCGCAGTCTGTAAAAGGATGATGAAGAGCCTCGAAAGAAGGTCACATATAGTTTTTATATCTGGCACTCCAATGCAATGGATGTGCCCTCCCTCAGTGATTATCAGTAGACTATGTGTCACCATTGTGGTGTCTATCTGTTAGATTGTGTAGTAGCGGGTGTCCATACTTAATCTAAGTGTGCTGTGGCTTTCTAATCAAACCAGTTGCTCCACTATCAACCGCAGCCTCAGGTCGTTCATGACAAACCTTGGGCCATTTATCCTTGTACTGTATGTTTATGAGCATTCTTATCCTATTCTGACAAAAGGGAAACATTACTTCACTATGGTATAAATGGGAAAAACAGCTATGAGCATATTAATAAAGGTTATTCCTAACAACCCCCCTGATGAGGTGTCATTCAAAGGCACCTCACTAATTTAGATCAGTTAACCCCCTAGGCACTGGGTAGTGGACTACCTGCAACTGGGTACCCACCCCCCGAAACAATCATTCAACCTTGTATGTGTGTGTTAAATCTATATTTGACCAGGGAATCTCCTTCCAGCTGTCATGTGGTTCCCACAGCTCACACAGTTTTACTATAGAAATCCTTCTCCTCTCTGTGATTTTTTGATTTTTTGAATTACCAGGACTACTCCTTCAGCTTAACCCAACAAATAGAAAATTTTTATTGTTAATTTCTGTTATCACGTTCCTCTGTTGAAGTAACCCAGCCCACTCAAACATTATGAAACAGGTTCCACATCATTGTATTTTGTTAGTTGAAAGCAAAAGGATGAGTTAATCTTACATTATGACATTATGGTTACTGGAATAAATTAATTTAATTCCACAAGCACATTTATGATGTGTTAACTGGAAATGAAATGTTAAGTCAAAAGATATCCAATTGAACCTATTCATATGTTCTTCCTCAGTTGTTTCTGATTTCTCTGAGGTTTCCTTCGGAGGACGTCTCTTCCTTCCTGCAATATGATCTGCTTACCTTAGTTTTGCCCTCATCCAGAGTTCCATTTGTTTCTCCCGTTGGTTCTTTGGTTAGAGCCTCATGTGTGTTATGAGACATAAACTTCACAGCAGATTAAAATCTTTGAACATGTCAGTTGCCCTCTCTGTGAATCCAGACTGGGTGCACACCCCGACTGAAGAGAGGCTGTCAGCAGCTCATGGGGAGTTAAACCCATGAGCTCAGTGGGTGATGATCTGATATAAAACATCACCAAGGGCAGCACATCCAGCCACTTCATTTTTGTATCAGCACAAACTTTAGCCAAATGTTCTTTGATTTGTGTGATTAGCTCTCTCAGCCGACCTGGTGAAAGTGTCAAGCACATCTCTACATCCTTTCACTCTGTTGTCAGCACCCATAAAATCAATAACAATTTCCTTTAGGGCTTGTTGGGAACAGGAAATGCTCCAATACCTGTTTTCATGAGAATCTTATATGTAGATAATATAACAGTCATCTTCTCACCTTTAACCAAAAATCATATTTATATTGTAACCTATTTAGTTGCTACTTTATTGTCCGTTAACTAGTAGCCAAAGTTAGATTTGTTCAAACTGTTATTTTCCATAAATATTTTTGAAATCATCCTCAGAACAAAGTATTTATATCATTTACCATGAAGGTGTCCAGTGTTTTGGACAACCTACTTTTCAAGCGCGTTGATAATTTGATTATATCTACCTAAATTAGACCTTTAGCGTCCTTCCCCGTAACCTCTACCCCCAATACTAGATAAATGTAATTTGCATATTCTATACAACCTTAATCATACCATTATTTAGTTATTTATTCCTGTTAAACATTTGATCACTATAACCAGTCATTTTTCCCAATAAATTCATTTCCATTTTTTCCATCCTATGATTATTATTACTTTTTGTTTTTTCTGAAGTCTAAAGGTTAGTCAGACAAACATTTGAGACAAACATTGAAACAGAAATTTAGACAAACACTTAAGACACACAACACATGCCAGCTTCAGCCACCCCTCTTAAAGAAGATTGGGCAGCCAAATCTTTTACGTTCAAATTATTCAACCAGAAACATATGGCAGAATGACAGGTTCTATTTGGTTCTGTTCCCATTCCAAAGAGAATTTAGATCCAATTTCACCTCAAAAAAAATGTATAAGAAATGTAAGTTTTCACCCTCTGAAACTAAAACCCAGAAAATTGTTCCAACTTGCGAGCATCTGAACACATCTAGGGAACACAGACATTAGAGAAAAACAAACCTGGTGCACTGTAAAATGTTCATTAGTTGTCTGAACACAACTATGAATCAAAACCCAAAACAAATAATGAGCTCACAGAAACTAAAACATACCATTTGATCTATGAACCTTTCACTCATGTGGCCCATATCATTCATCATTCATACCTTGGGCCTTCATTCATTCCTCTCACATCCTTCTCAACCACACGTTTTCAACCCTAAACACAATCTTTCGATTCCTATTGTTCCTGAACCCCAGAGATCTTCTGTCCTAAGTAATAATGTGTCAATAGACCCATTTGTCGGGCTGGTCCCATCCACCTTTTCAGGCCTTCCTCACCTAGGAGGAAAATAAATGTTTAGGGTTATCACTCACATCATCAGGCAAATATAGTGGGACGACTCTTCATCAACCTTTCAAGAGAAATCAAGAGTGTTGTAACCGGCAATGCCTAAAAATAATTTGATCATACAGCCATCCCAGTACAACAAATTAACACGAACAAGAAATCACAAACTCGGGTAGTGAAATCAGCATTTTTCTTTCTTTCACCATCTTCACTTCACAACACACAATCATATTGGTACATTGTTATTTCCATTATTATTTTATACAAAGAAGACAAAAATAAACGACATGGTAGTCTTGCTGTGTACCAGCTTATGAAGGAATAAAAGAAGATAAAAAGCAAATAGATTAGTTATAAACAGAATCATTTCGTTCAGAAAAAGGAAAGGATAGCCCACCTTTGTAGCACCTGGTGGTCTGACACAAGAACTATGGATACTTGGCCTCTTGTTACCCTTTTTGCAGCATCAAGTAGTGAAAGTTGAAAATTTATTTGTACTTCTGTCTACCACAATGAACCTATTTATGCATAAATAATGGCTGTGCCATCTAAACATTATAAGTTAGGTTTTAGTTAAGTTTTCACTCCAACTTTCCGTTCATTTTCTTATCATCATTCTATTCTTACCTCTGTTGTTTGATTTTCCGTACCATTGTAATCTTTTTCCTCATGTACATTGCCTTGAGTGCCTTGTTGCTGAAAAGCGCTATATAAATAAACTTGACTTGACATAAATCGGTATGTATAATCCACCTGGGATTTTATTGTTTTTAATTAAATCAACTATCATTTAACGCAACTCCCACTTTTGGTGAAAACCAAGTTTTAAACATAGGACAATAATTTTAATCTTGTTAGAAGGCAATGGTAGGTTTATTCTTTTCAAATTATATAAAGTTAACAGAATTTTTCCTCCTACTATAAGTCTTAAATGAGTGAAAGTTTTTCCAATTTTAATCACTGCCATTATTTGTTGTACAGTTTTCAAAAAATCATCTTTTGGAGTCAGATAAAATCTGAGTCTAACTGGTCGAGCTAAAATCCTAAATTTAATATTGTTTGAAGCCTGTTGTCTTAAAATTGTCACATTATCGTTCTGTAGCTCGTAAAAGAGTTTTCCACAACTGGTGCTGCCAATCCTAGAACGCGCTGATGTTATTTATGGCCATGCCACAGAAACTAATTTTCATCCTCTCAAATTTTTAAATACTCCGTATTTAGAAATACTTAATCCAATTTAATTCACAATATGGCCTGAGAAATACTGATCAGTTATCTTTTAGTGTTTTACATCAAGAATCAGGAAAAATTTGATGTTTTGCATTTCAGTTTAAAGCTACAGGTCCTTCTCAAAATATTAGCATATTGTGATAAAGTTCATTATTTTCCATAATGTAATGATGAAAATTTAACATTCATATATTTTAGATTCATTGCACACTAACTGAAATATTTCAGGTCTTTTATTGTCTTAATACAGATGATTTTGGCATACAGCTCATGAAAACCCAAAATTCCTATCTCACAAAATTAGCATATCATTAAAAGGGTCTCTAAACGAGTTATGAACCTAATCATCTGAATCAACGAGTTAACTCTAAACACCTGCAAAAGATTCCTGAGGCCTTTAAAACTCCCAGCCTGGTTCATCACTCAAAACCCCAATCATGGGTAAGACTGCCGACCTGACTGCTGTCCAGAAGGCCACTATTGACAATCTCAAGCAAGAGGGTAAGACACAGAAAGAAATTTCCGAACGAATAGGCTGTTCCCAGAGTGCTGTATCAAGGCACCTCAGTGGGAAGTCTGTGGAAAGGAAAAAGTGTGGCAGAAAACGCTGCACAACGAGAAGAGGTGACCGGACCCTGAGGAAGATTGTGGAGAAGGGCCGATTCTAGACCTTGGGGGACCTGCGGAAGCAGTGGACTGAGTCTGGAGTAGAAACATCCAGAGCCACCGTGCACAGGCGTGTGCAGGAAATGGGCTACAGGTGCCGCATTCCCCAGGTCGAGCCACTTTTGAACCAGAAACAGCGGCAGAAGCGCCTGACCTGGGCTACAGAGAAGCAGCAGTTGCTCAGTGGTCCAAAGTACTTTTTTCAGATGAAAGCAAATTCTGCATGTCATTCGGAAATCAAGGTGCCAGAGCCTGGAGGAAGACTGAGGAGAAGGAAATGCCAAAATGCCAGAAGTCCAGTGTCAAGTACCCACAGTCAGTGATGGTCTGGGGTGCCGTGTCAGCTGCTGGTGTTGGTCCACTGTGTTTTATCAAGGGCAGGGTCAATGCAGCTAGCTATCAGGAGATTTTGGAGCTCTTCATGTTTCCATCTGCTGAAAAGCTTTATGGAGATGAAGATTTCATTTTTCAGCACGACCTGGCACCTGCTCACAGTGCCAAAACCACTGGTAAATGGTTTACTGACCATGGTATCACCGGGCTCAATTGGCCTGCCAACTCTCCTGACCTGAACCCCATAGAAAATCTGTGGGATATTGTGAAGAGAACGTTGAGAGACTCAAGACCCAACACTCTGGATGAGCTAAAGGCCGCTATCGAAGCATCCTGGGCCTCCATAAGACCTCAGCAGTGCCACAGGTTGATTGCCTCCATGCCACGCCGCATTGAAGCAGTCATTTCTGCAAAAGGATTCCCGACCAAGTATTGAGTGCATAACTGTACGTGATTATTTGAAGGTTGACGTTTTTTGTATTAAAAACACTTTTCTTTTATTGGTCGGATTAAATATGCTAATTTTGTGAGATAGGAATTTTGGGTTTTCATGAGCTGTATGCCAAAATCATCCGTATTAAGACAATAAAAGACCTAAAATATTTCAGTTAGTGTGCAATGAATCTAAAATATATGAATGTTAAATTTTCATCATGACATTATGGAAAATAATGAACTTAATCACAATATGCTAATTTTTTGAGAAGGACCTGTACATCAGCTTGGAATACTTTGCCTCACTTACTTAGCTGTATCACTATATCTATTTATATTTCTAAGTTGTCTTTACTTACTTTATTGTAAAACATCTTGCTCTTGCTTTCAGTAAGAACAAAGGTTAATTTATTCTGGACTTAATCCTCACAGATGTTAATAATCCTCAAGATGTTAATAAGACCTGTCACTACTGGTATTGTGTCATGATAGTTAGGCTTAAATAAAGTCAAAATCAGGTCGAAGGACATTGGATCTTTCCTGCAAATGTTTCTGTTTAGCCATGATAAAGCTGCTGTCTTTTAATCATCTGGTTCCATAACAATGTTTGTGGTATTCATCAGCAAGATTATAACGTCTCTGAATGTTCTATTCTAATCTAGCTTTATTTAGATCTATCTATATTTTCTAATGCAGTAAGTCCTTATTATATGGGGTCACTAGTTTGTATTAGTTGTTAATATTCTAATAATGCGAAGTGCTAATTTCATTAGCTCTAGTGCTTATTTTAATCTCTTTCCATACCTCGATTGGTCTCTTATGTGTAGTGTAGGCATCAAAAAGGGTCAGAGTATTGTGTTCATTTAATTGTGAATGTAAGTATTGTGCCGTAAATGCCCTTTTTAAAAATCTGGTTCAATTACATTTAACTGTAACTGAGTCCTGTGGAAAAAACTCACTCCTCATCCGTTTAGAAGGCTTAATGAAATTGATGAACACAAAAAAGAAGAGCATGTTATGTCTTATAATCTTATTAAGTCTTGCTACGTTTTATAAACACCCTGTACAATTTCCCTTTTAATTATACTTTATTTCAAGTAATTAAAGTTTGTTTCAGTTAACTCAAGTTTTCTCCATTTCAGTCCAGTCCAGTAATTATGTTAAGGTGCATTTCATCTTGTGTTAAATTTGACTCTGATTTGATCATTCTGTGAACCTAGAAAAAGTCCAAACATCTGTTAAAATCATGTTTTGAGAGGAAAGATTGTCCCTTTCTGGCACCTTCCTTTGTTTCATCATAAATAACTGACCTAATATTGTTATGGTACTGTTCAGGATCAGACCTGCTCTTGTAGTCTCTAATTATTATTGTAGCAACCCTTAGGTGGCATATAGATAATACCTTATTTAATAAATGACACTGAGCATCAGACAGTTTAAAATGTTTTTACCCTTCAAGCAGGCGGTCCATGGCCTGGTCAGGACTGGTTCCCCAGTTTACCTCTTGCTTGAACTGTTTCCCCAGACCTAAAAACTCAAAATTCCAATTAGTTTCATATCAGAAAACAATTTAAATTAAATGTATATTGCCACATATCCCTAGTTTTTTACATAACATGAAACAGACATTCATTTCACAAAAACAGACAAAATGGACAGACATTGGCCACATAAAAATTTGATTACCCTGTAAATACCAAATTTTAGACTGGAACCATTTTGTGTCACTTAATGGTTAAAAATAATTTCTTACCATTTTCTGGTGACTCGACAATTATTTCGGGACCCAAACAAGCTCCATCAAACTATTGTTTTAACTTGTTAAAAGCATCTTTGTGGGTGAAACTTGCTAATATGATTCTCGTCCCTGTCTCCAAGCATTGCTTGTAGACAAGAAGCAGGGAACTCATTTTCTAGTGATGTCTCAGTCATTCTCTCACTTCAAACACACGTTCACACACTCTGGCCAACCAGGCGGTTCAGCACCGTTTCCTGGTCCAAATGAGAGCTTATTTCGTTGTCTCTCAGACACCAAAGCTTATTCACAGCAGAGTTTATTCAGTGAGCTAGGGTCTGTTAGTTTAGCATGTAGCAGTCAAAGTCCGTCAGTGTAATGTGTCCCCCGTCACTTCCGTCAGCTCACTCACACACATTCACACTGGCCTGTTGATGTTACACTTTTATCCAAAAAACATATTTATACAAAAAAGGAGCCAACAGCTTTTGAATTTTTCTTAAGGAACAATTATGAGAGCCATTTAAACTCAAGACCCCCTCTCAGCGGCACTTTCGGGTTCTTTAAGAGAACCGCAGGACCTTGAAACCATGCTGAGGATGCGCATTGTTATCGAACATTTTAGTGCCTTGCTTGATTTGCTCCTTGATACTCTACAGGAACTGACAAAAGTATTAGAACCCCTCAGTGTTGTTCCATTTTTCTCTTGTTTAGTCTTAGAATAATGGTTTCTCAGCCATTTGCTTGTACCAGTGTGAGATAATATGTATGCCACACTGTTAAGATTATGTCTAGGACAACAGGTTTCTCTCTCTGTTTCTCTCTGTCTCTGGGTCTCATGAGAATTACCTTGAAAACTGTTGTAGCTCATAAGGAGAACCTTTTCTTTGTCTAGTCAGAATGATTTGGCAGCACTACTGAGAGCATCTCCAATGCTGTAAAAAATCCTTCTCTCTTGCAAGATTATAATAAAGCTGATTCTGAGTGACAATCATTGGTCTCTGTCTTGGTAAAAACAAATTTTTCTACAACAGCATCTATCTCTGCATGTTTACTCACAAGGAAGTAAGCAGCTTTAAGGACTTTTAAGAAGTCCAAGGAGCTATTGAAACCTAATACTTCCCCTCGGCAGTATCTTACAGACTTCTTTAACAAGGTCCTGGACCCAACAAACCTTAGCCGAGTTTTTGCGTGCCTCATTCAGGAAGGTCGTTTTTATATTGCGTGCGAGGGAAAACTATCTCACCTTGCATGCAATAAAGGAACTTCAAACCTACTTCCCTTAGACGTTAGCTATCGTTTAGAAGATTGTACCTTTCTTCCCGGGCTGACACTGTTAAAGTCGCACCACTTATTAACGCCTCTTATCACTTATTAATGCGTATGCAACAATTATTCTGAACCATTTCTCTGCCTCCACGAATTACAAAAACAGCTCACTCAGAACTAACAACACAGCCAGAGTGTTTTTACAGGAAAAACACTGGAGATTTTTTAATAGGAATCTCCCTACCTTTTATTTTGCGGCCGCTGCTTTGATGTTTTGTCCTTCTGTGGCAGCCCTATCCAAAAGTGGTTTTCGCTTCGCTGCAATGGATGTGCACTCCCTCAGTGATTGTCAGTAGACTATATGTCACCATTGTGGTGTCTATCTGGTAAGTTGTGTAGTAGCGGGTGTCCATCCTTAATCTAAGAGTGCCGTGGTTTCTAATCAAACCAGTTGCTCCACTATTAACCCCAGTGCCCGAGCCTCTGGTCGTTCATGACAAACCATGGGCCATTTATCCTTGTACTGTGTCGATGAGCATTCTTATCCTATTCTAACAAAAGGGAAACATTAGAACTTATACTTTATATCACTGTAGTATAAATGGGAAAAACAGCGACAAGTCATATTAATAAAGGTTATTCCTAACACTACCTTGGAAGTAACCATGGTTGACAAAAAAAAGGTTTATTTTTTTCTGCAGTGCTCCTTTTCAAATCAACTATTTTGCTCCTTTAGTTCAATCAGAATAGCAGAGATCAGCTACCCTATCATTAACACGTCCCCCTGAGCAAACAATATGATCATTGGAATGATGGTTTAGATCAATGTCTGGCACCACAAAACAGGGCAAAGGAGTAAGTTATGGAAATGTTCCTTAATTTCCATTGACCTCATCTGGTCACTCTTCATAGTTCCTGGAATAAAAACAGTCTCACCATTAAATCTGTAGAAGTAAAGATGGTGAAAAAAAATTTCTGTGAGGCTAAAAATTTTTGGACATGACTGTTTGATAATTGTTTAAATGTTTATAAAATAAAGTTTGTATGAAAGGCTTTGGAAGTTTTGAGACTGGAGTTATGTAAAGAGGGCAGATAATCGCTTGGTCTGGACACTGTACGGATGTTTTTTTTCTCCACAGACAGTAGTAAAAAAAAAAGGGGCGCTACTAATTTTTCCAACTTGAGATACATCTCTTACATCTCTGTAAATTTGGAGTAAGAAAACAGTTCAGTCTTAAAATGTAGATTGTACAGCTTTGTTAGACTGATTGGAGAAACAGATGAATTAATATTCACTAAGCATTGTTTTCAATTCAGTTCAATTCAGTTTATTTAGATAGCGCCAATTCACAACACATTTTGTCTCAAGGCACTTTACAAAGTCAATTCAATCAAATCATAAAAATTTAAAGTTGGGCACATACATGCCAATTAATCCTAACTATGAAACAGTGCAGTCAGATTCAGTTTAGAAGATTTTCTGTCTAAGGAAACCCAGGAGATTTCATCGTCAGTGACTTGCAGCATTCACTCCTCCTGGATGAGCATGTAGAGACTGGACAGTTGCTTGACTTGTGTCGTTGACTTTGCAGCAATCCCTCATACTGAGCATGCATGTAGTGACAGTGGAGAGGAAAACTTCCTTTTAACAGGAAGAAACATCCAGCAGAACGAGGCTCAGTGTGAGCCATCTGCCTCGACCGAATGGGGGTTTGAGAGAACAGAGTAGAGACAAAAAAAGAACATAGCATGGATCAATGAGTACTTTCTATAGGTAACTCAGGAAGTTCAACCTTCCACAGGAGCTGCTGGTCATCTTCTACACTGCCATCATTCAATCTGTCCTGTCTTCATCCATCTCAGTGTGGTTTGGCTCATCCACAAAACAGGACAGGTCCAGACTGCAACGAATAATCAGGACTGCAGAGAGAATAATCAGGGCTTACCTTCCCTCCATCCAGGACTTATACAGGTCTAGGGTCAGGAAAAGAGCTGCTAAAATCTCTGCAGACCCCACACACCCTGCACATAAACTGTTTAGAGCTTTACCTTCAGGCCGCCGTTACTGAGCACTGTTCACTAAAACCAGCCGCCACAGAGACAGTTTCTTCCCCCAGGCTGTTTCTCTGTTGAACATTCAATAGAGTACAAAACAACAGCACACAGATGTTGCAAATGCACCTTTTTATTATATATGTGTATATTGTACATTGTAAATATGTATATTCTGTAATACAAAAACAAAACCAAAGAGCAAAGTGTATCGGAGTCAAATTCCTTGTTTGTATGTATGAACTTGGCAATAAAGCTGATTCTGATCTTTTCGTGGTACGTAGTACCAGACCGTACTGGCTCACTTTCACCCCTGACCATTAGTGACTTTCACTAGTGCTGTTTCAGTGCTATGATGAGCCCTAAAACCTGACTAAAACTCTTCAAGCAGATCATTACTATGTAAATGCTCACATACTTGATTAGCAACTATTTTCTCAAGAATTTTAGATAAAAACGGAAGATTGGATATAGGTCTGTAATTTATTAAATCATCTTGATCAAGCAAAGGTTTCTTAAGTAAAGGTTTAATTACAGCTACCTTAAAAGCCTGTGGTACATATCCATTTACAAAAGATAGATTAATCATATCTAAAATGGGGCTGGTAATCAGAGGGAACACTTCCTTAAATAATTTGGTTGGGATTGGGTCTAACATACAAGATGAAGGTTTAGATGAAGCTAATATTTTTGATAACTCAGGACGCTCCACTGGATCAGAACAGTCCAAACACAAATCAGGTTCTACAATTACCTCGAATGCTGTCTCACTTACTGAGGGTGAAGTAATCATGTTCGGGAGTATCCCAATGATTTTATTTTCAATAGAATCAATTTTATTTAAGAAGAATCCCATAAAGGCATTACCGCTGAGAGCTCGGGAAATGGATGGCTCAACAGAGCTATGACTCTGTGTTAGTTTAGCAACTGTACTAAAGAGAAACCTAGGATTATTCTTATTCTCTTCTATAAATGATGAAAAATAAGCTGTAGGAATCCTCTAGGTGTCTAGAGCGCAATTTTCTCTCCAATTCTCTAACGTTGTGTTGTAAAGTAAGCAGCTCTGAATTAAACCAGGGAGCCAGCCTCCTATGAATAATTACCTTCTTTTTCAGGGGGGCTGCATTGTCTAATGAATCACGCAATGATGAAGTAACACTATGAACAAGATAATCAATTTGTGAAGGGGAAGAAACCAAATTATTGCGCTCATCTGTGTTTTTCTGTGATAATGAGGAAATTAAAAATGGAACAGATTCTTTAAAGGTTGTTACAGCATTGTCTGATAATGATCTACTATAATGAAATGTTCTTTCAGGTGTGAAGAACTCAGTTAAATTAAACTCAAAGGTTATTAAAAAAATGGTCAGAAAGGATAGGGTTTATTTTATTGTTGTTTAGCTGTAGAATTTCTGTAGAATTTTTGATTCTCCATTGTTTGGAAATATACCTACATCCCTTCCCAGACTGCACAACCAACATTTACATATGGGGCCCAGATGGGTAAAATGATTGCCAATATGGGTTTGATGTAGGACAGTATTTTCCCAATACCCAGAGAGGATCTAGAAAGTGTGCTCAGTAGAGTTTCCCAGTATAGGTTATACCTAGTCAATGCAAGTGTGTTACATTAAAGAAGGCCATCTATCCAGCCAATGCAAAATCTATAGGGGCCCAGGTACATGTTTGCTGTGTGATGGACAGCCCCTCGTGGTCAAAATGACAGTACTTCCAATCCTGGATTATGCGACGTAATCTACATCTTCATTTAGCACTCATCACTGTCATCTCTACTCCTCGTTGAGTTAGGCTCTGTGTTATCGTAGGTTAATCCACTGGTACTTGTTCATTTATAAAATGTCATCATCTTTCTCAGATTTTGTATATTTTATGTTTTTCTTTTCTTTACACGTTGCTGCCTTGCATCCTGCCTCTTGGAATTCGTTCTCAAATGAACTTCCTGGTTAAATAAAGGTAAAATAACATAAAAAATAAATAAAATAAAACATTTTTCTGCCCATCTTTGTGTCACACACCAGATCAATCCCGAATAACAAACTTTCAGAACATTTATTGAGGTGGTCCCACTTAATGGTGATCAGTTAAACCTGCCACAACTAACACATTATTATTGTTATTGTTATTATTGTTATTATTATTATTATTATTACTTTTTAAGGTAAAATAGGCGGTCCTGCAACTGACGCAGGGAGGGTCAAAGGTAATCACGTACGTAACGCGTGGTGGTTTGGCGCCAGCAGATTTCGCGGGGCATCCCCAGCACAGTGAGGTGAACAGCATAAGCACTAAACAGAAATAATCCCAGTTACCGGCTGCATCGACAGGTCCAGGCGGCCGAGTCCGGAGTGAGGTGACGGTAGAGAGAGCAGTAGTCCAGCGCAGGGAAGTGAAGCGTCTCTGGGCTTTCATGGTGGGTCCTTATCACATCTGACAAGTAGGAGGAGAGCACACAGAGTCGGTGTGGTGGCCAGCAGTGGTAGCAGGCAGAGTCGTGTTCCTCAGGTGAATGTAAAAATGTTTGCTTGTTGCTGGGTGTATTAAACTCCTCGCTGCGGGCAGATGAGCTGGCTGTAGAACCCCTCGGTGGGGCTGAAATCAGCAGCTCCTAGCTGGAGGAAGTGCATGTAGTCTGCTAGCAAGGCTAACTTGTGGCAGCTAGTTAGCAGGCGGGCAGCAGATTTTGGTGAAAACATTGTCAGTTTTCACCTCAGATATGCGCTGATATACGGGCCTGTTGTTTTAGCTTGTGTCCACGCGTGTTTGTCAACTTTAACCGTGATGTTTGTGTGTCCTGTCTGCAGCTGTGGGGACTGGAGGGTGACGTAGCTGGGCGCACGGCTGTGTGAGGTAAGGACCGGCGGCTGGTTGGGAATCCAGACAGTATCTCTGTGAACGTAGCCTGTAGAAACAAAGCGTGCAGCCTCCAGCTGCAGCTAGCCGGTTAAAGGGTCAGCATTTAGAACGTCTTCAACAAACATTTCTATTTAGGACAACAGCATGTGTGCAGATGGAAGAAGTAGAACAATTGGAACTGTAAACTTTTGCTGGGGTTTGTTACTATTAAAACTGAAATGAGTTGATGAGTCATTTTCTAAATGATACCTACCTAATGTGTTTTTCCAAAATCAGTTGAAAGAAACATTTTCTTATGTTAATTTTCTCCCTCAATGTAAAATCCTCCTTGAAGTCTTTTTGTGATTCTTATTTTCCTTATTTTTGTTTTATTTTTCAAAAGCAAAAAAAATCACAAGCTGGCTTCTAGAAGAAGATAACACTTCAGGACATCTGTTAATAGTGAAACGCTCCCTACAAATACAGCTTCAATCCCAAACAATAAGTTTATTATTATGAATCAGGTTTATTGATGCAACTAATAAAGATATTTTTTAATGTGTGAATGGAAAGAGGGAATGTTTAAAGACCTCGATTTACAAATGCTGCTTCTGGCCACACAGAAAACAATGAAAAACCTACATTTTGGGGGCAGCTTAGTCTTGAAACGCTCTCATCTAAGTACAATTTGTAAAAATGGGTCAAATGTTCCAGTTTCATCATTGCTACATACTGACTACAAATCCTCAATCTGGCTCAGGTCTAGTTGGATCTACAGGGAGAAGCTGCCGAGCTCATCCTACTGACCCTTTCTTCGCATAAATCATTCTAACATGCTCACCTGCTCTCTGAAATCTTCAGCTTCTCTGTCAGAGGCGTCGAGAAGGTGAAGAATAATGATGGCGACTTCAGGGCCTCCTAGCACCTCCAGCTTCCTCCCTCTGTTGGAGACTCTGGAGGACAGTACAGCTGGACAGTCGGAGCAGACAGACGCCTACCTGACCATCGCCAAGTGAGTCACCTGTTTTGCTTCTCTACAGGTCAGAGAGGTCGAGGGAAAGAATAACTTGTCTTTGTTTTTTTTTTCAGTCGGCTCAGTGGAGAGGAAGGCCGCCAGTTTCTCCCAGCAGTAGAAAATAACTTTTCACGTTTGGGTAAAGTCATACTGGTGAGTCTTCAGCCCATCAGATAGACAACAACTGACTCAGAATTGAATGTTCTATGTTAAGCATCCCCGTTCACCTGGGATCCACAATTTGCCTTTAACCTTGGTTGGATCTGGACACATTTAGCTGTTTACCTACCTGCAGTCATTTGGTACCCGGCGCTTTCAGGTGCGAGATGAAACAGTCCCTCATGAGATGTTTGGTGCAGATGATGCTGAAATAAGTATCCTTCAGGAGGATGTTGTGTACCTACTTGGACAACTAACCATTTAAAGTTTTTTATCATTTACTCGCTCTAACTGATAAAAACGTTATATATTATCATCAGGTGGTCACTCAGTTATTTAGGTTTGATCAAGGACCATAGTCATATTTTTAGGTCAAACTGGCCCAAACGTGGATCAGACCCTAAATATGGAAATGGGATGGGGGACTGGTCAGGCTACCAGTCCAACACAGGGCCAGTTAACCTGTGGTGCATGCTTTTGGACTGTGGGAGGAAGCTGTATTACTCAGAGAGAACCTACATACACACATGATTAACATGCACGCTCAATGCAGAAAAACCCCTGGTTGGGATTTACACCTTAGATCTTCTTGCTGCAAGACAACAGTGCTTCTAACTGCACCCCACCAGAAGTCCTAAAATAGTTGACTTATCAGAAACATAAACTGATATGCAATGATTCAGCAGCTCAGTGATTGTTATAGAATTTGTAAATTGCCTCTTTTAATGATAACATGTTGTGAGATATCCTGTAAATCCCTACCCTAATAGTTTCTGGGTCTGTATGTTGTTTCTAGACCCACACCAGCAGTCCAAACACAGAGCTGAGCCAAGCTGCCTTACAGGCTTTAGGGTTCTGTGTGTACCATTCTCAGGTGGTTTCTGGAATCTCTGGTAAGTGTTTTTTATTCGTCACTCAGTGCTACAGATGGCTTTAACTCGTCGGTGTGTTGGTACTGCTCACAATGAATCCTCTGTTTTCCAGAGGTCTTTGCAGCACAAATACTGTCAGCACTTTGCTCCTTGGTGACGAAGTCGACCGATAAGAACACCTGTACCAGAGCCTTATGGGTGATCTCCAAACAGAGCTTTCCTGCAGATGTAGTTGGCAGAAATGTAAGCTTTGGCAGTGATTGATATTGGACGGGTATTATTGGTGCAGGTGGTTAAACAGATCGGTTGGTGTTCTTTACTTCAGGTTCCGACTTTGCTGGGTTCTTTGGAGGGTGTGTGGAACAGGGAGGACATCCAGTCTACAGTAATGGAGCACGAAGCCCTGAATGTGGTCATCAGGTACTCTTTTTGTTCTGCTTGTCACTTCCTTTATCATTACTTCATGAACTTGTTTAAAACTCTGAACTCTTCACCTCAGTCTCTCACCATGACTCAGCATCACTTGACCCCCTCTGGCTGTGCCTCTGGTTGTCTCATGTTCAGGATGCTAGAGCAGGCACCAACACAAATGTGTGACGGAGCAGTGCGGTGGGTGAAGCTGGTCATCCCACTGGTGGTGCACTCCGCCTCCAAGGTGCGTCTACGCGCTGCTGCAGCCTTGGAGATGGGCATGCCTCTGCTGCTGACCAAACAGAAGGAGGTGGCTGCCGTCATCGAACCATTGATGTCTACAGTGAGTTTCTGTGTGTGCGTGTGGGTGTCACATTGCAATAAATAAAAATAGTTGTGAGAAAATCAACTATTTTATTCATTCTCACAGAAACTGATCCCAGAGCTGCAGAAGCTCTTTATGTCCAAGAATGAAACCAACGTCCTGAAGCTCTGGCCTTTGTTTGTGAAGCTCCTCGGAAAGGTAAAATGTCTCGGCTGTTTATCTGAATGAAGGGTGACGTTTCAACACATCCATGTGTCTAAAAAAGCTCTCTTCACAAATCCTAACACAGAAAATAAGAGACTCACTTCGAATCGACAACTTAACGTAGTTCTAGCATCTGCCTCAGTCCCAGGTTGAACCTTTAAAAAGCACTTCAGCTGATGAAGATGGGTCTGTTTGTATGGATTTTGACCAAATTGAGTGTCTTTGTAGAACCTAATGTCTTTATTATTTATTATTATGACCATCCTACTGTGTCGTTCAGAACCATTTGCCACTGTGGCAAGTAGCCCAAATAAATATCCCAAACTAATAACACAGGGTTCCTACACAGTCTTGAAAAGTCTGCAATTTGTTTTTATCACTTTCCAAGTTTGGATGCATATGGCAACAAGACGATTTCCAGGTTTTGTTCTTCTTTCTTTTTCTAAAGGACAATCATCCACTAATGTTTCTTTATCCTTGATTTACCACATTCAACCCTTGATGTTTACCCATCGGTATTAATTTTTTCGCTTACTCGATGTACATCATTAAAAAAAAATCAATAAAGTGCCTTTTTGATACTTTGATCTCGAAGCACCTTTAGATTCAGTTTAACTGGACCTGTTCTTAAACTAGGTCTGAAATGCCAGAGCACTTGAACCACCATTTTGGGATGTTTTACAAGCTAAATAAACTACCAAGAATCTGCATTTAGTCAAGGATGCGCCATTCCTTATGAATAAGTTCAAGAGTTATAGAAGTTGAAATGGGGCTGATTGGAGTTGATCCAGATTCCAAGAAGCAGCTTCATTGTGCTGTTCCATTATTTGTGGAACCAACAGCATTATGACTTCATTGCTACTCACACAGATTCAAAGTTAATATTTGTACTCAAATGTCCAGCATTTTATAAACAATTATGGGGAAAAAAACTAGAAATTGAGTCTGAACGGATGTGTAGGAACCCTGCTAACAGTTTTCCTTCTAGCGTCATCCTGCAGAGCAGTTAGGAGAGCTGAGGTCTGACTAGTAATAAAACTATGTTGGCATGTGTTCCCTGCCCAGCTGCTGCACAAAGGAGGTCCTTTCATCAACTCTCTGCTGCATCTGGAGGAGCTTGGTTTCCGCAGCTCTTCTCCCACCATCAAGAAGATTGCCTTCATTGCCTGGAAGAGCCTCATCGATAACTTTGCTCTCAACCCAGGTGAACTCCAGCATCCCAGGCTGACCCCTGTCCCCTTAACTCCCACATGTTGCCCTTTCATTCATGACTAAGGTGTGAAACTCTTCCAGATATCCTGTGTAGCTCCAAACGCATAAAGCTCCTCATGCAGCCACTGACATCCATCCATGTCAGAACAGAGGCCCTCCTGCTAACCAAGGTTGAAGTGTGGTGGTATCTCATTGTGCAGCTGGGACCCAATCTGTCCTCCAACTTTGATCAGGTCAGGAGCTCCTATGTCACACATTCCTACTGATCAGCCTAAGTTACCCATGCATGACGAGGGTGTCCGT
Organism: Girardinichthys multiradiatus; assembly: GCF_021462225.1. Taxonomy (NCBI): domain Eukaryota; kingdom Metazoa; phylum Chordata; class Actinopteri; order Cyprinodontiformes; family Goodeidae; genus Girardinichthys; species Girardinichthys multiradiatus. The sequence continues at coordinate 5,082,626 of NC_061800.1, forward strand.
TTTGTGAGATGTTGGTGGTGTCTGATTCTCTGCAGGTTTCCGTGCCTCTGCTCCAGTCAGCCATCGGATCTGGTTCATCCTCTATTCCTAATACTCCTTCTCGAGCCGTCAGTCAAAACGGAGCCATGTTACCCAGCACGCCAAAATCAGGTTGAGTTCTCTGTCACGATGGATAATTTATGGGCCAGAAGCTTTCGGATGGAAATACAACTCTCCCGTGTTAACTTTGTCTTTGCAGGCAACGTGAGCTTCAACACTTCGGCCAGCACACCTCGAATGGACCTAAACTCCAGCATGCAGGCTTCAGGCAGCTTCTCCTCTATTCAGCTGCTGGGGCTGGAGATGCTGCTTCACTACTTGCTGGGACCAGAGGTTGTTGCTGCTGCAACAAAGAACAAGCTCATATTAAATCTGGGTGGGTGAGAGCCACACACGTTCAGCTGAGTCTTCCCTGCAGGGGCCTGAGTTGCTCTGATCAGGGTTCTGATGGAGTCCAGAAAAGTCTAGAATATAAGTATTTTCTTTGTCTGGGTTATCTTGGGAAAAATTTATTCCCAGATATGTTTCTTATCTAATTGTAGAATTCTGTTTGTTCATCCATATTCTGTCATCGAACCATCTGTCCAGCTTCTGTCCAGTCCATGGTTTTTACAGATCCTATATTTAAAGCCAGACCCCTTTAGAAGGATCTGCCCCAAAATTAGAATAAACTTTAGTGTTTATACAGTAAAGGTGAGCTGAGATCTCAGAATGTTTACTTGAATGTGTAGAAATCCTGATTGACAAGCACAGCTCTGTTGGAAGGAATCCAACATATGGTTACTCCACTGCACAGATGTTTTAGAATCGCTGCATTTATTTTGGTTTTACTTTGGATGGAAATGACTCTTGTGTCCACGCATGCTGCAGTTTTCCTTAATGTGAACATCGTGTTTTGTTTCCAGAACCTCTGAACCACCCGCTCCTGTCTGGTGCACCGTCCTTCATGAAACACGCTGCTGTGCTCATCTCCAGCATCAGAGATGGCTTCACCAACATCGGCAAAGATGCTCCAGGTGAGCAGAGATGGTTGGTGGGAGGGGGTTACCAGAGTTTTACTTCTCTTAGTCTCTACTACAGACCGACTGGATCTTCATCTACTGCTGGAGCAGGTCTTGCTCAAGATGGCTATTTCTTTTTTATTAATTCAAGGATTACCTGCCTGGTCCATTTTACTTTCATCACTGTCCTGTCAGTGTTTGGGAAAGTTCGAAGACCTTTTTTTTTTTTCTCCCAGTCCCTCTCCCCAAATCTCTAAACATGCAGTAATGGCTAATCTAAATGATATTTGGCAGACAAAACAACGGTTCCCTCTCCATCCCGGTACAGCTGTTAATGGATTAGCGGACTCTTGGTGACTATAGGCAAGGCGAGTTTATTTGGCTATTTAGCAAGAAGACAATTCAAAGTGCTTTACATGATGACAAAAGGACATTGCTGTGGCCTGATAAAGGGAAATAAAATACCGTTGGACGATAGTGAAGATAATGAATGCACTTGATGCTTTCTCCCTGGAGAGGAGGCAACTCCTTAGAACTGGTCTGACCCATTATGCATCCTGATAATGGGAGAATATTCCTTTTAAAACTGGTCCACGTCTGGACCAAGAGTCATAGACTCCCTGATGCTCTGTATCTTCCTCCTAACGTCGTCTAGGAGAGCCCAGCTCAACCACACTCAGACTTGGTAAGCAAATTAACACTTAATCATTATAAATCACATTGAAACACTGATTAAGCCAATTAAACTGAAAAAAAAAGTTACACACACGTACTCTATCACTGTCATTAACCACCAAACAAGCAAATGGTGTCATCAGACGAGCTACCGGAGAGACTACGTAACGTTTCCTCACTTTGAAAAGGAAAAAATGTAGGATATTGTAGTGGCTTACGCTGCTGTTCACCTTCACCCTCATCGACTCCAACATGTTTCCATTTCAGGTGCTGAATCATCACTGTGGTGCTCCTGTGCAATGTCAAATCACTTTTGCAAAGCTTACGTGTTAGGCATTTATTAGTTTTGTGAAGCATGAAGTGTTCCCACTCTTTTGAGAACTTGGGTTGAACCGTTTCTTCTGTAGAATTTATTTAATCTTTAAAAATGCCGCCTCTGCTCTGCCTCCACCTCGCTCTGTTTAGCTTGCTCTGCAGGTTGAGTTTTTTTTAAAAACTTTATTTCTGTCAGCCCTAATTGACATGTGGTGATGTAAACGGCTCCGTGACGTGGCGAGTGATTTAGAAATCGCGCGACACAACAAATCGATAATGAAATGCGTTGCAAGCACTTTTAATAATTGATTTTCATCGATCTGTTGTTGCAGCCCTAGAGGTGTGTGTCATCTGCTTAGTTATGGTAACTTATAATCTTGATATGATCTGAGCAAGGGGGAGCATGTAGATATTGAATAAGAGGGGTCCCGGGATGGAACCTTGGGGAACCCCTCATGTGATTTTTTTTTTTTTTTTTGTCACCTGATGTAAAGTTTCCTATTGACACAAAAAAAGTCCCTGTCCTTCAAGAAAGACTCAAAACAGCCAAGTTCTCCAGTCACTCCAGGAATATACTGTGATCAATAGTGTTGACTTCAGTGGCCGTATTCCACCTGCTACTTTAAGGCTTGGAAAGCAGCAAAACTCTTGTTAGTGATAGCGACCCTCTCAGTGCCAGCCAGTGATTTACCTACAGGGGTTGGACAATGAAACTGAAACACCTGGTTTTAGACCACAATAATTTATTAGTATGGTGTAGGGCCTCTTTTTGCAGCCAATACAGCGTCAATTCGTCTTGGGAATGACATATACAAGTCCTGCACAGTGGTCAGAGGGATTTTAAGCCATTCTTCTTGCAGGATAGTGGCCAGGTCACTACGTGATACTGGTGGAGGCAAACGTTTCCTGACTCGCTCCTCCAAAACACCCCAAAGTAGCTCAATAATATTTAGATCTGGTGACTGTGCAGGTTATGGGGTCACTTTCATGTTCATCAAACCAATCTTTCACCTGTCTTGCTGTGTGTATTGGTGCACCGCCTTCAGGATACAATGTTTGAACCATTGGGTGCACATGGTTGTCAAGAATGGTTCAGTAGTTCTTGGCCCATCTAGCACAAGTATTGGGCCAAGGGAATGCCATGATATGGCAGCCCAAGCCATCACTGATCCACCCCCATGCTTCACTCCGGGCATGCAACAGTCTGGGTGGTACGCTTCTTTGGGGCTTCTCCACACCGTAACTCTTCTGGATGTGGGGAAAACAGTAAAGGTGGACTCATCAGAGAACAATACATGTTTCACATTGTTCACAGCCCAAGATTTGCGCTCCTTGCATCATTGAAACCGATGTTTGGCATTGGCATGAGTGACCAAAGGTTTGGCTATAGCAGCCCGGCCGTGTATATTGACCCTGTGGAGCTCTCGACGGACAGTTCTGGTGGAAACAGGAGAGTTGAGGTGCACATTTAATTCTGCCGTGATTTGGGCAGCCGTGGTTTTATGTTTTTTGGATACAATCCGGGTTAGCACCAGAACATCCCTTTCAGACAGCTTCCTCTTGTGTCCACAGTTAATCCTGTTGGATGTGGTTCGTCCTTCTTGGTGGTATGCTGACATTACCCTGGATACCGTGGCTCTTGATACATCACAAAGACTTGCTGTCTTGGTCACAGATGCGCCAGCAAGACATGCACCAACAATTTGTCCTCTTTTGAACTCTGGTATATCACCCATAATGTTGTGTGCATTTCAATATTTTGAGCAAAACTGTGCTCTTACCCTGCTAATTAAACCTTCACTCTGCTCTTACTGGTGCAATGTGCAATCAATGAAGACTGGCTACCAGCCTGGTCCAATTTAGCCATGAAACCTCCCACACTAAAATGACAGGTGTTTCAGTTTCATTGTCCAACCCCTGTACATGCAGAATTTATGTAAACCACTGGTTGAAATGCACACAACTGAAAGTCAGGATAAACTACACTCAAGGTTCCACTGTGATTTGCATACATGTACCTGAGCGGTCAGTTTAGAACCAAGCTGTATGTTTTAGGATTAGAGCTTCACAATATATTGAATCACAATCATCATGTAATGTTGGTGTGGGCAGTAAAAAGAACTGCTTGATAGCAATATTTGGAAGGATGATATTTTTCAAGCTTTACATTTCATGCAGAGACTGAATTCATGGTATTGGCATGACAGACTTCACTATAGAGTCAGCTAATTTGGCCAGCTGGATGAACTCTTAACCCCCCTTGTGCCCAGAGTCTTCGCTGGTTCTCTTCTTTCACTCAGAATCTCTTGTTTGTGAAACTATAAATCGCATGAATTCGGACCGTGGGGCCACCTTGCTATAAACGACCCTGTCCCCATTGAGATGGTCCTCAATTGTAATGAAAAATGAACCAAACTGCGTTGAACTGACCTGACTCGACCCAAATAGGTTGGGCACTGATGGTAAAGAGGCTTATAGCTGACTGGGAGTGGTGCGGTAATAACAGAAAAGACATACCTGGTGTAATTGTATGGCAATAACTTCCTCTGATCCAGCTCTGATTAAAATGCTTCAGTGAGTTTAGCTTGACTCCTGATTGGAACTCTTGCTTTATGTAAACTGCAGCACACTTGATGTATGAACACTACGGAGCAGTGTTGGCAAACCTATAAAATACAGCCCTTTCACCAACCGTATGATTGCAAGTTTGGAGCTGATTCTGAATGTAAACAGTCTTACCTCTTCTTTCCATCCACAGAGCCGGTGTTGGCCGTCATATGGACCAGTCTTGTCCAGTTTGTCAGTTTCACTATAGAGTCAGGTAAGCACCTCTTCTGCTGGCTTTTTAGTGGTTTAGTATATACCTAAACACAGGAAGGCTCATTGTGTTGCACTGAATAATTGCAGTTACACTGTTTGAGTGCCAGCTTCTGTAGGATTCCTATTATTACTACTTGAAATAGAAGCCAAGACTCTGAGCTCAGAGTTTATTGCTGTGGCTTGCATTGCACAAGTTTTTGTAGCATTGTATAATATCTGTTTCACGTGTGAAGGAAGAAGTGAAAGCTTTCCAATGCTGTGTAGACATGAAGACCTGTTTCCTTTCCAAAAACTGTTGCAGGGTCTGGATGTTTGTTGGCTTCACTGACTTCAGATCTTGGCAGTCAAATTGTGCGTTCTGTTTGAAATCGGAAGTCAGAATTTCCAACCTCTGAGTATGAAATTACAACCGAAATTCTTTCTCTAGGCCCCGGCACCAATAAAACACAAACTGGTAACTGGTCCTTGGCTGGTGATTAGAGCCTCTGGTTTAGACTGCGGTGAAGAAAACTCTAGGAGGCACAAATGAATATTGCAGCATGATGAAGTATTTCTAAGGTTCTTCTTTGGAAAGACCAAACCATAATGAAGAGTTTGATCACAATGCACAGCAGCCTTTTCCTGCTGATATGCTGTGTTTGGTTATTAGAAACTGCTGAACTGATTTCAGTTAATTAATTACAGGGAAAAAAATGGACTGAGAAAAATGTGTTTAGTCACACCTTTCTCAGGTCCCTCATTTATGGCCCAACACTAACACTGATGCACACACTCCAGCCCAGTAGGTGGGGGTAATACACCTAAAGTTTTTTGTCAGCCGTGAAAAAGATCCCCTGGACGAAATGAGCACCGCCACGCTTCAAGCCTCTGGTATTAGTGATGGAACTTATGTCTCTGTGAAAGGAACCGTGTACTTCAGAGAGCTGTTCTAATGATCGATTTTTAAAAATATTCATGTTTTAAAGAAAAAGGCTGTTTATCCCTAATATGGTGTTCAAACCTGGCATGTGTGGGTGAAATTCACAAAGTTGAATCATCTGTATTAAGTAAGGTGCAGAATAGAACCACTGCATGTTCATGTAAAATAATCATCCTTTATGCGTATATTTTCATGAAATTAAGTATAAATTATCATAATATTTAATTAAATTCTTTACTACAAATGTCGTGTGCATTAATAGCATTTCAGTGATATTTGTAATATAGAAGCAAAATAAAGAAAGCAAAATGTAACAAAATAGAAGAGAAAAATGCTCCCAGATACATCGCTTTGTTGTTGCGCCACTCATTTCTTCTTCGAGAAAGAAGCACACTGTGACCATCCTCTTCCTCTCTAACGCTGCATGCAGCCGGCGTTGGCGTCTCACGGCTGTCTGCACCATGACCCCTAATGAGTGACAGTAAGCAATGGGCGTGTGCTCATACCACCCCTCTTCTGTACGTAATAAACATAATATAATTAAAAATGAAATTGAAGCAGCGAGTGCAGTGCATGCAGGGTATTAAATGCAAGCATAGTAAAACAAAGAACGGCTCTCGCTGACTGAGACTCCAGTCCCGTCGTTGAAGGTAAAGAGCTGTTTAAAAGAATCAGATGGTTCTTGAACGTCCCATCAATATCTGGCACCACCTCATTGCAGAACATGATGTTGCGAACAGACACTACAGCTAATGTTAGCTTCAACATACCTGGACAGGTTCAGAGCCAAATTGAGCAAGTCTGCGTTTCACATCTGTTCTTTGATTCCGCTGTCAGCCAACATTTATATAAAAAGCTGCACCTATTGTGTGAAATATTCCTATTTGATAATGTTGTTAAAATGCAGTTAATAGAGAGCAAAGACTCTAATTAGATTTTTTCATCATATTTCACCACTAGCATAAACACATTTTGCCTGCTGTTAAGCATGGCGGTGGATGGGGGGTGATTAGGGCTTGTTCCACTGGGGTCATTGGGTCGACCATGAATTCTGTGGCCCAAAGTCTGTTTGTTGGTTTCAGAACCTACAGACGATGTCAGTATGTTACTGTGGCTGCTGCCCAGCAGGCGGGGCTCTCCAGTTGTGGGTTCAGCCTTGCAGCTCCACATAGAGTACTCTGATTGGGTTGTAGAATTACCCTTGAGATGAGGATCAGTAAGACCTTGTCCTCGTCTCCTGCACGACCCAGTCTCACCATCATCATCAGTTTAAGTCTGAGCCTACTGATCTTTGTGGTCTAGGCTGATGTGAGGAGAGAAAAACACTGAGGGGCATGTCCCCGATGATGAGTTTTCTCACATCTTGAACGAATCCATGATGTTGGTCACCCCTAGGTTTGTTTGAAGTACTATGTGCTCTGTGTCAGCAGGCAGTAAGAAGGAGCGCCAGGGCTGTGAGGTGCTTACCCTGATGCTTCAGGCACTGCAGAGTATCGTCGCCTCAGAGGCTCTGTCTGCAGACAAATGCCTGGTGAGATGGCTGCCAGATCACGAACTCCATACTAGATCTAGGAAAAAATCTGTCACTTTTAACCATGCCGTTGAATTCTCCTGTAGATTTTGTTAGAGGCCACAGTGAAAGGTCTGCCTCAGAGAGTTCTCGGCTCCGCTTCCTATCAAGTGGGCAAGATGGATGTGCTGAATGTGAGTATCTCTTTAGTTTCTGACTTTGTGGGGATGATGTGTTCAGGGTGATGTGCTTCCATCTTTGTGTTTGCTTCTGCAGGGTACCCCAGCTCTATTCCTCATCCTTCTCCTCTTCAACAGCAGCAAGCTTCCAGCCTACGTAGAGGATGAGAGGTAGATATGTTCTCCAGTTTTAACAGTTTAAACATCTCCCAGAAAAACTGGATTGTAAAGAGTTGATGCATTCCTGATAAGTTAACGTGTATGTCTCCAGGTTCTTTCATTGCCTGCAGACTCTAGTCTCATACGGCCTGTCTGGACCCACTTCTCCTCTAGCATTTGCTGAGGCCGTGCTGGGTGCCATGAGCAGCTGTGCAGGGTCTCTGCAGAACAAGGAGCAGCTGTGGAGGATGTGGAGTTTAATAGTTGGCCCTCTGACTGACACAATCACACAGGTGGGAGAGGCTGAAGGGCTGATCAGCTGTCATTCAGTGTGTTTACAGGGACTTTAAAATGAGTTACTGTACATAGAAAACAGCCAATGACATGTTGATAGAGGACTATCTGACCCGTCACAGAGCTCTATAAAATCTTTAGTAATTGTGAGTCCTGCTAGGGACAGATTTCCTGAAACTGCACAGCTAATTCTTGACGGGACTCTTGGATCACATGGTTTCTTGTGGTTTACAGTTAATTGAGTGTGAATTTAAGTGTTTTTTAGCTGCTCTGCTCAAGTCTCTTCCACACACAGCTGTGGAGTTTTTTGCTTTAAGAGAGCTTAATATGTCAAGCCGTTTAAAACTTTGCATAAAAGAAATGTTAAAATACAATTTAAAGTTTACCAAAGTTAAATCAAGTTCATTTTAAATTCAAATCCTGAATGGATCTCAAGCTTTAATCACTCATTGGTCAGGCCAACAGTTTGTTTTTTGTCAGATCCAAAAGCTGCTGTAAACAGAAATGTTTTCAGTCCTGATTTGAAGGAACCAACAGTTTCTTCACATCTCAGGTTTTCAAGGAGTTTGTTCCTAAGTTGAGAAGCGTAGAAACAAAATGCTGCCTAAGCTTGTTTAGTTCTGGTCCTGGAAACACTGGGTAAGTAAGTCTCTGAAGCAACTTTATAGACCAATAGCAGCATTTTAAAGTCTATACTTTGATAAAAAGGGTCCAATTTGAGTGATTTAAGAACTGCTATGAAATAATCCATTGTCCTGTTATTGGTCAGGACTCTGGCAGCAGGTAAACTGCAGCTGACTGATATTTTTACACAGACCAGTAAAGACACAATTGCAGTATTCTAACTTACTCAAACTAGGCATTCACCAGTTTTTCTGTTTGCTGTTTTGAGAAGAAAGTCTTTATTCTAGTTAAAAGTATTTTATACCCAAAAAGACGACGGTTTCTTGCATGCTCTGTGGTCTTTGTCTGCTTGGAGTCTAGCTGGACACTCATGTCTTTTTTTGTATTTTTGAGAATAAAAACAATGACTTGTCTTTGCATTAAGCTGTAGGAATATGTTGTTAACCTCTAACATAATAAATCACTTTCCACAGTCTAATGAAGTTAACCAAGGTGATGCTCTGGAGCACAACTTCAGTGCAATGCATTCTGCGTTGATGTTCCCTGTCACACACCTCCTCCACGGCACTCTGCTCCAGCAGGTTTGTTGATGCTCATTTTTGTTAAATTCAAAGATGGTTTCTCTGCTAATTCTGGTTACTGCTTTGACCTCAGGTGTCCCAGAAGTCCATGCTGTCCTCCTGGTTGAAGTTGTACAGAGTTTTCGCTCGCTGCTCTGCTCTGGTGGTCACAGCTGAAGAAAACATCTGCTGTGAGGAGCTCTGTGTGAAGATGGCTGCAGCAGTAGACAGAGAGGCGCTGATGGTGAGTGTAGTGGAGGTGTGGGGGTAACTCCAGATGTAAACAGACCTTTAGTTGCATTCATGCCTTCTGATCCTGCAGGTTCCTTCAACATTAAACACTGTCTCCAGTATCCTGCATGTCATGGTGGAGTGTGTGGACTTCTCTCCATACACACCTCACTTTCAACAGAAGCTGAAGTGTAAGTAGTGGAACTTTTGTCACTTTTCACGGCCGTGTAGAAGATCTGGCTTTTTAAAACCTGTTTCCTTCCAGTTCCTCACACTCCTGTGAACTGGACGCGGAAACAGAGCAAAGCCATGGGGAATCTGTCTACGTTCCTCTCCCTGCTGGTGCAGTGTCTGCAGGTTTACCTCGAGGCCCCAGAGGCTTCCCCTGAGACGGCGGGCTCAGTGCTGGTCTCCGTTGTGTCCGCTCTCCTTACCAACCTTGTCCTCGGCAATGCCATCACGGAGGCCCTAAACGCTCTGATTCAGCCCCTCATGCTCTTTTATAAGCCTGCTGCAACCGAGACCACTAAATTCTCCATTCACCTTGAGGGAAAGGTCAGTACTTTACCAAACACGTCCTCAAAATAAGCAGTGTTTAATGAATAGTTTTTAGAAGTTGCTATCGGTCTGCTGCAGCTGGAAAAACTTCTCTGTGAGGTCCTTGGCTGCCTGCAGTCGCGCTCCACCCTAACCTACAATAATGAGCTGCTAGCACTACTGTCACCTCTGCTTTGTGTGGTGTTCCCACACAAGAACAAGCATCTGCGCACGGTGGTCACACAGTTCTGGAACGCCACCTTTGCCAACACAGTCAGCCTTGAATATCCTGAGGAGATCAGGTGAATATATGGCGCTTGTTACAATGCTGTCTTCAATGTCTGAATAGTCCCGTTTGTTCACGATAAATGAAAAACAGCCAAGATATTAAGTCGTTTTCTAGAAGTTAACGATCGCTTACATCTCACAGGCCAGTACTGAGCCAAGTGAAACAGAAGACTCCGATCATTCTTCCAGGCTTTGAGGCCATCAGTGTTCCTGATGAGTTCAGTGAAACCTGTTCTGTAAGTTGCTTGTATTGGTCTGACCTTTAACATTCTGCTTGCAGCTTCAGCACTCTAACGCTATCTTTGTGTGTGTTCAGAGTGAGAGCTCTCAGCTGGAGACAAAGCTCAGTGGGATGCCCATTAGTTCTACTGGGAAGAGGGACTCCACGCTCAATAAACCTGAGCTGAAGGACAGGAGATCCACAAAGACATCCAAGCCAGTTTCAGTAAGTTCTAAACCCACTTTTCACATCACATTTCATGCAAGCCCTTAAAAAGAATTCATACCGCTTCAATGTCTACCACATTATGGCATAATACAACCAGAAGAATGTATGTGATAGACCATAGAATTTTAAAGTGGGGTGTGCATTTATATTCAACCTCATTTCATCTGAGACTAAATGGAATTCAGAGCCTCCTAATGCCCAGTGTGTGATTTAATATCGGTATAAATGCAGCTGTTTCTGGACTCAGAGGTTTGTTGGAGAACATTAGAGAACAAACGGCATCACAAAGACCAAGGAACACAGCAGACAGGTCAGGGAGAAAGTTGTGGAGAAGTTTAATGCAGGTTTAAGTTAGAAAACAACATCTGTTCAATCTGTCTGAAGTGGAAAGAAATGCTACACTCAGTCCCGCTATAAATGCATGCTTCAGTTTTTCCCCTAGGAATGGCATCTTAACATAATATAAATGCAGCATAATTCAATAGTTACTTTAAATGTACAGACTATTTCCTTACTGACAGCCCAGCCGGGTCAACACCTCTCACCCTGATGACGTGTTAATTTTTGTTGCTTGTGGGGGGCGGAGCCTGAACCACTTAGTTTGATACGGAGTAGGAGAGTTGTGGGTGCTACTCACAGGGGGAGTAAGTGCTGCTATCCTTACAACACTGGATGTTTAAAGGACGCAGATATTTTAAAGATATTTGTTTGGCACTAGCAACAGGGGCGCCTCTTCAATACAATGATGGGAAACCCTTACAATATTAAGCTTTTATTAGATGATGAAAATGTCGATCATTTTTGTTATTTATGCTTATAAAAGACTTTAATTCATGTCTAGTTTTATATGTAAAAAAGTTTTAGTCGATAAAATGAAGACTGTTTTTAAAGAATGGGTACATTTCAGGTGGTAGATGCACAATGCTGGAAGAGCCTGACCTGAAAGACTTGGTTTTACTAACTGATTCAGGGGCTGAATATGTATGCACACCACACTTTTAAATATATTTATATATATTTTTACAAATAAAAACCTTAAATGTCTTTTTCTTCCACTTGTTTTTTAAGCTTTTTTTTTTTATCTTTCATATAAAATCCTAATAAAATACATGGAAGATTGTGGTTCTAAAATTAAAGAACTGTGAAGTTCAAAGGTTATGAATCGTTTCTGGATCGGTACACCTGTAGTTTTTGCTTGGTGCAGTCTGGTGTATGGGCCACATTAAGTCAGAAAGTGGCTGATGGTTGTCCACAGCTTCACTCACAGACATTGATCTTCTATGGTGGACATGTCCCTTAGATGACTGATCAGTTTCTACTCAGACAGAATAAAGGAGCTCATTCTGACTTGCATTTAAAAAGAATATATAGTGCATCACACCTTATGGGTTTGGTTAGATGATGCTAATAGAGAATAAACATGTTGACAATAAAAAAGGGTTTAAATCGGCACCTGAACCACATTGAGGGCAAAGGCTGTTTATAAGTACTATATTTTTTTCCTTCTGCAGACAAAGCTGGACTTTGGCTCCCCCAAACCTCCACGTAGGGAGGTTCTGGAAGAAGAGGCTTCAATCGACTTTGTCTTCATCCCTCCTGAGACAAAGGAAAGGGTTCTGACTGAGCACCAAAAGGAGGTGAAAAGAACCAAAAGGTCAGATTTTCCCTGGTTTTTTTGTCATTAGTATTTCCAAGTGTTGACTTTCACCATGTGACACCGATGATTCCTGTGGTACAGGGTTGATATTCCCGCCATGTACAACAACCTTGACGCTTCTCTGGACACAACAGTATTCAGTCAGTACACGCAGAGCCAGGACAACTCTTCGTAAGTTTACCGTGTAATGTCAGTGATTCCCTCTTTGTGATTTAAAGACGCTTGTGTAACGATCAGTTTTCCTTCAGGGACGAAGTTCCAACCAAAGAAGTGGACGCTGCCATTACAGAGGGACCCAGTGAGGTAACATAACATAAAAACTTTTCCTTAAAGCACAATTTTCCATGTTGACAGATATTTCTTTCCGATAGAAGCAATTTCTCTCTACATACAATGTTGGTGAGACGGTGCCATACATTCAGAATGAGCATGAATAGCATTTCAAAGACTTGCTTGAACTTTTTTTTTTCTCTCTTTTACAAAATGAAAAACATTACAAAGTGGCAAAAATGTTTACCCTAGGGGCGCGGTTGTTCAGCGGTTAGAGGTTTCATTTTGGTTACTTCACAAAGGAGTGGGGCTTTCGTTGTTGAAACCTTTTATGAAAAGATTTTATTTTACCATCTACAACTAGAGAAACTGGATAAGAGCACTTCATTTAAATAGGAGCTTTCTATACATGAAGACATGTGGTTGGTAGTACAACGCTAATTCCATTGAAGTTGGGATGTTGTGTAAAACAAATAATAACTGAATACAATGATTTGCAAATCCTGTCCAACCTATGCTTTTGATTACACTACAAAGACAAGATATTTAATGTTCAAACTAATAAACTTTGTTTTTGGCAAATATTCACTCATTTTGAATTTGATGCTTGCAACTCATTCCACAAAAGCTGGGACAGGAGCAACAAAAGACTGGGAAAGTTGAGGAGTGCTCAAAGAACACCTATTTGGATCATTCAACAGGTGAACAGGTTAATTGGAAATGTTTAGGGTCATGATGCGGTATAAAAGGAGAGACGCTGAAAGACTCAGTTGTTCACAAGCAAGGATGAGACTAATTTTACCACTTGGTGAACATCTGCCTGAGCAAATAGTCCCACAGTTTAGGAACGTTTCTCAAAGTACAATTGCAAGAAATTTACGGATTTCATCATCTGCAGTCCATAATTTCAAAAGATTCAGAGAATCTGAAGAAATCTCTGAAAATAAGCAGAGAAGGCCAAAAACCAACACTGAATGCCTGTGACCTTCGACCCCTCAGCAGGCCACTGCATTAAAAACCGACATAATTTTGTAACAGATATTACCACGTGGGCTCAGGAACACTTCAGAAAACCATTGTCCGTTAAGACAGTTTGTTGCTACATCTACAAATGCAAGATAAAACTACCATGCAAAGCCATATATCAACAGCACCCAAAAACACCACCGGTTTTTGTGGTCCTGAGCGGAGCTGTTAGCTTGTTAGCTGCTAGCAGGGTCAACATTTGTCAGGTTTTAAGCAATGTTCGAACCTATTTTTAGCAGGTAAATGGAAGGGGATTATGGAAAAACAGATTAAATGGAGCAAATTACTGGACCATCAGTATTTAAAACATCTCATTGAAATAATGTTTGTCAACTTTAAAGCACAACACAGGGCGCTCTGTTGGCTCTGCGCTATGGATTCAGGGGGTGTTTGGGCATGTTGGTCGTGTGCCCTCTTTTGTGTGACGTATTGTTGTTGTGCTGCACTGGCTGGTCTGCTCCTGTTGGTCCCGGTTTTCGGTCGGTTTTCGAGGCCCAATGTCTGTCCCTGGCCTTGGGCTCAGTAAATGTGCCGGTGCCTGCCTCCTTTGTTGGAACTTGGCGAACGGCGGTGCCTATTGGGGTCAGCCAGGCAGCTGGCACCCTGGGAGAGCATTTTGCCCCGCAGTCTTTCCCTCCCCATCCCCAGACACCTCCATCTGTCTGCTTCATCACACCACCACTCATGTAGGGCCTTGGGTTGCGGGTGCATCATTGGAGTGCGGGGTGGGTTTCCATTTCCATGTTCCCATGGCAGCCTGGGCCCCAAATTTATTTTATAATTAGACACTCTCAGTTACAACATTTCAACGGGGGGTTAGCATATTGAATGGCATCCAGAGGGGACTCTATTTAATTGACATCACCTCTGGTGCCTGCGCCTGCCTGTAAATGTTAAGTTGCATGTAGACATTGAAGATTCTGGGGGTTATGTCGCAGCCGTTCTTCCTCACCTGTTTTTCTTTTTTAATTGCACTCTACATCAACACCGATCTACTCCGGCGTAGACGACTGCTGGTGGGACCTGTGGGCTCGTCGCTGCAGCTCCCTGGGGCTTCTGCACTGTGGCTGCTGGGTGGTTCCCTTGGGGCTCTCCTCTGCTCTTCTCTGGGGGGTTGTGGTAGTCCTGGTAGTGGTCCTCCCAGAGATCCCGTGCTCTGGGGGGCCTTTGGATGTGTGAGGCTCAGATCTTGTCTGTGTCTGTCTTGGGTTCTGGGGTGGCAGGTCTGTGGCTCCTCACACTCGCTATTGCATATTTTTATGGAGAAACCTTGTATACACAAGCACACTCACACTTACACCCAGCGGTGTTTAGGTTCAGGTGTTAACAGATACACAAATGGTCTATATTGAGCTGCAGTTGCCACTAAATGTATCTTGCAGTAATTAGTACCATGCACTTTTCAGTAACATTACTGTTATATATGCGTTTCTGCAGGTGTAGAAGCAGTCTTCTAGGGTGTTATCTTGTATTCTCTTCATCCTTCTTTCTGTCCTCTATTCTTTTCTCCTTCTTTCCCTTTTTCCTTTTTGCCCCACCTTTCTCTTTCTTGCTTCTTATTTTTCCCTTACGTTTCCATCATTATAGCGTTAGCCGTAATGCTCCACTTGTGAAAGAAAATCTATTGGGATTCTTCTTGACAGTCAGACTTCCATTCTGAGTGCTACTCTGCTGGACAGACCACATAAAAAAAAAACACGGCACAGAACAAATAGTGCGCTTTTTGCATTAGCACTCAAATGGTTTTGCTTTTAGCACAGCTAACAAAGCAAAACATCGTCAAATAAAAACGTTTTGGATTCATCCTGAAATAATTTTCTCTGCCCAGATAATACCTGTTATGTTAACAGCCCTGATGATTGACATGCTGGGTGCATGAACAGCTGATCTGAACTGAACTTTTGGTTGTTCTTTGATTGATGGATGCTGTGAACATCAGATTATAGCCAACTTTGGATCCAAGGATTATTCGAAATCGAGTCTTACTCACCAGCGAATTTCAAAGACATTCAGGTTCTTATGCGCTCCCTTCTTAATTCAATCAGCCGGGCTGACGCAGGTAATGAGAAAGAGGTGTGGCTGGGAGAAGTGTTTTGTTAGTGGCTCCATGAAATCATGGGCAAGTCCTCCTGTGGCTCCTCCTTCCTGGGCTGTACTCAAAGAGCCTGATCTTCAAAAGGTTTGCGTGTGGTTTGCGTCCGCAAAGCTGATCTACAAACATTTCCTATTCGGATTGTGGGTGTTTTTTTATCGTGTTTGCCTTCATGAACATGTAAAAAATATGACAATGACCCAAACACGGAAATTTATGGGAGGATGATATGCAAATATAATTCCTTACCATTTGCAATGCATTTTATGAAACCTGAAATGATTTATGGGTGCTGTTTTTGTATCTAAATTTTGCATGTTTGATATGCAGATACTAACTGGGACACAAAACTGTCTGCTGTCACTGTAGCCAGAAGAAGGCAAAGATAGAATGACAGATGACGGGGAGAGAGAATTGTCGGTACATGTGTCATGTTGGAGTCATCCATTTTGGTTGCACAGTTGAACATGCGCAGCTCAACAGACATCGCATCTCTGACGTCACCAGGGATTATAAAGCCCGCAGAAAATAAACTTTAGTTGCCATTTCCAGCGTGTCTGACAGGACGATGCAATGGAGGCGCATATCTAGAGAGACAAAGGCTTGCAGGCAAACTTTTTCTCCACACGGCCATTCCTGGAAGAGCTATATATATATAATAATTGAGAGAAGCGTTGGTGTTTATTTCGTGCAAGAGTGATTTATCCGTCAAAACAAGGTTGAAGTTCCCCCACCTTCGGTGAAGCGGTTGAGTGACATTTAGTGGTTTTGGGTAATATTTGATCAATTATTAGTGATGAA
Source organism: Girardinichthys multiradiatus (assembly GCF_021462225.1). Classification (NCBI taxonomy): domain Eukaryota; kingdom Metazoa; phylum Chordata; class Actinopteri; order Cyprinodontiformes; family Goodeidae; genus Girardinichthys; species Girardinichthys multiradiatus. The sequence goes on from NC_061800.1 coordinate 5,099,071, forward strand.
TAACTAATTGAAATTATTAACAACTTTGAGCCCATAACCACAACACCAGAGGACATCTCTGATTTGTATTCGTAAGTAATGATTTTTGGTTAAGAAATTGTTTTTCTGAATAATGATTTTTTTGATTATTAGTTTTGATAAATATTAATTAATCAATCATAATCCTTACAGTCAACAGATTTGGATTGTCAAAAACAAAAATAATTAAGATAGATGAGAATAGAGGATTCTATGTAGGATTATCTAAGCTCTGATTTGGAGCCAATCACAAACAAGCTGTGACATATCTATGATCAAACTCCTTACAACACTTTCCCTGCCTCCGGATCATTTCAGCACACCATTGTTGTCAGTGAGGTCATCTGCTGCTGAAGCACAAACCTGATCATGGCGAAGTGAGCTCATAACTGATCATTCGCTAGAGAAGCACGCACAACCGGTGTAACTATAATTGTAAATCATGCAAATCATCCACTGTGCTTTGGTGAAAAATTACCATTTTAAGGTGAAAAAGACAGGTGTATGTTTTAACCTTGTGACTAAACAAAACTCATTGCTTTATTGACGGTAACATTTTGTCACTACAGAGCTATCGGAGCTGGATCAATTTGATTACATTGTTTGCAACTGAATATATGCCAGGGGAGGATTTATCCAGTATTAAATGACTTCATGTCACCAAAAAGCTATTTAACCTCATACTGTCCATCCTCCGGAAACAGGGGAGGGTTTGTACTTTATGTTTTCTATGTTCAATGCTCTACCTTCCCTTTGGTAAACAGACATGTGGTGTCCTCTAAAACGTCTGAATCTTGGCTAAAAGCTGATATAAACAACTTCTACGAACACCAAACACGGTTAAAAACTACAAGCAGTTGAATCAGAAAGTAATCAAACTCCACAGAATGCCGTCACCGCAAAACTTGGTCTTAGCTGCCCTCCTGACAGCTTGTACACACGCAAACCAGCAGCAAAAGAAGACCTGAAATATCACTCATAAATAAAAAACAGTCTAAAAACTTTCTTACCTTCGTAATTTTCTTTCCTAAATGTATAATTGTTTCGTTTCCATGTTTAGCAGGTAACTATATCTCCCAGTGAGCAATTAAAGCGGCAGTGGTACATTTCCTCATTCCTGTTCCATAGAACTTGTTGATTCAACAAAGGATAAGTCCGCATCACAGGTCTCCGTCTTTTTACATCTGGTGATTGGTGGGACTGATGTCAATCAGTTTGATATAATCTGATTCTGTTGGCCCTATGAATTAAAAGGAGGGGTTGTTTGGGCAAATCGGACCAACCAAACTCGCTGCCTGTCAGTGAATGTGAATGCTGTTTGAGCAAAAGACAGCAGTTTCTTCGTGTTTTATTAAAAATGGAAAATAAATATCGGTAATTTAAAAAACGAATAGTAAAACGAACTACTTTAAACATAAAAAAAAAAAAAAAGTTTAAGTTTTGCAAGTAAAAACACTATTTTTTTTGTAAATGGTGCCAACATGTGCCATACTGTGCCAATAGGCAAAACGCCTACTTATGTTGTTACTAAAAGCTCTGTAACTTTGCTTTAGTTTACCTCAGCTGCATGAATCTCTGAACAGGTAATGTCCACAAGTGGATTTAGGGTTTTAAACATTTGTAGCCTTATTCATGGTACTTCTAAAATGTTAATTTACTGTACAATTTATATATATATAAAAAAAAAAGAAAACTTCTGGCAAGAGAGAAAGATCTAATTTTTCTCTGTCTTCCATGCTCATTATCTCAGGAACAATAGCAGCTACTGTGATACACCTCTGATGGAATATCCTAAGTCTTCTCTTTAATTTGAACCAAGATTATTTATTTAGAGCTTGTAATTGCTGGGAAAAACTCTGTTAAATTTGGGCATGTTATTTTGAGCACAAACTTCACAAAACCCTCTTGGGGGATAAACACGTATATTGTTAAAATATTGGCAAAACGAATTGGGTAGAAACTTAGTACACCAATTTATTTTTATGTACATAAATGTTGAATTTACATTCTATGCTGCAACCGCAAGTTACAAATATGTTAAAATTAATTAAAGCAATCATGTTGCTGTTATTTAAAGAAACTCATGTTTAGTTTTGTCTAAAATCTACGTTTTGCACCCAGGTTTAGAAAACAAAATGGCTTAAATCCATCCTTGGAATGACTTAATTGGATGATGTTTAATAGATGTTGACATCTCACCAGCATGTATCTACTCATGTCTGCAGATATTTTAACTTTTGCATGTTTTCCTTTAATGTTTTTCAGACAGAAGAGAAATCCAGTGAAGATGCTGAAATTCTTTCAAAAGAAACTCAAGACTATGCCAGCCCCCGAGATGACGAGAAAACGTCAGAACTTCAGCCAGAGGAGGAGAGCATCCCAGACTCTGCAAATGTTTCTCTGGATGATCCTACTAAATGCACTGAGGGAACTGAAGACATCAACATGGAATCAACGGACAGCCCAAGTCCAAACATGTCTGCTTCTTCTGATTTGGTCTCGGGGACTCCTCAGAAACCCAGCAGCCGGCGGCAGTCATTTATTACCTTGGAGAAGTATGGCGAGGGAAAGCCTGCCAGTCCCAGTAGTGTGTCCTCATTTATAGGTCCTCTTGTAAAAACATCTACCAGTCAAGATCTCTCTAGTGCTAAAAAGATATTGTCTTCTGAAGCCTCACAGACATCCATAGATCCAAACTCTCAGGTTTCCACTCCTTTAGGAAAGGTTGGTCCACAGTGTCCTGGAAGTGAGTCTCCTCGAAGGCCTAAAGAGTCCAGGTTAAAAAGTGAGCCTGTAAGACTGATTGAGAGACTGCAAAGTGACTCAGTAGAAGATGAAGATGTTATCCCTGACACACAGACAAAAGAAGAGGATAGAGAAATCACTAGTTACTCAGAAGAAATGAATTCTTTGAGTCAGGATGAGGAATCTGAACCAGTGCTAGATGATTCCCAGTCATCTCTGACGCCTTCAGATGAACCAAGACGATCCAGCCGTCACAGAGTAAGACCTCAACTCCCTGGAGAAGACCCAGAGGAACGTGAGGCAAAATACACACATGTAAAAAGAAGATCTTCTGGAGAAGATAGAAAAAGTGAATCTTCTAATTCAGCAGTGGGCAGACCGAACACAAGAAGTAAGCTGGCTGCCATGGAGAACAGCACCAGAGACAGACTGCGATCAAAATCTCAGAGCAACTCCAGTGAATCCAGCCCAAGTAACACTCGGGGAAGACCTCGAAAGAAGATCAAACTTTACAGCCTTTCAGAGGACCTTCTTAAGTCTCCTGAGCGCAAAATGAGAAGCATCAGTGAGCTGAATTCCAATCAGACTGGCATCAAATCAGAAACACTCCCCATTCGTCAAAGCCAAATGCAAAGAAGGGATGATCAGATAAGCATGGCCTCAAAGGAGGCTGGTGAGGCTGAAAGGGCCAAAGAAGTGTCCAGCCAGACTGTTAATGAGGGTATGGTAAATCTGACTAAGGAAGATGATGCTCATCCAAACACAGACTCCCAAACAGTTGTACCTTTGGCTCAGACTGAACAGCCTGAAGAGGTAAAGCCTGAAGATGATGAGAGCCTAAAGGAAGAGCAAAAGGTTCTTGCATCTTCTCCCCAAAGTAAAGGCAAATTGCAAGAAAGAATAGATTCTAATGCAGTCATGTCTTCTCCACTAAAAAAGTCCAAAGATGAAACTAGAAAAAGGCTAGAGAGTGAGAACATGATGGAAGACGACATTAACACCATAGAAGCTGTGACGGACAACTCTAGCCAGGAAGACTCTCTGGTCACACCTTCATCTTCTGGCAGTCAGATTAAACGTAGGTCCAGGCGGAGCAAAGCATTATCTGAGGCAGCAGAGTCTGAAGACAAAGACAATGGTGTGAGCTCTTCAGGACAGTCTCAAACACTCACCCTTCCTGTGAGTCAGACTGAAGCTGTAGTTGGAGGCAGGACCAGGAGGAGTAAACCTGGTGAATCTAATCCAAGCTTGACCCCAGAAACTTCCCAGTCATTAGATGAATCCGGATCAGGGTCGTCTCAAGGTAGGGGCAGATATTCAAGACGGATATCCTCTCAATCATCTGCACCCTGTGTGGAGACATCAGAGTCCGAGTCTTCTACGGTCCTAGAGAACTCAATTCGCAAAAGGAGAGGGAGGAAGCCTCGAGCATTTGTGCAGAGTCCTCCTACTCTTGAATCGAAGGAGGAAAGACTGGATATGGAAGAAGCTGTTTCTCAAAAGTTAGAGAAAAAAAACAGTTTAGAAGAATCATCAGAGACACAAAGTTTAAAGGAATCAGAGCAGGTGATGGGAAGCAAGACTGAGCCAAATAAGGAAGACTCTGAGTCCCCAATGGTGACTGAGACTCTGAAAACTGAAGCTCTAAAAATGGATGAAAGAAAAGACACAAACCAGTGGAACAAGTCACTGGGAAGTACTGATCAAAGTGACTTGAACAATAAAAAAGATTCTTCTCAAGAAGTAGGGGTGCTTGAATCTGCTGGGCCCGGAAACGCATCAACACAGGAGACTTGTATGTCGACTGAGGAGAAGCTGCAAGTCTCAGAGACCTCTGAGAAAAAAGCTGAAACTTTTTCTGAAACTGAAGATAAAGTTATAGAAAAACAGGTGGATTTAAACTCAAACCAGCTAGAATTTTCAGCTCCTCCGGAAGAGGAATGTTTAAACGAAGAGCTTCAACAAAGCCAAATGGAGTGTGCACAGATCACCGCAGAGGAAGAACTTTCTGTCACATGTCATGTTTTAGAGTCTAGTGACAAGGAGGAAATTCCTCTACAGGACAATAAAGACTTTGAAACTGAGACATCTGGGGACAAACACAAAAAGGCTCCTGACACTGAACCTTCAGGTGCTGTTGGACCTGACTGCAGCCCTGCAGTATCTTCACAAGTTGCTTCCCAGGAATCTCCAGTTAAACAGAAAGACATAGAGGCTGCAACAGAACCAGATGTTGGACAAAGCCCCACCAATGGACGGATGAAGGGCACATGGTCACCTTCAGCTTCCCCTTCTACCAGTATCCTCAAAAAAGGTCAGAAGAGGCCAATAGAGGTGGAGATGACCTCTCCTTTTGCCAAGGTAAGAAACCTATGCAGCCTTAAATCCACAAAACTAAAGATGGAGGTAATACCTTTTATTTGTAACTGTTTCATTCTTTTTACCTGCGTAGTCCCGGCGTGTATCTTTTGCTAACCCCATCCAACAGCAAGAGACGGCTGATGATATTGATCGGCGCAGCCCAGCACTTAGAACCAGCTCTCCCAGAAGGTCCAAAGGCTGCAGCATCCCACAACCTAAGGTATTAGAAACGGGTAGTGCGTTTCCTATCTGTGGTGAACAGTTTCCCTAACAACAACATTCTGCTTTTTTACCCAGCACGTCACAACTCCAACAAAAGGCTTGCTGATCGGGAGCCCCAGAAATCTGCACAGTCAAAGTTACAGGAGCTCCAAGAAGTGCCTGGTAGGTCATCATGTTCTTGGAAGCCAAACGAGCTGGGGAAGAAAAACATCTTACTGCTATTGTTGAAGCATGGTTGCAAATATAATGAATTAGGAATCATTCTAATCCAACATTGGAACTGGTTTTGAGACTTAATATTATAAACATTTGGTTCTAATAGTTCATAATTGAGTTTTAACCAACTTTGTAGCCTTGCTGTTTGAGCATCAGAACATTGTGTTGAATCTTTAACTCTTGTCTCCTCAAGGTTATCTCTCTTGCTTGTGCACCTTTTTACCACACTTTTTCTTTCCACTCAACTGTTCATTTACGTGCTTGTTCACGGCACCCTAGGCCCTACCATTCTTGAGGAGGATTTCAGTGACTGCTGTCTGCTATATACAACTGTCTGTCGCCATGATGTTTGTCCAGGTAGTGTTTGTTTGAGCCAGAGCCCCTAATAGGCTGTTGTGAATACAGCCAAGGCGGTGTAAGAATACCACAAATGTTGGTTGATGCATACCTATCTTATACCGATGATAATATAGGAAGTGCTTTAATACCATTTAGTGGTAGGACTGTGAGCTACAACTAGTTCATGGAAACTGAAGTGCTTGGTGGACAGACCACATGGAATTTTGCTGATAAACTCAAAAAAGTCTTAAGCCTGAGGGAGGTTGTGCAGTGAGAAAATATAAACTTACTAATATTTTCTACAGTTGATATATCAGAATAGACATATGTGATTAGAACCCCAACTAATGATTATTTTGCTAATTTTTTAATCTGTTGACTATTATATTGATTAATAATGTGGAAAGTGCTTAATAGGAGATTTGTTTTACAGAATATCAACCAGGGGAAGATAAAGCTAAGCCACCTGAGAAGTTCTGAATAGAGCATATGTACAGACAAAGAAGGCTGTTTATATTAAAATTTATAAATTCTTTGTACAATTTTGGCTTAATTACTGCTCTGAGTGGTTTGTTGTGTGTATACTCCAGTTAACAATTATCTAAATACTGAATTAGTAGAAGATTATTTCAATAATAGATTAATCATGATCAATCTGATTAATTGTTTCAGCCCTAGATGTGACCAAAAGTATTTATTTTGGGTTTGAAGCTTTTTAGCGACATTTAGCAATTATAATTTGGGTATATTTGTAGAAATTATTATTGTCATGTATTTCCAATGTGCAACATCTAATCAAATGATAGGAGCTTCTGGGACTGCATGATGAAGAACCAATGGTTCCCTTTCAGTAGATTCAATTAGTACAACACATGAGTATATTACGCCCTGCATGTCCTGGCTGAAACTTTAATCATGCCTCCTAGGAAAATGATGTGATGACGACAAGTGACAGGCCCTGCCTGCACTATATACCTGTTATCACCATTACTAAGTTCTTACGCTCTTTACCTCGCTAAGAACACATCTGTGAACCAGGCTATTAGTTCCTGTCCTCAGGGCTTCTTGCTTCATGAGAAGCTTTCTCTGTTTGTGTCAGGATCATTCACAGAGCGTTGGCGGAGCCTGAAGCATGTGCACTCTGTCGGCAGCTTTGTCGCTAGAGCCTGGAGAGATGGGTTAAATTGAAAAAGTGCTGGAAGAGGCTGCTATCTCACTGTGAGACCCACTGCTCTCCAAGTCGGAAACCTGGTTTCGTCAGATTCCGACGAGGAAAGCTTTTCGGTCGGAGTCCCTGCCTCCAGCTGGGCGGACCATATGGAGTATGTTGATGGTTAGCCAACAATGAAGATGCTCGGTCTCAGCTTTGACTGTAACCTCTTCAGGGAGACGAGACCGTGCTGGACATTGGCTTAGAAGATGAGTCTCTGCTGGGTCAGGGTGCTGCGGCCCCATTGGACCCAGGCAACACGTCTTTCTTCTCCCTTTGCCATTGTGCAACTGAAACTATGGACGTGGAATGACCCTCCCGACTTCTTGCGGAGAAGCCATCGCAATTCACCGGGTTTTATCTCCCTGCAGAGCCGGCCGCAGTCGAGCACCATCTTCATGGAACAAACCACTGTCCACCCGTGCCACAGCACTGGGCTATGGACCGTATCTGGACCTGGAAGGCACCGAAAAAAGCCGGACTGGTGAATATTCTGCCTGTAGAACAGTCTTTGGCAGTATATCTGGCCCTGTCCCCAAATCATGGCGTAGGTGGTCCAACATGGCTTCCGTCCAAGCACTGTAGATTCTCCACTGCTCATCTGAAAAAGAACCCACAGAGCTCAAGCGACCACTGCTCGTGCCTTGAACTCCATCACTATGTTCCAGACATACCAAGCAATGCACCTGCCGGAGTTTGGAGCACAATCACTGCCGGAGAGCCCTCTAATGCAGGTCTTAAATGAGGTGAGGATCACTTACTACATCCTCCGTGTGTTCCGCTGTGCAATGCTTTCTCTCAGTAGTTGGATGGCATCATCGGTGGCCACGCAAAGGCATCTGTGGCTGACGCTCTTTGACATCCTGGTTAGGGACAGAGCTGTCTACCTGGATGAACCGGCGGTAGCTGATGGGCTGTTTTGCCAATCTCTTGAGCTGAGGAAAAGCAGACCGAAGCGGTGCGCTGTATCATCCCCAGACGTATTGTGAGACCCAAATCCACCTAAGAGATTGACGCAACCCGTGAGCTTGAGCCATCAGACATCACAACACAGAAAGGGTGATGGCTTCGTCCAATCTTGGACTTAAGAGTTCTCAAATACCTCCAGAAATAAAGTTCAAAATGTTAACACTCAAGCAGCTTCTGAGTGCTATCAGCCCTGGCAATTAATTCGCCACAATCGACAGACGTTTACTTTCACGTAGCTATACACCTGTACCCCACAGGCAGTTTCTGAAATTTGCCTTTGAGGGCAGGGCTTACGAGTACCTCATACTGCCTTTCAGTCTGTCTCTAGCGCCTCGCATCTTTAAAAAATGTGTGGAGGCAGCGCTAGCACTTTTCAGAGAAAAAGGCGTCTGCAATTTCACTTATCTTACCCCAAGTCAGCAGGTTTCATTTCTCGGGCTGGAAATATGCCCCGACCATCAAGACGCATCTTTCCAACCACAGAGTGGCTGCTTTTCACCGCTGCCTTGCTCAGTTTCAGTTTGGACACAACCTGCGTTTCCAGACTATCCTACAACTGATGGGTATGATGGCATTTATGATCCCAGTAGTACCATTAGGCCTTCTGATGATGTGCCCGTTCCAACAGTGGACCCGCACCCACCTGCTCTGTGGATGAGGTCCCCGCTGCACAAAGATAACGATAACCACTGCCTGTATGTTGGCTCTCCGCCCTTAGTGGGAACCAGGACTATTGTGCCGTGGTTCACTAAAAGGCAGAGTAACCTTTTGCAAAGTACTATCCACGGATGCCTCCCTGAGGGGGTGGGGGGCTCTGTGCGATGGCGTGGTGGTGAGGGGGGTTTTGACACCAGTTCAATCTATACTCTACATAGTCTACCTGGAGCTCTTAGCAGTTGTGCTGGCTCTGCAACATGTCTGCCAGGTTCTGTCAGACCAACATGTTCAGTTCAGGACAAACAACACCACTATGATTTCACACATAAACAGAGGGGAAAGGACACACTCGCTTCCTCTCCTAAAGCTATGGTGCACCCTCTTGCAGTGGTGCAGCGTACTCTGTCTATTAGAGCTACTCATGTCCCTGGACAACTTAACCTGGGTGCAGTATTGCTCTCCATTACCTGTCTTTTGTTCTTTTCCATAACAGATCAGAATGCTCTATATGGCCCAATTTACTCCTGTATGCATTTCCCCAGTCAAAATGATACTACCTGTTCTAGATGGGGAGTGCACAAACAGGGTCTGTCCCTAATTTTGGTAGCAACCCATTGGCCAGCAAAGTCATGGTATGCCGAGATAGTTTGTCTGCCGGCAGGAGAGCCCCGGCAACTCCCTGTTCGCTGGGATCTCCTCGCTCGGGCATGGGGGTTAAGTCTTTAGGTTACTTGTGTAACCCCGGTTCTCAGAATAGCGTGAGGGAGATGTCTCACTATGGGATACGCCCCTTGCCGTATTCCGCAGAAGCATTTATGTCATTACGCCAATCCTGATTGGCTGGTGATCGCGACGCTAGCGTCACCTACCCTATAAGTAGCTTGCGCCACGACACAGCGTCATTCGAAATAACTACCTCTTCTCGCTTCGCCCCAGCAAGAAGGGTTGTCTGGTGAGACATTATGGGAAGAAACTTGTGCCATCAGAAACTGAATTTGAATTGCTCAAACTGAATCTGTTTTTGTGTAATTTGAAATTAAATGCATTGATTTGAAAATGAATTTCACTAAACTGAAACTGAATATAATGGTTTAAAACTGAACTTAATGGTTTAAAACTGAACTTGTTTGCTTTGAAAATTGCTCTGCTTTGTATTGAAAATTCAGTTCGATTAGTTTCACTTTCAGGTCTGAAATTCAATTTCCGTTCCAAAATTAAGTTTTTTGTGTCACACATCCGGGTCCTTGAAGCCAGAGATTAATCAAACACAGATTTACTGATTCACGGATGTCTGTCCAAATTAAGGACTGCATCCTTTGAAGGATGCATTTGTAGGCCGATAACGTCCTGGATGAGGCAACAAATGCTGTCTAATCTCCAAGGTTCCAACAAATGCGTCCTTATTATCCCCAGATTTGATACATGGGTCCGGTGTATCCTCCGTGTCCCACCCTATCCCATGATTCATTGCAGCTCAAAGTAGATTGTTCAAACGGAAGTAGCAAAGGCTGGAGGAGAGAGAAAAGTTGTGAATAAAATTGCATATATTGTGCATTCTGTGACCTTTTCCAATGTATTTAGACGAGAATGTTGTTGTGTAAACCTAAAATATCTGATCAGTTTATCAAGCTATCGCTTAATTCCACAAATGCGCCAATGTGTGCAACAATAACATTTTAAAAACAAAACAGCATTATAAGCCATCACCAATATGTAAAAGGGTAAATAAAAACCGTGTAGTTATTTACAGTAGAAACAGCGTTATTAACCTTCAGGCTCCATTTGCTCAGCTTCACAGCTCTGTGCTTCACGCTAACACGGTTACTAGGCAACAGAAGTTACGCTGAGGTAAGGGCAAGAGAAACGCAGACCGACGTAACACCGGCGGCACACTATGCTAATCTGGTATGTTTAGCTAATAGCTACAGGTAACATAAGTGTTACTGTTTGACCATCATTTGTTTACATGGTGCTTCTTATAGATGCTGATTTGACTTGGTGATTGACATCCGCCCAGCTCATGTATGCTGCACTGCTCCAGCTCAACATGCCGTAAAGGAAGTTTAACCTGATGTGAAACGTAAATCGATGAATCTGTGTTTGATTAATCTGTGGATATCCTCAAGGACCCGGTGTGTAACACAAAAAACTGAAGTTTGGAACTGAAATTGAATTACAGACCTGAAAGTTGAAAGTATTCAAACTGAATTTTTAATACAACGAAATACATGAAATGAATTCAGTTTCAAACCATGAAATTCAGTTTCAGTTTAGTGAAATACATTTTCAAATCAATGCATTTCATTTCAAATTACACAAATGCAAATTCAGTCAGAGCAATTCAAATTCAGTTTCTGATGGCACAGGTTTCTTCCCATATATCTCACTCATGCTACTCTGAGAACCGGGGTTACGCAAGTAACCTAAAGTTCTCATTCACAGCATTCGTTTCGATGTCTCACTATGGGATATGGAGACAGCTTATCTCTAGTAACCTCCAGCGCTTAGCTGAGACTATCCTATTCCAGTAAGGACCCAGGGTTTAAAACAGCTGAGGCGTCCAACTTATAAAATCGAGCAAAAGCGAGCAGAGAAGACCAGCTCGCCGCTGCACATATGTCCTGGATAGACATCCCCTTGAAGAGGGCCCAGGAGGCATCCATGCCACGGGTGGAATGAGCACGCAGGCCCACCAGGGGCTGTAGCCCCTGGCTTGAATAGGATAACGCAAATGCTCCAACAATCCAGTGAGAGAGGCTGCTTTGTGATGGGCTTGCCCCTAAAAGGTTTTGCCCAGGACACAAAAAGCTGATTACTTCTCTGGAAGTTGCTAGTCCTGTCCAAGTAGGCCCGCAGAGCCCCGACTGGACAGAGCTTGTTCAGCCTCTGTTCCTCCAGGGTGGAAAAAGGCGGCGGAGAAAAGGCTGTAAGAATAATTGGAGCGAATGAGCCCACCACTTTAGGCACAAAAGCTGGGTTGGGCTGCACTGAGACCTTGACACCTCCGGGACCAAACTTGGAACAGGAGGGGTTCACTGAGAGAGCATGGAGATCACCTACATGTTTAGTAGATGCCAAGGCCAGCAATAGCACTTTCTTGAGGGACAAATGCTTGAGGTCAGCCTCCTCCAAAGGTTGAAATGGGGGGGTGGCGAGGCCCTCCAAAACCACCGTCAGGTCCCACGGGGGTGCCAGGGACCTGGCAACCGGCAGGAGTATACATGCCCCTTTCATAAAACGGCCCACCAAAGGGTGTTGGCCGGCTGTTTTCCCCTCAAAGCCTACATGGCATGCCAAGATGGCAGCCAGGTAAACCTTAATTGTGGAGAATGCGTTTCTCTTGTCAACCAGCTCCTGCAGAAATGACAAAATCACCCCAACAGGACATTGAAAAGAGAGGAGACCTCTGTCAGAACACCACTCTTCAAAAATTCTCAACTTGCAGTCATATAAAGACTGGAGGAAGCCCTAGCACTCTGAATGGTGTTTATAACGTTCTGAGGGAGCCCTGCTGTGCTCAAACTATACCACTCACGAGCCAGGCCCATAGCTTTAGGTGCTCTGGGTGTTGGTGAAACACTGTCCCCCCCTATCTGAGACAACATGTCCTCCCACAGCGGTAGTTGCCAAGGCTGTCCTCTCAGGAGCTGATATATTTCCGCCAACCAGTGCATTGCTGGCCAGTGTGGAGCTATCAGGATCAGTGTGTGGTGGTGCTCCCTCACTCTGGCTAGAGTAGGTGCAATCAGAGCCATGGGGGGGGGGAGCATACAGAAGAGTTGTGGGGTCAGGCGCGCGCGAGAGCGTCCACTCAGAGTGGTGTGTCCCGATCGTGCATCGAGAAGAACAGTGGACACTGAGCATTCTCGTTGGAGGCGAAGAGGTCCACCGTTGCCTGCCCAAAACAGAACCACAGCTGTTCCACTATGGCTGGATGTAGGGTCCAATCTCAGTGTAACGGAGCGCCCCTGGACAGCATGTCTGTTCTGCGGTTCAGAGCTCCGGATACACGGGTTGCTCCGGGTGACAGGAGATGCCTGTTGCTCCATAAGATCAGCTTGTGAGCCAGAGTGTGCAACCGAAGGGAACGCAGTCCTCCCTGACATAAGCCACTGTCGTGGTGTTGTCGGTCCTTACAAGGATGTGATGACCGCTGAGGAATGGGAGGAAGCCCTTTAGCATGAGAAACACTAAGAGCTCCAGATAATTTATGTGGGACCGCTGGCGGTTCTGGCTCCAGAGACCTCTTACATCGTTAATTCCTCCCCATCCTGACAGTCTCGCGTCCGTTGTGACCACCTTTCGTGATACAACGGGACCTAGCAGCACACCCTGCTTCAGAAAGCCTGGACAGTGCCAGGGGCACAGCGCTCTGACACACTCTGTTGTGACCGTCACCCTCCGTATGCCATGACCCACAAGATGAAGCTTGTACGCGGCTACCCAGCGCTGAAATCGGCCGAGGGGGACGACTAAGATGACAGAAGCCATCAATCCCAGCAGCCAATGGCACAATCTGAAAGGAAATGATCTGAGCAGGCGGAACGAAGCAAGGCAGGATTCCAGCGTGTGCACCTTGTCTGCTGACAGATGAGCGCTGAACGAAACCGAATCCAGTGCTAACCCCAGAAAGATGTTCTGTGCCGGGACTAACACACTCTCTCTGTAATTTAACACACAACCGAGATCGAGTAGGTGTTGGACGAGTATCTGCTCGTGTGTCACAGCTTCTCTCTGCGATCGAGCCAGAAGGAGCCAATTGTCCAAATATGTGGCCAAGCTGCTTCGGTACAGCGCAATAACACTCTCGGGCTCAGGGAGAAGCCGAATGATGGCACTGTGTATTCGTAAGAGACGCCTTGAAAAGCGAATCTCCGTGTGTAAGCATCCTGAATTTGTATTTCCTGAGATAACCGTTTAGGGCCCTGAGATCCAGGATCGGGCAAAGTCTTCCCCCACCCCATTTTGGGATCAGAAAATACCTGGAGTAGAAGCCGCTGTCTCTCTGCTCCGCGGGAACAGGGCTGATTGCTCCTTTCCTCAGCAGCGCCAAGATTTCCTCCTGCAGCGCCGAGCAGATTCTCCCCGAGCCTTAGTGGAAACTATGCCAGAAAAGAGAGGGGGTATGAAGCCGGTATCCCCGCGTTATAGTTCATTGAACCCATGCTGACGTCGTGAGGGAAGCCCACTTGTGTCTCTGAGTGAAAAGTGACATCCCTATGGAGTCTCCCTCCACTCTCAAAAGTCGGCACATGGGGCCCTCTTGCGGCCTGGCAGAGTTGTCGACAACGGATGGCACTGCAAATGTGTGGGGAGATAACACTGTTACGGAGCCGATCCCAATCTGCTGTCTGTGAGGAGTGGCGCCTCCTCCAGGAGCAGTGATGTGATTGACCCGTTTATTTTTCTTTTTAATGTTTTTAACTGCACCCTTGACCTTGGGTCTGGAAACATGCTTTATTTTTGAACATGTGAGTGTGTTTTTGTGACTCGTGGTTGAGACAGGGCCAGCTGTCCCAATAGTCGAGCCTCCTCGTCCTTCGGCTGGGGGAACGTCTTGCAGCAGAGAGTCGGAGGGACACACACTCTGTGGCTGGGTGTGCAGAGCTGGTGAACGAGGAGGCAGATGTGATCTCATCCTACACATCAGGGTCCGGCTTGTTGGCCATGTCTTTGCACAACTCCGCTTGTTATGCGGAGAGCATGGAGGACACAGTTAGAGCTCTTACAGCAACCGCTGCCACTTTATAAGTTCTTTCGGTCAGGGCTGATTTGAAAACGGTCTGCCCTGGATGGCAATGTGGGGTTTTTGGAGGACGTTTGCAGCCATGGGTGCAGGTGTGCTGCCACTAGCAGCTCCTCTGGGGGCATGCGGTGAATGCCCGGCTTCTCCATGCCCTTGAAGTCTAGAGAGGAAGCTCCCTGAATCTGGGACTTCCCACTGAAGAGGCGGTTCCAGGAGACCGTTACCTCGTTGAATACGGGGAGCAGCTGTTTGGTCGCCCTGGTGGTCTGGGGCAATTTCTTCCCTTCGTAGCGAGATCTGGTCGTCTCCACTACTATTTCAGGCCAGGGGATGTTAACCCTGGATGCAGCGCATTTGCACACTGTCTGCATGTCCATGCACATTGCGGGGGAGGCTGTCACGCTCCCCCTGCCCTCCCCGGGAACCAACAGGACCCCCGGCTTCGCAGCCTGTGGGCTCGGGATGAAAAATTCATCTGTGTCTGACTCTGAAACGAGGAGCTCCGAGATTACTTCATCTTCGTCCTTGTAGTCCAGGTTTAGGACATCCTCAAGGGGCGAGAGGGCTGTGGCCAAGTCCGCTTGCGAACCCCAGCTGGCAGTGGCACCCAGTCCAGCGTGAACCTTCTCACCCCGATCACTGTCGTTGCTGGGCGGCAGCCCGCTCGACGGCAAGTAAGGGTCTCTGCCGGACAGGCTAGCTTGCTGTGCTAGTCGTCTTCAGAGGCTCCTCATTGTGAAGCGGTAACAGTCCGCACATGAACCGGGGGAATGAACCGCCAGACGGGCATGTTCCAGCCCAAGACATGTCGAGCACACCTGGTGTAGGTCTTTGCTCGAGATTTTGTTCCTGCAGCCGCAGAGGTGAGCCGCCGAGTTGCTATCTCCTCTGGTGTGAGGGGAAGCGGTGGTAGTAATACAGGTGGTAGCTGCAGGCTATGGTGGAGGCTGGAGAGGTAGCAGCTAGCGCCCGTCGGCGGAGAGCATTAAACTTTTTTCCTTCGCCAGAGGGCAGTTGAGCTAGCCTGCTATGAGAGATATGCCTTGAATCGAGAAGAGGCTTTCAAATGATGCTGCGTCCTGGCGCAAGCTACTTTTATAGGGTAGGTGACGCTGGCGTCGCGATCACCAGCCAATCAGGATTAGCGTAATGACATAAATGCTTCTGAGGAATACAGCAAGGGGTGTATCCCCTAGTGAGACATCGAAACGAATGCTATGAATGAGAACTTTCATCAACACCCAGAGCTGTGGAAGCTGCATGTCTACCTGCTGAGAGGTCCGGCCTATTTGCTAAGGGCCTCCGCCTGCTGTAGTGGCAACAATCCAGAATGCAAGAGCATCCTCCGCTAGAGGCTTATATGCTTACAAATGGCAAGCTTTTGAGCAGTGGTGTGAGGACAAACACATTGTTTGTCCATTGCAGTGCTCAGTGGTAGATGTTTTAACGCTCTAGGAACGTCCAGGAACTGCTGGATAAAGGTCTTTTCCCAGTTCAGACCTCTCTATGAGGGGCTGTTAGGACATTATTGTGAATTTACTTTCACACACGCACTACTGAAATGCTCTCACACGCACTACTGAATAGTTTTCAAATAATTTCAGTAGAAACGGATTTGTTTCAGTTGCAAAGAAGAGACGTTGAAGAGCTGTGTCCTTCTAAGAAGGCATTTGTGGGCCGATTACATCACAGCGATGCGACAAAGGCTGTTCAAATTCGAAGGCTCCTCCAAAGGGAGCCAACAAATGCGTCCTTCTTTTCCCCAGATATGAAGGATGGGTCCAGTGTATACTTCGTGGCCCACCCTATCCCATGATTCATTGTGAGTCAAAAGCAGATTGTTGAAGCAAAAGAAGTAATGGCTGAGAAGGGAGAAAAGCTGTGAATAAAGTTGGATGTATTACACTTTCTGTGGAACATACAGTAAATACCTTTTACAATGTTTTTAGTTGAGAATGTAGTTGTGTAAACCTGAAATATCTGCCCCATTTACCAAGATATCGCCTAATTCCAAAGCGCTGCGATTTGTTCAGAAATGTCCGCACCCGCTGCGCTAACAGCCGGCTTGCCTCCTAGCTGTCAGCTGACAGAGGCTTGCTATACCGGGAGAGAATGTCTGACTCCCGGCACTCATTTTCAAACTCCCGCTGGCTTTTCCCATTGAGTGGAAGTTAAACACCAATATAATTCAGTCAGATGATATTTAACAGTTAATGTTTGGTCTATTTATATATTATTATCATTGTTATTTATTATTAAGATAAGATTGACATTATTGATGTCACAATGGAGAAATTAACTTGTTACAGCAGCTCTCAGTGACAGACAGGTAGGGTGCAGACAGTTATGAAAAAGGTACTCGTACTCGTTGTCTTCCGCCCAGACGTCCCTCTCTCCAGACACCTCCTCCAGTTCCTCCAGGGGGAGCCCAAGGCGTTCCCAGGCCAGCCGAAAGACATAGTCCCTCCAGCGTGTCCTGGGCCGTCCCCTGGGCCTCCTCCCGGTGGGACGTGCCTGGAACACCTCCCGAGGAAGGCGTCCAGGAGGCATCCGGTATAGATGCCCGAGCCACCTCAACTGGCTCCTCTCGATGTGGAGGAGCAGC
Source organism: Girardinichthys multiradiatus (assembly GCF_021462225.1). Taxonomy (NCBI): domain Eukaryota; kingdom Metazoa; phylum Chordata; class Actinopteri; order Cyprinodontiformes; family Goodeidae; genus Girardinichthys; species Girardinichthys multiradiatus. The sequence goes on from NC_061800.1 coordinate 5,116,159, forward strand.
GGCTCTACTCCGAGCCCCTCCCGGATGGCCGAGCTCCTCACCTTATCTCTAAGGGAGCACCTGGCCACCCTACGGAGGAAGCTAATTTCAGCCGCTTGTATCCGGGATCTCGTTCTTTCGGTCATGATCCAAAGTTCATGGCTATAGGTGAGGGTAGCAACGTAGACCGACCGGTAAATTGAGAGCTTTGCTTTTCGGCTCAGCTCTCTCTTCACCACAACGGACCGGCACAGCGCCCCCATTACTGTGGCAGCCGCACCGATCTGTCTGTCGATCTCCCGCTCCATTCTTCCCTCACTCGTGAACAAGACCCCGAGATACTTAAACTCCTCCACTTGAGGCAGGAACTCCCCTCCAACCTGAAGAGGACAAGCCACCCGTTTCCGGTCGAGTACCATGGCCTCGGACTTGGAGGAGCTGATCCTCATCCCAGCCGCTTCACACTCGGCTGCGAACCGCCACAGCGCATGCTGTAGGTCTTGGCTAGAGGGGGCCAGCAGGACCACGTCATCCGCAAAAAGAAGAGACGAAATCCACTGGTCCCCAAACCAGACCCCCTCCGGCCCTTGGCTGCGTCTAGAAATCCTGTCCATAAAAGTTATGAACAGGACCGGTGACAAAGGACAGCCCTGCCGGAGTCCAACATGCACCGGGAACAGGTCCGACTTAGTGCCGGCAATGCGGACCAAACTCCTGCTCCGCTCGTACAGGGACCGGATGGCCTCTAATAAAGGGCCCCCGATTCCATACTCCTGGAGCACCCCCCACAGGGCATCACGAGGGACACAGTCAAATGCCTTCTCCAGGTCCACAAAACACATGTGAACCGGTTGGGCAAACTCCCATGAACCCTCGAGCACCCTGTAGAGGGTATAGAGCTGGTCCAGTGTTCCACGGCCGGGACGGAAACCACACTGCTCCTCCTGAAGCCGAGGTTCGACTATCGGTCGGACTCTCCTCTCCAATACCCTGGCGTAGGCCTTACCAGGGAGGCTGAGGAGTGTGATCCCCCTGTAGTTGGAACACACCCTCCGGTCCCCCTTTTTATGAAGGGGGACCACCACCCCAGTCTGCCAGTCCAGAGGCACTGTCCCCGACCGCCACGCAATGTTGAAGAGGCATGTCAACCATGACAGCCCTACAACATCCAGAGACTTAAGGTACTCAGGGCGGATCTCATTCACCCCCGAAGCCTTGCCACCGCGGAGCTTTTTAACCACCTCGGTGACTTCAGCCTGGGTGATGAAAGAGTCCAACCCCGAGTCCCCAGCCTCTGTTTCCACCACGGAATGCGTGATGGCAGGATTGAGGAGATCCTCGAAGTACTCCTTCCACCGCCCGATAATGTCCTCAGTCGAGGTCAGCAGTCTCCCGCCCCCACTATAAACAGTGTTGGCTAAGCACTGCTTCCCCCTCCTGAGGCGCCGGACTGTTTGCCAGAATCGCTTCAAGGCCAACCGGTAGTCCTTCTCCATGGCCTCACCGAACTCCTCCCAGGCCCGAGTTTTTGCCTCTGCCACAGCCCAGGCCGCAGCACGCTTGGCCTCAAGGTACCCGTCAGCCGCCTCAGGAGTCCCACAAGCCAACCACAGCCGATAGGACTCCTTCTCCAGCTTGACAGCATCCCTTACTGCCGGTGTCCACCACCGGGTTCTGGGATTGCCGCCGCGACAGGCACCGCAGACCTTATGGGCAGCAGCATCGACAATAGATGCGGAGAACATGGTCCACTCGGACTCTATGTCTCCAACATCCCCCGGGATCTGGTCGAAGCTCTCCCGGAGGTGGGAGTTGAATACATCCCTGGCCGAGGGCTCCGCCAGACGTTCCCAGCAGACCCTCACTATGCGCTTGGGCCTACCAAGTCTGTCCGGCTTTCTCCTTCTCCAGCGGATCCAACTCACCACCAGGTGGTGATCAGTGGACAGCTCAGCCCCTCTCTTCACCCGAGTGTCCAAAACATGCAGCCGAAGGTCTGATGATACGACAACGAAGTCGATCATCGACCTCCTGCCTAGGGTGTCCTGGTGCCAAGTGCACTGATGGACACCCTTATGTTTGAACATGGTGTTCGTTATGGACAATCCGTGACTAGCACAGAAGTCCAATAACAAAACACCACTCGGATTCAGATTGGGGAGGCCATTCCTCCCGATCACGCCTCTCCAGGTGTCACTGTCGTTCCCCACGTGGGCGTTGAAGTCCCCCAGCAGAATAATGGAGTCCCCGGGAGGGGCACTATCCAGCACCCCCGACAGGGACGCCAAGAAGGCCGGGTACTCTGCTCTACTACTCGGCCCGTAGGCTGAAATGATAGTCAGAGACCTCTCCCCAACCCGAAGGCGCAGGGATACGACCCTCTCATCCACTGGGGTAAACCCCAACACGAGACGGCTGAGCTGGGGGGGCAACAAGCAAACCCACACCAGCCCGCCGCCTCTCCCCGTGGGCCACTCCAGAGTAGAAGAGAGTCCAACCCCTCTCAAGGAGATGGGTTCCAGAGCCCACGCTGTGCGTGGAGGCGAGCCCGACTATTTCTAGTCGATATCTCGACCTCCCGCACAAGCTCAGGCTCCTTCCTCCCCCAGCGAGGTGACATTCCACATCCCTAGAGCCAGCCTAAGCATCCGGGGATCGGGCCGCTGAGGTCTCCACTTTCGTCCGCCACCCAATCCTCTTTGCACCGATCCCTCACGGTTCCCCCTGCAGGTGGTGGGCCCACTGGGGGATGGCCTCGCGTCTCTTGTTCGGGCTTGGCCCGGCCGGGTCCCGCGAGGAGCAACCCGGCCACCAGGCACTCTCCGACGAGACCCGACCCCAGGCCTGGCTCCAGGGTGGGACCCCGGCTCCGCCGTACCGGGCAACGTCACGTGCCTCGATATTTTGTTCTTCATGAGGGATTCTTGAACCACTCTTTGTCTGACCCATCACCTAGAGCCTGTTTGCCATGGGAGACCCTACCAGGGGCATTTAGGCCCCAGACAACATAGCCTCTAGGATCATTTGAGCACTCAAACCCCTCCACCACGTTAAGGTGGCGGTTCAAGGAGGGGTATGAAAAAGGTTCAGTCAAAAAATAAGCAAGGTAAATGTTCAAAAACAGGATGAGAATGAGAAAAAACACAACTTCTAATGTGTTATTGTTATGCTCTACAAATAAATGTATTTAAACTATGTTCAGAATGTTAAACTTTTAGTGTTTAAGTTAAGTGTTACCAATTAATTTAATTAAGTGCTATCTGTCATTACCGATATACTTTATTTGCAGTGTTATATTTTTTTTATATCTATGAACATAAAAAATATTTTGAACATTTTAAATGGCTGATTTTATAAACGAGAATAAAATGAAAAGATAATTAAACAAGAATGTTTTAAGGAAAACAAGCTTATAAGCCATCAGTAATATGTAAAAAGGGAAAATAAAGACCATGTGCAGTTATTTACAGTGGAGACAGGGTTTAACCCTCAGGCTTTGTTTTTACGGCTTCACAGCGCTGTGCTAATTATTTCCATCCTTAATTATAAAGGTGTGCTAAATTATATCTTATATATAACATGCATTTTAATATCATTATTAAAATGTGAAACTATAAAATCTCTTATTTATTCTGGGTTGGGATTAGGACGCAACATCCTTCAGTTGCTACAGAAATAATTGGAAAACATTTCAGTAGTGTGAGTATATTCAGAATGATGTCCCTAGCGGCCCCTCATACTTCTTGGCCGCTATATCTGCCTGTCATGTTGGTTTTAATGGAGTCACGAAGGGTGCTCATTCTCTGGCTGTATGTTTCTTAAAGGGGGTTCGTAGACTCAGATCTGTGATTAAGCCCAGTTTTCCTTCCTGGGATCTCACATTGGTACTAGAACCTCTTTGCGACCCTCCATTTGAACGTTTGGAGTCAGTAGATATGAAGTTCCTTTCATATAAGGTTGCTCTGCTTCTTGCTCTGACAACTCTAAAGCGTATTGGGGACCTCCATGCTTTGTCTGTAAATCCCACCTGCATACACTTTTCACCTGATGGTTCCAAGGTGACCTAATGCAGCTTATCCCATACTCTCCTTCAGGGAACTGTAGTTATATGCATAACATTACTTTCTTCAAAAACACATGTTGAAGTTCAATTAGCATCATATCTTAATTTATGCTAATGGTGAGTTCATTGTTCAAATTGGTAAGCTCTATTTAATTTAGCATCTGGTTTAGAGCAAAAACACAAGTAATTGCATTTTTTGAGCAATTTGATATACATTCAGGCATTAAGGGGGATAATATTATATTTTAATATGTATTTTAATTGTTTTGTTTTGAACCTTTTGAGCAAATGATTTTTTACAACGTTTTTTTTCATTTGTGGAAAGCTTGATCATCAGATTTAACAGAAGAAAATGCTTGAAATATACTCTGGGTGTGATTACTCCATAATAGTTTAATGTCAAACTAACAGAACTTCAGACTCTGATGTGGACATTTTTGTTCCTGGCTTCTGTATCAATCATCACTGATGATTAGTTGTATGTTTAGTTTCAATAGAGATTTCTCTGTTTTTCTCAGATTTCTGAAATGAGTCAGGAGCTTCGAGCAGTGCCCAGAGACTGCATCTACCCCTCTCTGGTGGGCTGCTCTGCCCCTGTAGAGGCTGTTCTTTCTCAGATATCTTCCACCATGTGGTGAGAACAGCAGACTTCACACATTGAAATGTTTGGGTTGGCTACCATAACTCAGTAAGACGGTGAAGTAAAAAGAATCTACACGGCCTTACAAGCTGCTTCTGTTGGCTAACCTCGCAGGTCCCGAGGGTTCGGACAACTCATTCGCGCTAGAAACGTCAAATCAGTGGGTGACCTCTGTGCCCTGACTCCTTCTGAGATCAAGACTCTTCCCATTCGATCTCCAAAGATCTCTAATGTCAAGAAGGCCCTGAAGATCTATGAACAGCAGGTAACACACAAGTCAAGAGAGTGCTTATCATATGAATCATCAGCATGTTTGTGACATCTAAAATTTAATCAAACAGCGCAAAGGGAGAGGAGGAGATGAGCTGAAGAGTTTTGATGAAACAGAGAGAATGACCTCAGAGCTGGAGGAGACTTGTGGTCCTCACAACCACGACGAGGAGGAGAAGACCTCAGCAGAGACATTGGGTGTGTATACACTGTGGATACGTTGCATCAAAGCTGCCAGTAGGGTTACTTAAAGCACTTGAAGGAAAAGCATTTGTATGCCTCAGACATTTATTTTGTCCATTTATGTTATGTCTTGTTTTTCCAGCTTTGAAATGGAAATAATTGGAAAATTGCTCAAGCGATAAGAGGATACCCAAAGGTTTAACTATGATTTTATGTCTATGGAAAGGTTTAAAGTGTTTTTCAGTTCAATTCAGTTTTATTTATATAGCACCAATTCACAACACATGTCGTCTCAAGGCACTTCACAAAGGGTTAGGAATGGTGCGGGTTGTTGGGGAGGTTAGATTAAACTACTGAGTGTTAGAGTTTGGCCATTTTAGAATGGGTTATGTGTAGGGGTACTAAGTAAAATAATACACTGATAAAGTTTGTCCATGTACAGCCCACTGGTGGCCATTGTTATACTAAAAACCACAAGTATTGGGGATACCTCTCTCTGTCAGACTGATTATAACCATTGGAAAAGAAAAGGGGTCATACAGGTAGCAGAAATGGAGGGTGTGTTTACACCTCAACCATAACTGAGCCGGTTTAGGCTAAACCTGACTCCCCCTTACTCCATCCAACAGGGAGGGAGGAAGGCAGAGGTAAAAATAATGGAGAGTGTTTTTTCCTGTTGCATTGAGTGAAAGGTGGGCAACTTTAAAATGGGCTAAGTCAATTCATTTGAATCGTATAGATTTCAAGTCAGGTTCATACATTCCAATTAATCGTAATCATTGAACAGTGCAGTCAGATTCAGTTATTTATTCAAATTGGTTAAAAAGTTTTTCTATCTAAGGAAACCCAGCAGATTGCATCCAGTCAGTGACTTGCAGCATTCACTCCTCCTGGATGAGCATGTAGAGACAGTGGACAGTCACTTGAATTGACTTTGCAGCAATCCCTCATACTGAGCATGCATGTAGTGACAGTGGAGAGGAAAAACTCCCTTTTAACAGGAAGAAACCTCCAGCAAAACCAGGCTCAGTGTGTACGGCCATCTACCACAACCGACTGGGAGTTTGAGAGAACAGAGCAGAGACAGAAAAAGAACACAGAAGCACTGATCCAGGAGTCCTTTCTATGGGAAAGAAAAGTAAATGTTAATGGATGTAGCTCCTTTAGTGGTTTCATCTAGGAAGAAAAACAGATAAACTGCGCCTGTTTTCAAGTTTAGAGTATGAGAGAGAGCACATACAGTTAGTCACAGTAGACGCTCAGTCAGTAGCTATGTCTAGTAGAGACAGGGTTAAACACTGAAAGACAGGGCCATGTGGATCATCGGAAGAAGGTGAGCATTAAGTTGTTGGCAGCAGAAGCTTGGACGATGCCCCCCTCCATGAAGGTGTGACAGGTAGACAGAGTCGAGCCAGGTGTAGCTTCTAGAAAGAGAAAAAACAGAGAGAGAACATAAAGTTAAAAGCTGAAATAACAGCAAATAATGCAAAATTGGAGAGTAGTATGAGAATGTAGAAAAGAGAGTGAAAGTGGTCATTATGTCCTCCAGCAGCCAAGCCTATAGCAGCTTAACTACAGAGATAGCTCAGGATAACCTAAGCCACTCCAACTATAAGCTTTATCAAAAAGGAAAGTTTTAAGCCTAGCCTTAAAAGTAGACAGGGTGTCTGCCTCATGGACTAAAACTGGGAGCTGGTTCCACAGCAGAGGAGCCTGATAACTAAATCTGCCTCCCATTCTACTTCTAGAGACTCTAAGAACCACCAGTAAACCTGCAGTCTGAGAACAAATTGCTCTATTAGGAACATATGGAACAATCATATCTCTGATGTATGATGGAGCTAGATTATTAAGGGCTTTATATGTGAGGAGGAGAATTTTAAATTCTATTCTGGATTTAACAGGGAGCCAATGAAGGGAAGCTAAAATAGGAAAAATATGATCTCTGTTTTTAATTTTCATCAGAACTCTTGCTGCAGCATTTTCAATCAGCTGAAGGTTTTTAACTGCATTTTTTGGACATCCTGATAGTAAAGAATTACAATAGTCCAGCCTTGAAGTAACAAATGCATGGACTAGTTTTTCAGCATCACTCCTGGATAGAATATTTCTATATTCTGGAGGTGAAAGAAGGAAGTCCTAGAAACCTGATTAATATGGGATTTAAATGACATGTCCTGGTCAAAAATAACACCAAGGTTTTTTCCTTTTATTACCAGAGGTCAATTTAATGCCGTCCACATTAATTGATTGACTAAGTAGTTTCTTTTTCAAGGACTTCGGTCCAAAGATGACAACTTCTGTCTTGTCTGAATTTAGATGCAAAAAATTTGAAGTCATCAATTTTGTTAGCTCATCTTTCACAAAAAGTTCATACAGACCATATGGAGGTCATTCTTATTCAAAGATTAATTTTGGTAAAGTATAAATAGTAAATGGCCTGCACTTGCATGGCGCTTTATCAAATCCGAGGTCCCCAAAGCCCTACACTATAAACAATCATCCACCCATTCATACACTTGACATTCTAGCCACAGCTGTCCTGGGGAAGACTGACAGAAGTTTTGTTGCCCTAATATTTTAACCACCACCATATTTAACAGTGGGGATGGTGTGTTCAGAGTGATGTGCAGTGTTAGTTCTCTGCCACACATGGCGTTTGGCGTTTTGGCTAAAAAGTTACATTTTGGTCTCGTCTGACCAAAGCACCTCTTTCACACGTTTGCTGTCCCCAACATGGCTTCTGGCAAACAGCAAACAGGACTTCTTATGGGTTTTTTTTAACAATGGCTTTCTTCTTGTCACTCTTCTATAAAGACCACATTTGTGCAGCACACGACTAATAGTTGTCCTGTGGACAGATTCTCCCACCTGAGCTGTGGATCTCTGCAGTTCATCCAGAGTCACCATGAGCCTCTTGGCTGCATCTCTGATCAGTGCTCTCCTTGTTCGGCTTGTAAGTTTAGGTGGACGGCCTTGTCTTGGTAGGTTTACAGTTGTGCCATACGGAACAATGCTCCCTGAGATGTTCAAAGCTTGGGAAATCTTTTTATAGCCTAAGCCTGCTTTAAACTTCTCCACAACTTTATCCCTGACCTGTCTGGTGTGTTCCTTGGACTTCATGATGCCGTTTGCTCCCCAATATTCTCTTAACCAACCTCTGAGGCTGTCACAGTGCAGCTGTATTTATACTGAGATTAGATTACACACGAATGGATTCTATTTAGCCATTAGCAATCATCAGGCAACTTCTGAAGGCAATTGGTTTCACTCGGAGTAAAGGAGGTAAATAGTTTTGCACATTGCACTTTTCAGTTTTTCATTTGTAAAAAATGTTTCAGATCATTTATAATTTTCTTTCCACTTGTATACCACTTTGTGTTGGTCTTTCACATAAAATTCCAATAAAGAAGGATCATATGTACATCTGTCCAGTGAATGTGGAAGCCAGGAGAAATGTGCAGCAGATAAAAGCTTGGGCACTTAACAGACCAGTAACTAACTTTACATTTTAAAAGAACTCTGGCATGCCTGATCTACCTTTAATTTAACTTATTTAAGAATAACTGCTTGTGACAAGATCTGTAATTACAAAAACGTAATATCTGACTCTATTCAGGCTGACAGTCCAGTTTCTGCTTTGGTTCTGACCATCATGGTTCTAATATGAACAGGGTGATGGCACTCCCCCCTTCTCCGATCAGCTGTGTAATATCAGTACTTTATAATTGCAGTCCGGTCAGTTTTTGTGTAAAACATATGAGCATGGTGAATGGAAGCAGCTAAAACTATCACTTTATTCAGTTTGTGAGGGTTTACTTGCACTATAGTTACCTGGTTCTGGGACTTAAACTCATCCAAAAAAAAACCCAATCTGTTGTAATTGTTCCAGTTCAACGTCGATTTTGTTATAAGAGTTCTGAGTCTCAAAGCTGCACTTCAAATGACCCGTCTGCTTTATAAAACAGTAAAAAGGTCTTATTTTGATTTATTCATTGTCGAACTGTTAGGATGTCTAGATGTACTGGCAGAAAAAAAAAAAAAGATTTTTGTGTTTTAACTGCAGCTCACATTCCTGTTAACAATGTTTTCCTTTTATTTTTGTGTTTTTCATGTGTTAACAGCCACAGAGCTGGTGGACGAGCCGGTTTCTGCAGATGTGAACAACTCTGCGACTCTGACACCAGAACAGCAGGATGGAAAGCAGAGACCCGAGGAAGAGTTGCACCCTGCTGCAGAGTTGCCAGCAGCCGTGGAGGCTCTGACCTGCAGGATGACGCCTCTAGAACTCAGAGGCTGCTCTCCGCAGCAGCTAGCGGAGATGCATGAGCAGCTGGGAGGCATGATGAGGGGCGTGGTGGTGGAGCTGCAGACACGTCTCTGCCGACAGATGCACTGAGACAGAAGGTCTGATGTCTTGAGGAATTTGCAATAGAAGAATGAATCTGAAGTTTTATCAGCTGGCTTTTGTAGATGGAGGATCAGGGATTTGAAATCAGATCAGTTGGGCTTTTTTCACATCCTTAATTGTTTTTCATAGTTTATTGTCTGGTAACTTCAGACCTTGGGTAGATTCTAGAATAAATAAAAAAACCTTACACCTTTATGCAGTCTCGTATATTAAAACTTGAACTTTATCCTACTTTTGAATTTTGTTCTGAAGAACTGATGGATGCTGTTCACGCCTTCATCTCATCTGTAAATATTGTGTTTTGCCCTCCATTGGGCTGTTTTTAGGCTGCTTACAACTCACCTGTGGTGTTGTATATTCCGTCAACCATCTTTTACATTATTTTTACCTTTTTGTTTTAACACTTTTTTATTGTTATAACAGACCTTACCCCACAGTGTGTGCTGTAGGCTTAATTTGTGGTTTTAAATTCCTAATTAAAATGAATTTAAAGACTTTTTGCATCATTTGTCGTTTCAAGAAATACATGTTTCAGTTTATACTGTGTGCAGTTATTATTAAGCACTTTGACCATATCGTCATTTTAATGAAACTCCAAGCAATTTGAACTTGAGTCCTCATTGGGGAAAAAACTGACTGAAGAGTCCAAATATTGTAAAGTATTTCAGAGGGAGGAAGAACTAACAAGACATTTGGGCCAGATCTCAGAATCAACAAACATCTTGTTGCAAATACATGACTGGCACATTAACTGCTAAAGATATGAAAATAATTAAGCTAAGGCAACCAGGAACCCATTCTCCAGTGCTATTATATTCCAGAAATGAACCTTGGCTGGAGTGCTCAGGTGTTCAGTACTTTGACATGGCCAAGGTACGTGTGGCTGAAACCCATTAACCAGCAAACAAGGCACATGAGCTGAAACATCAAGACGGCCAAGAAATGTCTGAAGATTTTTTTTTTTTTTTTCCAAAGGTGTCAAGGACTGATAACGTGAATGACTTGATGGACCAGATGGACGGGCCCATGACTGGATTAGTAATAGGCTCCACTTAGTCTCAGATGCCAGCAAGGTGGAGATGGGGTACTGGTGTGTGCTGGTATTATTGAAGGAGGACTCAAATTCAACTCTACAGCAGGGTTTTTGAAGACACTTTCTTTAAGCAGTGACACAGGACAAAGATTTCATCTTTCAAGAATGCCAATATTTTTATCCAGGACAGCACCGTCGCATGCAGCAAAGTACCCCAGCGCATGGCTGACCAGTGAAGACCTTAAATACAGGTCCTTCTCAAAATATTAGCATATTGTGATAAAGTTAATTACTTTCCATAATGTCATGATGAAAATTTAACATTCATAGATTTTAGATTCATTGCACACTAACTGAAATATTTCAGGTCTTTTATTGTCTTAATACGGATGATTTTGGCATACAGATCATGAAAACCCAAAATTCCTATCTCATAAAATTAGCATATTTCATCCGACCAATAAAAGAAAAGTGTTTTTAATACAAAAAACGTCAACCTTCAAATAATCATATACAGTTATGCACTCAATACTTGGTCGGGAATCCTTTGGCAGAAATGACTGCTTCAATGCAGCGTGGCATGGAGGCAATCAACCTGTGGCACTGCTGAGGTCTTATGGAGGCCCAGGATGCTCCGATAGCGGCCTTTAGCTCATCCAGAGTGTTGGGTCTTGAGTCTCTCAACGTTCTCTTCACAATATCCCACAGATTCTCTATGGGGTTCAGGTCAGGAGAGTTGGCAGGCCAATTGAGCACAGTGATACCATGGTCAGTAAACCATTTACCAGTGGTTTTGGCACTGTGAGCAGGTGCCAGGTCGTGCTGAAAAATGAAATCTTCATCTCCATAAAGCTTTTCAGCAGATGGAAGCATGAAGTGCTCCAAAATCTCCTGATAGCTAGCTGCATTGACCCTGCCCTTGATAAAACACAGTGGACCAACACCAGCAGCTGACACGGCACCCCAGACCATCACTGACTGTGGGTACTTGACACTGGACTTCTGGCATTTTGGCATTTCCTTCTCCCCAGTCTTCCTCCAGACTCTGGCTACCTTGATTTCCGAATGACATGCAGAATTTGCTTTCATCCGAAAAAAGTACTTTGGACCACTGAGCAACAGTCCAGTGCTGCTTCTCTGTAGCCCAGGTCAGGCGCTTCTGCTGCTGTTTCTGGTTCAAAAGTGGCTTGACCTGGGGAATGCGGCACCTGTAGCCCATTTCCTGCACACGCCTGTGCACGGTGGCTCTGGATGTTTCTACTCCAGACTCAGTCCACTGTTTCCGCAGGTCCCCCAAGGTCTGGAATCGGCCCTTCTCCACAATATTCCTCAGGGTCCGGTCACCTCTTCTCGTTGTGCAGCGTTTTCTGCCACACTTTTTCCTTCCCACAGACTTTCCACTGAGGTGCCTTGATACAGCACTCTGGGAACAGCCTATTCGTTCAGAAATGTCTTTCTGTGTCTTACCCTCTTGCTTGAGGGTGTCAATAGTGGCCTTCTGGACAGCAGTCAGGTCGGCAGTCTTACCCATGATTGGAGTTTTGAGTGATGAACCAGGCTGGGAGTTTTAAAGGCCTCAGGAATCTTTTGCAGGTGTTTAGAGTTAACTCGTTGATTCAGATGATTAGGTTCATAGCTCGTTTAGAGACCCTTTTAATGATATGCTAATTTTGTGAGATAGGAATTTTGGGTTTTCATGAGCTGTATGCCAAAATCATCCGTATTAAGACAATAAAAGACCTGAAATATTTCAGTTAGTGTGCAATGAATCTAAAATATATGAATGTTAAATTTTCATCATGACATTATGGAAAATAATTAACTTTATCACAATATGCTAATATTTTGAGAAGGACCTGTATAAAAACCCTTACCTGACCTAAACCCTGTTTAGAACTTGAAGGTCCTTCTCAAACAGATTCATGGTGAAGGAAAGCATTCCACCTATTGAGAAGGATAGTTACTTTAGTCACTGATATTTTTGAAATGTCTGAAAGGTTTGCCTTAGACTGGATCGTGCGTTATTCTCGATTTGAAAGATGAAAATAAATAAGTGAGATGGGGACATTTTCACTTTATCATTCATTCTTTCATCCATCTTCTATACCGCTTATTCCATAGTGGGTCATGGGGGAGCTGGTGCTCATCTCCGGCAGTCTACGGGCGAGAGGCGGGGTGTACCCTGGACAGGTCACCAGTCAATCGCAGGTCACTTTTACTTTGTTAAATATTGGCCTTGTGGATTGACTGAGGGCTCTGTAACGTCTGTGCCACCAAGCAGCCGTCAGATATTCTCATTTCTTCTGCACACCAGAGAAATTACTATGTAAGACTAAAACTGCTCAGTCAGGAGCTGTGACTGGTTGTGAAAGGAGGCTGAATTCTAATTCACCAAAGTCCAGATCTCCACCTGGTTTAAATGTTGAAGAAGAGAGGCTCCGAATTCCTGCACGCTGTGAGAGTTACTGAATAATGGGATTTTTGCTCACTGCTTCTGCTTCTTGCTTTTATTGAAATCACACTGTTACATGGGACATTGTTGTTCATCTGACATATTTACTGTTTTAAGACTCAGAAAGCCCACATGCTTTGTTTCCAACCTTCGGAGTGACAGGATTTGCATTTTTTTCCTGCTATCCTTCTGTAACATATGGATTTGTAAATCTACTAAGAGTTATAGCTGCAGTAGTCTGTCCAACCTGACAGGCTGACATATAACTGCACAAACACAAGATGCCAGTGATTTCTGCTCTGAGGTTTGATGAGCAAGCCCCTTTTTGGCTCAGTGTTTAAGTAATTATCGGATTATTTTTGCTGAGCTCTGCCAGCGGCTGCACTGGGTCTCCACACTTTATTGAGATGAGCTAGATTCAGGCGTGCAAGCTTAGCAGATTGTGCTCCAGCTCTGCAGGACGAGAGTTTCCAGAGGATTCAACGACAAGGTAAGACACATGATACGGGGGTGAGTGCATATAAAAGCTTCAGTTTATCCTGTTAGAATAAGAGTTAATCAGGATAGATGTCCTCATGTTAATCACTGTTTAATCATCCAATGCAAGGATTTGTCTTATCTTTAAATGATGGTATGGAAGTAGAGGAAAAGTATTTAAATTGTGTGAAATTGTCTTAACTTCTTTGGACTGTTGAGGCTTTTCTAATGTTTCAGCACACCGTGGCTTTTTGCCACGAATGTCATATATAAGAGCTAATGCTGTGCTTGTAAGAGGAATGAAGCTTCAGGCTGCATGAGTTGAATTATTACAGGCAGAGTGGTGTAACTTTCAAATCTTTCTGATACCAACCAAGGTGTGAAAAGAGCCAAACGAGATCAGCTGTATGGAAAAATGCTCCACGCACTTAAATCATGTCTCATGCCTATATCAATATCTCAACACTTAGCAAGTGGTGCAAACCATACCACTGCAACATACTATGCAGATGAGGAACAAACGAAACAGGATGAGTAAAGAACCATAGATGTATGAAACCTAGAACTGAGTTACAGAGTGTCCAACCAACCAACGTTATCTTAGAACTTAACATAATGGAATTTTGTTTTTATTTCTGTTAAATTTATGAGATAAACATTTGTCATCATATTTGTGTGGTGACATCGGTCTTGCAAGCACCTGTCTGCTCAATATATAATTCAGGTCAGTTTGTTTCCTTGGAGAGCTCTGAAAAAGTATTTGTCCCACTACAAAATTACCTACATTTTTTGTCACATTTTAATATTTCAGTGTTCGCTCCCCTGTACAAATCATTGAGTTCAGGTCTCTGCCACTAGTGCCATAAGTCGTTATGAAACTACCTTGCTACTAAATATTCCACAGTCAGTGGTGTTACAACAAGGGGGATGTGACTGGGAACAACTCAGCCATGAAGTGGAAGCCAAGTAAAACTTACAGAGTAGGGTCAATAGATGTAAGTCTTCAGATTCGCTCAAAAACATTAAGTAGAGAGCTCCATGGAATGTGTTTCTATGACTAAGCAGCTGCATCCTCGCCTTATACATCACAAAGTGCAATGCAAAGCATTGGATGTAGTGGTATAAAGCACACCACCACTGGATTATTGAGCAGTGGAGATGTGTTTTCTGGACAAATCATGCCTCTCTGTCTGCTTATCCAGTGGACAGGTCTGGGCTTGCAGTTGCCTGATTGCATGTCAAGTGTAAAGTTTGGTGGGGGGAAAAATATGATGTTGGTCTGTTTTTCAGGAGTGGGATCAGCCTTTTAGAGCCAGTGAAAATAATTATTACTGCTGCAGCATACCAGGGAATTTGTTAGTTTATGCTGCCAGCTTAGTAGGAACAGTTTGGGGATGGTACTTTCCTGTTCCAGCATGTGGTCACCAGGGCACAAAGCTGCACAAAGCAAGGTCCATAAAGACATGGATAAGTGAGTTTGATCCTGACCTCAATACAATAGTGCATCTTTGGGATGAATTAGAGTGAAGACTGAGACCAGACCCTCTTCCAACATCAGTGTCTGACCTCAAACATGTGCTTCCCATGAAGACAATCTTAGACCATGTGTCCAGGCTGTTACAGCAACAAAAGGTGGGCCAACATCATATTATACCTTACAGATTTATAATGGGATGTTGCTTAAGTTTACATGTGTGAAGCGAAAGGAGCAAATACATTTCACGTGAGTGAAAGTATTCTGGACCAATAAAGAAAATGTCAGTTATGATTAAATTGTTCATTTAATTTAATTGTTGGGGTATTCCAACAACAAGAGAATACCCAGGGTGCATTAAGCTCTGCCTGGAGACCATGCAAACACACTGTATGCCATTATTCTTTCTATGTATAATTTCATTGTTTTTCATTTCTGAGTTTTCTCAGGTCTTTCTCTAAGTACCTTAAAGTCATCCTTCATGTCAACAGCAGAAAGCCTCCTTCCACTGTAACATCCTAATGAATGCTTTTTTCATTACCTGGTTACTGGCTAAACGTTTGTAGATTAGTCAGTTTTACCAATTTATATAATACCTTAATGACTTTACTGAAAGTTTACCCTGAAATGACACAATTTGTTCCAGACAGTCTTAACCTGTGAAAGTGGTGAAAACACTGCTACACATGAAACTAATACGAGGAGTCACAGAGAGAACCCAGAACATCTCAGAAGAGTTTTTAATTTTGAAGTTGTGGTCATTTAGTGGCTGTTTCAGGAAGAGAAGAGATGCTGACGGTGCTGCTTCTGGGATGGATTACATTGCATTCTGGCCTCCCACCTGCAGCTTCCTCTTTAACATCCAGTAAGTGCAAACAACACCAAGGCCGGCTTTACGCGGGAGCAAGGGGGGGCAATGCCCCCTCAAACAAAGGGCTGCCCCCCTCAAATAAGTTCTCAATCACCCAAGCACAACCCCCCTGCCTTGCCTCTCCCTCCTCCTCCTACATTTAAGGGCAAAACATAGGCGCACTTACAGGGGTTGTATAATGAAACTGAAACACCTGTCATTTTAGTGTGGGAGGTTTCATGGCTAAATTGGACCAGCCTGGTAGCCAGTCTTCATTGATTGCACATTGCACCAGTAAGAGCAGAGTGTGAAGGTTCAATTAGCAGGGTAAGAG
Organism: Girardinichthys multiradiatus; assembly: GCF_021462225.1. Lineage (NCBI taxonomy): Eukaryota > Metazoa > Chordata > Actinopteri > Cyprinodontiformes > Goodeidae > Girardinichthys > Girardinichthys multiradiatus. Next base: position 5,132,325 of record NC_061800.1, read on the forward strand.
CACAGTTTTGCTCAAAATATTGAAATGCACACAACATTATGGGTGACATACCAGAGTTCAAAAGAGGACAAATTGTTGGTGCATGTCTTGCTGGCGCATCTCTGACCAAGACAGCAAGTCTTTGTGATGTATCAAGAGCCACGGTATCCAGGGTAATGTCAGCATACCACCAAGAAGGACGAACCACATCCAACAGGATTAACTGTGGACGCAAAAGGAAGCTGTCTGAAAGGGATGTTCAGGTGCTAACCCGGATTGTATCCAAAAAACATAAAACCACGGCTGCCCAAATCACGGCAGAATTAAATGTGCACCTCAACTCTCCTGTTTCCACCAGAACTGTCCGTCGGGAGCTCCACAGGGTCAATATACACGGCCGGGCTGCTATAACCAAAGCTTTGGTCACTCATGCCAATGCCAAACGTCGGTTTCAATGGTGCAAGGAGCGCATATCTTGGGCTGTGGACAATGTGAAACATGTATTGTTCTCTGATGAGTCCACCTTTACTGTTTTCCCCACATCCGGGAGAGTTACGGTGTGAAGAAGCCCCAAAGAAGCGTACCACCCAGACTGTTGCATGCCCAGAGTGAAGCATGGGAGGTGGATCAATGATGGTTTGGGCTGCCATATCATGGCATTCCCTTGGCCCAATACTTGTGCTAGATGGGCGCGTCACTGCCAAGGACTACCGAACCATTCTTGAGGACCATGTGCATCCAATGGTTCAAACATTGTATCCTGAAGGCGGTGCCGTGTATCAGGATGACAATGCACCAATACACACAGCAAGACTGGTGAAAGATTGGTTTGATGAACATGAAAGTGAAGTTGAACATCTCCCATGGCCTGTACAGTCACCAGATCTAAATATTATTGAGCCATTTGGGGTGTTTTGGAGGAGCGAGTCAGGAAACGTTTTCCTCCACCAGTATCACGTAGTGACCTGGCCACTATCCTGCAAGAAGAATGGCTTAAAATCCCTCTGACCACTGTGCAGGACTTGTATATGTCATTCCCAAGATGAATTGACGCTGTATTGGCTGCAAAAGGAGGCCCTACACCATACTAATAAATTATTGTGGTCTAAAACCAGGTGTTTCAGTTTCATTGTCCAACCCCTGTATTTGACTCTGCGGACATATATGCGGACTTAAAGCGGACGTCTGCCAGACATGTCCGCGCAAAGCTCAATTTTTACGACCGCGTACGCGATGTGCTTAACACAGCGCTGCTGAAAACATTACGTGGCTTCTGGCACGAAGTTTCTTTAGAGAAAGGGCTGGAGAGGGGGGCAATTTGGCACCACACCTGCAGAAAAACGCTTGCATTTTCTTCCAATCAGCACCCATGCATGACTGTGTAATGCATTGCCAACACGTTTTGTACTCATAAAATCCAGCTGTTGTCTGATGTTTGTCAGGTTTAATGAAGAGACAGAGAGGGAGATATACAACCAAACAGACAAATTAGACCATTTAACACATTTCGCTTAATTATTCAGATGGTAAAGTCTGAAGAAGCAAAGACAATAAACTCACAATAAAGTGTTAAGAATAGAAACAAACATACAGTATTGTATAATTACAACATGCTGGTGAAACTCTGTACTGTGTAGCTAAAAGTCACTTCTAATCAAGGAGCTCTTTTCATGCAAGCATTTCTACTCCAACAGTTGAGGAATCATTTTGCTAGTGATTACAGGACAATATATGTTGTATAATACTCTATGATATAGAGCAGCAAACAAAAAATGATAAATAAATAGGAAAATGTTACCTAGCTGTCTGTTTGATTTTATTAGCATAATAATAGCCAATGTTAACATTAACTACCTAAAGTAAGTTTGTGATTGGAAATGAAAGGCAGGTCTTAGGTTGAGCTACATGAAAGTGTGGTGAGTTATATTGATATTGGTAATGGTTTATTAGTTATTATTAGTGTAATGTTTCAACAAATAATATTTACTGTCTTCTCACCTAATTCAGTGACTCTCTTTTGATTATGATGCATAGCAGAACATTGATTTATTTCATTTACAAATTTTGCAACATATTTCCAAGAAAATGGAGGGTATGAAAGCATAATAAATATGGCAATTGATGCCCCTTTTTTGGCTTTGGCACCTGCCTCCAGAAATGTCTGTGCATGTTCTGACCAGCACCAGATCCAATTGGAATGTGGTGCTGGTCCGGTTTTAGCTTTCTGGATATCTTTTGTATTTTCCTCCTTCAGCATGAAGCTGTCTCTCAACATCAAGTCAAAGCTTAACAAAGTAAAGGCTGCACCTCAGTGTATATCAGATGACGTTTTAACAGCATTTTGGACATTTACAATTGACCAATAAATTTCACAATCACAGTTGATTAACCAATGACCATCACTGATTGATTATGTCAAGTTCAATAGATTCTCTTTTTCAAAATAAATAAACTATTGATATGAGTAAAACGACAAAATTTTGAGATGTGTAGGTTTTTACTATTCTGCCACCAATGGCAACTATTTTGATATGAATAATTTCTAAAAACCCTCAAAATGTTGTGAAAAGCAGCCCAAATTTTAACAACCAGCCCAAAGCTAATGTTTTCCAGCCAAACATCTTCTAAAGAAGCCCAACTGGGGGGAAACCAGTGCAGTCTGGCAAATTGCACAGCACTACACAGTTTACCCCAATCCCATAAAGAAAACACTAATCAACAACAACAATAAACATGCACATAATGTGTACGTATGATGATGCCTCCTTCACATTTCTGCCTGCCCCTCATTAATGCATGCCTTGAACTGGCCCTGAACAACGCACTGTTCCCAGAACATAATGTCAAACTAACATCATTGGTTAGTTGGTGGAGCAAAGTTCCCAAACACCTCCATTTCCTACTTTATATCTCATCTACGAAACTTCATGAGTTTCCTGCTGATCCCAGATCTGTTGGAGGAGAAAAGGAATACAGATTTTTGTCCATGTAATACATGTCTGTAATGTCCTAACAGTATTTTACTTGTTTACTCTGTTTCTGTACATGCAGGATTTCCTACAAGCAGAGGCACTAAGTGGCCGACTCAGAAATGCAAAGTCTTCATCCCACCTCCTCTACCTCCTCCGATGTTTCCTCCAATCAAACGCAAAGCAGAACTGATGGTAAGGAGCCTTTTGGTCACCCACTGATGAATGAGAGTTCGCTGTTTCCAACAAGATGAAAAGTCATCTGGTCCATATTGATAAAAAGGCTCAGATACTTTAAGTTCTGCAGTTTCAGCATCTAACATCATTGAGCTGCGATGTCTAGAAAACATCCAATGATGTTGAGCCCATTATACTTATGCCCTCAGGTTGATATGACAGAACACATCACAGGACCCAGAGGAGAAAAGGTGAGAAAAATCTGTGATTTTTTATATACTCTTCACTGATGAGCACAGAAAATTTGTTTTTAAACACCACAGAGCTCTTTATGATGTCTTATGTTAACAGGGCTGCCAAGGACTGAGAGGAGCAAAGGTACCAAACAAAACCAGCTTTTTGTCCCCTTTTTTATAGAACGTTCTGGTTTAGAAACTATTGCCCCTAAATGCTATGTGTGTTTTAGGGTAAGCCTGGTGTGATGGGTCCACAAGGAGAACCGGGACCACAAGGTCCAATGGGAAAGCCAGGTCAAAAGGTAAGAGAAAGTTTGCAACCCAAGTATTTAAAGGTCTAGGAAACCCGAGGACAGATTCAGTGTTTATGTTCTACAACCAACAACCAAAAAAGTTGGTTCGGTCAGTTAACTCTTTTAGTTGTCTCAAAGATCCCATCTGAGCCTCCATTTATGTTCCAATATGGCCTTAACACCACGGAACATCAAGGAAGTGTTTCTAAAGATTAGTTTTCAGTCAGTACATTCTAGCAAAGCACACTGGAGCTGCGGAGGTAAAGTATGATAACTAATTAGGGATAAAGTAAAAGACATCAAATAAAGATGAAAAGCCTCTGATTTCATGGTTAGTTCAAGTCTTAAATAACATCACATCTTAAGCTGTAGTTGGGTCTTCAACAAGTTCTCCATCTGCACATTTGATGTTTGTATCCCTTGAGGGTGTCATGGAGGGATTGTAGCATATGGGTTGGGGGGTATGTGTCCTCTTTTTGGATGTGTGGTCACCGGCATTTGTATTGGCTGTGTTTTTGTGTTTGCGGGGACATGTTGTCAGCCCTGGGTGCGGGCCACCTGGGGACTGCTTGCAACGTTGGGTGTCCATGTGAGTACAATGCTCGGTGGTGTCTGCTCTCTTGTGCCTGTGGGCGGAGGCTGGGGTGGCGCTGAGCAGGGCCCTTGCCTTGCCACTGTGTGTTCATTTCTTTTTGGGGCGGAGCTCATCTGTGGGGGTGTGCCCCGTGGGGAGGTGATTCATGGCGTTTGAGTTCGGAAACATGTGTTTGATATCTATGTCCTGGTTGGGGATGGCCCTGTGGGGAAATTCATGGTGGGTGAGGGGCTCATGGGGTTGAGATCAGAATTCATTGGGGTGTTGGGACTGTTTCGTCCTGGGACTGCTCTGGTTGATGGGCTTTTTTGGACCAGGTAAACCCCTCTTTTGTTTGTGGCCCCCTCTCCAAATGGGGATGGGGGTCAGAGCATGGTGTTGGGGTTTGGGCCGGGGTCGTTCAGGTTCGGGAGGTCTTGGCAGTAGTCTGTGCTGGTGCTGGGGTGGTCTGCCTGTCTCCACCCCAGAGTGAAGTTGACCACCTCCTGGGTCCAGGGGCCGGTTACCCCTCTGGGTTATCTGTACCTGGATCTGGGAGTATAGAGTACGTAAGGGGGGGTGTGAGTGTACAACATCCATTATTGTGTCTCTTTACATTGGGTGTGTGGGTGTGAGTGTTTTTATGTATACGCATGATGGTGGGAATGTGTAATTGTGACTGTATGCGCCTGTTTGTGTCAGGTTGGGTCTTGGGCTGCTCCCTCTCCTGGATCAGCTTAGGCCCAACATCAAATGTGGGGCCTATTTTCTTCCAGCCACAATCCCTGCCTGTGGCTGGTGTCTCTGCCTGTTGGTGTATTGGTGGTTCTCGGTGTCCGGGGCTGTTTGCTTTGGTGTGTGCCAGCTCACTCTGAAGTGGCTGCTTGCCAGGGCCTCCTGGCTCTGTCGGGCCTCTGCTTGGGGGGGTGATGTGCCCTGTGGTCTTGGGTCTCTGGGTCCATGGCTGGGTTCTTGCTTTGTTGAGCTGCAGTTACCACTGAATACATCTTGCATTCATTAATACCATGCACTTTTTGGTAACAATGCTGTTGTTATATATGTTTCTGCAGGTGTAGAGGCAATCTTCTGGGGTGTTGTTATGTGTTCTCTTCATCCCTCTTTGTCTCATATATTAATTTCTCCTTCTCCCACTTTTTCCTTTTTGGCCAACCTCTCGCTCTTTTTCTTTTGCTTCTTTTTTTCCTTTTCGTTTCCATCTCCATGTCCATAGCAATTAAAATAATCCCAAAGCTGTTTCTAATAAAGCATTATAGCATTAGATGTAATGCTCCACTTGTGAAAGTAAATCTTTTGGGCTTTTTCTTGGCACTCAGACAACAATTCTGAGTGCTACTCTGCTGGACAGGACACTTAAAAGAGGAAAAAAAAAAGGTTCCTATCCCTGCTGTCATAGTTAGCACTGTGAACATAGGATTTGGCACAATTTTTATCTGTTTAAAATATAAACTGTTGGGAGACTGGTGCTGACACGTGTCCATGTGTCCCACAGGGAGAGAAGGGTGAGAGAGGCTGGAGAGGCTTGTATGGAGACATCGGAACTCCTGGGATGATAAAGGTACAACAAACCTTGGATTCATCTTACATTTTCCCAATTTATACAATTCCATCAATTTAGAAAATACATATTTCCACATATACATGTAGAACCACTTCATTACATGTCCCCAACTGCTGCTGTGGACTCCAGGATTTTCTGCTGAAGAGGAGAATTCATTGTGAAATTAACTGTGAAAAGACGTCCAGGTCCTGAAGCAGTAAAGCAGACCCAGACCATCACACTACCACCACCATGTTGGACTTTCAGAATGATACTCTTTTTCTGAAATGCTTTTTCTGAAACACAGAATTTATAAAAGGTTCTACTTTTGTCTCATCAGTCCGCAGAATGTTATCACAAAAGTTTTGAGGATCATCAATATGTATATTCTTTCTGGTCAGGAGTGGATTTAACCTTGGAATGCTCCCATCAATTCTATTTTTGTATACTCCTGGGAAGGTTCACCACTGTTCTATGTTTTCTTCCATGTGTGAATTAATGGGTTCTTACTGTGGTTTAGTTCTACTATTTATCATTCTGCATGTGTACAGATTGAAAACATTGCTATATTTGTTCAGAACACTGTAAAAATTTGAGGCGTTGTCACAGCTAATGTTCTAGTGTGCAGATTAGAACATTTAGCCATGAGGCCTTACAGAGCAGAAGCGACAGGGAGTGCCTATCAGGCATCTCCCGTACAGTTCTAGTTTAGTTACTGAGTTTAGTTAACTGGACCATGGAGTGGACCTCAGTGAGTTTATCTTGTGTTGTAACAGGGCATTAAAGGACATCCAGGAGTCAGCGTGAGTAACACATTTTGCATCTATTTTATTCAAACCATCACTGAGATGCTCCTCACTCATCTCCTGTACTTACTCTCTCACTATCAGGGTGATAAGGGTCTGAAAGGACACAGAGGCCTCAGTGGAGAAAAGGTTGGGAACTATTCTCTTTTTCCTCTACTCAGTGCTAAATGAAAACCTTCCGCAATGACCTGTATGTGCGTGTCCACAGGGTGAGCGTGGCATCCCTGCAACGGCAGGAGAGAAGGTAAAACACTGACTGATGAGTGCTTGATAAATATCAGACTGTTTGTGGTAGAGAGGGTGTGACAGAGTTTCTGTTCTCCCTCAGGGAGACCGGGGTCAGAAGGGTGATAGAGGTGTGATGGGGGAGCAGGGACCCAGAGGAGAGCCAGGAGCCAGAGGAAAGACGGTAGGTCTACACAAATGTATTGCATGTCTGTACATATCTGTACTCATTATTTCATCAGCAAGTAAGATAATAAAATGAATGACATTTTCATATAAATGTTAATGTATAATACTAAATATTATTGCAGATAAGGTTAGACAGAATCCAACAAAAACCTGTTAGCTGCAAATGTGGAAAACATGTTAAATATTTTGATCTCTGAGGTGCTAATGGCAATAGCATTATGTGAACATACATTTTCAATTCTTGTCCCAAACTGCTGAATCAAGGTCTCTCTACTGGATTTAAATCTGAACTTTGAATGGGTGATTTAAGACATTCATATATTTTGATCGAAGCAATCCCTATTCCAGCTCTAACTGTATGTTTTTGTCATTGTGGAGGAAGAGCCTCAGTCTCAAAGTTGTTTGCAGATTTTCCTCTTTGTATTTAGTTTCATCAATCTTCCTCAACACAGACATGCCTTCTTCTCAGTGCTGAAAAAAAACATCCCCACCATGATGCTTGCTGTGTCCCCACATGGCGTGTGGCAATCTGAAAATTAGACTTTTTATGGCTTCATCTCAACAAAAACCTTGTTCTTTGCATTCTTCCATAAATGCTGGATTTTCAGTGTGAGCTGCTAATAATTGTTCTGTCATCAGATTCTGCTCCTGAGCTGGGGATATCTGCAGCTCCTCCAAAGTAACAATTGATCTCTTGGCTGCTTCTCTGATTGATGCTCTGCTGCCTCGGCCAGTCAGTTTAGGTGGACGTCCATGTCTTGGTAGGTTTGTCCAGTTGGTCCATCCTCTTTCCATGTTCAGATGATGGATTGAACACAGCTCTGTGAGATGTCCAGAGCTTCAACAAAAGGAAGAGAGAAACAGAGTAACATTGAGCTGTCTCATGGTCTCCCTCACACACTGACAAACCTAGAGGTTACTGTCAGTCCATTCATTTGGGATTTTCAGTGAGAAGAGGAAAATCTGTATTCCGGATGTGAATTTAAAAGAAATGGATTCTGTATGCTGTCAAACCAAGAAAAAGGATAACGTTGAATATGTCTAGCCAAAAAGCTGGGCCCTTTGATGGTCTGAGTTTGTATCAATGCTACTGGCACTTCTCTAATGAGAGCTTTAATGCAGAAAATCTTTTAAGTTTTTAAATACATTACAGACCAAAGGTTTGGACACACCTTCTCATTCAAAGAGTTGTCTTTATTTTCATGACTATGAATACTGTAGCTTCACACTGAAGGCATCAAAACCATGAATTAACACATGTGGAATTATATACTGAACAAAAAAGTGTGAAACAACTGAAAATATGTCTTATATTCTAGGTTCTTCAAAGTAGCCACCTTTTGCTTTGATTACTGCTACGCACACTCTTGGCATTCTGTTGATGAGCTTCAAGAGGTAGTCACCTGAAATGGTTTTCACTTCATAGGTGTGCCCTATCAGGTTTAATAAGTGGGATTTCAAGCCTTATAAATGGGGTTGGGACCATCAGTTGTGTTGTGCAGGAGGTGGATACAGTACACAGCTGATAGTCCTACTGAAAAGACTGTTAGAATTTGTATTATGGCAAGAAAAAAGCAGCTAAGTAAAGAAAAACGAGTGGCCATCATTACTTTAAGAAATGAAGGTGAGTCAGTCTGAACAATTGGGAAAACTTTGAAAGTGTCCCCAAGTGCAGATGCAAAAACCATCAAGCGCTACAAAGAAACTGGTTCACATGAGGACCGCCCCAGGAAAGGAAGACCAAGAGTCACCTCTGCTGCGGACGATAAGTTCATCCGAGTCACCAGCCTCAGAAATCGCAGGTTAACAGCAGCTCAGATTAGAGAACAGGTGAATGCCACACAGAGTTCTAGCAGCAGACACATCTCTAGAACAACTGTTAAGAGGAGACTGTGTTAATCAGACCTTCATGGTAAAATAGCTGCTAGGAAACCACTGTTGAGGACAGGCAACAAGTAGAAGAGACTTGGGATGGACATTAGACCAGTGGAAATCTGTGCTTTGGTCTGATGAGTCCAAGTTTGAGATCTTTGGTTCTAACCACCGTGTCTTTGTGTGGTGCAGAAGAGGTGAACGGATGGACTCTACATGCCTGGTTCCCACCGTGAAGCATGGAGGAGGAGGTGTGATGGTGTGGGGGTGCTTTGCTGGTGACACTGTTGGGGATTTATTCAAAATTGAAGGCATACTGAACCAGCATGACTACCACAGCATCTTGCAGCGGCATGCTATTCCATCCGGTTTAGTAGGACCGTCATTTATTTTCCAACAGGAGAATGATCCCAAACACACCTCCAGGCTGTGTAAGGGCTATTTGACCAAGAAGGAGAGTGATGGAGTGCTGCGCCAGATGACCTGGCCTCCACAGTCACCGGACCTGAACCTAATCGCGATGGTTCGGGGTGAGCTGGACCGCAGAGTTAAGGCAAGAGGGCCAACAAGTGCTAAGCATCTCTGGGAACTCCTTCAAGACTGTTGGAAAACCATTTCAGATGACTACCTCTTGAAGCTCATCAACAGAATGCCAAGAGTGTGCGGAGCAGTAATCAAAGCAAAAGGTGCCTACTTTGAAGAACCTAGAATATAAGACATATCTTCAGTTGTTTCACACTTTTTTGTTCAGTATATAATTCCACATTTGTTAATTCATAGTTTTGATGCCTTCAGTGTGAAGCTACAATATTCATAGTCATGAAAATAAAGAAATCTCTTTGAATGAGAAGGTGTGTCCAAACATTTGGTCAGTGCTGTATTCTGATACATGCAGAAGCTGAGCGTCCGGGCCGGCCTCGGCTGGCCCGCTGTCCCATAGACACCCAGAGACGCTGAGCGTCCGATGGGCGGGACAAAGCCCAGCATTTTTGCTTCGCTATTGAACTCACTGTTTAAAGCACCCCCCCACCCCCCGCACACATACACACTAGCTCAGCCCCTAAGTACCGGCAACTACTTTTCACCCCTGTTAATATCAGTTCCAAATATTTGTTCGTGTCTATCGAATTTAGCTTTATTAATTGAACACTTATAGAACACATTTATAGAATGCGGGAGGTCGAGAGATATCAACTAGAAATAGTCAGGTTTGTCTCCATGCACAGCATGTGCTCTGGAACCCATCTCCTCGAGTGGGTTTGCTTGTTGCCCCTCAGCACAGCCGTCTCTTGTTGGGGTTTACCCCAGTGGATGAGAGGGTCACATCAGTGCGCCTTCGGGTTGGGGACAGGTCTCTGACTGTCATTTCGGCCCATGGGCCGAGCGGTAGTGCGGAGTACCCAGCCTTCTTGGCATCCCTGTCAGGGGTGCTGGATAGTGCCCCTCCCGGGGACTCCATTATTCTACTGGGGGACTTCAACACCCATGTGGGAAACGACAGTGACACCTGGAGAGGCGTGATCGGGAGGAATGGCCTTCCCGATCTGAATCCGAGTGGTGCTTTGTTATTTGACTTCTGTGCTAGTCACGGATTGTCCATAATGAACACCATGTTGAAGCATAAGGGTGTTCATCTGTGCACTTGGCACCAGGACACCCTAGGCAGGAGGTCAACGATTGACTTTGTTGACCATGTTCTCCGCATCTATTGTCGATGCTGCTGCCCGTAGCTGCGGCCGTAAATTCTGTGGTGCCTGTCGCGGCGGCAATCCCGGAACCCGGTGGTGGACAACGGCAGTAATGGACGCTGTCAAGCTGAAGAAAGAGTCCTATCTGCTGTGGTTGGCTTGTGGGACTCCTGCGGCTGCTAACGTGAGGCCAAGCATGCCGAGATAGGGTGAGGAGCTCGGCCATCCGGGAGGGGCTCTGAGTAGAGCCGCTGCTCCTCCACATCGAGAGGAGCCAGTTGAGGTGGCTGGGGAGAGGGACGTCTGGGTGTCTCTGCTGAGACTGCTGCTGCCCCCACGACCCGGTCCCGGATAATCGGAAGACGACGAGTATGAGTATAGAACACTTAGGCATATGACATAACAGCAGAGAAAAGGCTGAAAATGCTAATTAAATAGGGAGATAGAACATAAATAAGAACAGAAATCCCCCCCAAAAAAAGAATAAAACAGCATATAATTAACCGCAGTTGATTAAAATCAACACAATGTGTCAAAGCCCAGGAAGAAGAGATTTAAAACAGAATGAACTGACTGTCTTGACCCAACGCTGGCTGATGCTGCTTCTGAGTCAGGGGTAAAATCTCAGCTCTACGGTCCATCTAAGTAACTCATGTGATTATAGACAGTAAAATCATTTAGTCAGTGTCTGTCTGGTCATTGAAATAGGAAAGGAACCTTTAGCCATGTAATTATATAACTGCTGATTTTCTGCAAACATCAGCCAAATGTTTATTAGTATGCACATTTTTGCAGGGGCTAAAAGGTTCTATTGGACCAATTGGGGAACTGGGACATCCCGGTGTGGTAGGACTGCCTGGTTTGCCTGGAGCTCCTGGACTACCTGGACAAGGTGTGTATGGATTTACTGACGAGTCTTATACACACTCACACACACACAGGAAATGATAAAATGGTGTACATAAAGTAATGTGTACACACACACACACACACACACACATATATATATATATATATATATATATATAGATTTATAGTCCAAAGACATGCCTGTTAGGTTAATTGGTCTCTCTAAATTGCCCTTAGGTGTATGAATGAGTGTGTGCATGGTTGTTTGTGTGCTGCCCTGCGATGGACTGGCGACCTGTCCAGGATGTACCCTGCCTCCCGCCCATAGACTGTTGGAGATAGGCACTAGCTCCCCCGCGACCCACTATGGAATAAGCGGTAGAAAATGACTGACTGACTATATATATATATACTTACATATATATATATATTTATATATATATATATATATATATATATATATATATATATATATTTGTGAGCAATTAATCATTTTCAAATTTTGAAATTAACTGAATGTATTTATGTTTTATGTTCTTAAACGTGTAGAGCTAACTGGCGATTTGGTTGGATTTATTTTCATTGACTAAAGTACTATAAGCAGCCACAGCCAATGCCTGAATAGACAGATTATGCAACAATATGACCACTTGAAAATGGTCAATGCTGATGTTTAGAAAGTTTCCAAACAGAATGTGCCCATATTTCAGAATAAAACATGTTTGCAGTATTTTGGACATTCCTCCTCGACTGTCAAAAGATATTGTTTCCACTCTCTTAATTCATTTCATAGCAATTAACCAATTTCAGACCTGTCTAAGTAATAGTGGCATGTGTTGTTCCAGTGTACATCCTACCAGGCCTGCAGGGAGACTTAGGCAGCATAGGACCTTCAGCCCCCTGTGGCTGCCCACAAGTTCAAAGTTCACAGAGACCCCTGGACAACGTCCTAATGGTGAGTCCCTCGCACAGTCATTGATGTAAGACAACAGCTGTCTGCGCCAAGTTCTAACAAGTGTTCTAACAAGTATGGAAGGCTATAGACAGCCAGCAGAGGGCCACTGTAATTTACACCCTAAGATACTGTATGTATATTGACATTCAGACGTTATGTGTTTGAGAATCTGTTCAACCCTTTCTCTCTCCTAGATGTAGCAACTGACTGAGCTTCTACTGTGACTAAATATATGTGCTCTCTTTCAGACTCTATCCTTGAAAACTGGCTCAGAGTTTATCTGTTCTTTCTTTCTAGGTGAAACGACTAAAGGAGCTACATCCACTAACATTTACTTTTCCTTCCCATAGAAAGGACTTCTGGATCAGTGCTTCTTTGTTCTCTTTGTGTCTCTGCTCTGTTCTCTCAAACCCCCAGTCGGCCGTGGCAGATGGCCGCTCACACTGAGCCTGGTTCCGCTGGAGGTTTCTTCCTTTTAAAAGGGAGTTTTTCCTCTCCACTGTCGCTACATGCATGCTCAGTATGAGGGATTGCTGCAACGTCAACGCCAGTGACTGTCCACTGTCTCTACATGCTCATCCAGGAGGAGGGAATGCTGCAAGTCACTGACTGGATGCAATCTGCTGGGTTTCCTTAGACAGAAAACGTTTTCATCCAATTTGAATAAATAACTGAATCTGACTGCACTGTTCAATGGTTAGGATTAATTGGAATGTGTGTACCTGACTTTTGTGAAGTGCCTTGAGACGTGTTGTGAATTGGCGCTATATAAATAAACGGAATTGAATTGAATAATTCTCCCATTCGTCTCTCTGCAGGTCTTTGTCGCAGATGGAGAGAAAGAGATGAGGCGAATGCGGGGAGAGAATGTGATGGTGCTTCGGACGGACAGAAGAGCTCTCTACATCTACACAGATTCCCAGTGGATGAACGTCCTGGTAACCACAGAAAGCATAGAATGGATAGGAATACAGTCTTAGAGAAAAAAAAATCCTCTTTAGGTTTTATTTATCAGGACATAATATGATTTGGTCTTGGGATCTAAAACCTTAGAAATGCAACTTTAGGTGTGATTAAAGAGCTTGAAGAGCTACTTTTAGCAGTAGTGACCTTCCTTTTGTCGGACTTTATCTTTCTCTCTGGCTCCACTCTTTGCAATTTCGTCAGATCATTGAGGTTTGCACACATTTGTCTTCACAGCTCTCTTTAGATCTTACCTTAGCACTTCAGCCAAGCAGGAATCTGTCATAATGTTGTTTAAACGACTGAGTATGGGCAGCAATCACGGAGGCAGAGCAGTAGTTTCACAGGTTTATTGAAGCACAGCAGGGTTGAAACAGAACACTGACTGGATCTGCTGGAGGGGTCTGGGAAGCCACTGAGGAGGAGGGGAGAGATGTTATTGTTTGTTTGGATGAAGGTGATGTAGGTTGTGCAGGACAGGAGTGAGGTTAGCTTACTGTAGATGGTGGGCAAAGGCTTGTTGGAGTAGGTAAGTTCTCCCTCAGAGGCTGAGTTTGGCAGGAGGAGTGGCATGGAGGTTCTCAGTACTGAATCTCTCTTTGTGTGATCTTTTGAGTGGCTGCGCTTAAGCAAAGTGAGCGGTGTTGAAGGGTGGACAGGTAGGTGAGCAATAGTTCTGTGTTTCCTGCAGCTGATTTCTTAGTCGTGAGGCTGGAGACAGTAAAGGAAGGGGGACTCACGGCCGGATCCAAGAAGCTCATCTGAGCAAAACACGAAGAAGAAGGGCATGGAATCAGAGACATAGTCACCAGAGGAATTAAATCTGTAAAAGGCAGGAACAGAGACTCGGGTAACAGTAGGATCATGAATGATAGGAGAACTACAGACACCAGTCAGGTGGCAGAGATAACAGTCGGATGCCTCCCGGTTCCTGGTCCTTAAGAAGCCCTCTTGATTGGGCTCAACGGGTAACACCTGAGGAGCTGCACCTGCCAATCACACCCTGTAGGGAGAGACAAAAACAGCACAAACACAACCACCTGCACACAACCTCTTTGGGTATGACAGGATCTGGACTTTGATTGCTAACCTTGATATTTTTTTTATATGTTGTAGGTTTGCTGCTGTGTGTTTGGGATGATTGTCTTGTTAATGATAACATGGGACAAGCTTCAGCTTTAGGGTAGCTACACATATGACTATAGAAGACTTTAATATACAGATAAATTCAAGGTTGACCCAATGACTGCAAGGTGTCTAGGTCATATGGCTGCAGAACAAGTCCAAATCATTATACCTCCACCACTGTGCTTTACATTCAGTATGAGGCCTTTGTGCAGATGGACTGTAACATGCAATAACATAATCTACTTTGGTATCATCAACCTAAAAGACGTTGTTGCAGGTTTGCCATGTTGCAAACTTAGGTTTGCAACATGGCAAACCTAAGTCATATTCTGGCATATTCTTTTGAAAGATGATGGCCTTTATTCTGGAAACCTTTCCAAACAAACCATGTTTATTCACCCTTTTTTAATTTTGCTGTCATGAACTTTAACATTTAATATGCTAACTGGAGCATCCAGAGTCTGAGATGGATTTCCACGATCTTCTTTTTTTGCCATTTTGCTCAACAGCCTGACCTTAGTATGGATTTGCTGAGATGTGGACTCCTGGGAAGATTTGCAGCTGAGTGTAGAAAGATTGACTTCAAATTGTTTGCAAACGGCCCTTTAACCTTTCCAGGGTTGATAGGCCGCAACAGTTTCATTGCTGATGTCTTTTCTGCCTGGCATTGTTTTAACACGCACCGGTATGCTGGAGGCCAGCTTTTACCGAGGTGATCACACTGATGGAGATCGGTGCTTTTAATTGGCAGCACATGGCTAGGACTCTCCCTCTTAAATCCTTCGGAAACCATAGGGGCACAAATTAGTCTTTGTCAAACCTGTTTTCAAACCTGTTTAAGAGCAAATATTTTTTTGACCTGATATATAAAGCTTTAGAGTTCATAGAGAGTGTACTTTCTTTCTCCACATTGTAGTATATTATTTTATCAGTAGTATGAAATATGTAATGAATACTGTGAATCAAACAGATATTCCTTTGGGATGTATCACCTTATATTTAGGTGGCATCCTAAAACACCTCCACACCTTCAAAATTATACAACTCTAGACACAAGCACAGAGACATGGAACATCCACCTACTAACCCAATTCCAATAAAGTTGGGACATATAAAAGATAAATAAAACTGAATAGAATGATTTGCAAATCTTGTTCAACCTATATGCAATTAAATACACTACAGACAAGATATTTAATGTTCAACCTGATAGACTTTATTGCTTTTTTGCAAAACATCACTCATTTTGAATCTTATTCTTGCAACACGTTCAAAATAAGCTGGGACAGGGCCAACAAAAGACTGGGAAAGTTGGGGAATGCTCAAAAAACATCACTTTGGATCATTCCACTGGTGAACAGGTTCACTGGAAACAGATGAGTGTCATGATTGGGTATAAAAGTAGCATCCCCTATAGGCTCAGTCGATAAGCAAGAATGGTGCGGGGTTCACCACATTGTGAGCAAATAGTCCAACAGTTTAGGAACAATGTTTCTCAATGTACAACTGCAAGGAATTTTGGGATTTCATCGTCTACAGTCCATAATATCATTGAAAGATTCAGAGAATCTAGAGAAATTTCTGCACATAAGCGTCAAGGCCCATTGAATGCCAGTGACCTTCGACCCTTCAGGAGGCACTGCATTAGAACCAACATCATTCTGTAACAGATATTACCTTTAGTTAATGACAGAGAGTTGATTACAAGAATTGAATGGAGCCAAAATGAACATGAACATAAAGTTCACTTAAAGTATAGAATACATGGATGAGATCAACAATCAGTTCTACCAGAGCGGAGGATTAAATTTAACCTATTTAAACAGAACTGAACCTAGTAAAAATGACTTCAGGATTCATTTGTTGTTATTTTGTGTTTGTGGTGGGATTCTTTACAAAATTCTGAATAAGTTTGACTCACACTTTAAAGAAAACATTGTTTTCATGTCCTAATCCTCAATACAATTTGGTTCCATTAAATTATGTTTGCTTATTAATTACAGTAATTTTATACTGATATTATATTATAGAACTTTCTTTTTGCAGCACGATTGTTTTTAGACACCATATGTTCAGTTTACTGTTCACTATGACCATACTGCAGTGTGTTCAATATATCACGCTGCTCGTATTCCTCATAATCATCTGTTCTCTTTCTGTGTTTGGACTAGGAGGGCCGCAGACTACACACTGACATTTAACTCTGGGTAATAATCTCCAAGCTGAATGATGGATCATCAGATCAATTCCTTCACCTTCTCATGCTATATTTTATTGGTTTTAGAAATTTCAACAAATCCAGATTGAGAATTTCTGAATGCCTAGCATTTTATTTTAAAATAACATGTTTTTTTAGTAAATTTTCAAAATTAATATTTTCCTTATGTAAATAGTTTGCAGCATTAATGTAAAACACTGCTGTAAACATTCGGCTCATACAAAGACATCAATAAAAATCTCAAAAAACGTGTTTTATAGGAGAACATTTGTGTTTCTTTGTCTAATCTATGGTGCATGAACTTGAACTGTCACGGAGTGACATTTTGGACTTTGTTTTATGGTTTCTTGTGATGGTTTATTTTGTCTACATGTTTCTATTAAGTTCATTAGTTTGTTTTGCTCCTTCTACTGCCTCCTGGTGTTTTGTTGTTCTCCTCCCTCATTAAGTTGTTTTATGGTTGTTTTCTTATTACTTGGTATAGTTTATTAGGCCCGAGCAGGAAAACTGCTAGGGCCTACAGTAATCGCTCGAATTCTTCTTCTTCTTATTATTCCGTTGCGTGTTTGCGGGGCAATATGGTGACTTTGCCATGCCCCAAAACTCACCAAACTTCACCCAAAATTGTCCCCCGCTTTTGTTCCTTAATGTCGTTGTCAGTGGGCGTGGCCAAACCACTTAGCCACACCCCCAAACGTGAGTTAGCCCGAACCGTAAGTCGTACAGATCTGAAATTTGGCACACTGCTAGAGCTCCTCAAAACAAGAAAAAAAGTATCTTGGGGGTATGCCCTAAAACGCACAGGAAGTCGCCAATTTTGGGTCCAAGGCCGATTTTTGACCTTTTTTCACTTTTACTCACCTCGAACTTTAACGAACTCTTCCTAGGGAATTGGAGCTATCGGCTTCATATTTGGCCAATATGCTGATAAGGCATGGCGGATTAAAAGTTATCAAAATTCTGAGTTTTCACCCATGTTTATGGGGCGTGGCCGGGACACAAACTTGGCGTTCTCGCACAAACTAAAAAAATGCATTAACTCCCAAAAAAAATCCAAATCACACCAAAGTTGGCATGACTGAGGCCCTTCGGGTTCCCGACTATCCTATGGGGTCATATGCTGACATCATCAAAGCCCCCCTCAGAACAGGAAGTCCCTTTTTTCACTTGGAAAGGTGCCTCTCTGACCCTCTTGACCCAATCAACTTGAATCTGTGTCAGAAGACAGATAACTAGTGGGTCTAACTTCGTTTGAAGCACACTGACTTTTCATAAAAGGGCGTGGCCGTGTCGGCGCGGCGAAGTCAGACGTCACGCAATGGCCATACGTTTGGCTCTAATTTCCACATAGATCATCTGATCTGCACCAAATTCAATGTGATTGACTCTTGTCCAGTCCCCAACAGAGATCTGATGACATATTTGGTGGGCGTGGCCTAAATCGACTGAGGAATATGAAATTCGGTACACATATGCAACTTCTCAGGACCTACAAAAAAGTCTCTTGGAGCATTGGTCCAAACCCCACATGAAGTCGGCCATTTTGGATTGAAGTTGCCATTTTGACCCTCTTTTGGGCGTTTCTACCCCGCATATCTGAGCAAACTCCTCCTACAGCTTTTGACTTAGAGACTTGAAAATCACTCAGTATACTCTTACGGGATTGGGGATCAAAAGTTATCAAAAGCTTTTTGATACATGAAAGCGTGTGGGAGTGGCCACGCCTCAAAATATGACTTCTTTCCATAAAACACTACATTGATATAGCTCCTACAAGGAAAGTCACAGACACATGAAACCTTCTGGGATTGATCTGCCTCTAGGCCTGAACAATATTCATTGGTCAGATACTGACATCATCGAAGCCCCACCCCCTGAGAACAGGAAGTATCACGTTTTCCTTTACAGAGACAATGTTTGATGTTCTTCACTTAATCAATGTCAAACTGTCCAAGTAACAGATAACATCATGGTCTTAGACAGTCGCCAGTACTTACTGCTGTAGCTGGAGGGTGTGGCTATGATGGCGTGGCGAATTCTGATGTCACGCCACAGTCATACGTTTGGCTCTAAATTACACATGCATGGTCCAAATCACTCCAAACTGAATATTCTTGATCTTTGTCAGCCCCCAAACAGCTCTATTGGATTACATTTAAATTTGGATCAACAGCGCCCCTAGGACACTTCAAGGGCTATATCTCCCTCATACATCATCGGATCCACTTGAAATGTAGTATACATGATCATGACTTAATGATGGACATGTTGACACAGTCAATTGATGATGTCGTTTTAGCCCCACCCACAAACAAACAAGTGAGTGCAGCTTCCATCTGGAAGGTCCGATTTACTCAAACATTTGAATGCTTTTTGCCAGACTGAAAGTCTGCATGACCGAAGATCATACGACATGTTGCTCAAAGTGCCACCTACTGGCGACGTGTTGAAGTGACGCTGTGTCATCGTATGTGGCGTGTAGGAGGCGATGCCAGGCTCCTGCGGTCGCCCAACAGCCCGAGTTGCGCTGAGGGGTGCGAGGGCCTTCAAAGCTGCTTGCAGGTTTCTAGTTATTATTGTAATTATTATAGTTCTTGGTCTTCCCTGGATTCTCTAGTTTTATTTCTCTTTAGTATCTTTGTGTTTAATTGTGTTTTATTTGTTCCTTTGCACTATTCTTGTTTACTAGTTTATTTTCTGTTTCCTTTCCAGTTAATTCAGTCAGTGTGTTTAGGTTTGTTTACTTTTGTATTCAGGTTTTCTTTATGGGTTCTTTGTTTGTTCTCAGGTTGTTATCGTTGTTCCTATGTTCCCTCTAGTTTCTCTGTTTACTTTAGTCATGATTATTCTAGTTTTCTTATTCCCCATTTGATTATTTATCTTTGTCTATAGGTTTGCTTGGTCTGTGTTTCTGTTTATTGTTTATTAGTTACTTTACCCATCCTCAGCCTTTGTATTTGTTTCACCTATTCCTTCGGCCTCCCTGCCTCCTTGTCACACCTGTTCCCTGTTCCGTTGATTATCTGCCTTTGTTATCTCACAGTATATAAATTGGTTTTGTGTCTTTGTTCGTTGCTGGTTCCTTGTGTTCATCACACCTCGTTCTCGTCCATGATTATGCTTTGTTTTTTGCATTACCTTACCTTGGGAAACCTGCAGTGATTTTTTGTAAGCTTTGTATCTAGGCTCTGGTTCATTTCCTGCAGTGTTTTTGCTACGTTTTTTGGCCTTGTAAATAAATCTTTGAATTATAAAGATGATCCTGCCGAGCTCTTGTCTGCACTTTGGTCCGATCCAAAACCACATCGTGACATGAACACAGTTTGATTCATTGTCTAACTTTAAATCAGACTAAACTTTTCAGGTTTTAGATGTTAGGATTACAAAAATTATTTTGTTTTGCTAAATGACAGAATAATGAGAAACACATTTCCTTTCAATTCATAAGTTTACATTCTTCTATTTATGGTTTGCTCGCATTACCCTTTAAACTGTATGACTTTAAATATTCAATATGTCAAATATTTAGCTTATCATTCCACAAATCCGGCCACTCCAAACATTGACTTGTTGCACTTAAGCCCCTTTGTAATTTTCTGGTAATTTCCTGGTATGCTAAGGGTTCATTGTCCACTTGAAAGATCTATTTGTACTTACACTGCCAGGCCCAAAAAAAAATGCATTGTTTCAATAAGCTTCTGCAGTGTCACAAGATTTATTTCCACCCAGTGTAGCATTACTTTTTCACCAAGATCTTACATTGATGATGGTAGAGTCTGACCGCAGCACAAGGCCTTCTCCCAAAGATTCTAAATGGTGTTAAGGTCTGGACTCTGTGGAGGCCAATCCATGTGTGAGAATGATGTCTCATGCTCCCTGAACCACTCTTTCACAATTCAAGCCTGATGAATCCTGGCATTGTCATCTTGGAATATGTCCATGCCATCCAGGAAGAAAAAAAACCATTGATGTAATAACCTGGTCATTCAGTATATTCAGGTAATCAGCTGACCTCATTCTTTGAACACATACTGTTGCTGAACCCAGACCTGACCAACTGCAGCAACCCCAGATCATAGCATTGCCCCCACAGGCTTGTACAGTAGGCACTAGGCATGATGGGTGCATCACTTCACCTGCCTCTTTTCTACCCTGATGCTCCCATCACTCTGGAACAGGAAAAATCTGGACTCATCAGACCATATGACCTTCTTTCATTGCTCCAGAGTCCAATCTTTATGCTTCCTAGCAAATTGAAGCCTTTTTTCCCGGTTAGTCTCACTGATTAGTGGTTTTCTTAAGGCTACACAGATGTTCAGCCCCAATCCTTTGAGTTCCCCTTCACATTGTGCCTGTGGAAATGCTCTTACTTTCACTATTAAACATAGCCCAGAGTTCTACTGTTGTTTTTCTTCGATTTGATTTCACTAAACGTTTAAGTGATCGCCGATCACGATCATTCAGGATTTTTTCAGGCCACATTTCTTCCTCGAAGACAATGGGTCCCCACAATCCTTCTAGTTTTTAATAATGCGTTGGACATTTCTTAAACCAATTTCGGTAGTTTCTGCAATCTCCTTAGATGTTTTCACTTCTTGATGCATGCAAATGATTTGACCTTTCTGACAGACATGACAGACTGACACACTGACATCCTTTCCAAGACCACGGGATGTGTCTTTCTACATGGCTGTTTAAGAAATGAGAAGCAACTCATTGCACCAGTTGGGGTTAAATAACTTGTTGCCAGCTGAAACATAATTGCCCATGCAGTAATTATCCAATGGAAGGCTCGTACCTATTTGCTTAGTTAAATCCAGGTGGCTTTTTTTTTGGCCAGGCAGTGTAGCTTCAACCTTCTGGCTTAAAGATGTTGCTTCAGTATTTTCACATTATATTTCCTCATGATGTTATCTATTTTGTGAAGAGCACAAGTCACTCCTATAATGAAACATCTACTCAGCATGATGCTGCCACCCATATGAAAACTCTGAAGGCATGTGTTTTAGCTGAGTTTTATTTCTGAGACCTCCGTTCAAAAATGAGAGCTTGTTGAGAGAAGGCCATAACCAAATGCCAGCTTCTAATGCCTCTGATTTAGCTTATTTAAGGTATCTGGTACAATTTGGATCAAGTTTCAATCATTCTGTGAAGCGCCTGAAGGACTGCACCGTCGGACTGGTGGCACCCCAGTCTCCAGGCTTGCGGTACTCTCCCTTCTCCAGGAAGTACTGGCGTCCAGTGTAATTGGGACGCTCATAGAAAACCCACCAGCCGTCAAAGACCTTGCAGGAGTTGACCTCCCTCCAGCGGAACTTCTCCAGGAGCGAGGGACAGTCCTCTGTGGCTTCCACAGCCTGGCCGCCAAAGTCGGCCTTCTCATACAGCTGCATCTTGTACTGGGTCCCACTAGTCTGGAAGCAGAGGGGGACATGAGAAGACAGGTAGACACAAAGGAGAGTTTAAAGATAAAGACATTGGGTAGAAATGGAGAAGGAGAGTTGGGTAAGAAAAAAGATAATGGTTACATCATTAGTAGACAACTGTGAACAAGCAGCTTCTGCTCCCAGCTTTGATTTTGAGTTGGGAAACACTGCAGGCTGAGGGTCAAACAGGTCACAGATTTATTTGTTATTGACTGAACCCTACAGGCACTGGTTGCATAAATGACACGACATGAACTCTAATTGTTTACCCTACACTGCAGTCATTGTGGTCCAAAAACCCAGCTAGTATATGCCCAGAACAGAGTGACTTACAAAGTGGACTATTTTGCAGGAGCTGAGGTGATCGTTAAGTCCCATCCAGCGCTGGTACTCCGGGTACTCCCCTTTGGTCAGGACGTACTGGTAGCCCATGTAGTTGGGCCTCTCATACACCAACCAGGCTCCACTGTCCACTCGGATGGAATTGCAGCGGCTCAGGTAGGCGTGGAAATCCGAGCAGTCACTGTCACATTCATAATGACGGCCCTGAAAATTCTTGTCCTCGTAAAAGATAATCTGGAGGAAAAGATTTGGTTTGTGAGTCTTCTCCAAGGCATGGCTCATTTAAGAAAGGTTTGATTAACTGAACTGCTACCAACCTACCTAAAAGGCTAATAAAACAGTGTTTGTGCCACAGACTTAACCATTACTGGAATAAAACCTTAAAAAACACTTTCAGTCCAGAGCCAACAGAAGATCCCCACAGAGAGGGCTCATCATGCAAACTCACCCTGCCCATTTTGGGTATATAGTTTGGGACCACCTTGGTGATACTAGGCGATGGTGCTAGTGGATTCCCTGAGGTCTCGGTGTTGACTGGCCTTGGAGCTGCTGCTTTTTATAACCCCACTCCCCCACATTTAGAAACAGCAACAGCATTAGTACAAGCGGAACAATCGCTTTGTCATGAAAATGAGATCCAAAAATTGAGTCAGTGATTCTAGTGCTATTCAGTTTTTCCAGAAAAGCATGGAAGGATTACAGCATAATGGCCAGGCACTGGTACGCGTCCATTGACCCCCATTTCTCCACTGCCTGGGTGCAATGCCCACTGTAACACATTGTGAGAGCCTGCCAGCTCATAACTTAACTCTGCCCTTTGGATTCATCCACATAGGGCAATGGTTATAAAAAGCTATTATTATTGATTTGGTTTAAAATGTACTTTTTAAAATGCAATCCAGAGATAACAACAAAAAAACCTAATTCTGCAGCAAAGAGAGTGTAAAGGTTATATAACTACAGGGACTTACTAAATGATTCTGCTTCTAGAACTTTTTTACATTTTGTCATATTGAAAACACAAACCTAAAATCATTTAATAATGACTTTATTTCATAGACCAAGACAAAGTAGTGCAGTTAGAGGAACACAATACATTGTCTTTCAAAGATTGTTTAGGAATGATTCTCTTGTACATAGTGTTTCTTCATCATTGCGTGGTGCATTAGACAATGCAGCCCCCTTGAAAAAGAAGGTAATTATTTATAGGAGGCTAGCTCCCTGGTTTAATTCAGAGCTGCGTACTTTAAAGCACAATGTTAGAAAATTGGAGAGAAAATGGCGCTCTACACACCAGGAGGATTCCTACTTAATCTGGAAAAATAGTCTACTGTGTATAAAAAGACACTTCGCCAAGCCAGAACAGCTTATTTCTCATCATTAATAGCAGAGAACAAGAATAGTTCTGCTGGAGGTTTCTTCCTGTTAAAAGGGAGTTTTTCCTCTCCACTGTCGCTACATGCATTCTCAGTATGAGGGATTGCTGCAAAGTCAATTCAAGTGACTGTCCACTGTCTCTACATGCTCATCCAGGAGGAGTGAATGCTGCAAGTCACTGACTGGATGCAATCTGCTGGGTTTCCTTAGAAAAACTTTTTATCCAATTTGAATAAATAACTGAATCTGACTGAACTGTTCAATGATTAGGATTAATTGGAATGTATGAACCTGACTTGAAATCTATACGATTCGATTTAATTGACTTAGCCCATTTTAAAGTTACCCACCTTTCCCTCAGTGCAAAAGTAAACACTCCAAATTTACCTCCGCCTTCCTCCCTCCCTGTTGGATGGAGTAAGGGGGAGTCAGGTTTAGCCTAAACCGGCTCAGTTATGGTTGAGGTGTAAACACACCCTCCATTTCTGCTACCTGTATGACCCCTTTTCTTTTCCAATGATTATAATCAGTCTGACAGAGAGAGGTATCCCCAATCCTTGTGGTTTTAGTATAACAATGGCCACCAGTGGGCTGTACATGGATACACTTTATTAGTGTATTATTTTACTTAGTACCCCTACACATAACCCATTCTAAAATGGCCAAACTCTAACACTCAGTAGTTTAATCTAACCTCCCCAACAACCCGCACCATTCCCCTTTGTGAAGTGCCATGAGACGATGTGTTGTGAATTGGCGCTATATAAATAAAACTGAATTGAACTAAATTGAATAAAAATCTGAAAGGTGTGGATTGCATTTATATTCAGCCCCTGGTTCAATATTTTGTAGAACCCCTTTACCGTGCAGTTGCAGCTGCAAGTCTCTTGGGATATACCTCTAAAAGCTTTGTACAGAGACTGAATTTGTTTGTCCATCCTTCCTTACAACATACCTCAACCTCCTGTTCAGTCACATCTGTGAAAAGTCTTTCTAGTTTCTTTGCAAAGCAGACAGACTGACTTGTTTTAATTTTTTATTTCTTATAACACAGTTCTACTCTTTGGCTTTAAACAGTTTGAGATGTTGGCTTCTATTTCTTTTATTAACTGGTCATTATTGTTCCTGGTTTTATTGATTTTATGTTTGCTAGAACGTTTTTAAGTGTGTGTATTTTTGTGTTTTAGTTGGTTCTTGCATCAGTGTGCAGCACTTTGGTTAATGGTGTTTTTAATGTGCTTTATAAATAAAGTTGCATTGTATTGTATCATGAAGTTGAGCCATGATTGGCCTGTATTTAGCTCCATCCATCTTAATATTAACTGACCCATGTCCCTTCTAAAGAAGAGCATGACGCTGCCATCTCCATGTTTCACATTGGAGATGGTGCATTCAGGCTTATGCAGTCAGTTTTATTATATCAACTTATGTTACATGAACAGGACACTTGCATGGTGTGTGGGCTTCTTTTTGTTTCAATTCCATACTGGTCAGATTTGTGGTGTCGAAGAGTAATAACTGTCCAGCCATCAGCTTCTCCCAACTGAGCTGTGGATCTCTGTAGTTCCTCATTGTTACTATAGACTTCTGGCTGCTTCTCTTGATTGATGCTCTCCTTGGCTGGCCTGTAAGTTTAGCTGGACCTCCATGTCTTAGTAGGTTTGTAATTTTGTCACACATTCTACTTTCAGATGATAGATTAAACAGAGCTCTACGAGATGTTCAAAGCTTGGGATGTTGTTGTAGAACCTAACCCTGCTTAAAACTTCTCCACAGCTTCCTATCTGACCTGTCTGCTGTGTTCCTTGGTCTTCATAATGCTGTTTGTTCACTAACGTTCTCTAACAAACCTCTGATCAACTCCAAGCACTAAGAGGGCAAGAATGGGTCACCATCAGTCAGGAGAGGATATTCAGAAGGTCAGAATTACACAAGTTGTGAAAATGAAGGATCAGTATGCTTTCATTAATAAAGACATTTAAGACAAATATTTTGCTTTTTTATGCACAATGAAAACAAACTATACTATAAAAAGTCACCAAATACATTAGAGCCCCTGACTAAACCATAACTGAAGACGAGGCATGAAAAGATTTTGCCTGGCATGTTAAATATTTTATTTTCTCTTTGACTTAAGTTTACAAATCCTTAAAAGTACACATGTATGGAAGACGTGAGCAGAGTATTTCTGTCAGTGATGCAGATTTACATAGATTTAGCACAAACAACTGAGATTACACCAGTACCTTCAGAATGTATAAGACGGTATCAGGATTCTTTAAGGCCCTGGTGTATGAACCTGGCAGCAGCAGAACAAAGAACGTGTTCTGGTTCTAGCAAACCTTTAATTATTTTTCCACTTGTTCAAAAACAACCATGAACTTGTTACAGAGCAGCTACAGCAGCAGGGCTCCTGTGGTAGCAAGCATCACCTGTAAGGCTTTATTTCTATAGTGACGTTTTACAGCAATGTTTTTAATCCCTTTTCATCCCCTCACCATCACAAACCTGCAGCTGTTCTCTGTGATCAATGAGTCCGTTTACATTTGCTGGAAAGCAAAATGTGCAAATGAGTGCGTGAAGTACAGGTAACATCTTCTAACAGGCTCCTAATTCCTAATCAGGCTTTATGAAAAATAATCTACAGGTATTATTTACAAATATTCATACATGCAAAATAAGCAGGACAGTCACTTGGCACATGTCAATGAAGCAGGTTGTTCTGTTGTAGTAACAGGATAAATAAAACAAAGACAAACAGCTGCCAAACAGATCACAGCCTCATGGGAACCAATGACAGCAAACAGAGCAGAGCAGCGTTCATTTATTCACCTTACTGCATCTCAGCTGGCTATGGATCAGCACTGACTCTGCTGCTTCTTTGTCGGCGGGACGAAGCAGACCAACTCATACACCGAGCCGGAGTAGCATTGAAATATAACAGAAATAATTAAATAATAAAAACTAAAAATAAACAGATTGTATCCACTGGCATTGCATGTTTGGATGTGGTCCGACTTTACACTGAATATGTAATTAAAAAAAGTCAGAATTTTTAAAGTCAAAGTTGCAACTGTAAACAGTCACCCAAAGTTGGAATAAACATTTGAAGACAAGTCCAAAATTTGTCTTTTTTTTTTTTTAAATAGAGCCCTCTTTAGTTTCTATTGGTGGCTCTCAGAACATTCAGCACTGTACCTCTCTTCATTTTCTGTGTGAAGTGATGTGCTCTAAGAAGTCTGCTTTGGGTCAACCTCAGTTCAACCTTTCACAGTTAATAAGCTTCATATTTAGCTTGTGAAGAACCACTGAAGACAGCCCTAGAACTAGTGGTGCTTGAACCAGTTTGTGAACCTTGGGTGTGGACACGTTGAAAAAGACCCGCTGCACTGTGGTCACCTACAAAAATTCAGAACAAACTTGGGAAAAGTTGAAACTAAGAAAGCAAAGATGCTAATAGGGAAAATAATGACAAAGCCTTGTGGCGGTAAAGGAAACTAAACTGATTCTTAGAAGATTCTAATGCTGACCCAGTTTTTCTAGGCCAACCCAACTGGTTCCAGTTGTCTAAAAAGGGTCAGACACTCATGGATGTTTTTGTTATATTTTTAACCCAATAAAAACATTCCTTCGATCTTAACTGATGTAGTTTCTTTCTAAATGCCCATTTAAATCATTTTATGTGCTCCACAATATATTTTGTCAAGTGCTGATTTAAAAACAGCACGCCTTGCTATGTTGTTCTACAACATGCCAATTCACCCCTACCTGTCCTTTCTTGTTAAGGACTTAGCTGCCTTTTCTAAACCTAAGCTGTCTAACAGGTCACACCTGAATCAGCCTGAACTGGAACCCGTTACAGTCAGCATACGGCTTATACGATGAGTTGGATCAGGTCAGAAAAATGCCTCCACAGAAGAGTGACTCAGAAGGTCAACAATCAGGACTCGGCTGTTCCTCCCCTCCTCCTGGCCTAGCAGGTCTGGTATCTTTAACCCGACTGGGGTTTGTTGCTGCTCCATCCGAGTCCATCAGAGAGGTCACTGTGGGTGGAATCAGGCTGTCGAGTTCCTGTCGGTGGCCGGTTTCCAAGAGCCACTCATGGAACTTTAATTCCACCAACTTCTGAAACTGTCGCTTCTGTTCTCTACAAAAACAGAATGTCCAAGAGAAAGGGATAGAAACAGGCAGGAAAGAGAGTCGTGAAAAAACAATGTAAAGATTTTGCCTCCATCTGCATGAACCCTGTAATGGGTTCACTGGTCTGTCTGGGTCAAACAGTGCAGAAGCCCCTGCAGCATGTTGTGTAACAATAACCTCCATTTCTCTCAAGAGGAACCACCAGATCAAATCCACATCGATCTTTGGGACAAATGTTCCATGAAACTTCTCACTGATTTACAGTGAACTGCAAAAGTATGCATGCCCCTCAAAAGTTTTCACACATTGTCACATGACAACCACAGACTTCAATACATGTTATTGGAATTTTACACATTAGACCAACAGAAAGCCGCTAACCCTTAATAAAATTCAGTGCAACCAATTGCCTTAAAAGTGAACTTAATAAAACAGAGTCCGCTTGTATGCCATTTATTGTCACTATAAATCCTACAATCCTGTGAAGGCCTCAGAGGTTTATTAGACCAGAAACTCTGTTCTAATAAACCTCTGAGGCCCTGGTCAACCCTGGTTGCTGCTGCCACAGGGAACACAGCAGGCAGGTAAGGGAGAACAAAGAAAATCATTGATGAAAGTAAACCATAAGTCCTTTTTGCCACTACTCATGCAGGAGATAATGCAAACGTAGATAATGGTGCTCTGGTCAGATACAACTGAATAATGCCTGGTTTACACGACAGGATTTTTAAGCTGATCTTTGACCCGTTCTTCCCCATCCAACATGCCCTGACTATCGTGATGGTTCTAAAGATAATCTTATTCAATTCAATTCAGTTTTATTTATATAGCACCAATTCACAACACATGTCGTCTCAAGGCACTTCACAAAGGGTTAGGAATGGTGCGGGTTGTTGGGGAGGTTAGATTAAACTACTGAGTGTTAGAGTTTGGCCATTTTAGAATGGGTTATGTGTAGGGGTACTAAGTAAAATAATACACTGATAAAGTGTATCCATGTACAGCCCACTGGTGGCCATTGTTATTCTAAAACCTCAAGGATTGGGGATACCTCTCTCTGTCAGACTGATTATAACCATTGGAAAAGAAAAGGGGTCATACAGGTAGCAGAAATGGAGGGTGTGTTTACACCTCAACCATAACTGAGCCGGTTTAGGCTAAACCTGACTCCCCCTTACTCCATCCAACAGGGAGGGAGGAAGGCAGAGGTAAATTTGGAGTGTTTACTTTTGCACTGAGTGAAAGGTGGGTAACTTTAAAATGGGCTAAGTCAATTAAATCGAATCGTATAGATTTCAAGTCAGGTTCATACATTCCAATTAATCCTAATCATTGAACAGTTCAGTCAGATTCAGTTATTTATTCAAATTGGTTAAAAAGTTTTTCTAAGGAAACCCAGCAGATTGCATCCAGTCAGTGACTTGCAGCATTCCCTCCTCCTGGATGAGCATGTAGAGACAGTGGAGAGGAAAACTCCCTTTTAACAGAAAGAAACCTTCAGCAGAACCAGAACCAGGCTCAGTGTGAGCGTCCATCAGCCACGACCGACTGGGGGTTTGAGAGAAGATCTTATGAGATATTCCTGCTGGGTGTGGTGTGTTGAGAGTGATCTAGTCTGCTCAGAAGGATATCGGGACCGCTCTGACCTCAAATTGGGTATATTCAACATGTTGGATTGTCTTGGCCGGATATCCTACTGTGTTAGGTGTTCCCCGAGGACAAATAAGCATGCAGCCTGTTGAATGTGATTTATAGCCAATCAGAAAGCAAGGTGATAAAAACACGGAAAGAAATTACTCTGAACTCATGTTTGATCTCGAGAGGGTTTGCAAGATTTTCCGTCTGAAATCTAAATGTTTGTGAGTGAAATCAATTTGTGTGTGGCGTATTTTGCTTGCAGCGTAGCTGGATATCACACACTGTAGGACCAAACCTGGTATACCTATTACTTTTTCTAATCACGTGTCGGGTCTCTCAGGGTTTGAAAATCAGCCGACAATTTGAAAATCCAGGCCTAACCCTCAACACAAATCTTTGGTTTACACGCAAAACGCTGAGTGTGGCATAAACACTGTACATCAACCACATGGTAACACATGGTAGTGAAATCATCATGCTGTGGGGATGCTCTTCTACAGCAGAGACATGGAAGCTGGTCAGAGCTGATGGAGAAGATGAAGCTAAATAGAGGCAAATCCTGGGTGAACACCTGTAAGAGGACCCAGAAGACCTCAGACTGGTGGTTTGTCTCAAATAAGAAATCTGCCGCTTGCTGGAGCTTCAACCCAGATTCAGTTTTTTGCTGAAAAGTCGGCAGCAGGTGTGAACGGTCCTGTTCCAGCAAGACAATGAGCCACGTGTTGTAATAAACCAGTCAAAGTTAGGGCTTGGTAAGACTTGAAAACAGATGTTCACAGACGGTCTCCATCCAATCTAACTAGGCTTGGGCTATTTTAAAAAGAAGAATGGGGAAAAACTTGCACCTGTAATATCAGAGAAAATCTGACTCAGACGTTCACATTTTATGTTGTAAGACTTTGAGAAACATGTCATTTTCCTTCCAGCTCATAATCATGTTTGACAGTGTGTTGGTCTGTCATATAAAATCCCAATAAAATATGTTGCAGTTTGTGGCAAATCAATCTACCAACCTTGGATCACTGCCAGTCTTTTTACCACTCACTTGTTCAGCCGGGCCTCCATCACAGTTTTCTGCCAGTTCTGCACCCTCTTCTGCTTTTCCTTCAGTGCTGCCTGGTAGGCAGGTGGCAGACCGCCGGGCACTTCACATGTGTCACCCTCCATCTGGAAAGGCACAGCCAGTGTGTGAAACTCGGACGGGGGCAGCAGGCGGTAGCAGGTGGTGTCTGAGCTAGATGATGAGCTGAGTGGGGGGCTGGCGAGGCCCTCGGTTCCCAGAATCAAGGGCTGATCCCAGACGTTGGGGACCACAGCAAGACCCACACTGGCCATGTGATCCTCCAGGGAGGGGTAGAACGTGTGGAAAGGACCCAGGGTTATGTCTGAGTTTCCGGGCAGAAGTAGCGGGGAAGTGGGGGTCAGGGCATGGATGATGCACCTTGAGGAGGCTCCGATCACCACCCTGTTGGTGACACACACCACTCGAACATTCTGACAGCTGTGGATGTGGACGCTGGTCTGGACAGGACCCAGAACCACTGTGCTGTCACGGCATTTATCCACGCTGACCGATCTAAAGCATGCAGGAAAAATCAACAGGTGAGTTGGAGTTCCCAGTGCAAAAACTGCTGCCAGCATTAAGAGAAACAGGCGACACCTGAGAGGAGATAGAAGATATATGAAAGCATCAGAACATCTGTGAATCTTGATGTTGGCACCGGTCAGCTTGTCAGATGTTTTAGCCAGAGTTTGTTTGATGACCTGGGACATCAGCACTATCTTACTGCCAGGTGGGGCCGTGTGGGTGTTCCGGGCTATCTTGGCTCTCTTCATGGCCCCTTCCACTGGAATGAAAAGACAACATTCACAGAGTCAAACACTCACAGGCAAGCAGATTCAAGGCTGAATGAGTTTGAATGCCAGGAAGATTCACAGACACCTTGTTGGGCCCAGGCTAATTTCTTCCCTGAGCGGAGGCAGGCGGTCATCCCAAAGGGGTTGAGGGTGATGTTTTGTTGGAGACACAAGAGGAGTTTGTGTAGAGGGAAGGAGCGGCTCAGTATGGAGTAGCCAGACTGTGTTTGGAGCGGACCTTTGGTCAGCAGCCTGTGGACAGGCTGGACACCTTTTCCACAGCCAACCGAGCCCTCCAGGAGGAGGCCTAAACTCTGCACGGCTTCCAGGGATATCTGACAATACACGACTGAAGGGTGAGCTACAGCGCCTTTTAACTCCTCCTACAACATCATTAGTAAACACACAGCTCACATCAGAGGTTTAAAGGGCAGAAAACATAAATGTTAAATCAGAACATCTGTGGGATTTTTGTCAGAAACAATAAGATTCTATGGTGTTTAGTCAGTTTATTTGAAACAACAGCACCAAGAAAACAAAAGAAACTTTAATGAGTTTCCTAAATGCCAACACAGCACACAGGTTACAGGTATGCAACACAAACAGCTTTAAAACACCACAGTACAATGTCAAAACTATTTTACTTGCCTACTGTTACACACACACAGACTGAGCTTGAGTGAAATCCACATCCTAATAAATAGGGTTTAAATTGAGTGGATTTATTTCTACAGAGATGTACAAGTTAGAGACTACACGTCCTCTTGCTGGTAGTCATCCAGACCACATTTTTATCGTTAATCAATTTTATTGGTTTTTATTTATTTTATTTTTATTTTTTTTTACAAATTTTCACTCATTTTGAATTTGATGCTTGCAACACCTTCCAAAAAACTGGGACAGGAGCAACAACACACTGGGAAAGATAAGCAATGCTCAAAGAACACCTGTTTCGATCATTCCATCGGTAAACAGGTTAACTGGAAACGGTGAATGTCATGATTGGGTATAAAAAGGAACATCCCAGAAAGGCTCAGTCGTTCGCAAGCAAGGGTAACTGTACATATGTCAAGGCACTATTAATGCTGAAAGGAACACACAAGTTTTGAAGCAACATCTGCTAACGCTGAAAAACTAGTCCATGTATTTGTTACTTCAAGGCTGGACTATTGTAATTATTTACTATCAGGATGTCCACAAAATGCAGTTAAAGGCGTTCAGCTTTTAAAGAGAGATCATATTTCTCCTATTTTAGCTTCCCTTCATTGGCTCCATGTTAAATCCAGAATAGAATTTAAAATTCTCCTCCTCACATATAGAGCCCTTAATGATCTATCTCCATCATACATCAGAGATCTGATTGGTCCATATATTCCTAACAGAACACTTTGTTCTCAGACTGCAGGTTTACTGGTGGTTCCTAGAGTCTCTAGAAGTAGAATGGGAGGCAGATCTTTTAGTTATCAGGCTCCTCTCCTGTGGAACCAGGTCCCAGTTTTAGTCCGTGAGGCAGACACCCTGTCTACTTTTAAGGCTAGGCTTAAAACTTTCCTTTTTGATAAACCTTATAGTTAGAGTGGCTTAGTTTATCCTGAGCTATCTCTGTAGTTATGCTGCTATAGGCTTAGGCTGCTGGAGGACAGAATGACCACTTTCACTCTCTCTGCTAGATTCTCACACTAATCACCAATTTTGCGTTATTTGCTGTTATTTCAGCTTTTGACTTTATGTTCTCTCTCTGTTTTTTCTCTTTCTAGAAGCTACACCTGGCCTGGCTCTATGTTTAGCTGTGACCTTCCTGGAGGAGGACATCAGCCAAGCTGCCAACAACTTAATGCTCACCCTCTACAGATGATAAACTTGGCCCTCTCTTTCAGTGTTTAACCTGGTCTCTCCTAGACATACGTGGTGGCTGAGCTTCTACTGTGACTAACTCTATGTGCTCTCTCTCATACGCTAGACTTGAAAACTTTCTTAGAGTTCATCTTCTTAGCTGTCTTTCTCTCCTAGGTGAAGCCACTAAAGGAGCTACAACCATTAATGTTTCATTTTTCTTTCCCACAGAACGTACTCCTGGATCAGGGCTTCTGTGTTCGTTTTGTGTCTCTGCTCTGTTCTCTTAGACCCCCAGTCCGTCGTGGCAAATAGCCGCTCAAATTGAACCTAGTTCTGGTTTTGCTGGAGGTTTCTTCCTGTTAAAAGGGAGTTTTCCTCTCCACTGTCTCTACATGCTCATCCAGGAGGAGTGAATGCTGCAAGTCACTGACTCAATGCAATCTGCTGGGTTTCCTTACATAGAAAACTTCTTAACCAATTTATATAATAAACTGAATTTGACTGCACTATTTAATAGTTGGAATGTACATTGGGGAGAACAAGTATTTGATACGCTGCTGATTTTGCAGGTTTTCCAACCTCCAAAGCATGTAGAAGGCTTTAATTTTTATCATAGGTACTCTTCAACTGAGTGACAGAATCTGAAACAGATATCCAGGAAATCACATTGTGTGATTAAGTAATCAATTTGCATTTTATTGCATGACATAAGTATTTGATACATCACAAAAACAAAACTTAATATTTGGTACAGAAACGTTTGTTTGCAATTCCAGATATCAGACGTTTCCTGTAGTTCTTGACCGGGTTTGCAGACACTGCAGCAGGGACTTTGGACCACTCCTCCATACAGATCTTCTCCACATCCTTCAGGTTTCAGGGCTGTTGCTGGGTAATACAGACTTCCAGCTCCCTCCAAGGATTTTTGATTGGGTTCAGATCTGGAGACTGGTTAGGCCACTCCATGACCTTGAGATGCTTCTTATGAAGACACTTCTTAGTTGCCCTGGCTGTGTGCTTCGGGTCGTTGTGGTGCTGGAAGACCCAGCCACGACCCGTCTTTAAAGCCCTCACTGAGGGAAGGAGGTTTTTGACTAAGATCTCTCGAAACATGACCCCATCCATCCTCCCCTCAATACGGTGCAGTCGTCCTGTCCCCAAAGAATGATGTTTTCACCTCCATGCTTCATGGTAGGGATGGTGTTCTTGGGGTTGTTCTCATCCTTCTTCGCCCTTAAAACACGGCGAGTGGCTTCTTAAAGAAGAACTAACAGGCCAGTGAGAGCCGGGATTCTTACCGGTTATTAGGTGATCAAATACTTGTGTCGTGCAATAAAATGCAAATTAATTACTTGTGATGTGATTTTCTGAATTTTTGTTTTAGACGGAATGTCACTCACAGTTGAAGAGTACCTATGATAAAAATGAAAGACTTCTACATGCTTTGGAGGTGGAAAACCAGCAAACTCGGCAGTGTATCAAATACTTGTTCACCCCTCTGTATATACTTGACTTCAAATCTGTATGATTCGATTGAACTGACTGTGTAAAGTGCCTTGAGATGACATGAGTTGTGAATTGGTGCTATATAAATAAAACTGAATGGAATGCTGCCATCTAACGTCTTTTTCCAGGGACGTCCCTGCTCATTTCAACTGCATAGGTTGAACGAGATTTGCAAATTATTGTATTATGTTTTTATTTATGTTTTCCACAATGTCCCAGCTTCATTGGAATTAGCCCTTTTTACACTGGTTTGGGGTGTAAGAGGATACTGATTAAGAGAGACACCCCTGTTCCAAAATGGACACCCTTGAATAAAATGAGAAGGTACTCAAATAGAGAATCTAAATGCCTTATGGAGAAATTTGTGTCATATATAGAATTATTTGGTCACAATGACAGAAAATATGTATGGAAACCCAAGTACACTGCACCAGCTGTCAAGCTTAGAGATAGTAGCATCATGCTGTGAGCTGTTGTCCTGGTACTGGTGTATTGCCCAAAGTAGATGGAATAATGATGATGCAAAACTGTCTTCAAATTCTTCAGCTTCAGCTCAGATTGTTGAAACTTACCCACAAATGGTAGTCCAACAGGACAATGATCCAAACTCACAATGCATGTTTTAGAAATGATAAAGCAGGTTAATATTAAGTTTCTAGAATTGCCCTAACCTCAACAGATTTTGTAAATGTATTAACAACACATAATGTCAACCAGAAAGCCAGTTAATATAATGTCTACCATTTCTAAAAACAAAAAGCAGTCTCACATCCAACTACAATTACCACAGATGCTTGTTGATGGCTAAAAAAGCCCAAGCTTATGTTGCATATTGCTATTTTTTTTTGCGGCACTAGAGGCCTCTATTTTTCAAATTTTCCAACAGTAGGCAAACAGGAAATAGGGGGAGAGAGAGAGAGGGAAGACATACGGCAAAGGTCTCTGGGTCCGCAAAGGTCTCTGGGTCCGCAAAGGTCTCTGGGTCCGGGACTCGATCCCCGATGGGCCCTTTGAGAATTGTAGCCTCTATAGATGGGCCGTGTGCTTAACCCCTACACCACCAGTGCCATGCCCGCAAATTGCTAATTGAAGCGAATATTAGTCAAGCTGGGTGAACGTCTGTGAGCCTGTGCGTAAAGGTTTAACCCTTTATACATTTGAGAAAATCCACAATAAATTACAAGTGTTGCTCCCATTGTACATACTTTTAAAAATCATTTAAGTCCTTTGTGGTATAATCATTCCACTGTGGAAAAAGGATCATCCATCAGTTACAGATTCACCACCGTTATCGTACGCAATTACTGTACTACACAGGCTTTGTAAGATAGCATAAACTCACCTGGCAGCCTCTTTGGACCTGCCCCGACTGAGATAACTGCCCCGGCTCCACCAGTAGCTCCAAAATATCTGTCAGGTGGCTTTGCACGAATGACAGATGGGCCTGATCATCCCAGTTCTGCCGAACAAAGCCAAGAATAAAGGACTATAAGTAATACAACTAGATCAAAGAACGGAGAGGATAGTAAGACTTCATGATACAATTGTGTCCATGTCAGTCACATTCATCAAGGTGGTTCTCGTCTTTAATGTCTTCCACAGTATGGTGCACCTTGTTCTGAGAGTTGGCCTTGGTCTCTCGCTCTGATGGAGAAGGGGAGCGAGTACGATGGCTGGGCCATTCTTCACCAATCAGAGACGTCCGCAGAGACACTCGGTTGAGCTGCTGGATGTAGAGGAAGAGGAGGAACTGTAGAGTGTCCACTGACAACTGGGGACAAACAAACAATGGTTCAGTGTCAATGTGCAGTTACAGCGACAACCAGTCCCCACTGCCAAACACAACAACACAACCAACAGCACAAACTCCAGGCAGACAATGATGGTTTACACATAGTGTTAAATACAATAACTAATATTACTGTACTCCACCACTGGTATCATCTTACCTTATTTCGTTCCTGGTCCAACTCACTTTTGGAGGAGCACTGGGACAAGCACTCAGCCCGCCCCAGCCTCTCTTCTGGGGTGTGACCTAGAAGGAGGTCAAATGTCTCAAAGTATAGCCATGCCAGGTCTTCTGGAAGCTGCAGCTTTCCACAGGCGATGTGTCTCCACATGGACCAGCCTAGGACAGGAAAGCAGCCTTCCCGTGTTTGCACATAGACTGCCATCTTCCGGAGGTAATGCAGGCTAAGCTTGGTGGTGGGAGCCACCTAAAATGGCACAGACTGGTTCATTTAACACATTTACATGTGTCTGGATGATATTACTCATTAATACAGCTGTAGGAGGGCATTCACCTGCAAAGCACCCAATAAGAAGGGCTCCATGCGTGGCCATATGCTCACACTGTTTGTATCCATGTCTGAGGGGACAGGAAGCAGAAAAGCTGTGAAAGTTGTCACAACATGATGTATAGAAGAAATTATACACAGAATAAAAGCACAGAGCGCCTTGCAAAACTGTTCATGTCCCATGAACATTCTCACGTTTTGTCAGATTACAACCACAATTCAGTTTACAGTTTGCCTAACAAAAGCAGAAATTTTTATATATGATACAATGTTTACAACTCTTCTGAGAAGGCCGTATACAAAGTTTAGAAGTGGGGTTTTCTGAATATTTAACCATTTCTGAGGTCAGGCACTGATGTTGGAGGAGAAAGCCTAGTTCAAAGTCTCTGCTCTAATTCATTCCAAAGGTATTATATCGGGTCAGCTAACTTCCTCCCCACCAAATTCGCTCATTTAGGTTCTTTTTGACCTTGCCTTGTTCAATGATGTGCAGTCATGTTGGAACAAGAAAGAGCCATCTTCAAATGGTTCCCACTACATCAGGAGCATACAGTTGTCCATAATGCTTTGCTAAGCAGAAGCATCAGGAGGTCCTTTCACTGGAACACAGGGACTGAGCCCAAATCCCGAAAAACAGACCCACACCTTAAAGGGTGCAGACCATTCCTGTTGTTAAAAGTAATACTCTTTCAAAAGTCAAGTTGTGTTAAACGTCTAGAGCAGTATGCCTATGAAGCAGAGTGCAGGCTTGGTGTCAGAGGTTGGTTAATTAGGCAGCTAATGTTAGCTTTT
Source organism: Girardinichthys multiradiatus (assembly GCF_021462225.1). NCBI lineage: Eukaryota > Metazoa > Chordata > Actinopteri > Cyprinodontiformes > Goodeidae > Girardinichthys > Girardinichthys multiradiatus. The sequence continues at coordinate 5,170,215 of NC_061800.1, forward strand.
AGTGTTACTCCATGAGGAGCAGAACCGCAACAAGTGATACTATTTTGCACAATAAACACCTAAATGCTTCTACTAAACTGAGCAGGTGTTGAATCCATATCTTTCTTTACTCTCCTACCACTGTGTACATCTCTTAAAGACTGACAGGGAGTCAGTGAAAACCTTTACTGTACGTATTTAACTAAAAGCACCAAAGAAACATTTCAGTTCGGATTTGTTTTGTTGAAAAAATGTTTAATCCATGGTCACAAGTATATAAAATGGCTGACTGTGTTCTCAAGAACAAACTTATGTCACAGATAACATTAACATTAGCCAATGGACTGAACACATTCTTCAATAGGTTCAGTTCAGAAACCAGCTTCGCATCCTCCTCTCCTGCTCACAGCCAAACAGACATCCCACCCTCCTTTGACCCACAGGACCCACAGCTGTCCAGTAACACCTCACATTATTTATCTTCCACCTCAGCCCTAGACCCTTCTACATGTTTGCCATCAACCATATCAGAAGATGCTGATGCTTCCTTTGCTTCCCCCTTCCACCTGTGTGTCTCAAGAAGTCAAGTGAAGAAGCAACTGGAAAGACTGAATCGGAATAAGGCTGCAGGTCCAGATCATGTCAGCCCTAGAGTCCTGAAGGCCTGTGCAGAGCAGCTCTGTGGAATTCTGCAGCACCTCTTCAACCTTAGCCTGGCCCAGAAGAAGGTTCCAGTGTTGTGGAAGACCTCCTGTCTTGTTCCAGTACCAAAGAAAACTCACCCATCAGTCCTCAATGACTATAGACCTGTTGCCCTGACATCTCACATCATGAAGGTCCTAGAGAGACTCCTGTTGGCCCACCTGAGTAAGCAAACAATAAACTATCAGGACCCCCTTCAGTTTGCTTATCGCTGTGGAGTTGGAGTTGAAGATGCCATCATACACCTGCTTCAACAAACCCACTGTCATCTGGACAAAGCCAGTAGCACTGTGAGGATCATGTTCTTTGATTTCTCCAGTGCATTTAATACAATCCAACCTGATTTGCTTTGTCAGAAACTCCAGAAGACTCAGGTGGAGGCCTCAACAATCTCCTGGATCAAAGACTACCTGACAAACAGACCACAGTTTGTGAGACTGAAGGTTTGGGTGTCTAACCAGGTAGTCAGCAGCACAGGAGCACCACAGGGCACTGTACTCTCACCATTTCTTTTCACTCTGTACACCTCAGACTTCCAGTACAAAACAGACTCTTGTCATCTGCAGAAATACTCGGATGATTCTGCAGTCGTGGGGTGGATCAGAGATGGACAAGAAGCTGAGTACAGGAAGGTGGTGGACCTCCTGTGGCATGGTGTAGAAACAATCATCTCATTTTGAACGTGACTGAAACAAAGGAGATGATTGTAGATTTTAAGAGAAACAGGAATAAGTCTATTTCTATCATGGGAGAAGAAGTGGAGGTGGTGGAAGAGTATAAATACCTCGGTGTTCACCTGGACAACAGACTAGAGTGGAGATGCAACTGTGAAGCCATCTACAAGAAGGGACAGAGCAGACTGTACTTCTTGAGAAAGCTTAGGTCCTTTGGTGTTTGCAGCAAGATGCTGCATATCTTCTATAAGTCTGTTGTGGAGAGTGTGATCTCTTCTGCCATCATCTGCTGGGGAAACAGCATCAGAACCAGGGACTTAAAAAAGCTCAACAAGCAGATAAAAAAGGCTGGTTCGGTTCTGGGACTCCTCTGGAACCTCTGGAGATCATTGTGGAAAGAAGGATTCTTCATTAAATGAAGAACATTATGGAGAACCCTGAGCATCCTCTTCATGAGACTGTCCTACAACAACAGAGTGTCTTCAGTCAGAGGCTTCTTCAGATCTGCTGTAAGATGGAGCGCTACAGGAGATCCTTCCTGCCCACAGCCATCAGCATCTACAACGGCTCTTTTTGAAGAAACCTTCATAATGAGCTACAACAACATTTAATTTCCCTTTGGGATTAATAAAGTATTTTTGAATTTAATTGAATTATACAGGGGTTGGACAATGAAACTGAAACACCTGGTTTTAGACCACAATCATTTATTAGTATGGTGTAGGGCCTCCTTTTGCAGCCAATACAGCGTCAATTCGTCTTGGAAATGACATATACAAGTCCTGCACAGTGGTCAGAGGGATTTTAAGCCATTCTTCTTGCAGGATAGTGGCCAGGTCACTACGTGATACTGGTGGAGGAAAACGTTTCCTGACTCGCTCCTCCAAAACACCCCAAAGTGGCTCAATAATATTTAGATCTGGTGACTGTGCAGGCCATAGGAGATGTTCATCTTCACTTTCATGTTCATCAAACCAATCTTTCACCAGTCTTGCCTTGTGTATTGGTGCATTGTCATCCTGATACACGGCACCGCCTTCAGGATACAATGTTTGAACCACTTGATGCACATGGTCCTCAAGAATGGTTCGGTAGTCCTTTGACGCGCCCATCTAGCAGAAGTATTGGTCCAAGGGAATGCCATGATATGGCAGCCAAAACCATCACTGATCCACCCCCATGCTTCACTCTGGGCATGCAACAGTCTGGGTGGTACGCTTCTTTGGGGCTTCTCCACATCGTAACTCTCCCGGATGTGGGGAAAACAGTAAAGGTGGACTCATCAGAGAACAATACATGTTTCACATTGTCCACAGCCCAAGATTTGCGCTCCTTGCACCATTGAAACCGACGTTTGGCATTGGCATGAGTGACCAAAGGTTTGGCTATAGCAGCCCAACCGTGTATATTGACCCTGTGGAGCTCCCGACGGACAGTTCTGGTGGAAACAGGAGAGTTGAGGTGCCCATTTAATTCTGCCGTGATTTGGGCAGCCGTGGTTTTATGTTCTTTGGATACAATCCGGGTTAGCACCTGAACATCCCTTTCAGACAGCTTCCTCTTGTGTCCACAGTTAATCATGTTGGATGTGGTTCGTCCTTCTTGGTGGTATGCTGACATTACCCTGGATACCGTGGCTCTTGATACATCACAAGGACTTGCTGTCTTGGTCACAGATGCGCCAGCAAGACGTGCACCAACAATTTGTCCTCTTTTGAACTCTGGTATGTCACCCATAATGTTGTGTGCATTTCAATATTTTGAGCAAAACTGTGCTCTTACCCTGCTAATTGAACCTTCACACTCTGCTCTTACTGGTGCAATGTGCAATCAATGAAGACTGGCTACCAGGCTGGTCCAATTTAGCCATGAAACCTCCCACACTAAAATGACAGGTGTTTCAGTTTCATTGTCCAACCCCTGTATGTGTCATATATAATGCAATAGTATTTTTGTTTTTCAAACAAATCAGATCATGCTTAGGGCTTCACAATATATCATCAGTGCAATATCAGTGTATGCAATAACAATATTGCAAGGGACTGTTTGGATTGTAATAATTGTATTCCATGTGAGCCCAGCCTTTGCATGCCAGTTTAATATTCCACCTGTTGGATGAAATCTCACTGTTGTAAATAGCTGACCAGGATTGTCCAAGATGCCACAGAGATAGAGAGGTTGGAGGAGAGCACTGAACTGCTGATCATATGGTACATTTTTGCTTTAAATCTTGTGTTAAGACCATAATACCTTGGTAGTTTTACTCAAGGAAATCCTACTGGGAAAATCTCATTTCATAGGACCAAGCTCACTCTTTATGAAGTATTGCTGGTCCACATGAAGCTGAGTGGTATGAAGATACTGACTCTGCAGGACGTTGGTGACCTCTATGCACTATGTTCTTATGTGGTCCACCACTTTACGATTGGTTTAGTTCCTAATTGCTTTTACTTTGTTATAATACCACTAACTGACTGTGGAATATTTAGTTTTATGACCAGACTTATTGAACAGGTGGCATCCTACCATGGTGCCATGCTGGAATTCACTGAGCTCCTTGTTCTTTCACAGATGTTTGTAGAAGCAGTCTGCATGACTAGGGCCTGGATTTTATATGTCTGTGGTCATGGAAGTGATTGGAACACCTCAATTCGATGGTTTAAATGGCGACTCAATATAAAATTATAACAAACTAGCATAACGTATGAAGTCACTGTAAAAAGAAAGTATGCCCCCTATAACATGTGAGGTAACATTTTTGCAAGTCTATGTAAATGTCAACACTGCTTCCATGATTACATGTTTACATAGACTAGATTGCTGATGTAAATGATTAACTTGACTAAACAATTCAGTCAGCTCTAGTTTGGTCTATAATGCTGCAGCCTTGTTATTTCGTCCTGATGTTTGACCATGTCATTTTACCTTTTCCTCGTGTTTTTCCCCCATATTGTCTCAATGCTTTGGAACCACACACTCTGATTTGTACATATCTGGGGTTTTAGGGTTCAACTTCATTTTTTTTTTTTTACAAACTGTTCTAATTTGGCTTCATTTGATTTTTAAAAAGAAATCTTAATGAATGAATAATGACAGTGTGGAGTCCGTGATATGTGGTTTTCTGTCCTTAAGGTTAGATTCCAATAATTTGAGAGCCTTGTAAAGACAAGGGGACCTATTCATGTGTTAAAACCCTGGAACTTATATTGTGACTGTACCTAAAGGTTAAATAAAAAGCTCAATTTATACATTGCAGTGCAGATGAAACCACATGAAACCCTGGAACTAATGCAACATAACATGAGGCCAGTTTTATTCGTCTCTAACAGAACACCGATTGTTCACAAGGGCAGACCAGTTTGCCAAGCTTTTTCATTTAATTACAGTATATGTTAATATGGTGTTTCCACTAGATCTGATCCAACTGCATACCCACAGCTACAATCTAAAATCCTGAACAGCAGCAGTGCTTTTTGGAATGAAATCACAGTAAAGACCAGAGGATCAGACACACCTAACCATTCCAGATCAACTGGTCCTCGTTATGATGCTGCTGCTGCTGAAAGATTCAAAACAGCGTTTTGCGCTTTTTATAGAAGTGAATACATTTCCTTTGTGCCTGAACTCTACAGTGACCGTGAAGCTTTAACTGGATGTGGATCATTAAATAGATGTCTCCCATGACAACTGCTCGTGTCATCCACACCTGACATCTCTTTATTAGGCGAACAAACCCAATCAGCTTGATTTAACTGCGCCTTTTTCAAAAGTAGCTGAAATAAATAATCTTCAAACAATTACTGAAGCGCATTAAGAAAGGCTGGCCAACTTGTTTTCCGAAAAGTAAACTTGACTAAAGTTCAACTGCTCGGCGACGTTAGCTGCAGCTGGCTAACAGAGCTAGGAGGGCTCTTACCACCGAACTTTGTCCCACGCAGGAAACGATATGTTCCGTCCGTCAGGAGGAGGAATAGCTGAGTCACGGCTTCATTAGATGAACGCTGGAGTACCGAGCACGGTTGTCATGGTTTGTTTTCATTCACACTCTCAGCAGAGTTGAATATTCTTCCTATTTGGCGCCTCCCTTTCCGACGCCTGCCGCGAGCGGCTCGCGGGAGCGCGCCTGGCGCTGTGCCGTCTGGCATCAGCAGGGCTGGACCTAGGTTGGGGGAGGCCCTGATCACCTTTTTATATGGGGCCCCCCAGTCAATCCCACCTGTCTCATCAGCACCCTGGCGTTGCCTTTCAAGTCTATTCATACTGCTTCAAGTTTTTAAGGTTTTGTCAGGTTACGGTCTCAAACATCACTATGCGTTTTTGGGACTTTGTGTGATAGACCAACAGAAAGTAGCACAAAATTTTACTTTGGATGGGAAGTTATACACTTTCAAATACAAATCCTAACTTGCATTGTTTTATAACTAGGAATGAAATTGAATGCATGTGACTGACTTTGAATTTGTTTTACTGGAGTAAATGGAATATATATTTTGTATAAAATTGGATTTGATTTTTTTTTTGTAAAATATAGGTGCTGTAAAAATAAACTTGAATTTAACTGAAATTGAATCTCCAAAGTATGATGCTTTCACCACTGAGTTTGTTCTTATATTGTCCATATTTGATCACTTTTCGCATGACCATGAAAAAAACCCCACTTCTTTCAACAGAAGATATTTATTTCAATTATTTATTTCATAATTATTATGAGCTTTGTGCCGCAGTTTATCGTTAAATAATAACTGCCACTACAGTTATTCAAATGAACCCCAAAATATGATGTGGTTAACTTGCACAGCAACCTCAGTGCAGACCATCTTGTCTATGGCAGTATTAGCGCCACCTACTGGCTTTGACAGACAATTCTGCAGAAATGCTGTAATGGATGACAAAGACCATTAAATATTTAGATAAAATGGATTCCAAATAGATTAAAAATGCTTTGAACATTGAATGAATACAAATTTAAAGAAAGTATTTAAATAATTATTGATAATTTTTTTAAAATGTGTAAAAAAGATTTTTAGGACATTGATTAAATGACTTGTGGCTCTAGATAGAGAGCAAACCTTGGTTCAACAAACGTAAGTCGGTAGGTTGGAGCTTCTTTAAGTGCGGGCGGGGTTTGTGGACACGCCGCGGTGGGAGGCTCTCTCTGACAGGAGGAAGAAGGCTTGTGAGTGGCAGCGGGATCTGAGCACCAAAGCCGTCGGTTCTGTTCTTGATCATCTCCTTCGTGACTCCGGGGATCCATGGCTAAGAAGGCGATTAACATCTGCAGTGTGTGCTGCTTGCTTCTTTATATCACCACGGCAGTACTTGCCAGGTAAGCGGGTCTCGCTCGGGGAAGCAGCGACACAGCAGTGAAACGGCATCGCCGGCTGGTACACATGTTTAGCTGTGATTGGTCTAACCTGTCTCTCCTTGTGTGGAGGAGAGCTGGCTGACATTCTGAGCAGAACCTTTATGAGGTGTTCTGTTGGTTTCGAGAAGCACTTGTATTCTGTAAAACCCAAACGTGTTGACACTAACGGCCATGTTTTGGTGTAGTTAGCTCAGTTAGCACGGAGCTAGCATTCACACATGAGGGAGGCTAGAACCCAACACCGGCTGTCCCCTCTGGGACTTCAGCTAGCTGGCCACTGTCTCACTGACCCGGTAGTTTCCATAAGCAGCAGCAGAGCTCTGTGTGTCCCGGTAATAACGAACATGTTGCTATACTCTCTATACTCCCCTTTGTGGTGTCTCCCTCTCTGATAGTCGAGATTTCTATAAGATCCTGGGGGTGAGTAAGACAGCATCCATCAGGGATATAAAGAAGGCCTATAGAAAGCTGGCTCTCCAGTTACATCCCGACAGGAACCCCGACGACCCCAAAGCACAAGACAAATTCGCAGACCTGGGAGCAGCTTACGAGGTGAGTCTAAAACTACTGTTGTATCCTAGTTATAGACGAAGGGAGGCATAATACTCGCTTCTTTCCTAACATATTTATTATACCGCAGGGGTGTTCTTAAAGTTAAATGAATTACATACTAAGCTAAACTTTAACGGAAGTGTCAAAAGGTTGTGTTACAAAAGTCTTTTGTGCGCTTGCTACTTTGTTAATATTGTAGACGATCCACGCTCTGTGATTGGCCAACTACACCGTGTGGCTGCACCTTATTGGCTGTAACGCCGCACAGCTGGCAGTTTGAAAGTCAGACGTGGATGATTGGGAGTGGACTGTGTTAAGCGCTGCAGGTGTTTCCGTCTCAGATGTTCTTCTGGCTTCTAAACATATCTGTCTTTGACTTGGTTTTCCCACCTTAAGCATTCATTAGCGAGCTTAGAAATCAGGTTTCACTTAGAAACTCGGATTTAACTGTAACCGCGTATTGATATAAAATAAAGATTGACAGCAAATATTAACAGTTAACTATTTTAAAACACATTTTTTTGGTTTTGTACTCTGGATGGTAGAAATGCATTTTGCAAAATGAAGTTAATTTACTGCCGATCCAGCTTCCACATGCTAAATGATATACAAAGCCGTGCAAACTGTTCATAGCTCTTCCAGTTTCTTTAGATTTTAATGTTACCACAAACGTCTGTGTTTTATTAGGACCTTAAAGGATATCAGACACAAGGGAGGACATAACTGTGCAGTGTAAAAATAAAAATCGGAATGTGTGGGTGCTGTGTTCAGGACGCCAGTGTAAATTTCCCTCCACATATAGCGTTTTGCATATTAGGACAAAAGTTTAGTTTAGTTTTATTTGACAAGAGGAGCTTCTATCACCTGTTTGTGTTGTTCCTACATGGCTTGTATCAAACTGTAAAAAATATTGGTTTTCTTCATGCTGCTCTTTCATAAGGGTCAGATTTGTGGAGGGTTCTGTTGACATATTCTACCACCTGAGCTGTTGATCTGCAGCTCCATCTGCAGTTAAAATGGACCTCTGGCTGCTTCTTTAATTAATGCTCTCCTTGACCAGCCTGTAAGTTTAGTTGGGCGTCCATGTCTTGGTAGCTTTCCAGTTGGTCCATTCTCTTTCCATGTCCACATGATTGATTGAACAGAGCTCTGTGAGATGTTCAAAGCTAAGGATGTTGTTTTAGAACCTAACTCTGCTTTAAAAGTCTCCATAACCTTCTCCCTGACCTGTCTGCTGTGTTCCTTGGTCTCCATCGTGCTGTTTGCTTACTAATGTTCTGTAACAAACCTTTGAGACCTGCTCACAACAGATGCATTTATACTAGGATTCAATTTCACAGAAGCGAACAGAAGACAGCTGTTTGCACTGCATCTTGTTTAGGGGTAGCAGAATAAAGGGGGCTCAATACAACAGCATACAACACTCTTCACCTTTTGTATTTGCTAAAACAACGAGAACAATGAATCATTTTCCTTCTACTTGTACAGTTATATGTTATTGTGTTTGTGTTGGCCAGTCACTTAAAACCTCATGAAAAACATTGTAGTTTGGTTGTAATGTGACCAAGTGTGAAAAAAGTTTTAAATACCATTGCATGGCGCTGGCTGATGGGTTGTTTCTGTATCCAGGTCCTGTCAGATGAGGAGAAAAGGAAACAGTATGACACGTATGGAGAAGACGGACTCAAAGAAGGTCACCATAGTTCTCACAACGATATCTTCTCCAGGTTGGTGCTGGGATGTTTTTATAAATCATGGGGTTGTGCCCCTCAGATGGCCCTAATCCTGATCAGCCTTGCTAATATAATTAGGTGATGTTATGTTGTCAGGTTTCTAAACATCTGTATTGTTTTGTGGTGGAGTGCAGTACGTCAGGCTCATGTAAAAACAGTGAAAAGTTTACATTTTAAATGTTTCTAGGTGTCAGCGGAACAGTAGATCAATGTAAGGTGAACCTGTCATGTTTCCATCCTGGTGAAGAGAATATGGTACAGCTTTAACACTGAAGTAGAAGCTGATCTAGACTGCTTGGCATGTTTATTAAAACTGGAACTGACGACACCAGATGTGGTTCCAGCATAAACATCTATGCTGCTCAGTGTGTCCAGTTCTGCTGTTTCTGCTCACTTCATTTGTTGTAAAGACTGCAAAGCATCAGGATCAGAACCTTCATTTTAAAAGACCGCTGTAGATATGCAAAGCTATGTCTTCAGTTTCTGGTGTTGGTTCTGATCCAACAACTAACTAACAAAGGCTAACATTACAAGTGACAACATGCAGGGATTTAATGAAGGAACTTGCAGTGGTGTCGTTTGAGGAAATCCTAACCATGCAGCGTGCAGACAGGACTGATGTCAATACATGCAGTGCAAACACATATTGTTCTTGATAGAGATGTTCATGTTCTGAACGAACAGTTCATTTTCAGTCTTTTTTTTTTTTGACAGAATTGAGAGGTGAATTTACTAGATTGTATCTAGACTGCATTGATTGTTCCGCATCACTATGTCTGGTTGGAAGAGGTTTTTGTTTTTCCTTGTCTGCGTAGTTTACAGGGATGCACATATAACCTGTGCTCTACAACAACAACAGTTTATGCCAACTGCAACTTATTGTTAACAATCAGATATTCAATTAAAGTGGTCAGTTGCAGCCTTTGAGCAGGAGAGATGGTGCTGATTCCAGCTTCATCTTCTAGCGGTTGTCCTTCTAAACCTGAGAACATGAAAGTAAAGTGTTTTATGGCTCAGATGGGGTCATTCTCTTCAGAGGATTTTCAGACCAGATCTGTTGAAACAGATAAATCACATATTAAACTCTGATGTTTCTCTTCCCCCTTCGTACCCTCAAAGCTTCTTTGGTGATTTTGGCTTCATGTTTGGAGGAAATCGGCAGCAGCAGGACAGGAACATCCCCAGAGGAAATGACATAGTCCTTGACCTTGAAGTCACACTGGAAGAGGTGTACTCTGGGAACTTTGTGGAGGTGTGGAGACCCTCTACCTTTCTGCATTAACAGCTGTTAATATCCAGATTTTCTTCTTTGAAACCAACTTTTGTTTCTGATTATTTGTGAAACTGTTTTGTTGCACAGGTCGTGCGGAACAAACCTGTAGCCAAGGAGGCTCCCGGTAAAAGGAAGTGCAACTGCAGACAGGAGATGAAGACAACGCAACTTGGACCGGGTCGCTTCCAGATGACTCAGGAGATGGTGTGTGACGAGTGTCCCAACGTGAAGTGAGTCCTACATCACTAAAGAGGGGGGAATCATCCAGGCCCAACTTAACTCTCTCCCGCTGATGCTTGAGAACTCACACTGGAGAGTTTCCTGAAAATGGGTCCAACATTTCAACGTGCCTTCCTGTAGAATTTCAGTTTGTCATATTTTATTTATACCCACCCGCTGCCAATTTTGACCAAGCTCTGCCCCAGATGGCAGCACAATTTAAAAACACATGCCTAAGGAGAAGATGGTTCCAGGTCCTACCGGATTTTCTTGGACATCCTGAAGTCTCCTTTGCTGCACCTGAACCTGTCTCCTTAAGGTTCTGTATTTTCCAGAAACCTGTCCTTCCAGCTACAATATTCTAGTTTCTACATGTGAGACCATTTTGATACCTGCTTACCTTTCTTCAGAAGCAACCATTACTAACACAAGAAGAGGTTATTTCAGCACATCTGTTCGTAACGGTCTCTTAATTAGACTGATGGTCATCTAAGCTGAACTCCCACAGCATCACCTGTTCTGAGGATATGACCACATCAAGCGCCTAGGTTATATACAGTATATAGCATAACACTTTATTTATAAAGCACTAAAAAACTTCAACCAAGGCCAACTAAAGCTCTGAGCAGTAATCTAAAAGAGATGTAGAAAATACAGGGCAGAATCCACATAAAAACAGTAGTTATCTCACTCTGGGTTTAAAGGTCAAGGAGTAGAAATATATTTTTGAACTAGATTTAAAAACAGCCAATAAAGAAACCCACATAACATGCAGAGTTCCAGTGTTTCGGACCTGCAACGGCAAAAACTCAGTCACCTCTGCAAAGTTTGCAAAACGCAACATTTGCATCACTGCCAAATCTTCTGCTCATCACTGTACCCTCAAATGGAGCTGAATACATCAGCACGATGCTACCGTCATGGAAATGAGTTCAAAACCTGAATAATATGTCAGAAAAAGATACCAGACCTTGTCAAATTTGATTTTGAATGAAACAATGAATCTTTTCAAGCCTGAAGATATAGTGTCTGAAAGCTGTAAAGTATTAGTAGGCAAGGCAACAGTCTTCCATCTACTGAAATCTTTTTCATGTTTGGGGACTACTGGATTTCTTCTTCTATTTCCACATATAGCTTAACCTTTAAACCTTGGATTATCAGAGACCTGTTTATTTTAATTAAAATCCATGCAGCACTGTAGTAGTAAATCACGAGAAGGCCTGCCGCACAGACTTGGGTCTACTTTATCCCAAAGGTGCTGTATTTCCGCAATCTGTGCAGACCAGTCAAGTTCTTCCACATTAATCTTGTTCATCCATGTCTTTATGGACCTTGCTTTGTGCACTTGTTTAATCATGTTGGACCAGAAGGTGCCAACGTGTGAACAGTCTGGTCCCGCAAACACCTGCTGCGCCGTGGAAAACCCATTAGTTCTCAGAGTTCTCTAGCTATTTATTTTGCAGAACGTTTGTGGCATCTGTGCTCTTTGATGCTCAGCATTCTTTGACCTCTACTATGATTTTAATGTGGCCTACCACCTTGTGGCTGAGCTGCTGTCATACCTGATTGCTTCGACTTTAGAACGTTACGCATGGTTGCCTGTGGAACATTTAGTAGCGTAATTCCTGAACAATCTTATTACACAAGTGGCAACCTATAAACATTATCAAGCCCAAGTCTACCTATTGTATCACCAATCTCTAGAACCAGCCCAGGTGTAATCATGGAAGCAATTAGAATACCTGAATTCAGTGATTTGATTGGATGAATGAATACTTTTAGAGTGAAAGGGCACAGGCAGGCAGATATTACCAGGAGTTTGTAGGAGCCCTGTTTGAGCAAGTTTTCTAGACAAACTGTAAATCTTAAACGTAACTCTTCAGAGGTTTCTGCTTCACATGATTTAAAGAATTTGACTCAAATATGGTCCAACTGTCAGCTCTGTGGTCTGTTTTTTTCTTTTAATAAATGTGTTTTATGTGCACCCTGCCTTGAGGAATGACCAATTATTAACAACCACTTTCACAGTTGTCAATAAATAAATAAGTAAACAAAAGTTAATAAACATTCATCAGATCATAAAATGGAAGCGTTTCATTTAGTGCTTGCAATGTGTCTGAGTAAGCTCCTCTCTAACGTGATGTTTTCCTGACCTCAGGCTGGTGAATGAGGAGAGAACCTTGGAGGTGGAGATTGAACAGGGGGTGAGAGACGAGATGGAATACCCCTTCATTGGAGAAGGTGATCTTCACAAAGCTTAATCAGAGTCATTAGTTAATGTGTTATTACCTGTTCCTAATGTTTTATCTGTGACCTTAGGTGAACCTCACATTGATGGCGAGCCTGGGGATCTGCGATTCAGGATCAAAGTGCTAAAGTATGAAGAAGCTTTCTTTCACTGCTGAATGTGAGATGAGTTTGTAGGCAGCTGATGTCTGATTGCTTTTTGACCTTCAGACATCCAGTGTTTGAGCGCAGAGGAGACGACCTGTACAGCAACGTCACCATTTCTCTGGTTGAGGCACTGGTCGGCTTTGAGATGGACATTGTACATTTGGACGGTCACAAGGTTCTGTGGATTTTCACTAAACGTTTTGAAGGACAAAGGTATGCTTATAATTGCATGTAGCAGTTAAACTAAATGACTGTCTCTGCCTGCCAGGTCCACATAGTGAGAGACAAGATCACGAAACCCGGGGCTCGAATGTGGAAGAAAGGAGAGGGTCTGCCAAACTTTGACAACATTAATATCCGAGGTTCCCTCATTATCACCTTCGACGTGGAGTTTCCTCAGACACAACTGGATGATCAACAGAAAGATGGTGAGAGGAAGGCAGAGTTGAAGCCTGCCTTATTATTTTTAACAGGTGGAGCCCAATAAATTAAAATTTTATCAAAAAATGTAAAGAAGACAGATTCATTACAGTGATATATTTTAAGTGTTTATTTATAGTAACTTGAAAAATTATAACTTGCCACCAGTGAATACCCCAAATTCAGTTTCTCAGAAACTTTAAATGTTACTTAAAACCAATGATAATACTTTATTAAAGAAGGTATTTTGTGGGCTTATTTTAGCTTACATAATCACAGGGAAGAGTTTTTTAACTGATCTGACACACAAAGTCTTTGCTAAATAAGCTGGCTGTTTGGAGTACTGGATACAAGGATTTTACTGGAAAGTTGAGTGGAAGGGAAAAGTGTGATTTAAAAAAAGTGCACAAACAACAGTGATAGCCACATCGTCCAGAGGATTCCAAAGTCCATTCAAGAGTTTGGGGGAGATTTACAAGGAATAGACTACAGCTGGTGTCAGAGCTTCAAGAGTCACCTCTAACAGAAATATCCAGGAAGTGGTATACAACTGTCACATTCCTTGTGTTTAGCAACTCCTGAAGCAGAGACAACATCAGAATCTTATGTGGGGTAAAGAGAATAAGGACTGGACTGTTTCTAAAGGGCAAAACATAGTCACGCATACTTGACATGTCCGCGCAAAGCTGCATTTTTACGACCACGTAAACTGTGCCACACATTTAATTGCTCGCTGGGAAAAAGTCTCCACATCGAACTGTTTTATATGACAGGTGTTACACTGAGAGGTGTATTTCTCTACTTCGTCCCTTGTCTGGTTTTATGGCCTTTTAACACCACCTTTTCTTTTTGTTTTTCAAAGCTTCACGGCAAATTAGATCTGCCTCCCCATCCGATGACGGCTTGGCAGAAAGTGTGGGAACTGTAGGCATTTGTCAGCAGAAATATAGAAAAATTGTACGCTCAACTGTGAAACCACGTACAGTCCGCATGGAGTCCGCGCTCCTCACAGTACGCCTGACTATGTTCTGGCCTTTAGTGGTTGAAATTCCTCTTTTCAAATGTAGTCAATTTTCATTTAATTTAATTTTGAAATCAAGGTATCAGGGTCTGAAGGATGAAGGAAGAGACACATGCTCTTGAAGTCCACAGTGACGTTTCCACAGTCAGGGATGATTTGAGGAGCTATTTCATCTGCTGGTGTTGGTCCACAGTCAACGTAGCCATCTATCAGGAAATTTTAGAGCACTTCATGCTTCCTTCTGCTGATGAGCTTTATGGAGATGCTGATTTCATATTCCAGCTGGAACTGGTACCGGCTCACACTGCCAAAACCACCAATACCTGCTCTAATGACCATATCAATGTGCTGATTCTCTAGCAAACTGCCTTGACCTGAACACCATAGAGAACCAATGAGACACCTGACACAACAGTGCAGATGACCTTAAGGACGCTATCAAAGCAACCTGGGCTTCCATTACACCTTAACAGAACCACAGGCTGATTGCCTCCATGCCACGCTGCATTGATGCAGTAATTCATGCAAGAAGTACTAATGGTATATAGTGTGAAAACATGGACATACATTTCAGGAGGCCCACATTTCTACGTTTAAATCTGTTTTTATTGGTCTGATATAATATTAAAATTTTATGCAAGACTGAATTCTGGGTGACTGATGGGTTTAACATGTCCATCCAGTGATGGACAGGTGATGAAGTCCCCATGGATTATCATGTTTGCAGATGACACTGTCATCTGTAGCGATAGAAGAGCGCAGGTGGAGACGAGCCTGCTTAGAACTCGTTTTTGTATTTTTATTTTTTCATTGGTTCACGATTGCATGTGGTTATTGAAAGTATTGTAATATATCTGTGAAGGCGTCAAACCGCTAGACTCATGGCGATCACTAACAGTTTACTATGTATCTGTTGTTTCAGGTATTCAGAGTATCCTGAAGCAGGAATCTGTACAGAAGGTTTACAATGGACTACAGGGATACTGAACCACTGGACTGATTTCTTTACTACAACCACAAAAATACACTTGTTCAAGTCAACAGGAGTGTGCTCCAGGTTTCTCGTCGAGATGTTTTTATTATTTCCAGACTGTTTTCAGGATGGTTGAATCTTTTTTTTTATTTTTATAATCGTATCAGGAGAAGAAACGATGTTTTTATTTAAGTGTACAATCAAATGCAACGTCTGGTTTTTTTTTTTTCCTGTTCCTGCAAATTCTACTGTAATAATAATTTTTAAAGTTCTGACACATGAAACCTGGAGAAGACCTTTCTTTACAGTAAGGTGACTCCTCGTGAAGGAGGTGTTGCAGAACTAAAGTCACACCTGATTTAACTCTACTTGGACTTTCTCATGGGTTTGTCCAAATGCAACAGCGCCACCTGTTGAGTGAATTTGCTCTGGTCTAATTGTGATTTCAGCTACATTTTCTAAATGGGGAGAAACAACACTCGTGTGTTTTTAGTTTTCCTAATTTATGTTATGTGTTTGCTTTTGCCTACTGATGGGAGAAGTGTGACATTGCACTGCCTCCAGGTTCACTGTGGCAAGAGTTGATCTCTTCAGTCAAACAGTGAGCACAGTTTACTTTGGATCATTTCCCATTTTTACCTCCTCAATGATGACTCAAATGGACTCCGGCCTCCCCTCAGGATTTTTTAAGGGGTTTTCTGGTTTTCAAGTGACTGCAGCGCTGCCTCTCTGTCCAAATTTCAAGATTAGTGAGGCATTACTTGAATCTATTTGACCCTTTTCACATGTATAAGAGGATATTGTTCTTCACTGACAATATTAATAAAGATTTATACAAATATGAATAAATGCCATACCACAAACGTACCACTAGATGGTACCAGAGTCAAGTAAATATCACATTTCCATCACTGGTTCTCTACGTGGTATCTGCAGTTTAACATTCAGGTCATGTTGGACTCTGAAACCCTATCAAAGCAGATTAATTGGAGGTTTTGCCCTTCTACAGTGTCTATATCTATTCTTATTGACAATAAATCTCTGTGCACCCAGAAGCAATGATTTGATCTGAATGTAATTTGGTTCACATGGAGACCAGCAACTGATTGATTGCAAGAAGCTGGCAGTTTAGGAACAGGCATGAGATGGCAGAAGTGGGGGCATTACATGTTTAGTGATGGTGTTCCAGGCAGTCCAAACGATGAGGGAAAGTTACCCAGCACACAAGGTCGTGTAGATTCATCAGACAGAATTACCAGGACTTGATGGACTTTGATAGGGGTAGCAATGTGGGTTTGTAAGAGGCCAGGTGGTCATAGAGTAGCTGTAAAAATGTGACACTGATATTACACACAGTGAAGGTTTTGGATAGTCATGACACTTTACATTACTAAATCTATGTAGTGGGCACAGGTTTAGGACTCTAAATTATGATATTGGATGACACCACTGGCACACCACTCATAATGCCAGCACTTACACCCCTTGGTGCTTGTTCTAGACCTTCCTGGTCTACAGGTATACCAAATTACACCCAAATGAGACATTCTGGGAGCTGCGTTTTTGACAGTGAGCATATTTGAAAGATATGCAACTAGAATGAACGTGAGTATTGGAAAATCCTTGCAGTTGTTCAGCAGGGATAGAAAGATCTTTTTGCTGCTCAACAGTCAGGTAAAGCTTTTTCATAAACTTGGTGTCCATTATTGGACAGAAGGATTTTTCACCAGTGGTAACATTCAAGGCAGTTAGCAGTCTTCCTACTATTCAACAAGTTCAACTTAAGGTCAGACAGCAATGCTTAAAGAAATTGCAAAAAACTACATCCCAGACTATAAAGGCGTCAGGTTACATGCTGAAGTTTATGACAGTAAAATGACAAAACAAAAAAGGCATTCTGAACATGTATAGCTGGTTTGGAAGAGTAACAAGGCGGAAGTCTTCTGCTCTTTAAAAAAATAGCAAATCTCAGGTTTGCAAAGCTGCATCGGAATGAACCGCAAAACCTCTAGAACAATGTCTTTTGGACAGGTGAGACCAATGTGTAAATAGACAGAGCTGTTGGGGGAAAATCCAAAGCACTGTCAAAATGAGATGAGATCCTTCCATGTATCGAAGCAGAAATTAATTAAACCCTCATAATTAGATCAATGAAAGATACAGCAGTAAATGTTCACATTTTAAAGCTATGAAGTCTGGGGGGTGCATTTGGTGTATGTTTTAAATCTTTCTTTTGCAGAGGGGTATCATGATTGAGTTTAACAACAATCACATATGATGAAATGAGAGCCTAATCTTTAGAGTGTCAAATAAATAATGATCTACGGAAGCTGGGAGACAGCGTGGAAAAGTCACGGTGACCACGTCACTCAATGATGGGTAAGCTTCCCGGCAACAGGGGATGAGCAGTGAGGCTATCTGTAATATAAAAACTGTGCCAAAGAAAGAAATGGGGTTATTTCCTCGCAGAAGACCAGCGAACAGGTCAAGTAGGAGGGAGGGGTTAGCTCATCGGACAACGAAAGTACATCTACACAAATGCCTCATTTACCAATGGTAAAACATGGTAGATGAGTCCTTGAGTAAAAACTTCCTGGAATTTAAGTGAAACGTCTTAGAGTTTAGCCTTTTTCAGTTCACCCAAGGGTCAACTGAACATACTATTAAACTCTGGGATATCAGCATGCACCTCTTGTTTCTCTGTTAGAAACATCACCAAACCACAAGTTTCCAAAAGACCCAAAAATCCTGGAAGCATCTCAATTATAAGTCTTAGAACTGAGAAGGTTCATGACTAGACTGAAGGGTTGTGAGAGGGCATTGTACTGGGCAGGTTTGTTTGGACAGAACCATTCATATACAGGGTAATTCAAAGTACTTTACTGGAAAAACAATGGAACCGAGAATAAAAAGGTCAACGTGATACATCAAAAAAACAAACAAACCATCAGATAAATACAAGAAAGATAAAACTTTAAATGTTAAAATGACTAATCATAGCTAAAAAAAAAGATAAACATGATAGAAATGAGAAATCAATCTTTGGACCTTTTAGGCAAGATGCAGCTAACAATGTGTTTGCCACTGATTAAGCCAGCAGTTCCTGCACATCTCAGGCTTTCAGGCAGTTGGTTCCTAAACAGTAGAGCTGTCTTCACTTGTTCATTTCTCAACCTGGGAACACCCTGGGAGTGATAGGTATATAGATTTCTGATGACCTTAGGGCTCATAATTGACCTGCAACTGAAATGGATCCAGGCCCATGGCCGCTCAGTGCCTTACAGACCATCCACAACATTTCACATTCTACCCTTTGTCCGGCAGGGAACCAGCGTACTGTAGATTACAGTAAGAATCTTACTGTAATCTACCATTCTGAAAATAAAGGAATTGGCCTGTTTGTTTTTCTGTTTTAGATCCTGACAGTGTTTTTTAAGGTGGTAGTAGGCTGATTTGTTACCTGACCTTATTTGGTTGTTGAAGTTCAGGTCTATCATCGTGACATCCATATTTTCTACTTGCTGCTACGACTGTGGCTCAGTAGGGAGAGTAGTCGTCTTGCAATCAGGAGGTTGTGGATTCCAGCTTCCTCCTGCCATATGTCAATGTGCCCCTGGGCAAGGCACTTAACAAGGCACTTAACCTCAAGTTGCCTACCGATCTGCGTATCGGTGTATGACTGTGTGAGCGTTAGTGAGTGCAATTGGGTGAATGTGGCTCTAGTGTAAAGCGCTTTGAGTGGTCTGTATGACTGGAAAAGCCCTATATAAGTTCAGTCCATTTACCATTTGCTTTGGGGTTGTTAGTCCCATGGAGTCTAGTTGAGATCTAATTTCAAACCTTACATATTTGGGATCAAAAGCATATAATACCTTCACACTTTTCTGATTTGAGGTGCAAGGAGGTGCAAGGAAGGAGGTGCATTTAAGGAGGTGCAAGGAATTCTGACCCACCCAGGATATTTTGCACCCACTGACCCAATGATTGTAGTGGAATACGGCCAAGTGGTGGAATGGAATTATAAAGTTGTATGAAATCAGCATAGATATTGCAGGAGATGTTGATGCACATAATCTGAGTTAGTGGGATCCTATAGATGTTGAGTCTAAAAGGCCTTAGAATAGAGCATGAAGGTACTCCACATGTAGTTTTTGATTGGTGCGATTTATAACAACCAAATGGCACAAAGTAGTCCTGGTCTGTCCATTAAAGGGGTCATATCATGCTTTTAAATCCTTCCTTTTCACCCTTAAATCTTTCAGTTGTGGTCTATGTAAATTGGAACTGCACTGCTGGGGTCTGAACTCCTTGTTATTGTAGCTCCACAGGCTCCTCTTTTATCCCTGTTCTGAGGTGTATTTGAGAGCAACTGTTTTGGTGCGATCTCTTTAAATGCTGTTGAGGCACTTTACACCCTACTCCCCTACAGGTCAAGGTGCACTCCACTTTAACCTGTTTGGCCATTTTTGTAGTTTGATAACAATTAGGTAGCACTGCAGAAAAAATACAAAAAGGGCAAAAACAATACATAACTGTTTATGTCATAATATTGAAAACACGCAGTACGGTTCTGTCCTCAAAGCAGCACACAGCGTTGACATAAGCAAGATGCTACTGCTACCCGAACAATGGCCAGGATGTCATATCAACACATTAATGTCTAAAATAAAGTTTGTTGCCATTTTATTGTTATTTTCAGCTTACAGCTTTGCTGTTTCCACCATTTACATTGACAGAAGGAACTGACCCTGAAATCAGATGAAGTCTTTCAGCAAATCCTTCTTGATACTGGTGGATGTTGATGGGGGAACTCATCCTTGAAGTGCTTTACGCAGACAAAGAGGAATTTCCTCACTGATGTGGGAACATTTCAATGAAAAATAAAATGTAACCAGGCACTTTGAAGTGGTTCTGATGCTGGGGGACGGTGTACTGAATTGTGTGGGTTAATACACCCAACAGAACCGAACTTATCCTCTTTCAGCGTAAACATACTTGAACTTGGACTACAAAATCATTATGAGAAATAAAAATGGTGGATACGCAAGTGGATTTTGCATGATATGTCCCCTTTAAGATCTGAACCAGTTGAGTAATCCTGTCTAGTTTTTCTATCTGTCCATCAGGATGTTATGATCAGCTGTATTGAACACAGCACTGATTTCAGTAAACCTGGAGAGACGTTTTTCATGCATTCTGATTAAAACATGGCATTTAAAAGTTTTATCAGTGGTATGGTGCTGAAAACCTGAGTGAAAAGAATGAAAGCAATTGTTTTTCATTAAAAAAGTTGAATTCATCTTCATTGTTTTTATCTCTGACCTCCTCCTCATCCTGTTCTTCTTCCTTCTTCCTTCTACATCTCTGTACTCCTCACTCTTGGTCATAACCTCATATAAACCTTAATGAAAAGATTTTAAATAAAATTAGGAACTTTATATTGGCCTACATGAACACCAGATACAGATAAAGATGTAAACAGATGTTTGTGTATTACCTTACACAACTGATCAGCAACTATTTTTAAGTATTCTAAATTATTAAATGAACAGGGAATTAGACATACTTTCATCATCAGTTGGAACGTCAGGATCAAGACCAGGTTTCTGAAGTAAAGATGTCATTACGACAATCTAAAACCTGTGCTATATTTCCTTTTTCTGGGGATAGAATTGACCGATCCAAGCACAAACCTTAAACAGTTTCATGGAATGCTATCAACAGACAGGCTGATGCCATGGATGAAGCTAAAAGTGTGAGAACCTAGAAACTCAACAATCTTTATTTATTTACAGAGCTTTTTCATACAGTCAAATGTAACACAAAGTGCTTTACAAAGGATGTCACCAGGTCTTAAAAAATACTGTTCCAAAGGTAACAACTGTCAAAAGAAGATGAAAATTCACCTCTGGTTTCAGTAGTAAAAGACCTTCTCTGAGGGGTTTGTATGTAAAAAGCAAATTAGGTAGATAGATTGGACTGCAACCATTCATGCTTTTAAAAAAGTGTACAAGCACCTTAAATCAGTTCTAAAATGCACAGGTAGGCACTGTAGAGGTGTTCTAATCATTAAAATGGGACCTATCTCTCTGCCCCTGTCAGCATTCTTGCAACCAAATACAGGTCCTTCTCAAAATATTAGCATATTGTGATAAAGTTAATTATTTTCCATAATGTAATGATGAAAATTTAACATTCATATATTTTAGATTCATTGCACACTAACTGAAATATTTCAGGTCTTTTATTGTCTTAATACGGATGATTTTGGCATACAGCTCATGAAAACCCAAAATTCCTATCTCACAAAATTAGCATATTTCATCCGACCAATAAAAGAAAAGTGTTTTAAATACAAAAAACGTCAACCTTCAAATAATCATGTACAGTTATGCACTCAATACTTGGTCGGGAATCCTTTTGCAGAAATGACTGCTTCAATGCGGCGTGGCATGGAGGCAATCAGCCTGTGGCACTGCTGAGGTCTTATGGAGGCCCAGGATGCTTCGATAGCGGCCTTTAGCTCATCCAGAGTATTGGGTCTTGAGTCTCTCAACGTTCTCTTCACAATATCCCACAGATTCTCTATGAGGTTCAGGTCAGGAGAGTTGGCAGGCCAATTGAGCACAGTGATACCATGGTCAGTAAACCATTTACCAGTGGTTTTGGCACTGTGAGCAGGTGCCAGGTCATGCTGAAAAATGAAATCTTCATCTCCATAAAGCTTTTCAGCAGATGGAAGCATGAAGTGCTCCAAAATCTCCTGATAGCTAGCTGCATTGACCCTGCCCTTGATAAAACACAGTGGACCAACACCAGCAGCTGACACGGCACCCCAGACCATCACTGACTGTGGGTACTTGACACTGGACTTCTGGCATTTTGGCATTTCCTTCTCCCCAGTCTTCCTCCAGACTCTGGCACCTTGATTTCAGAATGACATGCAGAATTTGCTTTCATCCGAAAAAAGTACTTTGGACCACTGAGCAACAGTCCAGTGCTGCTTCTCTGTAGCCCAGGTCAGGCGCTTCTGCCGCTGTTTCTGGTTCAAAAGTGGCTTGACCTGGGGAATGCGGCACCTGTAGCCCATTTCCTGCACACGCCTGTGCACGGTGGCTCTGGATGTTTCTACTCCAGACTCAGTCCACTGCTTCCGCAGGTCCCCCAAGGTCTAGAATCGGCCCTTCTCCACAATCTTCCTCAGGGTCCGGTCACCTCTTCTCGTTGTGCAGCGTTTTCTGCCACACTTTTTCCTTCCCACAGACTTCCCACTGAGGTGCCTTGATACAGCACTCTGGGAACAGCCTATTCGTTCAGAAATTTATTTCTGTGTCTTACCCTCTTGCTTGAGGGTGTCAATAGTGGCCTTCTGGACAGCAGTCAGGTCGGCAGTCTTACCCATGATTGGGGTTTTGAGTGATGAACCAGGCTGGGAGTTTTAAAGGCCTCAGGAATCTTTTGCAGGTGTTTAGAGTTAACTCGTTGATTCAGATGATTAGGTTCATAGCTCGTTTAGAGACCCTTTTAATGATATGCTAATTTTGTGAGATAGGAATTTTGGGTTTTCATGAGCTGTATGCCAAAATCATCCGTATTAAGACAATAAAAGACCTGAAATATTTCAGTTAGTGTGCAATGAATCTAAAATATATGAATGTTAAATTTTCATCATTACATTATGGAAAATAATTAACTTTATCACAATATGCTAATATTTTGAGAAGGACCTGTAGTAGCTGCAGTGGAGCTATTAGGTATTAGCAAATTATAACTTATTATAAATTATATAAAAACGGGTGTCTCTGCACTGGATTGATTGACAAATGGTCAAACCCTGGCAATATTATTCAGATGATAAAATGTGGTATTTGTAGAATTTATTATGTGATTTTAAATTCAGATTTGCTTCAACTAAAACCGAGATATTTTTCAGTTTTTTCTAATGAGTTCAATAACCAGTGTTCAAAATTTCTCTCTGTGTGTCTATGCCAGATTGAGCTGAAGAAAATAATTATATCCGTGACACTGTATCTAAAATGTCTTTAAAGGTGGACCAATTGGTCCTGGGTCGTCTGAAGACTACAGAGCTGTGTATCATCAGCATAGCTATGAAAATGAATGTCAAATTTTCTGATGACACCCCTCAATGTTAAAATGTATTTATAAGAAAAATCATGGGACCTTAAACTGAGCCTAGTGGAGCATCTTAGTTTAAATTTAAGGATGAAGCATTGCGTTCTAAAAAAACGTTGTGTCAAGAATTGGTACGTAAACTGGAGATGCATGGATGAAGAAAGAAATGCTGGAAAGTAAATCCTTCTTTCCATTTGCTTAAACATCTATTAACAAGATTTATGTATCACACCACTGGATGAAAGACTTCTGCTCAAGACACACTTCTGTGTCTCTTTAGTGTGAAGTCTGGGTTTAGAAAGTCTTAGAGGAAAAACACTAGTGCACAGTCTTGTGCTTTGCATCTTCGTAGAGAAAGACTTAAATGCAACAAGATAGTGAAAAATACACGGAACCAGTTAATGCTACATATGCACAGTTTGTCTACCAAGCAATAAACTTCATATAGGCTGTTGTGTTAGAGGACACTAGAAAAGTTATTGGCCATCTAAAACATTGTGAACAGGTGTAATTGGGGTCTTATAATACTGAAATCGGTAGTGATTATGTTACCCCTGCCATGATCTGACTAGCATAACGGCTGCCATGTGAGTGCTCCTTTCCTCGCCCTTTAACATCCACACCCACACCTCGTGGCTGGATGCATCGTGGGTGGACGGCTGCTGGGGAGCCTGTGTGGATGGGTGGGGTAGGGGGATCTCCACAGAAATAATCACTGTGGTTAGTTTATGGTGTGGTAAAATGCTGTGTGCACATCTGCCCACCAGTGTTTGTGTCACAGACTGAATGTGAATGTGCAATGATCTCCCACAGTTCATGAATTAGTCTGTGTGTGTGTGTGTGTGTGTGTGTGTGTGTGTGTTCCTGTCTTGTCATCACTGTGAGAACCATTTTCCCGATTTCACCATCAAATTGAGGACCGTTTGTACCAAAGTGAAGACATTTTGCTGGTCCTCACGACCTATTTTGCTAACGGTTAGGTTTAGGACTAAGGTGTGAATTGAGTTTAGGTTAAGGTTAGGGTTAGGCATGCACTGGTAATGGTTAGGTTTAGGGTTATTGTCAGGGTTAGGGCATAGAAAGGGTTGAAAATGACTGAAAATCAATGGAAGTCAATGGGAGTCAACACATGGTCCTCACTACATATAGCAAAACTTTCTGTGTGTGTGTGTGCGTGTGTGTGTGTGGCCAGTCTGTGTGTATAATGAACTCCCACAGAGATAGCAGGGCTGTGGTAAAGGGAGTTTCCTCCTCAGCCCCACTACACAGTTAATTTTGGGGAGAAGAGGCTCCACAGGAGGAACAGAGGAGCTTTGTCAACCACTGTTTTATCTCACATTTCAACTCCAGCTAATAAAACTACTGGATACAGCTGGATGCCTCAGCTCATTTAAGTAGTCACAAGACTACAAACACCAGGATATTTCTGTGTCTCTTTCCTTAGTTTTCCTTATGACTTACAATGCTGTGCAAAAGTATTTAAACCTCTTGGACTGTTTGCATAGTTTTTCACATTACAACCACAGACTTCGATGTCATTTACATTCACTATATTGCCAAAAGTATTAGTCTGGCTACATTTACATGTACATGAACTTTGATGACATCCTACTCTTAACCTATAAGGTCCAGTTTGTTGATAGACGCACGGTTGTCAGCAACAGCAACTTTAACTATTCTGTAAACATCTTTCAGAGTTTAGGAGTGTGTTCATAGATGAGAAAACCAGAATTGCAGCCTCTGTTCTAATTCATCCCAAAGGTGAAGGTTGAGGTCAGGACTCTGTGCAGGTCAGTCAAGTTTCTCCAAATCAAACTTTATACACCTGCAGCCATGGAAGTGATTGGAACAACGGATTTCAATGATTTGGTGGTGGGACCCAATACTTTTGGCAATATATTGTATTTTCCATGTATTTTTTAATTGTAAAAAATTTAAATATGGCGAGCATCTGTACTCAGTCCTCTTAACTCCAATACTCTTTATTGAGTCTCAGAACAACTATTGGGTAATGGCAGCATCATGCTGTGGGAATTAATTTCATTGGCAGGGATAGTGAAGCTTGGTCAGAGTTGATGGGAAGATGGATGGATGCTGGAAGAAATCCTGTTAGAGGCTGTAGAAGACTTGATACTGGGCTGTAGGTTCACCTTCCAGTAGGACAACATACAGTCAGAGCTACATTGGATTAGATCAAAAACACATTCATCTGTTAGAATGGCCCAGTCAAAGTCCAGACTAAGTTCCAAATGAGATTGTGTGGCAAGACCTAAATGTGTTGTTCAGAGGCCTCCTCTATCCAATCTGACTATACAAGAAGTATATACAAAAAACATTCAGCCACTAGATGTTCTAAATACGGCAGAGACATTCAGCTGTAATGACAGCAAAAGGTGTAAAGTTTTAACTCTGTAGGCTGAATGCAGATGCCCCCATGGAACAGACAGAAGGCTGTCACCTTTACCTGCACTGCGCTACATATATTTTAAAAATTATTCTTGCTGGATCAGGATGGGGGCACCGAACAATGGCAGCCATGTTACCCACTATACTACACTTCATGTTCACAGATAATGGCAAATAGCATCACTCAGATATACCTCAGATTCCTATGCTTGAACAAAAATGTCTATACAGAACATGTAAAATAATTTTACTGCCTCACAAAACAAACTGGACCGAATAAAATGATGTTTTGCAGAACTTTACCCATTAAGAAAATAATGTATAAAAAAACAATGTACGTTCCAGGGCACAATGCCCACCACACTTTCAGATTTTTATTTGTAAAACATAAAAAAAATGTATCCTTTGTCTCCCACTTTTACAATCCTATAATGTTTTGTGTTGGTCTTTAACCCAAAATCCCAATAAAATACAGTCAATTAGTGGTTTTAACATAAAAAAATGTGAGAATGTTCAGGAAATAAATATTTGCATGAATAATTTTTGCAAGGCAATGTAAGGACCAAGCACATGAGGTAAATTTGTGTGACCCACACTGAGATGTTGGGGATTTACCAACCACCCAAAAATAATATCTTTTAACCATATGTGACTGCTAATTGTACAGCACATGAGGGCAGCATTGCCTCTTCAATCACATCCTTCCGTAAATCACTTTTTATTCGTCACAGAGGTCCGTTTGTGAAATATGCACGCGGCTGCACTTGCCAGTTGTTGACGCAGATAAGCACAAGGATCCCACTTGACCCTGAATGTAATGACCTGTAAGCGTAGTTGTGGGGTTAAGAGAGGTACCAGCTAAAGGAGCACTAATTGAGCAATCAGCTCTGTGTATGTGTGTGTTGGCGCCATGGGGTGTTTTGACCTGCTCTGACTCTGGCGGTGTGCTAGGTTAATGGTGCCTGACCCCTCTGAAGGGGCATTACTCACAGCAGAAAACTGTTAGTCGTTTCCTGAATATGACAGAGTTCTGACAGTGTTTAAAAACATAATGAGAAACTTTTTACGTTTGATGAAAGGATATGGAATTAATAGAGAAAACAGGCAAATGGTGCCCATTAAAAAGGAGCAGTAAAATATATTTTTTCAATTCTCCTTTTCACTTTTAGACTGTATCATTTATTCAGGTTGCATTTTAAAATGCCATTGTTTGAAAATGGAACCTTTTAAAGATGTGACAGATTAAGAGACTTTTCACTTTCCACAAAAAAGCTTTATTTTTTCAGATTTGGACAAAAGAAAATATCTGTCAGTTACACTGTCAGGCCATTTGACCCACTGTGTTGTCTGCCTGTTTGACAGGTCACACCAAATGAAATATTACATAATGTATTAATTACAATTGGTCCGGGATGGTCTACAAGGCCATTTCTGAACAACCTGGAGTTTAAATGTCTATAGTGAAGATTATTCAAAAGTGTCAGCAATATCAGACAGTTACTCCCTGCTGTCTCCGAATCCTCTACAGCAGCGGCAGCGGTCCCAAAGTAGGGGTCGGGACCCCCCGGGTGGTTGCAAAATAATTTTCAGAATCATCGTAATGTGACCGCTGATATGTACGCAGGGCCAAAAGGGACAAATAAAATAAGTAAACTCTTAATGAAATAAATATATGTGAATGTCCCATTAAATAAAGAAATATACCATGAAATGTCCCATTAAATAATTAATGATGAAATTAAATAATCAAATGCCATTTGTAAAAAATAAATTCATTTTAAAATACATATAAATAAATAGAGAGTGTACGAATTATGTGTAATTTAAGGGGGTCACCAGTTTTTGGCACTGCCATTTTGGGGGTCACACACTGAAATGTTTGGAAACCCCTGCTCTACAGTGATGCCAGGATAGACCGATCTGCTCTGGTAAAGCGGGAGCCAAAGTTCTCAATGAAAGTTTTTGTAAAGGCTGAAATTAGCTTTCTCTGTTGTGTGGACCGGACCCTCTCAGCATTAGAGACACGGTAAAAAGGTCTCATATTCCTGGAAGCTTTGAGCAGAGCTGCTGCTCTTCTGCATATACGGGAATCCGTTAATGTGATTCAGGCATCTAATTAGAAGGCTCTGGGATGCCACCCTTTGGAGGTTTCTCAGTTAATCCCCACTGGGAAGAGGACCGAAATTTGCTGCAGGGACTGTGCATCCCTTGTGGCCTTGGAACCCCTTGGGAATCTCCATGAGGAGTGTTGATGGACAGAGAAATAAAAAAAATTTTTTTAAATCAAGCAAAGGAGGAGACAACCTCGAATCAACTGTAAAGTGATGGATTATCTGGGCTTATTTGCTGACACATGACCTGCAGCACCTTGCAGTAAATGAATCAACCACGAACTCCTTTGGTTAGCAAAGGTGGGCTAACTTTTCTCCACTCCAGCTGAAGAGACTTATAAGATCATACAGAAGAAAATTTAGCAGTGCTTCATTTTTGGAAAACACGGAGGAAGGCTTGGGTTTTTCACATAGTGTGACCAGACTAGGGCACCATATTACCTCCCATTACCATTACTCCCCTTACAGCTTAAACCCAGGCTAAAAGGGCAACAGGAAGGAAAGAAGTGCTTCATAAGGTTCTGGTATATGAGCCTCTGCATCAAGTTCTAATGTAACCTTGCAGTTTTTTAATCTTCTAACTGTTCTAGCAGGTCACAGTTAGGCTTCCACAGAAAAGAACATAAATGGGCTTGTCAGTGTGTTTGTAATGATCAGCACCATGAAACAACAATAAATGCAAAGGCCAGTAAAGGACAGTAAAAATGAGGAGAGATTGAACTGAAATAAAAAATGTTGATGGACAAAGCCTACAATTTGTGGGATCTGCGCATAAAGCAAACAAAGGGCAGCTTTTGTAGGGAATAATGCATGTCAGCCGTATCATTGTCTCGCCGCAGCTTTGAACACTGCTGGGGACGTTCACTGCTCCGCTGTGTCTGTCCTTTTTCTATATTAAAGCCAGTCACCTCAAAGGGAACGGCCTCAACTATTCAACAACTGAATGGCGGTACTGTCATTATGGCCGATGTGGGCAGAAAAGAAAATAGGCTTTGGGGGTTTTTGATTCAGCGACTTGCAGCCCTCCGGTTAGCTGGGACGAGCTGCTGTTTATCCCAATGCCTTTCAGAGGCTAAACATAGTCAGCTGTCATTATGGATCTCACTCTCCCTCCTCCTCCTCTGTCCTCCCACTCTCCTATCCAGCATTTATTTATTTCTCTGCCAATTTTGCCTTCTAATGACCCATGTTGTGTTGTTGTTTGATGGCTCCCTGGTCGCCCACATCCTGTGAGTAGGAGAAGGGGTGGCTGGGAGGCAAGAGGGCGAGCACAGGACAAACAATGCTGCAGACCACCTATATTGATGAAAGCCACAAGCATAGGGATAACATTCCATAAGGGAACAAAAAAACTGACGAGGCAGCAGTGGTCTGTATACACACTTCGACAGCAACACCTTAACAGACATTCTTATAAAACCATCAAATTCTTCCCAACAGGAACAGGAAATGTTAGCAAAGCAGCTTCCCCGCAACCATATATTAGAAGTGTGTGCTCCATATATGGAGCACATCATGTAAATATGTATTAGTGAGTGCCAAGGGGTCAGGAAGGTATGCATGGAGGAGCGCAAAGGTGAAAGCAGTCTTTGTGTTTAGAGCTGAGCCCTCTGGCGGACCCTCCCCTCGGCACAGGGCTGCCTGTACAGGCCCGGTGGAGGGGGGATCACAGTTGATAACTCTGCGGTGGGCTGTCAGAGGCACTTAGCCTGACGCTGGGCAGGCTGAGCCGGGCAGCCTGGACTCAGGAACTCAGCATTGAAATAAACGGAGGGAGGGGAGCTGACAAAGATGAGCACACGAATTAGGCAAAACACAGAGCAAGATTACTGAAAACATTCATTTTGTGGCAAAACCTTTTACTGACGCCCAACAAATGCATCCAAACCTTAGTGGATCACTGGCAAGATATAACTACAACAGATTAATGTAGATATCTGCTTTAATTAGCTGGCCTGCAGAATTTCAGCAGATTCAACATAACGTTATTTATTTGAGAGCACATTTCTCTGCCCTGCCCTGGGTAGTCACTCAAACATTGTACAGCCTCATACCGCACACAGTTTATGGAGCTCAGTGATAATGTGAGCCCGATCAAACCAGCCAAGAAAGGAAAAGGAAAATAAAACAGCCCTTCATAATAAACAATCAGTTTCTTAAACGTGTGAGAGAAATTTTCCCTTTTTTCTCAGTAGGCCTGAACAGTTTTTCTTATGAAACGTTTTAATTGATTATGCATTTATTCTATTTCTCTGAAAACAGATGACCTTTGATGTAAAGTGATGTAAACCAACAATGCCTTGTGCTTCCTCACCAAGAAAACCATTCCATTTGGGACAACTGTAATTAAAAAATTAAACGTCATCTGAATTCTATGTAGATATTATTTATAAATTAGATATATAATATTTAAATATTATCTATACAGAAATAATTTTTAATATAAATCTGCTGGGAATATGAATATTTTTAAGATAATAATATTCAGAACTGTGTTTTAACTTGTGTCTCATAGCTTTTCTAATAGCATTGGTCAGGTTTCATTACCTTAGAGTTGCTATAGATTGTTGACCTATTAACACCATTAATAGGCTGAAACTGTCTAAAACAGCCACATCAAAGACAAAACACAGGAAGTGACAAAGAATAAAAACTGGTGTGGTGTTTTCAAATTCGAGATCTCTGTTGAAGATCAAAGGTCTTAGGATTGAAACTGTGTTTCCGTGTTTTCTCCTCAACAGTTTGTGCGTCAGAATAAAATGTTGTAGGTGTTATTTGTGACTAAGACATAACTTGTCAGCATGCTTAATGGCTTTTTATCCAAATGTGAATGTCATTGAACCTTTATGCATTGATATACTTTCTAAGACGTCACTGATTTTTATAAACCAGCAAAAAAATACAGCAACACCAAAATGCCCATAAACAACAGTAAACCATGCATGTTCAGAACAAAAAAGGTAAAACAACCTCATATTCTAGCAGGTCCATCAGTTCGCAGTCATTGTAAATGTACTTCCTCTGAGCATGTCATACAAATGCAACGACAAGGGAAAAAAATACAGTTTTTCTTAATTGTTTGTTAGAGGGCCTGGTGCTGAAGTACAGCCCACCCATCAGAAAACCATTTCCTTACTGTCGGTGTAAAAGCTTTTATTTTCATGAAGACTTTCACTGAATCAGTCTTTGTTTTAAGGGCCTGTTTTATTCCACTTTTTGTTGGTCCTTGCCCTTCAATAAGTTAAATATCACCTATGTTTCTTTCAATAAAACAATAATGTCAGACTTATATTTTCAATATTCTAACAGTCAGTAAATCATTTGTTTAAGGCACTTAAAAAATGTAAAGTAAATATTGCGGATTCTTCATTGGACCATTTAAATGTTACCTGGTTATTTCACATGGAAATATTTTTGTCTGACTGTCCTTAAAGAGATTCTGTTTGCAGCACTGTGATCCGAGACAGGGCGGTATTACAGGAACCCTGATGTGCCAATCACATGGTGGAAAAAACTCACACAACTTCTTTCAAAGCTCCTCCTGGCATTAAATATTATTACATTGGCAGTTGTTGTAAATATTTTTCCTGTTTTCTTTTTTCTGGCAGACATTTGTTTTCTCTGTTGCTGTTTTCACAATGTTTTTTGGTTTAAATATAGTACAAAAAAAAGACATTTCTTTCTTTCTTTCTTTTTTTCTTTCTTTCCTGTGTCTACAGATTACTACATTTTAAAAGAACAATTTAAAAAAATGTATCTTTCAACCTAAAACTGTTTGAACGTTTCCAAAAATATATTTATATCAAAATATGTTTATTACACTGCAGTTGATAAACCATGTTCCGCTTAGTTCTGACAACAGCCTTCCATCCATCCACCATCCATACGTGCTTGTTCTTGTAGGTTTGCAGAACAATCTGTCCCAATGACCGAGAGGCGGGGTACACCCTGGAAAGGTCACCATCACATGGCAAAACAGATACACACAGGACAAATAACAATGCACACACACACCCTGCAGCCAACACCAAACTTTAACGAAACAGCAAGCATTTTTATAAGACTGTAAGCAAGTAGGTGTTTTCATCGAAAGGTGGGTAGAGCAGCCAAACATTGTACTCAAGTAAGAGCAGCACTCCTTCAATATATTCTTACTCAAGTAAAAGTAGTCATCTAAAAATATTACCCCATAAGAGTAAAAAAGTATGTGTTAAAAAGGCTACTCAATTACTAAGTATTTAGGTATTAATGTTTAATCATAACAAATGTTTTAACTTGTGAAAATGATGTAATCATACACACTTAATAAAAAATTATGTGGTGGTTTTTTAAATAATAAAATAACAAAATGAGTAAAAAATCATTCATATCATTACAAATAAACTTAGGCAGAAGAAACAGACATTTCCAAATCTGTTTTTCACAATATAAAGCTTTTGAAACCAATTCTTACCTTAGTTAATGTGTATGGGTTTGAACAGTGCAAACAGGTTCCAGTGACAACATCCACTGTTTTCTGTTTATTCACTTGTCCTCCAAATGACACAACAAGCTCAGCAGATAATATCACTGGAACAATAAAGTTTGTGTAAAAACACGAAGTCTCCCGACAGGTGCAATTTTTTGTTAAAACATGCATATTCTTCAGCCAGTGAAATAACTGGAGGTTTCTACACTGGTTGAAGTAAGAGTAGCGTTACTTCACACTAAAATCATCAGTAATACTAATGATTGCCTTTGACCTCTTTAAATTTAAAAAACTTTGGTATTTACACTCTAATGCCAACTAGAAAAGCTACTTAATCCCCTATTTACATTGCATTTATACATACAGTAAATGAAGATGTGAGAGCAGCAAAAACAGGACCTTCTATCGCTTCAGATGGGAAGGGAAAACCCATCCAGCCACCTGACCAGCTGTTTGGTTAAGCTACACAAGCATGGCCTTTAAAACAACCTGAAGCTGAACACATCTAAATGAGGGTCCCCAGCACCATCTACAATCATCAGCATCAGATGTTATCAGGTCCACAACAGAGAACCTCTTATCTGAATCCTGCTTGTAAAGCCCCACATGAGCGCCACCATGGGAATCGACCAATGGAGACTCATCACTTCTTGAGTGGCATTTCATTCTACACAATACTCATGAACAGACTGGCCTTCCTGTCTGTGAACTCCAAAGTCCAGCTCATCCCAGTTTACAAGATTAGATAACTCGCCGTTAAAGGCAGGATCACTGTTTGCTCAGTGACTCCTCTCTGCCCTAATAGCATCTGATCTAATGGGAGATTGGTGGCTGCTTGTTGACTGTGGAGACCCACTCAGCGTCATGGCAATAGCCAAACAACAAAGAGAAAACAAAGCAGGGCTAAGCTTTAGTGCCTGTAATTACTGGATAAATATCAGTCTATTTGCTTAAAACTGCCAGCAATAAATATTGTATATAGCCCTAATTACAGCTACAACATTGTGTGTAAGATGAAAACATGGGTAGTTCACGTAAACTCGTCTGAGCATTTTACACTGATTTCACAACTATTTCTTCTACACTTCCAGCAGCCATATTTGTTAAAACATTTGCGATAACCAGCAATGAGTTCTGTAAATGAGTCTTCTGGGGGAATTTTGACCCTCTCTTTTTGGTAGAATTGTTTTAATTTAACCACATAGGAGGTTTTTTCAGCATGATTGACCTATTTAAAGTCAGATCACAACATCTCTATCAAACTTGGGTGTGGAACCGCACAGTTTTTATGGTTTTTACAGACAAGCTACCAACTTATCAGCCAGCAAAAATTATTAGGCCTGACTTTGAATAGGCCACTCAAAAACGTAACATTTTTGTTTTCTTTTTTTTGAGCTGTTTGAGCCTCAGGTCATTGTCCTGCTGATTAACTGACAAGCTTTAGGTCACAGTCTGTTAGCTGGACATTTTCCTTCAGGATTTTCTACCACTTAGCAGAATTCATGGCTCCATCATGAAATTCATCGCTCATCAAGAAATTCAAGTCTTAAAGTAAAGCAGCCCCAGACCATCAAACTACCACCACCACCTCGTTTGACTTGTCATGATGTTCTTTTATTGAAATGCTGTCAGTTTTACAACTGATCTAAGAGGATGCACATCTTCCAAAAAGTTCACCTGTTGTCTTGTCTGTCCACAGAATATTTTCCCACAAGTCTCAGAGTTCATGGATATACTTTTTCTTGTCAGACACACTCTATTAAGCTGATTCCTTAATTCTAGAGGGAAGGCAGTAATCAGTGCTAGGGAAATTAAACCAAAAAAAAAGTGGTTAACTATAGTTAATTTAACGACGGAGGTGAATACATTTTCAAATTGCACCAATTTACTTAACAGTCATGCTTTTGGACTGTGGGAGTGAGCTGGAGCACCTGAAGAAAACCCACACATGCAAGAAAGAGAACACACAAACATCATGCAGAAAGACCCCAGGAAGAGATTCAAACCCAGGATCTACTTGCTGCAAGGCAACAGTGCTATTAACGACAGCACCTTGCAGCCTAGACCTGTACTCTTACAGTTAAAACCTCTAATCACTTTTATTGTCAAATTGGTGACTGTACAATAGTACTTACGGGTTTTGTATAAATTAAAACCATGTCCACTAGCAGTCAAAATTTTCTCAGCACTGAGAACTATTAATATGTTTATTTATTTCAGGAGTGGGAAACGTCAAAAAGAATTCTGGTCAAAATCAACTCTAACATTTGTGGACATGACAAAACAATCAGTAGAACCAATGAGCATTCTTTGTAGACATGATCATGCAGCAGACAATTTCATTCTGGGCAAAGTTCACATAGCCATTTCTTGTTAACTTAACTTACACCTTTTGTAAACATGTGATTTATGACAAATAACTACACTGCTTGTTTTCCTTTTTGTTCTTTTTTCATAACTAGTTATTGTTTTCTTTAATTTTAAGATTCTAAGATTTTTTTAGTATCCATCCATAGTGAAAATGCTTCATGGTTTCTCATGTTCTTGGTCATATCCTTGTCTCTGTTTTGTCTTCATGCAGTTTGTTTCTTTCATTTGTTTGAAATCTTGACTAACAGCGTCAACAATAACTTTTTAGTTAATTCAATTAGTTTGCTCCTCATCACTGTATTTCTGTATCTTCCTGCTATTCTTAGCTATCTTAGACTCAATTGGCTTTACCCAAATTGTTCACAGATCTACTCACTGATGTCATCATATAGTTGATCTTGTGCTGACATATGGCATAGAATGCAAACATCACCTTTTGTGTAGTTTTGAATCGGTATGCTACAAAGAGCTGCACTTAGAATTATGTGTAGTTGATGGCATTTGCAACTCTGTATATAAACAGTATCAGCCTTTTAAAATCATCACCATTTTCAATGCCCCTAATAAATACCAATCAGAGATCCAAAAAGCAAGTTAGGAAAGATTCTGTACAATCACTTTATGTAGTGTTTAGAAAAAAGGCTGATTTTACTAAGACGTCTGTTTGCAAGGATGCTAAGATATTTAATGTGATTTATATAGACACACTCTCTGTCTGCACTGTGATCAGCTACAGAATACAACTAGGGCCGGCTCAAGAATTTACATTTTTGTTATGTAAAGATGAGGCATCTAGCTGGCTCTCTGGTTGTGGAAAACCAAACCTAATCTTAACTGTGTTTTTATAAAACCAGATGAGAAATTACTCAGCAGTCCTGATTAAGCACTCAGGCCCAGCAGTACCAATTACAGACCATTTATGGAGACAATAAGAATATTATTTGCAACGTTGATGGTGATCCTCATTCTGTTGTGTTTTGTTCTCATTCTGAAACTCTTCATACTGATTGTTTTTCTGTAACTGAGCCGGTTGTTTTTTTAAGATAACACATTAGATGTATATTGAAGGTTAGACATTGGTCTGTTATCGAATGCAATATTGAGATCTACTGAAAGGTACTACAATTGTTGCACTCTGTTTAGAACAACCACTTCCTGCTCACAGACCCCTCGTCTGCTTATCCTTCATTTCATAAGCATGCATGTCTATATATGTGTGTTAATATGCCTGGGGTCCTGTTGCACCAACCACAGCCTCCCGGGAGCTGCGACGTTTATAAGTGGTGGGCAAAAACATGGGCTGTTCCCTCAAGACACCCCTTAAATTAAGAACCAATCAGTTAGCCCCTGGAGCAGGGCTTTTCACAGAGCTCAGACATATAGGCGAATGGGCAAGCAAACCCCCTGACTTGCAACAGATTCATCTTACCATCCTCCCCCTCATTCTCCTCCTTACCAGACAGCGACGAGCCTGGCCTTGTCCCCATGAAGACCCCTCTTCCTCTTTTTCTCCTCCTTCTGAGATAAAACAGGCCTGGCTGGGGTTTGAGAAAAGTATCGGCCCTCAGTTCTTCATTCCTTGTCCAACCTACCTGGCTCTTTCACCCCACCATCACCACCACACCCCACTCACACACATTTTCTTGTGTGAGATTACCAAAGTTTTTTTGTTTGATCAATCGTAAATCTTTGTTTCTTGTATTTTTTACTTTCATCTTGGCTCTTCAGCAGTTTCATGTTTTTTAAGCAATAGCTAAGCTCCATATCATCTGTAAACTAATTTCAGACACTCTATATAATCCAAAAATCTTATTTCTGTGTACTGGAAAATGTTGTTTTAATTCTTTCTCTATATGACTTTCGCTTAATTGGATTTGATTTGCAGCATTAATAGTAAAAAAAACAAAAAAACATTGCCTTTTCACTAGAATTACTATCAGTTTTACAACAATGTCCAAACAACTGCTGCCCTGCACTTTTATTTAATACTTACTGATTTCCCAGTGTTTCACACCAGTCATTTTGCAAATATCAGAGTTGTACTCGATGATCTCAGGGCAATAATTGACAAGCAGCACTGTGAGAAATAAACATTGTCACGATATGACTTTGGCACCTCAGTTAATGTAAACAAGTATCTGGTTTTCCCCTCACACACACACACACACACACACACACATACACACACACACACACACACACTCTCTTGTTTTGCTATATGTAGTGAGGACCATGTGTTGACTCCCATTGACTTCCATTTATTTTCAGTCATTTTCAACCCTTTCTATGCCCTAACCCTGACAATAACCCTAAACCTAACTATTACCAGTGCATGCCTAACCCTAACCTTAACCTAAAGTCAATTCACACCTTAGTCCTAAACCTAACCGTTAGCAAAATAGGTCGTGAGGACCAGCAAAATGTCCTCACTTTGGTACAAACGGTCCTCAATTTGATGGTGAAATCGGGAAAATGGTTCTCACTGTGATGCCAAGACAGGAACACACACACACAGAAAGTTTTGGATTTGTTGTGCTAATGTGATGCTTTGTCAACTAAATCATTGTAACTGAACTTGGTTAATAAATGACATGGCAGGTTCTGGCAACATCAGATCTACACTTACTCCATCCCACCTCTCCTCATCTGCTCCATCTTTCCTACACACACACACACAGAGCCCATGTGCCAAACCAGACCACTCACCATACACACTAATGCTTCTGTTCCCTGCGCAGAGCTCCATCTGTCATGTTCATCTCACTTAAGATCCCCATTTGTTTTCATTTCATTCGAGCATTTGCTAAAACGCCACACATATGCAAGCCAATAACTGCACATGTGTGTGCACAGATATAAAACCACATGTAGACTTTCTGACCGAGGATGCAGGCTTTAAAAAAGGAGAGCTCCTGTGGAATTTGGATGCAGTGAAGTGCTGTGTCACATCAGGAAAAGAAACCTGAATCCTGTCTGTGAAGCATGCTTTTAGCAAACTGAAACATTAGGTAACAACTCAAGGACTGTGGTGGAGGAAGAATTTTTATGATGTTTATCTGGTATCTGTGTTGTGATTATTTGAACAGCAGTTTTGAGGCCACAAGGCCTGGCTCTAAATCCTGAGCATGTTGATTTTAACCTTCCACAGACAATAAATACTGGCTGATTAGGAGGATACAGTGCACTTTTTCCTGCTTCTTGCATGTCCAATGCAGCACACACACCTTCTCTGCCATCCTCTGTGTTACAGGGTATTAGAGTGTTTGAAATCGGAAATTTAAGTACAGGTCCTTCTCAAAAAATTAGCATATTGTGATAAAGTTCATTATTT
Organism: Girardinichthys multiradiatus; assembly: GCF_021462225.1. Classification (NCBI taxonomy): domain Eukaryota; kingdom Metazoa; phylum Chordata; class Actinopteri; order Cyprinodontiformes; family Goodeidae; genus Girardinichthys; species Girardinichthys multiradiatus. The sequence continues at coordinate 5,208,339 of NC_061800.1, forward strand.
TCCATAATGTCATGATGAAAATTTAACATTCATATATTTTAGATTCATTGTACACTAACTGAAATATTTTAGGTCTTTTATTGTCTTAATACGGATGATTTTGGCATACAGCTCATGAAAACCCAAAATTCCTATCTCACAAAATTAGCATATTTCATCCGACCAATAAAAGAAAAGTGTTTTTAATACAAAAAACGTCAACCTTCAAATAATCATGTACAGTTATGCACTCAATACTTGGTCGGGAATCCTTTTGCAGAAATGACTGCTTCAATGCGGCGTGGCATGGAGGCAATCAGCCTGTGGCACTGCTGAGGTCTTATGGAGGCCCAGGATGCTTCGATAGCGGCCTTTAGCTCATCCAGAGTGTTGGGTCTTGAGTCTCTCAACGTTCTCTTCACAATATCCCACAGATTCTCTATGGGGTTCAGGTCAGGAGAGTTGGCAGGCCAATTGAGCCCGGTGATACCATGGTCAATAAACCATTTACCAGTGGTTTTGGCACTGTGAGCAGGTGCCAGGTCGTGCTGAAAAATGAAATCTTCATCTCCATAAATCTTTTCAGCAGATGGAAGCATGAAGTGCTCCAAAATCTCCTGATAGCTAGCTGCATTGACCCTGCCCTTGATAAAACACAGTGGACCAACACCAGCAGCTGACACGGCACCCCAGACCATCACTGACTGTGGGTACTTGACACTGGACTTCTGGCATTTTGGCATTTCCTTCTCCCCAGTCTTCCTCCAGACTCTGGCACCTTGATTTCCGAATGACATGCAGAATTTGCTTTCATCCGAAAAAAGTACTTTGGACCACTGAGCAACTGCTGCTTCTCTGTAGCCCAGGTCAGGCGCTTCTGCCGCTGTTTCTGGTTCAAAAGTGGCTTGACCTGGGGAATGCGGCACCTGTAGCCCATTTCTTGCACACGCCTGTGCACGGTGGCTCTGGATGTTTCTACTCCAGACTCAGTCCACTGCTTCCGCAGGTCCCCCGAGGTCTAGAATCGGCCCTTCTCCACAATCTTCCTCAGGGTCCAGTCACCTTGGAGGTCTGTCAGTGAGAAGCAAGTCCTTAAAAGTCCGAGGCTGTGCTGTCAAATGAGCTGCTAATCACTGACTCAATCTTAAAAACAGTTTTGCTGTAAGTGGACAGATGGAAGTGGTGTTGCCATGTTCATATCAGTAAAGAGAAAAATACCTGTTATTTTATTTGGCCTTATATAAAGTATTAAAAGTCAAGAGGATACCTTATTGTTACTGAGCCCAAATAATCACACGTATTGATGACCTAATCATCAGTCAGTGTGACCGCCTCCCTAAACATAAAGTAAGTAAAATTTGCTGCTTTGGAGTCTGCAGCTGGTGCTAGTATAATCTAAAATAACTGCAGGAAGTTTGGCTTATTTGAAAAAGCCGCCATCAGAAACTGTCTTCTCTCTATAAAGAATATTAGCATCTGTCTAAGTTTACATCTACAAGATCTACAAAATGACTGGAACATTGTTCTTTAGACAGACAAGACCAGAGTGGAGAAGTTTGTCTCTAATAAAAAGCACTATAAAAAATAAATTAATAAATGAAACAACATATCAACAGAAACACCTCATACAAACTGCGAAGCATGGTGGTGCAGGGATCATGATTTGGGCTTGTTTTGCAACCCAAACGACCTGTGCAGTTTGAGTTAAACATGAACGCCTCTGAGTGTCAAATGGCTGTCCAGTCAAATGTGAGGCCATCTGTCTGAGATCCGTAGCCAGAAGAACTGAAGAGTCCAAACAGTAGCAATTCTACGGCAGAATAGCAAATAAAGATAAGAATAGAGGGGAGCAGTCATGTTTAGCTAAATGTGCATACTTAGTTATTTGTTTTGCATATGTCACTGTGTTGGTCCCTTGATGGACTGGCAATTTGTCTGGGGTATACCCCACTCTGGCCTGGTGACAGCTTGAACAAATTCCAGCTACCCTGCAAAGGTTAAAATAGGTTTGGAAAATTTTTGAATTAATATAATCATGCTGTGAAAGGCTGTTCTGTGACCTTAAGACAGATTTAAATTAACTATTTTTTTTAAATCTCGAAGAGCTAAAATAATATTGGAATGATGCAATTCTGTGAACTGGTGAGGACAATATGATAAAAAAAGAAGCCTGAGCTATAAAATCTTAGAATCACCTAGCAACTGGTTTTGACAGTTCCCATTAAAACTTTAATAATTTCCTTTTTTTATTTACAGTTTAAAAAAGAGAACTGATTATATTACTAAACATATTCTATTTACTGGTGGAAGTATTTTAGTGGTTCAAACCAAAAGACATGTAATGAATTACCTATAAAATGTCAAGGTGTGGTTCTTGGGGTGGACCCAATGCAGACAACAGGCAGAAGCAGTGATGAGTAAAACAGTTAAATTAATAAGAAGTGAAAACAACTTGGCTAGAACAAAGCTGTCCAACCCATGAGGAGCAAACAGAACTGAAGATTATAGTGCATGGTACAGGTGAAACAGGGGGACTGATTGGCATGGTTCAGGTGGACTGAATGAAGCTGATTAACTGTGGCAGGGAGTGGTTACTAAAACAAGAATGGAGCTAAACAGAGATACAAGGAAAATATCTAACTAAAGGAAAATCATACAGATGTAACAAAACTAAAATTCCCCAATGAACACAAATACAAGAATAAGTAAGAATCTAAACTTAAGGAATGAACGAATAAAGCACCACCTGGAGAACATAAACAATAATGATCAGAGGCAAGACCCAAAACAGAACTCAAACATCTGCAACTGATGACATGAAGTCGATTCAGACTGACAGAAAATCAGTTTTACAGTGTTGTATATTGATACCAGTTCTGCTATTTAGGTTCAATGGTCAGTAAAATTCTTGTAAGACATTATAAGACTGCTGTCTTTTTTGACTGACCATCTATAATGCAGAATTAAAAAAATAAAAAATTGATCATTATACTTCCAGTAATCCAGGTTATGTGTTATTTTTTTCAAGCCACACTCCCATTTTAGAGCTTTCAAAATGGAACAGTGTGCCAGGACAAACAGATAACCCAACCCTGTGGTGTTACATCACCTGGCTGGATCTGGACCGGTCCATATGTGACCCAGAACCAGGTTAGCAAGATAACCCAAACCAAATTGTTTTTACCCAGCATTATTAGTGTGAACCTAATACAGCTGTTGTCTGCTACTGCACTAATTCAGTGTATCAAGGTAGAGGTAGTGAGCAAATCAGCATGTTAGAGTCTCCAAAACACTCCAAGTTGCTGCTTTTGCTGCTGATGTTTAATGGGATAAGATTCCTTTACTGATCTCTTAGGGAATATTTTATTTTGTCACCAGAGCAAAAAAACATAAACATAGACATACTTCAAAGGCTGCTGTTACATTACTGAAAGCGCCAATTTATTATGATGAAGAACTATAAAATATGTTAAACAGTTAATTTTAACATCCAAGCATTGATAGGTGTCCTTTCACAAGGCATGAATGGCAAAATCCCAAATGAAGAAACATTACAACAGTAAGAAACACACTAATTTCCTATTTTTATCAGTATAGTTTACCTTTGCTGCTGATATACTTGAATTTCCCTGATGAGGGACAATAAAGGCTATTTCTATTCTATTCTATTCACGGTAACATTCTATTTAAAATAGAAATCTCTACATTTGCAGGAAGATAGGAGTGAAAGCAGCGTCTAAAGAGAGCAGAATGTGAGATCAGATTGAAATTTAAAGACACCTTTATGATGTTCCATGCTGATAGTACATTTGACTGTGTTGTGTATAACATTAGCACAACAATTTAAGATTTAAACAATTTCAAATTGGGCTGCACGGTGGTACAGTTGGTAGCACTGTTGCCTTGCAGCAAGAAGGTCCTGGGTTTGATTCCCAGCTGGGGTCTTTCTGCATGGAGTTTGCATGTTCTTCCCGTGCATGTGTGGGTTCTCACCGGGTACTCCGGCTTCCTCCCACAGTCCAAAGACATCCCTGTTAGGTTAATTTGTGACTCTAAATTGCCCTTAGGTGTATGAATGAGTGTGTACATGGTTGTATATGTGTTGCCCTGCGATGGACTGGTGATCTGTCCTGGGTGTATCCTGGCTCTTGCCCATAGACTGCTGGAGGAGATAGGCACCAGCTCCCCTGTGACCCACTATGGAATAAGTGGTAGAAAATGACTGACTGACAATTTCAAATCTTTCAAATTTATAATTCCAAAACCATCAGAGGAAATTTAGAGAAAAGCTAATTTTTATTTTAAAAAGTGAAGCATTAGGATCATTGTTGTGTCTGATAATCCAAGTGCTATTGAGGGGCCCCTGCTGGTTTGGGGTGACTATGCAGCTGCTAAGCTTACTAGTACCTTGGGCCAGCTCTGACCAAACATAATAGGAGAGGACATTTTCACTGTTTCTTATTTTTAGCTGGTGTAAAACACACACACACACACACACACACACACACACACACACACACACACACACACACACACACACACACAGTGTAACTAAAAATTGTCTGATAAAATAAGATTCAGTTAATTATTATCACCATTGTTGGATTTAGCAGGATGTAGCTGCCTAATCTATGCAGGATAATGGGAATGAGTGCCCATCTCCACATCAGGTCACATTTTAAATCCAAATCATTTCTCAAAAACATGAAGCATTCAGTCAAACAGGCAGGTAGTGAATCTTCTCATTTCACCAAAGAGCCAATATGCAGATCAGTGCATGATGTGAGGAGATCCTGACCTTCTTGCACTGAGATATACCATTTCACCAGTTTGCGTTGGCTCACTCAGGACCCATCAACACATGTGGAAGTGACCCTCAGACGCCTCTCACAGACCCAGTGGCTGAGCAGCATGTGTGTGTGTGAGAGACAGGAAGTGCACAAAGCAGCTGACGCAGTGTGTGCTATGTTAACCCGTCCAAGGGCAGCAAAGCAATAATAAACACAAGATCACAGCACTGAGGTCACCTCTGACCCTGCACCCTCCACACAGCCAGCCAGATCACTATCACTTTGACAGTCACTGAATAGTCTCACACACACACACACACACACACACACACACACACACACACACACACACACACACACACACACACACACACGCATGCACATACACACACACACACATACTTGCCATCATGGGTCTCCCTCAATACTTGTTTTCAATCATTGACTTCCCCTGGAGAATTTAAAGGGGTATGCTCAGTGCTGTCCAACAGTAAATGATTGACATTTATTTTGAATGAAGGGCTCCGCCCAATCAGACAGAACTCCAAAGTGAAATCATCCCGCGCCCTTGTCAGGCCACAAGGCTGTTTGCTCGTCTGCGTCTCGGCAGAGAGGAACTGGAGACGAGACGACTTGAGCCGGGCGTTTCTCAGAGGGAAGTGACCAACACGCTTCATAGTATGGCCTGCAGGGTGACCTATGACCTCGGGCTGGAAGTACCCCTTTTTTCCTTCTAAAAGCTCAGTCTTGATGCTTCATCCTCCTTGGCCCAAAGGACGTTTGTAAACATATCAGTTTGAGTTTTCTGCGGTTGTGAGCGAGCTCTTGACCTGAGACTCTGAGGTAAGTGAAGCCGCCTGCGTCTCAGTCCTTCAGACGGGGACAGGGGTTAGACTGGAAGGGATTTTATGTAGAAGGAGAGTGAAAATAAATGATCTAAGATCTTTGTTTTGGGTTGTCAGGTGTATATGTTTGATTTTCCAAGGACAGAACTAGCTTAGCACCTTTTTTGTCGAATGGACCCATCTTTTTGTTTCCCATCAGCTTCAGGAGGCTGCAGGTTGGACGCCTGCAGCTCAGCTCAGCGTCTGGCTCAGTTGAGTAAACCCTAAGCCCCAAACACCGAACACACACTCCAAACTTCATTACAGAGACCTCCACTGTTTTGTTGATCATGCCTCCCCACTCCCCCTTTGCCCTTCTCACTGAGAATTGAATTTCTTTTTCTTTTTGTTTATGTTATCATTTTGTAGATCATACCAGAAGTAGACCATGAGGCACAGTGGAGGGAGGTGGGAGTGGTGGGGGCTCATACACAGTTTAATGAAGTATTTACACATAATTCCAGCTGTCAAATACTTGAGCTCTATGACATAGTGCAGAGTGCTGACGTTTAGAGCTGCACCCCTCACCCCCCTTCCTCCTGCTCGCCCACTTCCTCGTTAAGCAGGCGGATTTGATTTCAGGTAAGAACTTATTATTGGGTGGAAAAGAGGCCAACGAGGGCTTTTACCGAAAGGAAAACAATCCTCCGTGTTGCAGATCGGAGCTCAAAGAAAGCCCAGGCGCTGAGAGGCACAGATAGCTGCTGTCTGCCATAGAATCAAATTGCCCTGATGTATTTTGGACTCATAACGCTGGGCCTTTTCTGACTTTAAGCTTTGCGTAGCTTTACTTCAAGAGAATGAAGTTATCAGGAGTCATTTCTAATAATTCGAGTTAAGCAGAAATATTGAGATGAAATATATAACCCAGAGAAAAGGCTTTTTAAAACTTCAGACTTGTTTTGGTCAAGTTTATAATTTTTTTTCAGAGGCTTCTAGGCTCAGTTAAACAGTTCTGGGTGTGCCAGGAAAAACACTGCTGTAAAATATTGATTGAAAAAAGTGTGATGCATTTTCCACCAGTTAAACTAATAAAGTAAATAAATTATAATAATTCATAAGTGAATGAATAGACATAATATATATATATAACTACACTGTGCAAATATATTGTATAAATATAGTTATTAATAAAAATTCAGATTTTTTTTTTCCTTTATAAAGTGGTCTTCCCAAAAACATACATTATTATTCTTTATTATTAGACTCTAAAAATGACAGATTTATTATTATTATTAAATAATTTATTTAAAAGTTTCTAAAAGAAAAAATACAGACGGCCCAATATTTTGTTGAATAACTAACTAGTTGCAAAATAATTCAACATTATAATAATAATTAAGATTTAAAAAATTATTAAATTCTTAATATAAATGAATGATCATATAATTAATAGTTTCTAAATCTTAAACGACGTGAGAGATTTGATAATAAATAAAAAATGAAAATAATAACAATAATAAAATTACTACTCGTACTACCACAAATAATAATAATAATCATAACAATAATAATAATAATGAGATGAGTGATTTGTAAAACCTGTGTTTTTCCCAGGTAGTTTAACTTTATTAAAAGGTGAATGCGAACTGAACCGTGGCACTGGGTTTAAACGGGTAGAAATGTAGAGACTCTGCGGCGCTTTTCAGTGAAAAATGGAGCGGAGCAGCAATAATGGATCCGTGAGCCGTGACCTCTGCATGGAAGCAATTAGTCGGCGGCTCGAAAGTGACAAATTAAAGACAAATTAATGCTCCGCGGAAACGAGATCCATCCTTTAAAAACAAGCCATTTGGGCCGCTTTGGGCCATCAGCTCCTCTTTAATGCAGCGCCAGAGCCCACGCAGCTTGCAGACACACAGGAGCCCAACTCTGCGTGGGGTAACACATATCTAACCATTCTAAGGAAGCTCACATCTTTACCTTCTCAGCTGCTCTGTCATTCCCTGTGAGGAAAACTGATCAGCAGAGGGAAAAACCATGCATCTCGACTTTCTTATTTTCTTTTCTATTATTGTCTTTCCTTTTTCTCCTTCTCCGTATGTTTTATATTGAAACTTTCTTTTTAATTAGTGCTGATATATAGCAAGATAAATCATCACTGACAGCCTAAGTAGAAAATGCACAACATTGTATTATTATTATTAATATTTATTATAATTATTGCAATTTATCATTATTATTATAACAAGCCTATCACCAATAATAATAATGTGCATTTTAGTTCTACAATTATTGTTAATAAACGTCCACGTGTTTCTGAGTTTCTTGGTAATTGATAGTCTGGGTTCTTGTACCCGGTTTTCTCTGCCCTCTGCGTGTGTGGAAATGAATGGCATGAACTTGTCCTTCTAGCTTACTTATTGAACTTTGTGACTAAATGAGTTTTTAATAAATAAAAAAAGATCACAGTAGAGGGTCAGAGGTGACTTGGGGATGTTACGGACATGTTACAAAGCTGAATTTGATTTTGATATTTTCGTTTCCCTCGACCAGGCATGATTTGTTTTAACGGGAATAAATTACCTAATGTTTGTATTTAGGAATAAAAGGCCTCAGAAGGAGTCTACGTCTTTCTGATGCGTCTTCATCGCCACATTCTGTTTTCATGGTCTTTAATATTTCAACAATCCTGCCAGGAATATACTTTATTTCTTTAACTGAACCTGATTTCATTTTGCTGTTTAGCGCGTTCAGATTTCCACGCCACACACTTTCTGTTTTCCGATTATCTCCCAGAATCCCAGCAGTCCCGGCGACCATTTACATCCACCTTCTGGAGCAAACTTCTCCCACTCTAACTGAAATACTGAGCGAGTCTGAGACGCAGCTTAGCTCCACTTGGGCCTGCTCCTCTGCAGCTTCAGTCTCTTCCTGCTCACCACACAGCCGCGCTGTTTGCACAAATGATGCCACCAGTTTCATCTAACCAGGTGACCGGGAGACCCAGCCGGAGCATGCACTTTAATCAGAGGAGCTGCACAAAAAACACCCAGAAATGAAAGGTTGTCATTAATTGTTTAAAAATGATTTATTCCGCATCAGTTCTGCTCCAGGCTTCAACTAAGTGCGCTTCCTTCTTAACGCTTCATTTTACTTGATCCAAGCCAGGCGCATTTTCCCCAAATGGTCCCGCTGAGTTGTTCAATTTAAAATGAGCATTGTGCCGAAGGTCTGCTCTGTGGAAAATCATAGGTTTTTTTTTTCTATGAATCTGCTCTTTAAAATAAAATCCTGTTATTACTCTGTTTTTACTCCCCGGCAGTGGTGCAGGACTGATGGGGTTACGGGCGGTCAGCGGAGGCCTTACCTGCGCCACAAGCGTGTTCCTCTGCGCATTAATGAGTCTCCGATCACTGGGATTTTTGCCTCAGAATCAGTCTTGTGCAGCCTGTTTTAGGGATCAATATTTCATCCTGGCTCGCTTTGCCGTGGGAATTTGCACGCTTTGAGTGGATAGATCCCCAAGAAGTGGAAAATAAGACAGAGGGAGGGAGGATAGAAGGAGAGGCTTCAATAATTTACAGCAGAATGTTTCTGCGCAACAGGATGATTTCTTTTCTTTGTTTGCGCAACAAAACAGCCTCTAAATCAAATTCGGCAAACTAGAACTCTGCAAAGTGTTTTACAGTATTTTGCTTCAGCGTATGTTCTGACCCGAGACATGTTTTACCTTCAGAGTTGGACTCAATTTACTCGAATCTTTCTTGTCTAATCTGCAGCTGGTATTCATCCAATAATAATAAGATATGGCTAAACGACTACTACTAATAATAATACTAACAATAGCAGCAACAATAAAGTGAATTCACCTGATTGTTTTAATGATTTGTGGGACAACAGAAATATTCAGAGAAATTAAACACAAAAGCGCATATGTTTCCAGTTGCGCCATAACTGACAATTTGTGGCTTTTATATAAAGCAGCGTCGTTTAAAGAAAAGCGAAAAAGCTTTTGCGTTTCTATGTGTTTCCACGGCGTCAGATTATCCTTTATATTAGGCTCTTTACGGACGGATCAACATCTCCATCAGTTAGTTTCATTTAATTCCATTTATCGCATATATGTCAGAATAATAGTTAATGTGGCGCACAGCCGCGCTGAGATCCGCTCCACAGCTTCTCTAACAGGTCTGCGCAGCCTCTGTGAACGAAGTGACCCCGCGGCGTTTCGCGCGCTGTGATAATAAATCCCACTTAGACGTTTTTAATTTTTTAAATTTTACGCATAGTCACGGATGTTATGAAAATGCAGTCCCTATTTGCTGAAAACACTCCTGCAGGATATCTTTGTCCTACAGCCGGTCCAACACAGATGCAAACTATGCTAGAGTAAAGCTCCCCTTTCCAGTTGGAAGCCCCCAAGAGAGCTTTGATTGTTACAGAACTTAGATCTTAAAACTTTATATTAGTCATGAAGTGAATGAAGAACGAAACGGCTTTTAAATTAAATTTGCTCTGATGTTGTTGGAATTTAATTTTTTTTTCAAACACCTGTTTGAATTTAAAATCCCAGTTTTCTTAAGATTATAAATTTACTAGTTCTAATTTTCATCCCAGCTCAGAAAAGCCTTTAAAGATTGATGCTACAAGCTGAATTGTTTCAGTTGTTTTTGATACTTCATGCATTCTGTAACTGATATAAATACATCTTAACGTATAACTGCCAATTTTTCTTAGCTTTCTGGAGTTTGTATTTAAATGTTGTGCAGTCCATCTGCTGTAAGAACCAAACACTTTTTTACAAGCTTTTGTTTATGTAATAAATAAAGTAAAGCGACTGATGCGATTAGTAAATCAAAATACATAATGTCATACAGTCAGGTTTGAGTAAGTTGGATCGCTAGATTGAAACTAGCAACATTTATGTTTTGTATAAATATCTTTCTTTTTTGTCTTTCACAGTGTCTCGTATTAAGTCCAAGCCCCGCCCTCAATACTTGTGTGAGCTAGAAAAAACATTCTGCACAAGATCAAGATTTGTTTTTTTATTTAAGTTCCATCAAAGCAACACACCTGAGTAAAACTCTGGAAATTCAGCTCTGTTTTTTCCTTTTAGTGTGTTTGTGATGCTGTGGTCTTTCGCTGGCGATGAGTCCAACATCAATTTCTGCTCAGGGCCCCTAACGACCTAGGGCCGGCTCTGACTATATGGAAATATAAGCCCTTTAAAACTCTAATAATGTGCTCCATGTTAGAAAAACTTCGTTAACCTGAAAAACATGCAGGCATTATTCATGTAAAAGTCTTTTTATTCCATTTGCAACATCACAACAAATGACAGAAACTGTTTCGCTCTGGGAAAACACTCCCTGTAGCAGCACTCGGTGGCATCTGACCTTCTCAGGCTTCCTTATCTATTAGACACAAGCACTGTGACATCTGTCTATCACCCCACAGGTTTATGATTAACACCACTGCGCATCTGATATGGACACAGTGAGGAGGGAGAGGGAGGGAGCTCATCCTGGACTTATTATTAGGCTACTTATTAACACGCATCAGAACATGGACTTCAGTTTGTGCCTGTTGGATGAGACTGAAAGAAGCTGCAATGCAGATACCAGAAAGACAAGTTCCTGCTGTGAGGCATAGAAAACCCCAAGAAGTTTATTTGTTCTCTAAGGCCAAGGTGTCTGCTGGTTTGTTCGCATGTGACAAGAAATTTAGAAAACGGTAACAGGACAAAGAGCTGTGCCGGTCCCAGAATGTATGGGACCCTAAGCAGAATTTGATCGAGGCCCCTAATTGAAGTTTACATTTTCTAATTTAAAATTCAACCGAAAATAAATTTTGGAGACAAAGTTAAGTCTCAAACTTCCTCATTTGGTCAGGTGATCTGAAATAGTGCAGTGTTTAAATGCACACTCAGCAGATTTAGGAAGCACGAATTATTATTAATTAATTAAATTTGACTCAAACACAAGCATCAGTAGAAACAATTAAACTAGCAACAAAACATTGTTACTGTTAACATTTTAACTTAATTTTTTTTAAACCCATCCCCAACTCTACAGAGCCAGCCCAAAGGGTAAGCAAACTGAGGGGATGCAATGGTCCCCCGGGCCAGTAGGGGGACCCTAAGATCATTTGACCTCTCTCAAAGAAAATAGATGTCAAAATTAAAACAATTTCAAATTCTTTAAAATTGAATTTGTTATTTTATGTAAGATTGAAATGATCACACGCAGGAAATTGTTTATAGTACAATAGTTATGTTAATAGTCATAGGTTAATGATGGGGTTGTAGGCATTTCCTCTGCGTTCCATATCATGGGCACATGCAGTATAATTACTGAATGCATGACAACAGGCCCCTGTGTCCTGACTCCACTGATTCTGCATTGAAACTCTGTACTTCAGACTGTAGTCAGACCGGATTTTCTCCAAAGGTGATTTATTCTCTTTTTAAGGAGTAAATAAAACACTAGTACTACTCTGAATTTCAAGTTTTGAGATCTATAACCTGTGTGAGAGCACAAGTGCTCTTGAGGGCCCCCTGTTGACCGGCAGGCCATAAGCAGCATAGTTCGATTATGCTTTGGGCTGAGTCTGCGGCGCAGGATGTCCCGCGGGTCACGACCCTCTGCTGATCCGGATCAGCAGAGTTCCTCTGGTCACTTCCAGTAGAGATCCGGCCCATTGAACCCAGCCGTGGCTCCTATTGGCTCCTTCCCTCCCTCTGCCCGTCTCTCCTCCCCTCTCTCCTCCCTCTCTCAGTCTGTGCAGCCGTCAGCGCAGGGACGATTGAACGTGACAGTATGATTAGAAAGCGCTCCTCTGCGCCGCTGCACAGCTGGAACTCAGACGCTGCTGTTTTTTACTTTTCGCTCAGGTTTGGGTTGTGTTCTTCATGTCGGATTGACCGCGTTCTTTTCCTCCTTTTTGCGCCTTCTGTCTGTTTCTGTCTTTCTTTTCGAGGATGAAGACGTGAACCCAGTCAAGAGCACCCTGGAGACGCAGAGAGGGACGGCGGGAGGAAAAAAAAAGTAATAGAAAACATCCAGAACGCACAGTCCGATCCGCAGACCACCCCGGCAGCTGCTTTTGAACACTCATCCTCCGGCCAACACGCCACTTTGCACACACCGCGCTGCTTTGCGCACAATCCGCACAAGCCGAGAAGCCAACTTTTTCTTTCACTCCGGATCTTCTGCTCCGAGTTCAGATCTGGTTCGACAACTGCAGGACCCGGACCCGAACCAAGGTCCAGCCCTGGATTCACTACTGCTGATCAATGGACAGAGCCTCTTCGGCGGGCAGCAGCGCTACAGACACGCCGTAAACAGTGAGTGCAGAATACACTCACACACTTTCACACACTTTCACACACATACACAGAACGTTTGAGGACACCTGGTAGTAAAGGTGACTAAATAAAGAGAGCAAAAATTAGACTTAATTCCAATTAGACTCACTGCTGCTATTATTAAAAACCTGAATCCTTAGTAAAACTTATAGTTTAAACTTCCTGTTATTTATGGGTTTGATTTACCGTCATTTAAACTGGAAACTTGAACCGACTTCGATTATCTCATTCAATACCTCGGTTCAACCCTTCATTTTAGTTAAAAGTTTTTATCATATCTCATAGAATTGTCATTAATATATATATATATATATACATTTTATATCTAAATGTTATATATATATATATAACATTTAGATAAAAAATGTATATATATATATATATATATATATATATATATATATTATATATATATATATATAACATTTATATATATATACATATATATATAAAATATATGTATATATATATATATATATATATATATATATATATAACATCTAGATATAAAATGTATATATATATATAACATTTATATATATATACATATATATATAAAATATATGTATATATATATATATATATATATATATATATATATATATATATATAAAATATATGTAATTTATAATACTTTAACACTGGTGACGGATTAAATTACAATCCATTTTAAAATGCGTCACTTTGTCACTTTTTAACTTCCGCAAGAAAAACAATTAATGACCAATTACTGCGAGAGGAGTCAATGATTACTTTGCGCAGGTTTTTGTATCATTTTGTCCCTTTTCATTGGATCAACATTGGAAACTGAGCTAAATATACCGAATATTTTGCAGGAAACAGCAAAGATACAGGCCTTATTCGGACTGCTTCATGAGCTGCGGTGCGTTCAGGCTAAAAAAACAAAAACAAAACTAAAACAAAAAGAGGAGGATTGTGGAAACGAGGCGGCGGAGTGTGAGGCTGGAAGGCCACACATGAGAAGCAGTCCTGCTGCAGACCGTCCTGTCAGGAGCAATCCTCTGTCCCTCTGCTCAACGCAAAACTTTAATTTATAAAATCGTCTCCGCTCAATATGTTTGCATTTTAGCCTTTTATTTATTTATATGTTTGCGTAAAGCTCAGATGTTATTTGCGTTAGAGAGAAATTAAGATGCGTTTTTTACGCTTCTTTCAGCCGCATATTTCTCTTTGTGCTTCTTTGAGATTTCGATGCTCTCACACAGGTGATATTTAAAGGGGAGCTTTTTCGCACCGGCAGCAGGCAAAGCTGAATCATAAGACGAATTGTTGCGCATTATTTCTTTAGAAGCGCATTAAATTATTCTATAACTATGTCCCTGTCATGAGGCAGGATTTCTGTAAATGTTTTAATTTCTCTCTTACGGGTTTTGTCTGCTTGGTGTCAAAAGCTAAATTCCATAACCGCGTGGAGAACCAGATTGGTCTCGGTCGGTGTGATGGGAGGCGTCGGTCCAACTTTCCTGGCTTATAATGGCGCAGGCAAAGCGTCCAGAAGAACAGTGGCAGGCTTTGGCTTCTTTTTGGCACCGACTGGACTGTGAAGGTCTTGCGTGTGTGTGAGGGTCAGATCGGCCCTGCTCACATGTAGCCGACTTTAACAAGCCTGATCTGACTCATTTTGCTTTATGATCGCCATTATGAGCCCAGATTTCTGCAGCCACGACAAATCACAATGACTTCCTTTTATTTCTCCATATGAAGGCAGCTGTTACTGTTGGTGCAGAACATCAGCGATGCACCCTCTGCTTTTACTCAGGGCCAGTCTGTTAGTTCCTGGAATTACTGGCTGTGCAAATGATTCCCCAAATGAATACAATTCCGAAATAGATTTTAAAACGTCCAGGTACACACACATCCATTCCTGGATCAGACTCGTTGTAATTCCGGGGCTGGTTGTCACACTTTTTTATTCCCGCATGAATTATTCATCCTTCAATAACGTCCAGTCAAAGCTTAAGGTGCTGCCTCTAAATGGGAAAGTTTGACATATGCCCCCGACTAATAAAAACCAATTGTTTGAATTGCTGTCAGTTTAACCGTTAAAATATACATAAATAAATACGTTTATCTCCAACCAATTTTTAAAATCTAGTTACTCATCACAATTAGTTAAATTTAGCTCATTTTTAAGATGACTTAGCTCATGTGGTTTATCCCCCACGATAAAAACAAACAGAATTGGTTTGTGATTAATGTATTCAACGTTAGTAAAACATTTCTAACTGTATTCTAACAAGGAGTAAACCTTTCCCAGACAGACATGGCTAAGATGTACTGGTCACTGGCAGGGACTGCCTCATAGGAACGAAGCTATGCTTAGCATGTTTGACTTAAGCGTTACTGCTGCTGCTAAACTATAGCTGAAGCTGGATCCAAACTGTGCTGATACGGTCATTCATAACAGAAAGCCATCTGAACATAAAACCTTTCTGTTCTCCACTGGACCCCGCACATGAGAAAAACAAACCGTCATCTAAGTTAGGATTAAACCTACTTGTTTTTCCTGCCAAAATCAAAATGTTATTTATTATTTAACTTGACTATTACAAACTAATAAGCTTTATTCAAACTGAAATAAATGTATTAGTATTAGCAATATTTAATACCCTCCAAAATCTAGTTTTACAGTACACATGTATGTACGCAGGAATTAAGTTTAAAGTTGCTTTTCCTTTTAAAAACACATTTTTAATCAAATGTTTAGATGGAGACGATATGTTTAGTAAAGCATCTCAACTGAAGCAGTTTGTCCTTCAAACATGATTCTAAAGCTGTGATATGTTTTGGAAATTCTTTAGCATTATTCCATGGATGAGCAATGAAATTGTGTGAATTTAAGGAATTAACAGGACTTTAAATATGCAGCTTTTATTAAGGTCACAAAACTAGCTGAGAACAGACTCCATGTTCCATGAAGGTTTTACTTAATCCACACGAGTGACGAGCAGATCTACTGAGCTCTTTCCTAACAATTTAAGATATCTACTTCAAGGCTTAAGTTTGTAAGTTCTGATTAAAATTAATTCTGTGTCAAGCGAAAGATTTTACAGTTATAATCATTTCATGTCTGCTTTTATATTCTGATCCTTCTGTGTGAGAATCTCTGCTGTTTTACTATCTGTTGTTGTGCCAGTTGAAGTTCTCTGCTCCATCCATATAAAACAATTAGCCTTTAAGACCTCCACTACCTAAACACTGAAACTGGAAATGCTGGAATAACTGGAAAAGATGGGAAACTAAACATGGAGTTTTTGACCATTTTTATGTCTGTTTTTTTATTATTGTTCAAAATATTTTCATGTTATATAATATGTTCATAATATTTTATAAAAGAAGCAATTTATCTTCTTATTTTTCATGTAGCTGAGGAGAAAGTTGAAATATGATTTTCCCCCAACTGTAATTAATCATATGTTTACAGCTGGCAAGCAAAAATATTGGGCAGGAAACATGAAATTGTGATTTAATTATTAAATATTGTGGTGACAGAACTGACAGAAATTAATCCAGATTGTCTTGGTTTTAGTGATCGTGTTGCTGACTAAATATTGCATCCAAGCAGTCCTTTTTGATTGCAGTATTGTTCATACTGATATTGTGATTCGATATGTTGTCTAGAAGTGTTTCCCTCTCTGTCAGCTCGCTGGTAATGGTTGGAGGTGGGACACTGATCTGCTCCTGTTGTATGTAGAAGGCCCAGTTTTCAGCACCAGAACAGTTTGTAGGTGATGTTTGACTCAGGGATGAAATATTCTTCGTTTTAATGATTACTACGACAAATGATCTACTATTAGTAAAACAGCATTAAAATGGAAATTACCATTAAAACCAAATGTGATGACTGTTGAAGGCAGCGTCTGAGGTGGTCTTTTAAACAGGAGCATTTGTATCAGACTACGCCAAAGATATTCACCGTGACATTGCTTAATACTGGGCACATGTCAAATAAGTTAATATGTAATATAATACTAATCAACTATTACTATTAATAACTCTTAGAGAATTACCTGTTTTAAACAACAACACATTTAAACAAAACTGTGATGATACTGATAACTGTAATATATTTTCTCATAGATCCTAATTCCAATCATTACATACCCAGTCTGACGTCAGTGCTTTTTATGTGACAAAAGGAACAACTGGAAAGACTGTAAGAATTAATTTTACTGAAGCTGGGTTGTTTAGGTCTGCATTCACCTCTTTAAAAAAGTCGACCCCTCCCATTGTTGAGTTTATATAATTTGCACCCTCTGTGTGTGTGTGTATGTGTCTGTATGCATTTGTGGTGTGACACATGTGAGATCATGTGCTGATTGGTGTGTTCAAGGCCATGTGTGTATCCTCGGGCCGGAAGGTCGAGGTCACGCACGCTCGCTCGCTTTTATTTTCACCTTATCAAACAAGGTGTTTACATGAGAGCCTTAAGCGTTTCTCCCCTGGTCTTCTCACAGACACAGTTTCACATCAGAAAGCCTTGAACAGCAAATTCTACAGCAGTTTAACAGCAGTGTTTCCTTCCAATTTCAGCAGGTCAAATAAAATCATTCTTCTTGCTGAGCAACGTGTTGCTTTGAGCCTTTAAAGAACAGTCCTGTCTTTTGGTGCATGTGTAGAAATAAATGTCATGCATACCCCAGAAACACACCAGTTCCTTTCTATATAAGTTGGTAAACCAGATCCAAAGCCCAGGAAAAATGTTATGTTCAGGATTCTGTGTTCTAGTTAAACCAAATTAAATGCAGTATCTCCTGATGTTGGTGCAATCCATTTTGTTTTGTGCATCCCTTTCTTTCTCCTTGTCTAGATGAGTCTAAACATTTAGGAGGGAAAATAAAAGTTTTGAGTGTTAAGGATAATTCTTGCTGCCAGAGAAGTCAATTAACAGAAATATTTCTGTTAAAAGTGAAACAGTCAAAGTTTGAGTGTCCCTCTGGTCCCTCTGCATGCTGGAATTATTCAAATCATGACACTGACTTTACTAGAAAGGTGGTGGTGGTGGGGGGGGGGCTGCAGTTGTCTGTTCTCCTTGAATACTTTGCCGGCTCCTTGTGTACACGTGCACGCCCTGCACGCATGCTCATCAGACAGCAGGACTCTTAATATCGGTGCCATTGTTTTATCTGTGCTGCAAGCCACGCATTAACCAATAGTCTGATAGCCCCGCTATAAAACCTGATGTAGAACAGGGAAGAGAGGCCGTATCTCAGGACATTTCCCTAGAGGTGACGCCTCCCCCTCCCCCGCTATCAGCGCTAATAACGCTCCGTCTCTGCCTGGTTTGCATGAGGACAGCAGGAGAGACCGTTAGCAAGACGGGGCAGCTGGAGAGGCGTGGAGGTGTTTAGCTCTGGGGAGTGGGGGTCAGAGGTCAGTTTTTCTCAAACTTTCATTAGTTTTATACCTGCAAAAGGGCCCAACTTCTCCTTAATGGGTGTCAGCGCAAGGTGTGTGTGTGTGTGTGTCTGTGTGCTGGAGCGTGTTCTGGCCTTTGCTTCCTGTATGCTTCACAGCGGGACTGCCTTGAGGCTGTCTTTGAGAGGGGACCTTCTGATTGGTCTGTTTTTAGCTGTATTTTGACGATTTGGTCCCATCAGAGAAGAGTTTTTCTCATAAACTTGGGAAAACAGTGAGCAGAGCTCAAAGGACGGAGTTTAGGCTGTCCGTGAATTATATGTCGCCTGAGTGTGTGTGTTTATGCCTCTGAGCAGAACATATATTTTATAGGTGTGTTTGTTGATTTGTCTTTTGGTGTGTCCACATTTTGTTTTACATATCCCATTTTCGGCTCTTGGTGTGTCAGTGCTTCTCATGGAAACACAAGAAGTGAACTGAATGGGCGATCCACAGGCAGAAAAGCTCCACCTGAGGACACAGTCTCATTCTGCTGGAACACTACAACAAAACAAAGTCCTGGTAGCTGTATGGGGCCTTAAGCAGACTTTTATTTGGGGTCTCATTTCCAGCTAAGTCAAAAGCAATTATTACACAGTTGGCAAAGTCAGGGAGGATGAGTGCAGTCTGATGTTTTATTCACTTGCAACAAGGCATGGACCGGTTACTAAAGTCAAACTATACCAGGGTTTGAAGAATTCTACGGTATCATTTCCAGTCCTTTTAAAGAGATGTGAGAGAAAGTGTCAGTGTAACCGGAGAGGGCTGCGCTGCCCATCCCCCACATGTTGCTGCGCGCTGCATACCCATAAAAAGGTTGCTAGATGTTTTCCTTGCTTACAAAAAAGACAAATATGGCTGCTTCCTAGTAACAGCCACAGTGGTTAAACTAATTACTCTTATTAGACGGATAGTTCATATCTTTTAAAGTGAGGTTCACCTCTGTCCAGCAGGAGGAACAAAGCATTTGTAAAGTTTGATTGTTGCTCAGGCCGGCTCTGCCTGACAGCCCCTTCAGGAGCAATAAAATGCTGTGACCCCTTCCTTATCAAACCCATATTACGCACGGTCTCCACAAAAGACGTTAAACAGCTCCACTTATCGCCTGTTTATTAACTCCCCTCACTATCACACACCTTATGATTATTACGGACATGATAGCCATCTGAGTATCTGAGCCCTGTTGTCAAATGCACTGTTTTAATAGCAGTGTGGTGTGTTTACATGTGATGCACCACATACCATCCACCAGTCTTTGGGTACAGTCTCCAGAACAATGCGTCATTATTGCTCAACACACCAATAATAGATAAAACAGATGGCATTTATCAGTGTGAAAAATGTTATGTTTATGCCATATTCCCTCACACTCAGCTCCCAGAGTTAGGTTTCCATTTTGAGAACCACTAAAACATCTTTGTAAAGGAATAGGAAAACACATGAAATAGATTTGCTTTTTCTCACAGTGAAGTGCTATTAGTTACTGTATCAAATATTATGAAAGCCTTAGCAGCAGTTAGACGTGTTCATCCACTCATCCTGAGCATGAATGCCACGATAATTTGAGGATTCTGATATTTAATTGAAAGATTCTTTTTTCACATTGGAATGATTTCACAACAAATTGCTTTATTGAATTTTATAAACAAGAATTGGATAAATAAGGTTAAAATTACAGATAATTTCTCTAAACCACACATTAACAAAATTACACATACAGGCTCAAATATATCCTAACATCCCCATTAGTATTTGGATAATTTCCCTTAGCAAATAGTTTCTGTAGCCACTCACAACCTTAATGTGTCTTTCTTGATGATCTTTTGACCACTCTTAGACATACAACTGGTAAAGTTAATTTAAATTGTTTCTTTTCTTGGCCGGGCTGTTGAGTATTGTCCACAGATTTTCAATGTGGTTCCAGATGTTCCAGAAGATTAATTTTCTCCTGCTTTATCTATTAGAGAGCTAATAAAATGACATCGTTTTCCTGTTAGAACCCCAACAGTGTTCATGTTTCAACCATCTAGTTATTGATTTGGGGTGAAGCTGAAAGATTTGAAGGAATTTCTTTTTTTTTATTATTCTATCCGCTCTGTGCAATACCAATAACCAAGGAAACAGCCCCGCAGCATTATACCACCACACCATTCTTCACAGATGAACCTTTTTTTTTTCACTTGTACAGTCTTTGTTCTTGTCATTGGTGACCAAAATGCTCTGTCTCGTCTGATCATAAGACTGTTTCCCAGAAGGTATTTGGCTTGTCCATATGGGCAGTGACAGATTTCAGCCAAGCTTTAACCTGTCTGTTTTGGAGCAGAGGCCTTCTTCATCATCAGTCAGTCCCATCTCAGTCCATTTAATTTAATTTGACTAACTTTACTGTGAAAAGAGACACTGGTGTTAATGCCAGGCATAAACTGGGATGAACTGGCATGAAATGGCAAGAACTGGCATGAGCTGGCAGCTTTCAGTTCATGCCAGGCTAGAATCTTTGAGGTTCTTGAGTTGTTCCTGCAGATCCTTACCAATTTCCTTTCATCTGCAGGTGACAGTTTGGATCAGACAGCTGAAACTTATGATTGATGGTTGTAACTGTGGAGCCATTAGGGTGTTCCAAAGGACAATTATCCCAATCACACATCAAAACTGGTTTTGCAATGGATAGAGCAGACTAACATTAAGCATGAAAAGAGAAGACTGCACACTTATAATGGATGGGAAGAAGAAAAATCACAATTTTATTAACTGTAAAAATAAAAACAAATACTGTACACTATAGACACACATTAGGGAGGGAAATCTTTTTAACAATAATCTAGTTAAGCATCATAAAACCTTTATTAATTAGTCTGTGGAGAGTATTTTTGTTTTTCAAAATAAGAGCAAAAAGGTTTCCAACAAAAAAAAAAAAACATTAAGCAGTATAATAGTAAGTAACATGTCTGTTCTATTTCTTAAGAAGTTCTCACAAATCACTGAATATTTTCCAATTAAAAGCAGTTCTGGCCTCTTCTCCACACATGCTCTCTGGCAGTTTCTATTTGCATGTGAACATGTGAGCTAAAATATTGTCTGAATAATGGAATTCATTTAATCAAAATACCAAAATGCAGAAAGGTTTGTCACTTCTCAGAACAGTGTTTTTGAACAAACCTGATGCATTGCTGATGCATTGACTCAAGTGTTTGCAACAAGCAGCCAAAGTTGTCAGACTGATCAAAATAAATGTAAAAATAAATAAATCTGTCCACACTGAAACTGAGCAGTCCATCTCTACATCAGCTGAAAGTTATACTGCCCCCTGCTGGACTCAACAAACTTTCCAACGTAAACAGAATGCACATAAGTAATTGTTTCCTCTTTGCACACCACAGATCTGGATTGTGGAGGTAAAAACATAAACATATGGTCTAAGAGTTTGTTTCACTTATCAGTTTGTAAAAACTGAAAATCTGCATGGATTAAAATCGTAAAAACTTCAGCTGTAACTCAGGACAACAGACTCAAAGACAGATTTAAAGTATACATCATAAATTCCTAAATCAGCGTCAGTATTAGTCTTCCTCCTGAACTTAAAACGTTTAAAACAATGGAAAGTCATTTTATCACATTTTGTTTGTTTAAATAAACACATCTTCATTTTTCTTGCTCCTTTACTCATACAAATGAAAATTGCCTGGACCTTTGCTGCAGGGATCAGGAAGAACCAAAATGGTGCTCTAATAATAATAACAATACACAACAGAGCTGATAACAAGGTTACAGTTTGTCTGTTTGTAGTTTACCTAAAAATACCCAGATCCTTTTTAGGCCTTACTGAAACATTATTATGCACATCAATGGGTCTTGTTACATGTAAACAGGCAACAGAGGTTATTTAATATGTTGTGAAAACTAACAAAGTGTAAAACATTCTTTACAAATCCAGATGATCAGTCAACAACTTTTCAAAGTCTCTGTCATTTATCATTACCCCCGAAGACCATCTGACAATATTTCATTTCTCTTTTGATAATAATCACTAAGTAGAACACTCAGAAGAAATGGTACGGTTTGGATGATGAGTAAAAGGGGCTCTGGTCTGGCTGATGCTTATCTAACGTGTATAACGATCTATGTATTTGTGTGTGCAAATAGCTGATATGATTTAAAATGTAATAGAACTTTTAGCAAGAGATTCTTTAAATCATGTAATCAGGAGTGACAGTGGGCCAGTGTATAACCTAAAGACTTCAGGTCTGACAGCTGATGTGCTGCTTGTGCATATGTTTCTGTTAAATGATATGCTTCGTTTGTTAGCCACTGAGGTTCTTAAACGGTGGGTTGTTAAATACTTGACTTGGACCTAGGAAAAATAATTTGTGAACATCTCTGCCTTGAAAAAAGCATCTTCATCAAGAAACAGTAGCAGTGATGGCAACATTATGCTTTTCTTCAGCAGGGACTGTTCAGGTGATCAGAGTGGATGGCAAGATGAACCTTTCAGATTCTGCTAAAGACTTGAGACTGAGGCTGCAACTCATTGTCAAACTGAACAGCCTAAACTTTCCCTAAACAGCTACCATTCAGTGGTTTAGATCACATGTTCATGTGTTGGAATGGCCTAGTTAAAGTCCAGAGCTAAATCCAACTATCAGTATGTGGCAAGAGTTAAACATTGATATTCACAGATGGTCTCCATCCAGTTTGAATGAGCTTGAGCTCTTTTGCAAAGAGAGACAACCCCCAGAAGACTTACTGTAACTGCAGCCAAAGGTGGTTCTACAAAGTATTGACACTGGTGGGCGGAATGCTGACACACAGCACACCTTAATAGATCTGAAAAATAAAAAGTATGTATCATTTTCTTCTACTTCACAATGAGGCTATACTTTTTGTTGGTCTGCCGCCCAAAATCA
Organism: Girardinichthys multiradiatus; assembly: GCF_021462225.1. NCBI lineage: Eukaryota > Metazoa > Chordata > Actinopteri > Cyprinodontiformes > Goodeidae > Girardinichthys > Girardinichthys multiradiatus. The sequence continues at coordinate 5,231,623 of NC_061800.1, forward strand.
CAATAAATATCACTAACGTTTGTGGCTGAAACATGACAAAATGTGAGAAAGTTGAATATGAATTGTTTGACAAGCCACAGTTTATCTGTGCGACTCACATTCCAGGTACTTGCCACGAAGACCGCCTGGCCTCATGCAAACCTAAAATACGACCTGTAATGCTGTCCAATGTGACAACAAGGTGTTGTCTGTGAAGGTGGAAGCACAAGAAGCAGAGATATACCAAGGACTCAAAGAAGAATGACAGAAGTTGTAGAAAGTCAGTGTGTCTGTGGTGCCAGTGGTCACTGCAGCAGGCCTGGGATACAGCCGGGATGGTGTGTAGATTCCCTAACCCTATATAGAAATCTAATGCAGTGACCGTTTTTCTAAATTTCTTTTGATCATGTTTCTTCTCAATCTCAAGAATTGAAGTCTTCTGACCTCCTGACATTTGCTCACATTCAGGCGGAGCGTCTTATCTCTTAGATTTGCCCCCAAAAACAACATCAACAAAAAATGCTGCTTGATATCTTCTGGATCAAATACCACATGAAGTGTAATAGAAGCAGGATGTGCGTAGAGATGAAGTAGATGCTAGGAATAGGTGGGTGTGTGTGTTAGTGTTCCAGGCGAGATGAGAAGATGTCAACAAAGCCTGGTTCTGATGGCTATCATCAGCAGCTGAAGCAGGACTGGACCTGCTGCTGATATCGTCGGATTCTTTGGAGGATTATTTGAAAATAAGAGGCTGGATCGGGGCATTAAATCAGTTACAATATGAGCGTGAGCCTCCAGGAGAATTAACAGTTTCCCCTGACATGCTATCGTATTTAGCTGCTCTTTATTGCAGCTACAACATTGTCAGCGGTTGGATTTATTTGGTGAGCCTCCCCTTTTTCTCTGGGAGCCTCATATTGTGAATTAGAGCCTCCACTGTAGTCACATTTAAACCTTTTGCTCCCTTGCTCAGCTCAGCTCTTTGAACTTTTTTTTTTTTTTTATTAAACTCTGCCGCCCACATATTTGGCCTCTTTGGCATCCCACACTTTTTAATCATGCCAGAGCTAATGTCTTTTATTTATTGTTCATTTTGACATTTTCCCCAGGCTCCAAGTGCCTCTAAGACCATGAGTTTGTTTACTTTTCTGTGGTGTTTTTCAACTCGGCTGTTGTGGCAGAATATGTGTGTGTGGAAGGTAGATGGACAAATGAGGAGAATAGGGAGGAAGAGAACTGGAAACAGCAAAACAATTCTTAGTTTGCTAGTTAAATTGTGTTCTCACTCAAAATCCACAGATTTTGCCAATTTTCACAAGTTACCCTGTACGAAGTGACACTCTTAACTTGTTTTGTCTATGTTATATTTCTATGTAAATAAAAAAAAAGCATGTAGCTATGAACGTTTGGTTTCAATTTAAGGTAACAAAAAGGCAATGTTTCAATAAGAGAGTGCAAAAAAACGCAAAATTCCTTGTGCTGTCATACTGTGAGATGGTCAGTGCTTGTTTGGAAAGTTACATTTTATTATCAGAAACCAGTAATGAAAACAACAGAGAAAACAAGTGGTTATATGAGTTTTGTTTTATAATATAATACACAGTATGTTAAATTGTAATACAAACTGTTTTTCCTTTTAGTGGTCCAAAATTTCAGTCTTGATTTTCATACAAACAGTATTTTAAAAAACAAATCATTCAAGCCCTTGTTTGATGATATTTTTCAGTCCTGGTTTCTGATTTCAGGACCGCTTGATCTGGCAAAAAGTACACCTTCAGAGTCATGTAAATCATTTTTGGAACCTGCCAAAAATTGCATATGTGGTTGATTTACAGCATATTTAATATTCAAAATGTAGGATTTGAGACTAAAACTTTGACTCGAAAATGTTGAGTTTGAACTCGATTTTTTGAATTGTACGTTTTTATTTGGAGTTTGACTCGGCAGTTGAGTAGAAGGACCTGATACTTTCTTGAGAATATGGTGACTTGGTCCCACAGCTTCCGCCCTTTTTTCAGATATTGCAGAGGGGCTTTTGTTTGAACAGCAGCTGCCCATTTGGCTCCAGTTTGCTGGCACAAGCTACCAGTCAGGCCTGGCAGGGCTGCTAATGACATTACACACATTAGACTTTTGGCTGACTTTTCCTGGAGTACAGTTCTGCAGGTTCCCTGGGACAGTTTACAGCAAGGGGCTTGCTAGACATATTGTCATACTGTAGAACATAATCGGAATTCTAAAAGTCTACTTCATAGTTGTGATCTACATGTGTTGATTTATCATATAAAATCCCAAGAACATTTGTGGTTTTTAACATGACAAAACATGAAAAAGTTTGAAGGGGATGAATAGTTATGAAGTCCCTGTAATGCTGCTGCAGAAAACGAAGTTATAAGAGAAGAAATAATTTAATGGAAATAAAAAAAAGTTAATCAGTTTGGGATTTATGAAAAGGATTTTCTTAGTTTTTAGAAAATATTCTACATCAGTTTGCAGAGTTGCTGCCCTATTAGGGGTTAGAAATGAGCATGTTTGAGGCTTTAGGTTCTTGTCAGAAATCAAAGTAAAAAAACATATTAATGTTATAATTCTTAAAAAAATTAGAATTGTGCTGATTTTATTCTATTCGCCTTATTATTTAATATGTTATGACCATCATTATGATTTTATGGTATTATTTATTATAAATGGTAATAAATCATACAATATTTTTCATTATTATTATCTCATTAATATATCATTATTAAAGGAACAAATTGGTAGTTGATGCTGTTTGTGTCACTACACCACTGCTTAACTGACTTACCTACAACACTTGTATGCTGAACTGATATACAAGGTCACTGATGTCTTCCCCTGTTAGCTGGGGGCCGGAACCTGAAATGTTCAGGAGCCGCTGTTCTGTGTTGTTCTGGGTTCCATTACAAACTGCTGATAAGTTTTTCTTCTGCCTACATTTTTTCAGTACCAAACCAGGGCAGGTTTTTGCTTGGCATTAGTTCCTTCTGTTTTCATTGCTAAAAGCACCGACTCCACCACCGTTAGATTGCTATTATCTTGGTATCAACTATTTGCTGAGCCAGAGCAAAGGACCCCTTTCCTCAGCGGCTGGAGGTGGGCTCATAGAGACCCATTAAAGTGCTGTGAGATCCATGTTTAAAAATTCTGTTATTGAATGGTTTATGTATTTTGTTAAATGCAGAACAATTAGAGCAAAGATGAAAAGTCACTGGAATACATGGGATCATTGTTTTTTGGAGTTATGTAATAAATGCATAATGCTGGGTCACTGTGTTCAGCTGCCTTTATACATGGCAATAGTTTTAGAAAAGCCCAAGGAGCTCTGCCTCCATGTAAAAACTCCTAAATCAGCCTTGTTACTCCACATTAAAGATATCAAAATCTGAAAGACGAAACAGCAGAGATAACCCTGGCAGCACAGCATCAAAACAGCATGGAAAAACAATATTTCATGAATCTATGTAAAATCAAGAGAGAAACACAAAAAGAGCAGACGTGCCTCTATGAACTCTTATTAGTGCGACTGTGGCTCAGTAGGAAGAGTAGTTGTCTTGCAATCGGAAGGTTGTGGGTTCGATTCCAGCTTCCTCCTGCTGTTTGTTGATGTGCCCCTGGGCAAGGCACTTAACCTCAAGTTGCCTATTGATCTGCGTATGAATGTGTGAGCGTTAGTGAGTGCAATTGGGTGAATGTGGCTCTAGTGTGAAGCGCTTTGAGCGGTCTGTATGACTGGAAAGGCGCTATATAAATTCAGGCCATTTTAGTGCAAAGTCCCTGTTAAGTTCTCCTCAGGGAGATAATATTATTGAGGTAGAATTTCTCTAGTTGCTGCAACCAACAAGATGCTAAGTGTTCTGTGTGATGGAACAGAAAAAAAAACCTAAATGTAATATGCTGATAATTAAGAACTGGTTTATTTCCACTGAGTCAAAACAGTTTGATAGTTTTATGCTAGGGAACCTTTGCAAATTAGCATTTTATTTATGGTTAATGTTGAATTCAGAGTTATTAACTTGGTAAGATTTCACAGTTTGATTTCTTCTGATAACTAGACAGAACAGCTGGGGGAAGGATATTCACCATGCAATAGGGCTGCAATTGGGAATGAAAAATATTTGATGGAAATATTCGGACCCAACCAGGCTGCATTTACCTGGATCGAACTCTGTACTGCCCTGAGCTGAGTTTTTGGGTATGAAGTGGCTCTAAATATGCAAAGTGAACTGAATTAATATCCGGTCAATCAGCCTTATAATTTCAAGGAGCACAAAACATTTTCTAAAACTTTACGAGATGTTTTGTTTTTGTTTGTAATTTGCACTAATGCTTGCCTGGGTGTGTGACAGAGATTATATATTGTAAAACGTAATAGGTAGGTAGGTGCATCTTCTGCAAATAAATGATGAATGTTAAAACTCTGTTTGAATCATCCTTACCTTGCCCAAACATGCTCAAAAATAAGAAAAAATAAAACTACAAAAAAGTAGTCTGAAAATGTTAACAAAATAATGCATTCATCATTTCTCAAAGTGACAGCTGTGTTACTTTTTCTGAAGAAAGCCTGCAGAAATGGTAGATACACTTCCCAAACTGATTTAGTGTGTATTTTTTGATAGTTTTGGAATATTTGTTATTCCTCTGACACAAACAAGCTGCTAAGCAAAGATAAAAATTTATGAAATGTTTGGAGCTTCTTTCAGCCATAAATTACTTGGTCTAACAGCCGCACAATGTGCAGAAATGCTTTCACTCTCATACTGTTTCTTATTTTGCTATGTATGTTGGCATGTCCAAAAACATGATTAGGGTTTAAACATGACATATGTGTGTCTTCTTGTATAGCGTGTCCATAATAGGATGAAGGGAGTAAAATAAACATTGTTCTACTGTGTCAGAACAGAGTAAGTTACTTTTGCTGGTGTTGCCATCTCATTTTATTTATTTTTCCATAGATATTATTGCCAATGCTCCTGAAACTGTCTTGCCAAGTGGTTGAATAATTATTCATTGAATTAATTAGAAAATAGGCTAGGCTGCTGTCAGTTAGAGCTAGTCAAAGCATTTGGCATACTGAGACGAGTGAATCTTCATCAGTGAAGATGGAGCCCCTGCAAAGTGTAGCATGAGAATAAGTAATGTTATTTTTGGGTCACTGTTTGCAGACACTTCATAGCAGTGAAGCGTGTTTGTGATACATATGGCATCCATGCCATGATATTCTACTTTGGAATATTAAATAAATATATCCAAAAACAATCTGTGGTGGCCACCATGAGCTTGAAATCAATTTTCATATTTTCCCACGCCATTAAAAAAACTGATATGAAACTGTCTGATGGGATTTCACTTTAATCTGAGTTGTATTTTTGAATGAAATCAAGACTAGAAAAGTCCAGAACATGTTCAATCACTGGATTCCTGATTCTTCCGATTTTATGCTTAACCCCTTCAGACTCTTTCTCTCTGACTGGAGCTCCATTGGGGGTGTGGAGGAGGATGGAGCGAGGAGGGGAAAGTCCTGTCACCCAGGGCAGTCCTGAGCGGAGGGGAGGCAGCCCGGACCTTAGTGGTCTCCCGCCGCCGGGAAAGAAGAGCCGCCTGGAGCTCAACGGGAGCCCTACAGGGCCACGAACTCGCCACAATGGAGCCCCATCGCGTCCACTTGGAGGTAACAATAAAGCTCACAGAGAAATGCAATCAACTTTTATTTACTCTATGTGGAGTTGGATAGAACAGTTAAAAAATGCACTTTAGTTTTTTGCATTAAATATTTGATGTTAGTTACCTGCTAAAAAATGAAATGTGAAACACATGAAGAAGAACTGTCATAAACTAATCAAACACTGTATGATGATTTTTAGATCCTTTCCGTCTGCCGGAAGGTTTTGACAGTGTTTCACTCCAAACACAAAGACAGCCATTGGCTGTGCTGTGAGTCACATGGGCCAAGTTTGGCTCCATGTTCCATGCTGTGTTGCTATGCGAGCCTTGAGCTGTTAATCTATACGTCAGGAGGGAACTGTATAACAGAGGCTTACCAAATGAAGAGATTGCTCCATATAAACAAGATTTATACAAGTCACTCTATGTTATCGATCCCTGCATCAACTATAAAAGTTGTTTCCTCCTTGTGTGCATGTCTGTGCCTACAAGTCTGTGTTGCCATGTCTGTGCAGAAATGTCTCGATCTTTACATTGAAACAGAAATTGCTACAGATCAGAACAAAAGCATGAATTGTTTATGTTTTCAGTGGCCTTTATGGTAATGTTCACGTTTAAGTAAAATATAGAACATTAAAAACAGAAAAATAGAAAGACACAGATTAGTTATTCACCAATATGCATGTGAGATGTCAGCTTGTCTCCATCCAACAACAGTCCCACAGAAATGACTTAGCATATTGTTTAGCTTTATCTGTATTCAGTAAGAAAAGACCTGCAGAGATATCTTATTGGAAGCATTAATGACCTTTCTCATGGCTTTGATATTCAACAGGTTTTCATTTGCAAAGACTTGATCTTTTTCACGATTGTTCAGGGACGTTCAAAAATGGATCACAGGTTCAGTCCTATAAGCTCGTTGGGTCATCGTTGGATTAAATTAACAAACCAAATTGTGGTCACAGTGAGACTCAGTGACCAGTTAGCTACATAACTCGCATCTAGTGGCATGATTCAATATGGATCCTGTAAAACAATCAAAGAAAGAAAATGCTAGACGACAGGTTTATTTTTACACTTTTTAACTTGGAAAATAACCCTCCCTGAAACAGAGACAGAAAAACAAACCAGTCTGCATAAGCATAGGTCATGAGATTCTTACGGTAAATAAACCTTGAGTGAAAATGCCATGGTTTTACAGGATCTTAGTATTATCAGAAACATATGAAACAGAACTCTAATTGCTTTTATAAAAACAGAAAAGTAAAAACATCTACCAAATGCCCTTTTGCTGTTCAACTCTTTACAGGCTTAGTCAAGTATTACAAAATGATAATTTGATGTTTTAAAACTGCATCTTTTTAAAAACCTTGCTTTTAAAAAGATGCCACCAACCAACCCTTGCCTACTGTTGCTAGACTGCAGGCTAGCTGGCTTTGAACAGCAAGACAGGATTTGTCTACTGGTAACTTCACCATAGAAAACATATAAAAAATATCATCTAGTTCCAACTAAATCGCCCAACTGGTGTTTTACCTGGTTGGTGCTTATTAAATATTTTACGAGTGTTTCTTAGACTCCACCAGTCATTGCGGTTCTTGGATACTCGTAACTCATTGACCTTCCATATTTGCACCACTTGCTGCCCAATGCTGTATCATCCAAAACTAGAAACATTTTCCACACTGCTGAATAAAAACAAACCCAACCATCTTCAGCACTGTCCACTATTTCAGCATTTCTTTGTTGTGGAGTGCTTTAGATCATATAATTCACACAGTTTCAATACTCACAAAGCAAATAAAACACACTTGCACATTGTAGAGTTTAGTGCCTGCATTATATAATGCACATCTACATGTATTATGATTTTTATTTAAGTCTTAATATTTGATTTTTAACATTTTGTTTCTAAAGTTCTTCTAGCACGTTAAAATGCTTTTCAATCCAGCCCATGGTCCTGTTGGTGTTAAGGTCTAATAGAAAATAAACAATGAGTTTTCAAAGGTCTATGAGAGCATCCCAACCCAGGTTTGCCCATTAGGATGAAATTAAAACACAGAAATTGCTGGTCATATCCTGCAGTATGCCCCAGTAAAGGAAAAGATGTAATATTTAAGTGTCTGTTGGCAGTGTTGACTCTAAACCCTGGAAAAAAGGAGACAGAAGGGTTTCCTTTGTAGCTGTGTTATAAATCCAACAGAATGGAAATTCTGACTAAAGCTCTTGTAGAGAGCACAGTTTTAAATGTGCAGCGCAATAACAAAAGTCGATCAATTTATTTGACATTATGTGGTTCTTTTTATGTTAACATATTTTAAAATTTATGTCGGAATATTCCTACAATGTTGGATCTTTTTTCTCTTGAGCAAAGCAAAACCATTTCTGTGGGTTTGAAAAGTTTGTGAAGATAATCCATCTGTGGTTACGACGAGTTAACAAATCAGCAGGAGGGTCAGGTCTGATTAGGGGGAAATGACAGAATGAATGATAACACGTTAAGAAGAAGAAGAGGAAAACGTGTGGATGGAGGAAGGCTTGTGAGGGAGACGGAAAAGGATGGGGTTTCCTGCATTCAGAGGAAGCATGGCTTGTAATAATGACGGGCTGACTTTGAACACAGGAAACTCCATGTGTCGCCCCTAAACCACACTGCTGCTGCAAGGATGGGGGCCAAACGCACACATGTAAGCTTGCATGACAAAGCTGCATGCAAACACCCCCACACACAGATTTACAAGCTCACACACCAACTATAATATGCTGCAACACTCAGAACCTGCCAAAACACACATATCTTACTTTAATATCTACATTCACTCATCCCCCAACATATTAGAGGGATTAGAGTTTTGAGGCAATATCACATCATCCAAACCAGATCATCCGGTGACAAGATGCTGGAGAAGACAGAGAGAGACGGAGGGAGAGGAACGCTGGTCGGAGCGAACTACTCCGTGTTGACAGTTATAATTCCCTGTTGGAGGAAATTCACTTACTTCAATTGGCACGGTCCTCCAGTGTGTAATTCACTCCATGAGAGCCTGGAGGATTGGGAGCCGAGTGATTAATGAGGAGGAAATAGAAATATCGGAATTGACTGATTAAAACAATGGAGGAGATGGATCGGGGTGTGTGGAGGAGGTGTGTGTGTGTGTGTGTGTGTGTGTGTGTGTAGAGGTGTGTGTGTGGGAGTGTACAGGTGTGTGTGTGAGTGTGGACGTGTGAGAAACGTGCATGTGTGTGGTTTTGTTTGGCCATACGGTAAAACACAAACCCTGTATTATTAGAGCTGGGACGCTGCCTAATGCTTCCAGTCCATCATTTCTTCAGGGGACTTTAAATAATTGGCTGTTGTCAGAAAAAGGTCTAGAATTGACTAGAGGAATTAACATGAGAGCCAAGAAAAGGAATTTTCGGAATTAGATTCCTACCGAGAGCAAGCCCAAGAAGAGAAACAAGCAGGCTTCTCCACTGTTATCTCTGTGTCTCCCAAAGGTAATCCTACCCCTTCAACCATCTGATCTTGTGTCAAGTTGCAACAACAAATGTAATTTATTGGAGTTTTATATGGTAGACCAACACAAAGTAGTGCATATTTGTGAAGTTGAAGAAAAAAAATCCATCCATTCTCTATAACAGCTTATTCATGGGAAAGCTGGTCCCTATCTCCAGCAGTCTACAGGTGAGAGACAGGCTACACCCTGGACAGGTCGCCAGTCCAACGCGGGGCAACACAGAGACATAGAGAACAAACAATCATGCACACACCCAATTTACACCTAAGAGCAATTTAGAGAGACTAACTAACCTAACAGTCATGTTTTCAGACTGTGGGAAGAAGCCAGAGTACCTGGAAAGAGCCCATGCATGCACTGAGAGAACAGGGAAACTCCATGAAGACAGACCCCTGGCCGGGTCTGACAACCCTTAATAAAAAGAAGTGCCAGCACCTGTCTTCAGGTCACCTAATTAGTAAATAGAATTCAACTGTGTGTAAATAGACCAACTGTATCTTGCACCATTGGTGGTCTAAGAATAGTCTGATTTAGATTTACTTTGGTACATCTGCAGACCAGTGATGGGTTTGAAAAATATCTGAAATGCAAGGAGGGCGTTAGAATACGTTTATCATATAGCATCATAAGTGTTATTAATGTCCTAATGAAGGCAGCTGCCGTTATCACAGTGGCTCTTTTGTATATTGGCTTTGCCTATCTGTAAGAGGAGTTTTCTTATGAATACCTATCTAATAGGCCGGTAAGCAGCTGGGTAGTGCATTTTTAACAGTGTACTGTAGAAAGAACCGTGCGTTGCTTATTTTACATAACTGTTTGACTTCAGCACATTTAAGGTGTTGCAATACCCAAAAAAGAGACCCCAAAAGAAAATATATTAAAGTGAACATAGGCTTTACTGACAGTGAATGCGGTCCACGTTTCCTGTCTGAGAAGATCAATTTGTGCCTGGATGATAGTCACTTAATGCCAGGCTTTTAAAGGAAAAGTTCTCTTTCCTTGTCTTTAACTTGTTGTCTTCCTCAACAGGTCTTATGATTCCAGTCTTCTGTGTGGTGGAGCAGTTGGATGGAGGGCTTCATAGTGACGGATGTGAGGGAAGAGAGGAGCATGCTGAGTTTGTGCTGGTCAGGAAAGATATTCTCTTCTCCCAGCTGGTGGAGACGGCTCTGCTGGCCCTCGGCTACTCCCACAGCTCAGCCGCACAAGCCCACGGTCAGTCAAAAAGTCAACACACATCTACATAACATTCTGCTTATTCTTTGTAATACAGTCAGTTATTTAGGTTTTTTTTAATAAAAAATTTATTTTATAGGCTTATGTCTTCTGATACAGTGGATACAAGACATTTACATGCACTGTATAAAAAGACTATATATTTTTTTACTGTCTTATATTAAATTAGTCAACAATTTTCCGATATCAAGAAGAAAACTGTGGACCTCCACAAGTCTGGTTCATCGTAAGGTACAATGTCCAGATGTTAAAAGGTGCCACATTCATCTGTTAAGACAATTATATGCAAGTATAAAGAACCTAGGCAATGTCCAGCCATCATACTGTTCAGGAAAGAGACGGGTTCCAAGTCCCAGAGACGATTGTGTTTTGGTGAAAAATGTGCAATTCAAACCTAGAAGAAAAACAAATAATCTCGTTAAGATGCTGGTTGAGCTGGTGAGAAAGTCATTATCCAACGTGAAACAAGTAGTGTACCATTATGGGCTGAAAGGCCACTCAGGATGGATGAAGCCAGTATTACACAAGCAATTGAAAAATATTAATTACATTTTGCAAATCCACTCAGGGACAAAGACCTTCATTTTTGGAGGTGTGTTATGTGGTCTAAAGAAATTAAAATGTAAGTGTTTGGCCATAATATCCAAAAGAAAGAAGGAGGAAAAGGAGCAAGTTTTCAAGACTAAGAAAACCATCTCAGTTGAATTGTATGGGGGTGGAAGCATCATGGTGTGTGGATATTTTACTGCAGGAGAGATTGGTGCACTTCACAAAACAGATGACATCAGGAAGGCAAAATGTATGTGGATATACTGAACATCTTAAAACATCAGCCATCAAGTTAAAGCTTGACAATGACACTAAACATACCACCAGCATAGTTATTAAGTGGCTTAAAAACAACACAGTGTTTTGGAGTGGCCATCACATAGCTTTAAACTCCCAAAGAAAATCTGTAGGGAAAGCTGAAAAGGTGTGTGTGAACAAGGCAGCCTACAAGAAAAAAACTATTATATAAAACATCCTTCTGCTTCCACTTCCTATTCATTATTCTGGCATTTATCAAATAGATTTCATTTTCTCAACCCTAACAGGCCTTAAACAGGTTATATGTCTTTTTATACATTGGGTTCAAACATCTAGTTTCAGTTGTATCTCATAAAATTGGTCAAACACAAAATACTGTACCTCTGTTCACAAAGAGGTTGCTCCAGTGTTGAATGTACAAAATGAAAAGGAGTAAATTACTTACATTGGTAAAGAGCAAAAAAATTAATAAATCCTGCAGAAATCCATTCAGCAACTGGAAAAGGCTTAGTTGAGTGGGACGTTCCGGATCAGAGTTAAGATTTCTAAGTTCACCAGAATGCAGCAATACTTACTTGCATACTTCTGCCTCTAACTCATTTACATGTTTGTTGGGAGATTTCCCAAATCTCCCAACAAAGCTAATGGTGCATACAGACGAATGCGATTTGAGCGTCAGGGGCATCTGGTTTTCATGGGCGTCAAGAAGTCTTGCGTCACGTTTCACGCGTCTGCCGTGGCGTGTTGTTATGCGTTTCGCGTGTTGAGCACTGTGCGTTTTGAGATTTCAAGGGTCTGACGCACATTCCGCGCGTTCAAAGTGGCCGACGCTAAAGTTGGGTGATCTGAACTGATTAGTTGACGCAGCGCGTCAACTAATCAGAGAAGCTCAGCTTTGTAACATAGTGACATATTTTATCATGGGATGGGTGGACCATTTTACTATTTACACATCAGCTTTCTGAATTACACACAGGTGGAACACTGTATTTAACAACATTCTAAACCAGTTCATCACACATAAAATCAGCTGTTCAGATGCACAAACAAGACAAAACACACACAAAACAATACCAGCATGACCATAAAACACCGTGTTTGGTTCTGACATTTATTGATGGTCCTTAGCCACGAACCAGTGTCTGTAGACAGGAGGAAGTCCCGCTGTATCCGTGGAGCACAAACATCCAATCTAAAACTAACTTTACCGTGGTCAAAAGTCCACAGTTATGCGCTTTAAAATCCGTGTCCTTATTATTGCCATGGCTGAGACAAGAACTTCCTCATAAAATTGGAACTTCTTCAGGCAAACTCTGGAGTCTCTGCAATCCAAACAGCGGAGTCTCTCCTCGCTGCTTCTCCTGCCACCCCCCACCTGAGTGGAGTGGAGCCACAGCTCCTAAAATGAGCCAGTGGAGAAGGGGCATTATTGTCGTGGTTTGCGCCCGTCCTGTCATTATTCAGCAAATAAAGCCAAGCCACTCTCTTGATTGCATCTGCCATTGTACACAAGAGACCGGCAAAGGAAAATAACTAAGGGGAGCTCCTCCCAACGCGCGTCTGTCCACACTTTGCTCAGACGCATCTAGAGCATTTTTGACGCACGTCTAGAGCGTCTGACTTCAAAGGGCACAAGCGTTCAACTTGAGGCATTAGACGCCTTTTTGACGCTCAAATCGTGTTTGCTCTGAAGGCAATCGCTTCCATGTGATTCAAGCATGTCTTTTTGATCTAGTTACATTATTCTGGTTAAACAGTACAAATTAAATTTCATTAAGAAAGCCAATATAATCATAGCTTATATGTAGATTTCTGTTTGATAATGACAAAACAGTTAAATGTACATGAAAACTTGTGTTAATGTAATCTTAGGAAGTGGTATTGTAATAGTACAGATAAGGAAATGCAATACTAACCAAGTACCCAGTTTGCCAATAGGACAACACTTATCGCTCCACCCTTTTAACATTCCACACGGCTGGAGCATCCAGAGAGAAGGATCTTTGAGGTTTCATCTTTACACTCTCTCTAAATCATCCTGGGTCATTTCCTTTCTTCTTCAGCTCACCCTGCAAGTTTTTTTTTTAATAGTTTACTTCCAGGGACAGACATGATAATGAAAGGTTGATTTTGTGTCTGATTAACTATTTCCTTGTATGTTTTGGATTATTATTCTCTTGAAAGACCTGATGATGACTCATATTCAGTTTCTTGACAGAGGCCATCGGATTTTCCTTCAAAGTTTCATGGTAATTTCAGGTGCTCATGATACCAGTCACTCTAACAAGATTGTTAGGAGCCTTTGGAAGAGAAACAGAACATTGCAGATCCTCCACTTTAAATAACAGGAGTTGTGGTTCTTGCTTGAATCAATCATCTTAATTCTGGGGTGGGATAAAATACAGAGCATTTCCATACAAAGCACATAAAATACTCTCCATCCTCTCAGTAGCAAACATGGGCGGGAACTGACAGATAAGTTATATTTTTTACATTGTGCTTGCTGCCCCCTCCACCCCTATTGCCGCCCTGGGAAACTGCCCATATGGCCCATACTTTAAAAACCATCACTGCTTGCCAGCTAGCTTCAGGTTCTTTTTTACCTATTGATCCTAACTGTAAGGCTTACTTACCAGTTCCAAAGTAAAAGCCCTAATTGTCCATGCCTCCTAGTTCAGTAAAACAGCACAACTCAAAGTAAGCTTCTTTTCAGAATGTAAAGCTCCATGCAAACTGTATTACATATTTAGCCTCTAAGTGTCTGTCTCAATGTAAACTACATTAGTACAGCTTAGGATTCAAGATGAAAAAAGTCTTTGACAGGACAACGTCCCCCTTAATCAACGATCTGAGAGTATGTGATGAGAAGTTGTGTGTACAGAGCAGACACTGTTACAGTGGCAACAAGCACAAGAATGCTTGAAAAACACACACCAGAGACACAGACAGAGGCTGTAAAAGTCATTAAAGACCCAACAAAAAGCTGGACAGGAATGTCCCAGAAAGACAAAAATACACTGTGTGTGCGGCGTACGTGTGAGAATGTTTATGAAACAGAGAGAAAAAGAAAAACTCTGTAATTTATTGTCACACACATGGTAGTCATTGCAGCAGGACAGTGTCATTTACTGCTGTCTTCTCTCAAGTATGCAGAATATTCCATCTGGAGAAGTTGCCTCACAAAGTTATAAAATGGGACAACAGAGTGATGGGGGGCAGCAGAGCTTTTGGAGCAGGCTGAGAATGGTGGGAGATCCCCATCTGTTTAAAATCCTCCATGGTGTTTGTGTTTGTGTGTGTTCACGCTATCTTAGCTAGCTCTTGTTTCAGTGTGCAGACTTACATGTATGCCGATATGATATGCACAGTTGTTTAATGTGGATCTCTGGTATATGAGCAAACCTCTGTTTAAAACACACCAAGATTATCTGTTTGTACAAAGCTCCCTTTACAAAATACAAGATACAGTTCAAAAGTTCAGGTTTCTCCTTTAATTTGTCACCATCCATTGGTGTTTCTGTTACCTCAGGTAATCCCTTTATTGCCTTGAGGTCTCTAGCTCTTATCTTTACTCCAACCATCCTGAAACAGGCAGAGCACACACAGCCTCCTCCTCTGACTTCTCTTACAACTCCTAAATCACTGGAGTGTGTGTGTAACTTTAGACGTCATATCATTTAGCATCTCACTTGTTTTTTTTTTTGTAATTGTCTTTTTATTTCTTTTGCTGATAGTTTAACATATAAAAGCAAATAGCCCATTCCGACAAACGGAAAAACTTGAAAACACCAATAAGAAAAGAAACAAAAATAACACCAACAAAACATGAGTGAGTAAATAAGAAAAATAATAAAAACAAATATATAAAAATGGAAAAGAAAGCAATAGAGGCTTAGTTGACAACCAGATACCTCGGTACGAACACCTCACCGTGTCCTAAAATAAGGGTATTAGGTGGGAGGATGTGATTTTACATGAAGTCCGACCTTACAGGCTTTACATATTCCAACCATTTTGACCAAATCCTATAAAATGTATCTTTTTGTATCCTGAGAGAAAATGTAATCTTTTCCATGCACAATAGCAATCCATTCCTCAATGGTAGCTGGTTCCGTTTTCAGCCATCTTCGTCTGATAGCCTTTTTACTGGCTGCAATAAGTAAACCAAATAATTTTTTATCTTCTCTATCCAACTTTTGTTGTACATCACCCATATACACAGTGATACATTTCAAAGGAATCT
Source organism: Girardinichthys multiradiatus (assembly GCF_021462225.1). Classification (NCBI taxonomy): domain Eukaryota; kingdom Metazoa; phylum Chordata; class Actinopteri; order Cyprinodontiformes; family Goodeidae; genus Girardinichthys; species Girardinichthys multiradiatus. Next base: position 5,247,088 of record NC_061800.1, read on the forward strand.
TAACTCCAAAATCACGTTCTACGTGACAGTGTACCTCCTTCCAGAAGTGTCTAATAATCTGGCAGCCCCAAAACATGTGTTCATGTGTGGCTCCCCCAGTCCCACACAGTCTCCAACAAGAATCTCCACTGCCCAGATGTCTTTTCTGGATTGGTGTGATGAAAAACCTCATAATGTTCTTCCAGCAAAACTCCCGCCATACATTTGATGCCGTGAAGGTCTACTGAAGTTGACATATGTTTTCCCAAGTGTCAGTTGAGATCAGTTCCTTTAATTCAGCCTCCCACTTCTTCTTGATATAGTCAGTACTCCCTTGTTTTGAAAGGTAAATTCCATCGTACAATCTGGAAATCACTTTTTTACACTGTCCTAGACTCATTAATGATCGGAAGAACTCCAAAAATCCAACATTGCTATCACTCAAGGGTTGTTTCAGAATTTGGTTAAAATAATGTCTGACTTGAAGGTATCTATAGAAGTCAGCTTTTTCTAAACAATACTCAATTTTTAAAGCTTCAAAACTTTTAAATGACCTTTTGTGAAGAAATGAATTGTTGCATGTGAGGCCCCTAAAAGACCACCTCTTAAATCTGTCATCACTTTTGTTGGGTTCAAAATCAGAATCGTAGCCGCACCATCTCTACATTCTAGTTTACATATTTTATTTACATTTTTAGGGGGTAAAATAGACAGTCCAATAGGGGGTCTTCTGAAGCCCTCAGTTCACTCTGTAGTTTATCATCTGTCAAGAGGGCCATTATTGGGATATCCCTCATAGTGTTACCTTCCAATTCCTTCCAACTTGATGTGTAGGATGCTGAACCAATACAAACTAGTGGCCTCATCTGGGCCGCGTAATAGTAATCCCATAGATATGGGACAGCATCTCACTTGTTAAAGAAAAAGTTTAGTTGTGACATCTTATATCAAGGTAACAAAGACACCAGGATTCATACTGCTGGAATGGATGCCTTGTTATCTGTGTCGGCTGTCTGAATAGTGGGAAGTTGTGATTTTTCTTTAAGGTTTCTGGCTTCTGTGGTACAGAGTAGGTAGATCTAACATTCCCTTAAACCTTCTAGACCGGGTCAAAACCCCTTCCAGGCGGGTATTGGCCAGGATGAGAATCTCATGGTATGGTGACCTTAAATGACTCAAGGTATTAAAGTATTTATGTAAATCTTCAAGGCAAAAATATATAACGAGTATATAACAAGTCTAACTTACTCGTACTCGTACTCGTCGTCTTCCGCTTATCCGGGACCGGGTCCCGGGGGCAGCAGACTCAGCAGAGACGCCCAGACGTCCCTCTCTCCAGACACCTCCTCCAGCTCCTCCAGGGGGAGCCCAAGGCGTTCCCAGGCCAGCTGAGAGACATAGTCCCTCCAGCGTGTCCTGGGCCTCCACCCGGTGGGACATGCCTGGAACAGGAGGCATCCGGTATAAATGCCCGAGCCACCTCAACTGGCTCCTCTCGATGTGGAGGAGCAGCGGCTCTACTCCGAGCCCCTCCCGGATGGCCGAGCTCCTCGCCCTATCTCTAAGGGAGTGCCCGGCCACCCTACGGAGGAAGCTCATTTCAGCCGCTTGTATCCGGGATCTCGTTCTTTTGGTCATGACCCAAAGTTTATGGCCATAGGTGAGGGTAGGAACGTAGACCGACCAGTAAATTGAGAGCTTTGCTTTTCGGCTCAGCTTTCTCTTCACCACAACGGACCGGCACAGTGCCCCCATTACTGTGGCAGCCGCACCAATCCGTCTGTCGATCTCCCGCTCCATTCTTTCCTCACTCGTGAACAAGACCCCGAGATACTTAAACTCCTCCACTTGAGGCAGGAACTCCCCTCCAACCTGAAGAGGACAAGCCACCCTTTTCCGGTCGAGTACCATGGCCTCGGACTTGGAGGAGCTGATCCTCATCCCAGCCGCTTCACACTCGGCTGCGAACCGCCACAGCGCATGCTGTAGATCTTGGCTAGAGGGGGCCAGCAGGACCACGTCATCCGCAAAAAGAAGAGACGAAATCCACTGGTCCCCAAACCAGACCCCCTCCGGCCCTTGGCTGCGTCTAGAAATCGGTGACAAAGGGCACCCCTGCCGGAGTCCAACATGCACCGGGAACAGGTCCGACTTAGTGCCGGCAATGCGGACCAAACTCCTGCTCCGCTCATACAGGGACCGGATGGCCCCTAATACTCCATACTCCTGGAGCATCCCCCACAGGGCATCACGAGGGACACAGTCGAATGCCTTCTCCAGGTCCACAAAACACATGTGAACCGGTTGGGCAAACGCCCATGAACCCTCGAGCACCCTGTAGAGGTTATAGAGCTGGTCCAGTGTTCCACGGCCGGGACGAAAACCACACTGCTCCTCCTGAAGCCGAGGTTCGACTATCGGCCGGACTCTCCTCTCCAATACCCTGGCGTAGGCCTTACCAGGGAGGCTGAGGAGTGTGAAGGCGTGTCAACCATGACAGCCCCACAACATCCAGAGACTTGAGGTACTCAGGGTGGATCTCATCTCATCATTGAGGAGATCATCAAAGTACTCCTTCCATCGCTCAATAATGTCCCCAGTCAAGGTCAGCAGCTCCCCACCCACACTGTAAACAGTGTTGGACGAAGCACTGCCTACCCCTCCTGAGGCGCCGGGCAGTTTGCCAGAATCGCTTCGAGGCCAACCAGTAGTCCTTCTCCATGGCCTCACCGAACTCCTCCCAGGCCCGTGTTTTTGCCTCTGCCACACCCCGGGCTGCAGCACGCTTGGCCTCACGGTACCCATCAGCCGCCTCAGGAGTCCCACAAGCCAACCACAGCCGGTAGGACTCCTTCAGCTTGACAGCATCCCTTACTGCCGTTGTCCACCACCGGGTTCTGGGATTGCCGCCGTGACAAGCACCGCAGACCTTACGGCCGCAGCTACGGGCAGCAGCATCGACAATAGATGCGGAGAACATGGTCCACTCAGACTCTATGTCTCCAACATCCCCCGGGATCTGGTTGAAGCTCTCCCGGAGGTGGGGGTGGAATATATCCCTGACCGAGCGCTCCGCCAGGCGTTCCCAGCAGACCCTCACTATGCGCTTGGGCCTGCCATGTCTGTCCGGCTTTCTCCTCCTCCAGCGGATCCAACTCACCACCAGGTGGTGATCAGTGGACAGCTCAGCCCCTCTCTTCACCCGAGTGTCCAAAACATGCGGCCGAAGGTCTGATGATACGACAACAAAGTCGATCATCGATCACCGATCACGCCTCTCCAGGTGTCACTGTCGTTCCCCACATGGGCGTTGAAGTCCCCCAGCAGAATAATGGAGTCCCCGGGAGGGGCACTATCCAGCACCCCCGACAGGGACGCCAAGAAGGCCGGGTACTCTGCACTACCACTCAGCCCGTAGGCTGAAATGATAGTCAGAGACCTCTCCCCAACCCGAAGGCACAGGGATACGACCCTCTCATCCACTGGGGTAAACCCCAACACGAGACGGCTGAGCTGGGGGGCAACAAGCAAACCCACACCAGCCCGCCGTCTCTCCCCGTGGGCCACTCCAGAGTAGAAGAGAGTCCAACCCCTCTCAAGGAGATGGGTTCCAGAGCCCATGCTGTGCGTGGAGGCGAGCCCGACTATTTCTAGTCGATATCTCTCGACATCCCGCACAAGCTCAGGCTCCTTCCCCCCCAGCGAGGTGACATTCCACGTCCCTAGAGCCAACCTAAGCATCCGGGGATCGGGCCGCTGAGGTCTCCACCTTCGTCCGCCACCCAATCCTCTTTGCACCGGTCCCTCACGGTTCCCCCTGCTGGTGGTGGGCCCACTGGGGCATGGCCTCGCATCTCTCGTTCGGGCTTGGCCCGGCCGGGTCCCGCGAGGAGCAACCCGGCCACCAGGCGCTCTCCGACGAGTCCCGACCCCAGGCCTGGCTCCAGGGTGGGACCCCGGCTCCGCCGTACCAGGCGACGTCACGTGCCTCAATATTTTGGTCCTCATGAGGGATTCTTGAACCACTCTTTGTCTGACACATCACCTAGAGCCTGTTTGCCATGGGAGACCCTACCAGGGGCATTTAGGCCCCAGACAACATAGCCTCTAGGATCTTTTGAGCACTCAAACCCCTCCACCACGTTAAGGTGGCGGTTCAAGGGGGGGACAAGTCTAACTTAATATTTTTCATTAGGAACAGAACTTTAAACAGAACTTTTCTGTTTAAAAATACAAGTCTAACTTAATATTTTTAAACAGAAAAGTTCTATTTATTCCTAATTAAAACTGAGTTGCTCTAATAACACTGATGGCTTGTTTTTTACGCCAGTGAAATCAGGAAAGGCAACATTTAGAGTAAAAAAAGGTAAAGCTTGTATTTTATAATGCATCATGACAAACTGATTAATATTGGTGAAGCCATCCTTTAACACTGTGGATTAAATATAAACTGTCTATCTCTGTTTGGTATAATGTGTCACTCATCTTTTACCCAATTTCTAATCTACATGTGATGTAAGTGACCAGTGGCCTGTCTTTGAATTTATGAAACTATCCTGATAGGAAGATTTACTTTGAAGTTACACATATTTACTCATACTTTGTCACTGAAGCTTCCCAATCTGTTTGTTGGTATTCTCCTTGAACTTAAACTACATACAGGAGATCATGAGGAAAAGCAAAACGTTTGACCATTAGTATAAATACAATGATTTTTTCTGTTTTTTACTAATGCACAATTTAAAGGTAAGACACCAGGTTGCTGCATAATGAAGCAATATACTGTACTGAATTCACTTTTAAATATCAGAATTCTATTTAACACTCCAATTTCTGTCCTATTAGATGAGTTGCTTGAGATTTTGAATTATACATTTGTTTTTAAAAGCCTTTTTTTGCTAGCTCTCCTGGCATGAGTGGTTATTTGTTTATATTGATAGCAGAAGGAAAACTAAAGTGGAAGTCTGTGTGATTACTCCCCAGAGAATATCGATCCTGACCTTATTTTTGAGATTTCTAAAAGGCTGCCAACTTTTTAAAATCCAAACAGACGGAGAGTGAAAGCTCAAAATGGTAAACCAGAGCAACTTTGTTGTAATCTGTTTCATCTTTCTATTATCTGCTGAATGTCTTGTTCTCTCTCACAGCCTGAATGAGCCGCAGACAGATCTAAACGTGTAGAAAGTATGATTTCATTTTATGTAGTTTCTTACTCTGTGCTTCCTTTTGACTTCAGCTTTAAACTCCATTCTACTGAAAATAGCTAAGTTTTAGTCTGTTTCACTCAGTAACAGCACCAACACCAAAGAATGTGGTTGTCAGCATAACCTAGTAGCTCTTAGGTACAGGGTGTTTAAAGATTTTTAGTTTCCAGTGACTAGTCATGGCCAGACAAGCTAAAAATTGTCTGATTTCCTGGTGCAGCTCTAGTTTCAGCTGTTGGATGTGCTGATATTTTGCTTGGTTCTATAATTACAGATGCTAGGCAAATACAAAACTGTTGTCTTTTTCTCTTTAACTTCTTGTTCTTAGCTGTTTCTGCTGCAGGTTGTAAACTTGAGGGCTGCAGTAAACAGCCACAAATACAAACAGTCAGATGTACATTAGCCGACAGCAGCGGTCAGAGGAGCCAACAGTGTTGGGATGGTTAGGTATGGTCTACAGATGAATGCTGTTAGTCACACTTGTAACCTGAGAGTTTTTGCCAAGTATCAGTGGAGGTCTGTCTGTCTCATCAGCGAGCCACATCCTTGCTTAATACCAGGCCTTCAAAGAAAAGTCTGATGGAGGCATCACCTCTTTACATGAGTTGAAATCACAGAGCTGACTCAAGCAGTACTCACCTTCATGTGAGCACACTTGAAGACAATCATACCTAATACAAGGACGCATCTGCACACAGTCACTGTGAGAGTAGTATCTCAGACAAAGCGCTCTCACACAAAGTTCTTCCAAGCTTCTTTCAAATAAATACATTTTGTTTTTTTCAAACAAGCGTTTATGTTAAATGAATAATTTTTGGCTTAAATTATACATTTTTCCCCTGCGGCCCATGACCAAAATTACACAGAGTCCTAGCTATTTTCTCCCTGTTTGAATTGTGTCCTGCATTCTTGCGTCCCAGCGGTGTATTTAAAGGACCGCGGCCTTTCTTTAATTAGCTCAGCCCAGTAATTAGCTGGAAGATACTGTTTATTTCAATTATAAGGGTTTGAAAGCTTTTATAGAACGAATGAGAGAAGACCTGTACTTTACAGCTTCAATCAGTGAACAGTTAACAGTGCCACGTCTTCCAGGTCAAAAGAGGTCAAAACTGCTGTGTGGAGTAGAACAGAGAAAACAGTTTGTAAACTGGCTTGATTTGCTATTACAGTAAATTGAATTTCTTAGGACATATAAAGATGCAAATGTGAGAAGCCTTAGGGGGGTATATCCAGCTACAGATCCTGCCAGTCATAAGTCACCTCTGGTTGGTGACAAGTCATTTATCCTACAGCAGTAGACTTGTCATGAAGCCACATTACCTCCTTCTGTTTAGTGGGCACAGCTTGCAGCCTCCTGCATGACACTGAAAAACCAGTCAAAGTGCCTGTCAGAACCCAGGACCTTCCTACTTTAAGGGTGACTCTCTAAGACCGGCACCACTCTGCAGCCTTCTCAAAAATTTGGCAAGTTTATACATTTTTATAAACTCTTCACTAACCTATTACCAGCTTGTGCCTAACTGAACAGATGCTGCCAGCATTTTTCTGCAGCATTTATTAGACATTATAAAGTATGTCAATTGTGCATTCCATATATCCACCACTCAACCTCCACTGTTGCCCAAGATCATTGCTAGAAACCTGAACTCTTTGGTCTTCACGTGCCTGTGTTTCATCATCACCAGGTGTGGAGTGCTTTTTATTGTATCTTGGTCCTGTCATTTCCTGTTGTGACGTTTAATAAAAAGCAACAAAAACAAAAACTTCTCTGGATGAGAGTGGTACTCACCTGTAAAACACTATCTGCTTTCCACTGCATGCTCCAGAACCTGACTTCTGTATTGCTATGTACAGTACAAAAATACTGTTACTTCACTAGTAGTTCCAAATGTAATTTTATATGTATTTGAATTACATAAGCATTTCTCAGTGTCCCCAAACATATTCGTGGGCCAAATGCTTCTCTTACCGCCTTGCGATGGACTGGCGACATGCCTAGGTTGTACTCAGCCTCTTGCTGGAGATAGGCACCAGCTCCCGCATGACCCTGTATGGAAGAAGTGGGTATAGAAAATGGATGGATGGCTTCTCATACCCTGTTGTAGCGTTTAAATGTTTGCTTAAAACAACAAAGCTTAAAGTTAACTGCATCATGACAGCTTGTCTTTAATTAGTTAAAATGTTGAACAAAACATCAAAAACATCTCACGCATTTTATGTGTATTTGATACATTTTCTGTTTTATGAGCATTTTAGATGCGTTTTATTTTTTAATAAAAAAAACAATAGTGTCTGTGTATATGACAGGGATGAGTCAGGCACACAGGGTTTCCCTCAGATTGTGCCAGGGGTGGAACCTGGAACAATTTTAAAAGCAAGACTCTCATGCAGGCTGCTTCTACCATTAAGTCTTACTGTGGCATGGGACAATGGGATTACTGTGCATACATGCATACCCATGAGTGCGTGTGCATGCATGCATCCATGCATGCAGGCCCATGTGAGCATTGATGAGAGGAGTCAGAGACATGAGTGTGCGTTTGTACAGATGGGCACACTCAGACATGAGCCAAGCCACCAGGCGGCCACATAAAAGCTCCTCTCTGGGAGATGGAATTTTAATGTGGAAATGAGAACAATAATTCCCACTTTTAAATGCGCACAAGAAGCACAGCCCATTGATGGGGGCAGACCAAGAATGATGGATCAATTATTAATGCATCACACAGCGAGCAGGGGAGGTGTATGTGTTTGCATGCGAGCCGGCATGTGTCCGCAGCTCTGTCGTCTCCTCTGTGAGTTTCTGTTTGTCTGTTTATTCACCCGTTCGCTTCCACCTAACTTGACATTAGTTTCATGTTTAGATGTGCAGACACTGCATGTGGGCAGTCAGTAGAAGATGTCTGTATGTGAGAGGTGGAAAGAAGAAAAGAGGCAAAATTATATTCCAACATTTTCCAAGAAAGTTCAATTATATTTTTAAAACCTATAAATTAACTGTGCATACAGTAATGAAAAGCTTTTATGTATTCATCAACCCACATGTACAACCATTGCTCCAACAAAGTTTGTTCTGATTCTGTTTGAGTTCTTGCCTGTTCCCATGGTGGTCTGAGGTTCCTCTTGGGTTCCTCTGGGCCCTAAGGGAGAGCGGTCCATTCTGTACATTGTGTTTTAACAATGCCCCCTCTGCATGGCCAAATAATGAAGAACACTTCTCGGCTGAGTGGAAACACAGATATAACTGGGCAGTAAACACACCGCAAGGAGATCTGAGAATAGAGAGCAGAGAAAACGGGAGGAAGAAAATAACAGAGGGTGGGGTGGAAGGGGGATGAAGGCAGGAGGAACAAGGGAGCGAGATGAAGGGAAACTTCTCAGGACCCGTCTGGATCTCATTTAGAGGATAGTAATGTGATTAGCTTTGTTTAGTTTTCACAGCTCCAGCCAGTCCCATGAAGAAGCTTGTGTGTATATGAATCTGTGTTCTAGAGGGAAAAGGTGAGCTGTCCCTGTACATTATCGTCTTCCATTGCCCTACACTTCATTTAAAGATATGGTGTTTAACATACATTTTCATAGTGCTTAAACTATTTCACATTTTGTCACATTACAATGTGTTTTATTGAGATTTCATGTGATGGACCAACACAAAGATGCTCATAATTATGAAATAGAAGATTTGGTTTTACAACAAACAGCATCCTGGAGAGTAAGGAACAGGTCAGGAAGAAAGTTGTGGCAAAGTAGGGTAAGGTTACAAAATGACATCCCAATCTTTGAACATCAGTCCATCGTCTGAGAATGGAAAGCGTACACACAACTGAGAGACCACAATGACATGGACTTTCACCTAAACTAACAGGCAAGGAGAGCTGCAACCAGAGAAGCAGTCAAGAAGCCCATGGTAACTCTGGAGGAGCTGCAGAGATCCAAAAATCAGGTGGGAGAATCTGCTAACAGAATAACTATTATGGACTCTAATCTGGCCTTTATGGGAGTGTGACAAGAAGAGAACCATTGTTAGGAGAAATCAATAAAAAGTCCAATTTGCTGTTTGCCTTAAGCTATGTTGGCAACACGGCAAACATGGAAGATTTCTTGGTCCAAACACAAAATACCATGTGTCTGACATGGGGGTGTCAGTCTCATAATGAAGGGATGCTTTGCTTCAGCAGGGACAGGGACGCTGGTCAGAGTTAATGGGAAGATGGTTGGAGTGTTGGTCTATCACATAAAATTTAAATAAAATAAAAAAAAATGCAAAATATTGAATTTGTGGCTGTGAGGTGACAATATGTGTAAAAGGTTTTAGGGTTATGGATATTTTTGCGAAGCACTGTATGTTTGACAATTCGCTTGCATTCCAACTTTCCCGAACCATCATTTCTTTTTATACTTTGTTAGACCTGACCTACTGACAGTATGGAACAAAAGGCTTTGTGTCTATAAATCTCTTCCATGTAGGGGTAGTAAATGGATCACATTTTTTCTTCTATAAACAGATAGATTTTGAGAACCAAATTTTGAAATGTGTCTTTTTGTTGCATTAATCTCCAGCAGCAGAAACCTGGAACATGTGCTTCATGCTGAAACGGTGCTCAAGCATACTGACTCTGATGTACTTTACATTGGTGCTTCTAACATACAAAATGTGTTTTATGGGGATTCTCTTAATCACACGATGGTAGTAGTAATTATTTTTTGTACTTAATGAAAGAAAGAACTGGTATTATGGTTGCCCATCAACCACAAATATTGTACTGTTGCCTTTAGGGCACACCATAGCTTTTCCAAATAAATTTCCCCTTATAGACAACTATAATGCAAAATTTATTGCTAAGGTTACTTCATATCTAAGTCTGTGTGGTCTGGTGCTCTCAGAAGCAAAAGATTTTCTAGAAGCAGCTCTTGATGCTTGCCACATGACCTGTAGCAGCTTTGCAGCGCTGGAGGGCTTTAAGCTTTTGAAGTGCTTGGAATTTTACAAGAATACCATCATAAGCTTATCATCACTGACATTTTTCACACAGATTGTCCAACTTCTGTTTGCTTCAGTTGAAATATCTAAAATTCAGCCAAATATCCTCTGAGAAACATGCTTCACTAATGAGGACACATACAGCGTTCAATGTGTTTTATCACAATATAGTGAGGGACTTTGAAGTGGAATTTTGAAGTTGTATTTTGAAGTTGTTAAGTTGTTAATAAAAGTCTAAAAAGTGTGGTACATGTTTGTATTCAACTCAGTACTGTGGAGAATCTCTGTTCGCTGCATTTGGAGTCTTTTGGTGTATGTCTCTAACAGTTTTGAACATCTAGAAACAGTAATTTCAATATTGCTGAAATGCTTAGCGTGATTGGATGAAGAGTGTCTGTGAACAGCTATTTTCAAGTCCTGGCACAGACTCTCAATTGGGTTTGGGTCTGGACCTTTAGCTCTACCCATCTTATTGTTAACTCAGTTAACAGTTATCTTGGCTAATATGTCTCTGCGATGTGATGAAGGCTGAAACAGCTGCTTACTGTCTTATACTGCAGCTGATGGCTCAGCAGTTTAATTTATACGTGCTCATTTTTGTTTAACCTAGATATTTATTAGAGATTCATACCTGATTCTGAAGTCTACTAAACCTTCACCGTTGGACCAGATTTAACTCAGTTCGAGTAGATGAGTGAATGCTGTTGGGAATATAGTGTATGTCTCACCCAGTATGTTACAATATATCTTAAAATCACAGTCAGTCAGTTGCTGCCTGTGATTATTATCCTATATTTATTATGTTTTATAAGTTAAAGGTTCTAATCAATACCATCAATCTTTAAAAGGCTCAGTCATTTCTCTGAAATGTTACCTGTCTTTTAGAGATTTTTTGCAAGTTGACAGTGGGAGCAGCTGTTTTTCATGAACAGTTTAGAAATGTTTTTCATTTGTTTTTCAGCAGTTTCCACTCAACATATTAGGCATGACTGACAGTTTTTGTGGTTATGTTCAGGCACTTGCAACTCTTGCTTCATATTGGGGAAACACTGGGGTGTTGGTCAAATATTTTCAAATACTAACTGACTTGAGCCTGTGGGACTTATAGACCACTTTGTTGCAATACATTTTTGTGTGGTATTCTTTGTGTGCTTCAAGCTTTCTTTCTAATTTAGTATGAAAGACCTGTAAACATATCTGGGTGGTAATATTTGAGTGAGAAACGTTTAACAGACAGAAGGTTTTAATCAGCTACACTGTCAAAGTTCTTGTTTCTAATTATCCTTTATTGTTTTGTTTTCCTCTACTTCAGGCTTTTAATTTTCAGTTATTCCTGACATTTCAGAAGAATCTAGTCATTGGCTGAGATGTAAATGAACAAACTCAGAAAAAAAGAGGAATACTTGTGTGTTTGAGATAATTACTACAAAAATTAATTCCAGCAAATGTCTCACAATAGAAATAAAACAAAACAATATTCATGTAATCACAGATAGATTCCAACATATGGTTAGTTAATGTGCCTTTCTTGTGATTTTCAAATCACAAGGTATTGATGTTGTTTTGTCAAATAGTTAAGAACTATATTTTAAAACTTACATCAATTTTTTCTGTTTGTGTCCAGGAATCATCAAGGTGGGAAGGTGGAACCCTTTGCCCATCCATTTTCTTACCGATGCTCCTGAAGCAACTGTTGCGGACATGCTGATGGAGGTCTATCACATGGTCACGCTACACATTCAACTGCAAAGGTGAGATTTACCTCCTTCCAACTGCTATTAGTTTTAAAAAGCACGTCATCCTGTCCTGGCAGAGCCAAGACTAGATGTAGGAACACAGCTGGAGGTCAGGTACATAGTCTACAGGGCAGCTGATGTGACTGCAGCAGTTTTGAAACACTACCTCCCTGATGGAGAGTTATCTACTAACTGCCTGCATCAGAGGGGAGTCTGTGCCCTGGGACCTCCTGGTTCCAGAGAAGAAATGAAGCAGCATCGTGATGAACAGATAAAAACTGATAAACTCCACATGAGAGGAATTTATTTTCTATTGTTGTGGTACATTCCAGCTAGGCTTGTTTGTGTGTGCATTCAAAGCAAGGGCAGAGCTTTGGAGTCTGAGTCATTTATTTAAAGGTGAAATTAAAAACAAAACAGAAAAAAACTGAAAGACTGTAGAAAGAGGGAACCTCAGAAGGGAAATTTAATCTACAGAAACAGTTCATACTATTAATGGGTCCTAAAACTGAGCCAGGTTGGGAGGGGAGTTCCTGCCTCAAGTGGAGTAGTTTTAGTATCTCGGGGTTCTGCAGCATGAGCATCGCAACTGACGCCGTATGTATTGAATGCACATATGCACCACTGCTCCAGAATTTATGCCTTCTTTTGCAACTCAAATGTAGCAGTGTTCATCCAATAATAAAAAGATCTAATCTCATGCAAACACCTTATCTGCACTGATGAAAAGACATGTCAAATGTTTCACACATCATACAAACCAGGGTGGACTGTGGGAGACACACATTCTTCATATACATGACAGGGCTTCACACAATGAAGTAGATTTTTTTATGCTTATGTCCATGTAAATGGATTGTTAGATACGCCAACATACGTGGAAACATAAGAAACAGTATGATGTAGGTTATCATTCTCTTTATTCTACCAGAATCTGTTTCTTGGCCTTACACAAGATAACAATCGCTACTGCTGAAAAAATCAGACCTGGCTTGGTGAAGGGATGTGATTAACAAAATTATCGAAGTATTTAGACACTTTGTAAACAAATAATCTCAGTAAATTGCGATTATTTTTTTCGAAGAAGTAAAACTTGACACAATGCGCCAAGTTTTTTAACATTTTCTTTTCATGAATGAATAATCGTAGCTAACATTAGCCCTTGTGTCAACGCTCGCCACAACAGGTTTTGCATTGGATACTGAGGGCTTTAAGTGTCGCTGTGATCAGAAAACCTTTTGTTGCTCAATTTGCTCACAACTTTGCTCTTATTCAGGAAGCTGAAAAAAAACTTTCAGACCAACAAAGCTGTCCATCACTGTTCACCACTCAATGCTTCATTGAATCCTATCTTCATGGCTAGCAGACTATAAGTGCGTTACTGCCACCTACAGGACCAGAGTGTGTCTCAGTGTTGTGAGAAAGATGTGATTAAACGCATTATTCGTTTTAATATGTAATTTTTTAGTGGAATTAATTCATTGAAATTTAAATGTCAGAGTGCCAGTCCAATATCTTGGTAAATGCACAGTTTATTCTTTTTTTATGCAAGGACCTGAAGCTATATTGCTGGCTGTTTCAAAATGGAGATATCCAATGTGGGTATGTTTTATTTAAGCTCGGTGTGGGAGTCTCTAAAGTTGTTTCACTTCTGTCTTTCAGTGTGGTTCTGGAGAACATTAGCTCTGTGCTAATACAATATAAGCTAACTCATGGAGCATCTGCTATTGTATTCTTCCCTGTTAGAAACAGACAGCCCTGTTGCTTGTCTTTCACCTGCCATATTGTGGTTTTGTGTTTTGTTTTTGTTATTGTTATTGCAAAAACAACCTTTTATAGTGAGAAGTAATACAAGGAGAGTAGAACGAACCAAAAATTCTCTAGTTTCTGTTTCTGACCCGTCAACACGTCTTCATCTCATCTCACTGTAACACATGGAGCTGATTTATTTTCTACAGTATCTTCAAAATCCAAAATACTAAGTTAAGCAAACTTGTAGTGTCACATGCTAATCATTTTATAGCATAAAGGGATTAAGAACATAAATATGTTTTTTTTTTAAAGGGCAGCGATACATTTGTTTTCCTAGAAATAATTTAAATAATCATGATGAAGTGGTTATCCTAACACACCCTGTGTAATGATGTCAAACACATCCCAAATGATTAGTGTGACTGATGCGTTTCTGTCTGAGCTCAGTTTATCTACAGAAAGATGTGAATGATGTGTGGTTTTTATTTGCTGAAGCTTTGCGAAGCTGGAAGATCTGCCCTGTGAGCAGTGGAACCACACAACTGTCAGGAATGCTCTCAAAGAGCTGCTGAAGGAGATGAACCAGAGCACTCTGGCCAAAGAGTGTCCGCTGTCGCAGGTAAGAGCACCACCATCTGATCCTTTCACCGTTTAAGAGTATTCGTTTTTTTTCTATGAGCTTTTACACCAATATGTCAAATCTAGAAGCAACCCAGCATACATGATTCTGATTGCTGCAGCACTTTTATGAAATTTTGCCATAAATGCCAAGTGCTGTCTCCTCAGCCAGCTGCAAGTGCCTTACTTGGTCCTGCCCCCATAAATGTGTGCAGTGTGTTTGCATGTTGTATTTAATACCATCTCTAGTGGGGGTGTCGATCGCTGCACTAATTGTTTGCATATGTGTATGTGGCTGGAGATTCCCTCTTTGCACTGTGCTGGCTCGGCTTTCCATGGGTGGCTTCCAGTCATGATTAATGTTTGTCTATTTCTACTGTGTGTGTGCGTGCGTGCGTGCCTGCGTGCGTGCGTGTGTGTGTGTTTGTGTGTGTGTACATCCCATGTGGTTGTTGCATGAGCCAAATCATTTCATATGTTGTTAGTTAATATTTATCTTTTTCCTCTCTTTTTTCCCCCTCAGAGCATGATTTCCTCTATAGTGAATAGTTCTTACTATGCCAATGTCTCCACTGCCAAATGTCAAGAGTTTGGACGTTGGTATAAAAAGTACAAGAAAATCAAAGGTAAGGCCTGTACTATAAGTCGGTCAGACTATAACCGACGTTTTTAAACAAGAACTTGTCAACAGCATGCACATACATGCTCTTATTCTTATTTTCCTTAGAAAACATTATTTAGCTTAATACTGGCAATATTCTCCAAAATAAATGGGGAGAAATGATTTCAGGAAGAAAAGTTAGAAATCAATCCAATTAATTTCTGTGCTTCATCTCTGATACTGAAAATGACAAACATTGAGTCTACCTCCTTCAGTAAGGTTGTTATTAATAAGACATTGTGCTCAATTCTGATGCATTTTCTGGTTGAAAAATAACAGATTTTTGAGATTCCAATAGGTGGTGGACCAAGCTAATCTGCTAGTTCCAGTTGATTTCTCTTTGCATCCCTAATCTTTTGAAAATCTATATTAAATAGTTTGAAACAACAAATACCACTATAAAAAACACAAGCCCTATGCATTATTCAATAAAACTGGAAGCTCATGTTGTATGAGTTGAGCCTTCATCCCTGCTTCTGTTTGTACCCAGTATGTTCAATACAAACCTTAGCTGAGAGGTAGCAGTGAAAGCTGTTGTCTTCATGTTATGACAGAAGAGTGAATGTTAACTTATGCCAAAATCTTTTAGTTTGTGACTAACCAAACTCTGGTAAAACATTTGGTATTGGTACATTTGTGAGATATTTAATATTGCAATAATTACAACCACAACAGTTGGTGGTGAATTAGATGAGGTTTTAGCATTGTTTTAGGAAGTATTAAGAATTACTGTTAACTATTGATGTTTTCACAAATAATCCATCTATGTATTTTAGATTTTAAACTTCATGTTAAAAAAGCTTTTGGTTTACACTTATAGGAAGCTCTGAACCAAATACATACACAATGTTAGCAGCTAACGGTTAGCCAGTTGCTGTGCTTTCACAATGCTTACAAATGTCTCTGTCAGCGTTTTTGTCAACTGAGAAGACAAATTGTTGCCACCCAGTTAATGTAACAGTGTGGGCCAGCCTGAACAGTGATACTTAATAGACAATATTCTCTAAATAAGAAGGCCTTGTTGTTTTTAGTTGGCATATTTTTGTGTTGTGTTGGCACATTATAATGTTGTACAACAGAGTTCAGAAACGTTTAACTAGGTTGTTGTAGCTATTTTCTACCAGGCTTGATATTTTAATCTCTGTGAGCCTCTTTGGAAAAAAAACGGATTTGTGGTAAATAAGTGTGGTTGTTTTATTAAGCAGGGGATTACCTGGAGAAGATGTGGGCTGGTCGAGACGCCGCAGACATTAAAAGTAAGACTTTCAGTCACTGTTGCTGATATTGGTTTTAGGTAAAGGTGTTTGTTAAACATTGATTCTCCTGTCTCCAGTTGAGAGGGACATTTCCGACTTCTGCCTCCTAGGACAGAGACCTCCTCCGCACCTTGCTCAGTTGAGTCATCTGAGTGCTGGTGGCCCCCTTCTCAAAACTGGATCTGGTGACCCACAGGCCCCCTCGCAGCCGCTTCAGCAGCCTCCTCCTTCCCAACAACAGCCCTCACCTCATGGCCCCCTGCACCACAGCCCTCCCCTCCGCACAGGACAGGTGCCTCCCCCTCCCCCACCGCCTCCCCCTGGCGCTTTGCAGCCCCTGCTGGGGCCAGGTGGAATACTCTCGCCGCAGCTCTCCCCACAGCTGGTTCGCCAACAGCTTGCCATGGCCCACCTCATCAACCAGCAGCTGGCAGTGAGCCGCCTGCTGGCACACCAGCACCCTCAAACCCTCAACCAACAGTTCCTCAACCACCCGCCCATCCCTCGGGGTTCATCCAAAGGTGGAGGCGAGCATCCTGGGACCAACCCATCAGCTGCCGAGGTGTCCTCTGAAATCTATCAGCAAGTCAGAGATGAGCTGAAGAGGGCCAGCGTCTCCCAGGCCGTGTTCGCTCGCGTGGCCTTCAACCGCACGCAGGTAGGAGCTCTGTGGGAAACATGGAGTAATGTGGACTCAGGACAGAGAGGGCTGTCATCCTAACATGAAACTGTTTCATTCTTAGTCATTGAAGTCATTATTTATCCTAAGCATCATAACTGCTATATTGGAAAGAAAGAAATAGACAGCAGCGTCAGTGAAGAACTCCTCTTGCTGTTTGATCTTATGTCTTATGTTCCCTGTGATTAGCAGAAGCGAGGATGGGTGGCCTGCTGGGTTATTGGGTCGCCTCCCCCGCATTCGCAGCAGTACAAACTCCTGATGCATTCATGCTACGCTAAACTACTTACAGCATGCCCCATTAGACCAGTGTAATTGGAGGAGGCTCACAGACCTACTGGTGCAGAGGCCAGGTGTGATGTAGGCAGCTTTGCATCTCTGTTTATAGAGGTGCATTTATTTGTGAAATCATCTGGTCAAATACTGTAAACAACAGGTTTACATTTTAGCTGTTAATATTCAAATAAGAGCAATGTGTTGACACCTGATCTCCATTCAGGGAAAATGTATCATCCCTTTAGAAAATCTGTGTGGGTTTGAAAGTGTTTTACATCAAAAAGCTGTTTTCAGGTATGATGAAAGTCATTATTAGCAGCACCTGAAGGCGACCGTTGGTTCTCATGTCAGTTATGGAGTGGGTGAAAAAATGAAGAACCAAGGGAGTATTTATCTCCTCAGCTGTAAAGCTGAGGGGATTGGGCGGATTGTGCGCCTAGCAAGCCTCAGAAGAACATCTGCAATGATCTTACTTCAGTGCATTAATCTGCTGGTCTGCAGTCGTTACAAGCTAGCTCTCTATCCTCTGATTATTAAAGAAAAAACTACTTCATCACACCTTTTTGGGGCAACTGTTTATCCAACGCACCTTTTTCATTCAACTGTGATTCTTTTCTTTCCCCTTGTGTTGTGCTAGATCAGCCAAAACATTGTCTCACCTTGAACAATTTCTAAAAAACTGATATGACTCAGGGAATATAATTCTCTCAGTCATTGTGCCTACACTTGATGGGCACCAGCCAATCAAAACAGTGGATTTTGATTGATTGATTGATCACTAGTCAACACCTAAGAAGCCAATCAAAAGCAATGGCATGGTATGTTTATAAAAAATAGCTTTAATGAAATTGTAGTTAGTAAAGTTTTATCAGCCCACAGCACTCTTTTTGTACATCATTAGAGGTCCCCGTTAAGTAAGGGACCCCTGGGCAGATGGCTACATTGTCTTTCTGGTTGATCCCGTAAAGAAACAACAATGGAAGCCTTTTTTTCCTTCACCGGACTGTACAAATAATTGGTTTTGCTATTTTCTAATACACAGTTTATCACAACTAACTAACTAACTAACTAACTAACTAACTAACTAACTAACTAACTAACTAACTAACTAACTCCTAGATAAAGAAATGAATTATTTTTAGGATACTCTGCCTTTTTTCCAAAACATTTCTGTGCTCCAACAGGTAATTGCCAGCTGCATTCTGCATAAATGCAATATAATATTCATGACCACATGTGTATTATTGTAAATTGTTCTATACATAAGGATTGTGTTTACACTCTTTTGGAATAACATGGGTCACATTGCAGTTTTAACTTTGGCTCTGAAATGGGTTTTTCCAAATTGTTTGGCTTCTAGTAAAGTTCTTCCTGCACATTTGGAGCCAGGGGTGTTTCAGTTGAGTGCAGTAACAAATCAAATGCTAATAAGTTTCACACACTGAACCTTTAAGACCATTGCTTAAATTCGAAACTACAATATTAATAAATTACATATTTTTTTATTCACAATGAGTTACTAATGAGTAAAGGGGCAGCTATATGAGCAGCTTATATGAGCAGCTAATGAGAAGCTCGATTATAGGAGACCTTCCTTTGTGAAACGTGCTGAACGAGGAACATGTAAATAGTTAACGGTAAAATAACTGCCTGATATAAAAGTGAAGTGATCAAAAAATCCAAAATATAGTTACAGGGGTTGGACAATGAAACTGAAACACCTGTCATTTTAGTGTGGGAGGTTTCATGGCTAAATTGGACCAGCCTGGTAGCCAGTCTTCATTGATTGCACATTGCACCAGTAAGAGCAGAGTGTGAAGGTTTAATTAGCAGGGTAAGAGCACAGTTTTGCTCAAAATATTGAAATGCACACAACATTATGGGTGACATACTAGAGTTCAAAAGAGGACAAATTGTTGGTGCACGTCTTGCTGGCGCATCTGTGACCAAGACAGCAAGTCTTTGTGATGTATCAAGAGCCACGGTATCCTGGGTAATGTCAGCATACCACCAAGAAGGATGTACCACATCCAACAGGATTAACTGTGGACGTAAGAGGAAGCTGTCTGAAAGGGATGTTCGGGTGCTAACCCGGATTGTATCCAAAAAACATAAAACCACGGCTGCCCAAATCACGGCAAAATTAAATGGGCACCTCAACTTCCCTGTTTCCACCAGAACTGTCCGTTGGGAGCTCCACAGGGTCAATATACACGGCCGGGCAGCTATAGCCAAGCCTTTGGTCACTCATGCCGATGCCAAACGTCGGTTTCAATGGTGCAAGGAGCGCAAATCTTGGGCTGTGGACAATGTGAAACATGTATTGTTCTCTGATGAGTCCACCTTTACTGAGAATTACGGTGTGGAGAAGCCCCAAAGAAGCGTACCACGCAGACTGTTGCATGCCCAGAGTGAAGCATGGGGGTGGATCAGTGATGGTTTGGGCTGCCATATCATGGCATTCCCTTGGCCCAATACTTGTGCTAGATGGGCGCGTCACTGCCAAGGACTACCGAACCATTCTTGAGGACCATGTGCATCCAATGGTTCAAACATTGTATCCTGAAGGCGGTGCCGTGTATCAGGATGACAATGCACCAATACACACAGCAAGACTGGTGAAAGATTGGTTTGATGAACATGAAAGTGAAGTTGAACATCTCCCATGGCCTGCACAGTCACCAGATCTAAATATTATTGAGCCACTTTGGGGTGTTTTGGAGGAGCGAGTCAGGAAATGTTTTCCTCCACCAGTATCACGTAGTGACCTGGCCACTATCCTGCAAGAAGAATGGCTTAAAATCCCTCTGACCACTGTGCAGGACTTGTATATGTCATTGCCAAGACGAATTGACGCTGTATTGGCCGCAAAAGGAGGCCCTACACCATACTAATAAGTTATTGTGGTCTAAAACCAGGTGTTTCAGTTTCATTGTCCAACCCCTGTATATAGTTATATAATAACTGTCCATGGTAAGATTGCTTTACTGAAACTTCTCCGTTATTATTTAAATGTTTTGACAGAAAATGCTTTTCTAATTCTATTCTAAGCACATTTCAAACCGGAAGTTCATCAGTGTCTGTGCAAACATGCCCACAAGTTAAAGGTTCATAAAATACTGTTCGAATAAACCGCTGTAACATCTCTGAGGTTGGAGTTGTTTTAAAAACCCTACAAGTCCTGTTGGTCTTGGCCCCTCACTACAGAAATTCTGAACTACCCCTTTAAAAATTGCAGAGCTGCGCACTGGGTGTTGGTCATGATTTATTTGGGGTTTTTATTGATCAGGGCTTGCTGTCGGAGATCCTGAGGAAGGAGGAGGACCCTCGCACAGCATCGCAGTCCCTGCTGGTCAACCTGAAGGCCATGCAGAACTTCCTGAACCTGCCAGAGAGTGAAAGAGACCGCATCTACCAGGAGGAGAGAGAGCGCACCTTGAACCCATCGGTTGGCCTGCCCTCCTCCAACTCCACCAACCCTGGAGCCCAGCGCCTCTCACAGGTTAGAAGTCTTCTCCAAACTCAATAAACAAGAGAACTGTGGGATTTTTTTTATAAAGAGTAAATGGGAAATGACAAGGATGCTAACGTTTAATTGTGTGTCTTTGTGTGTGTGTTTGTGCATAGAAAGTGTGGGAGAGGAGCCTGGATGACCCAATAGCCCCTGATACCTGGGCCTCCATCTGGAAGAACAAGGCTAAGATCTCCAACTCTGTGAGTTATCCGCCATCTTTAAGCTGACTGCTGCAGGTCATGATCCAAAAACTCTGACTTAAAGCAGCTTTAAAAGCCTTCATACGAGCTCACTGTAAACATTACACACATTTAAACAGTACTCAGAAACGTCCTTCCATGTGCACCTCAGAGTTTGGCAGCTGCAGTGATAAGGCACTCCCTCTGATGTCAGGGCATATGCCCATTCATGGCTGCAGCTGAATAAGTGCCCTGTTCTTATTATGGCTATGTAAAATTATCTTAGCATCGTTTATGCTGATGGAATGTAAGCGAGCTGGTCCGTGCATGTATTGTGGATGACTTCAAACACTGTGTATACAAGCTCTCGGAGAGCCAGCGCATGTCCGCTCAAACAGAAACAGCCAAAAGAGACAAAAGAGGGGTTCTTAATGACTTCGATCTGTAAACAAAGAGTGATGTGGAGACGTGCACTGCAGATGTGCAGAGAACACAGCATGTCTGTTCTGAGAGCAGCTCATCTCGATCATCAGCTGATAACCTTCTCCTCACATGTTACCGCTCTGCAGAGAAATGTCTGAACTGGTTTCATTTTTTTTTCTCCTTAAATCACTGTTTAAAGCTCTTTCTTATTGTGATCATGCATTACTCTTCTCACCCAAGCCAAAGCCATCCTGCCCAGGCCCTGACCTCCCTCTGAAGTTGGAGTCACTGGTCAACATCACGTCTGGCATCTATGAGGAGATTCAGCAGGAGATGAAGAGAGCCAAAGTGTCGCAGGCTTTGTTTGCAAAGGTGGCCGCCAACAAGAGCCAGGTGAGCTGAAATAGGAGGCTATAAAGATGTACTGTGGTACTCATTGGGCCTATGGTTCTTTCTGGCCCATAATTCTATAAATATAAATTATAAGATGCAAAAACAAAATCCTGTTGTGTAAAGTTGCTTTGAGAAGCTCCTAAAGTGGGACAGAGAAGATCCAGAGCTATGATACAATGTAAGCTGTATTGTAATACCCTAAATGTGGCATCTGCCCTGTCCATGCTTTGTGACCTTGCAGTCACAAACTATAATATATTTTATTGGGATTTTATGTGACAGACCAAAAAATATAGTGCTTAATTTTTATGATGAAGAAAAATTATGTTTTGAAATTTGTTAGAGATAAAACTCTAAACCTAAACCTAAAAGATGTGGTACCTCTGAAATCTACCAGCAAGTCAGAGATGAGCTGAAGAGAGATGTACCTTCCTCCTGCCATGTTTAGATGATGGATTGAGCAGAAAGCTCTGGAAGATGTTCAAAGCTGGGATACTTTTTTAGAACCTAACCCTGCTTTAAAGTTTTCCACATCCTCCTCCCCAACCTGTCTGCTGTGTTCCTTGATCTTCATGATCCTGTTTGTTCTCTGATGTTCTCTAACAAACCTCTGAGGCCGGAAACAAAACAGCTGCATTTATGCTGATAGTTTGTTACACCCACTATTTACTAATTAGCTGACTTCTGGAGGCAATTTTCTAGATCTTATTCAGGTTTAACAAAGTAAAGGGGGCTGAGAAAATTGTATGCCACATTTTAGGGAAGTTTTACTTATAAAAAATGTCGAAAACCATGCATCATTTTCCTTCCACTTATGCACTACTTTCTGTTGTTCTATTGCATAAAATCCTAATAAAATACATGGTAGTTTGAGGTTCTAATGTGATGAAAGGTGAAAAACTTCAAATGATTCTAAATCTTTTTCAAGGTTCTGTAGTACGTCTAAACAGCAGCATCTGGTTCATCGAAGTGTGTCTAGACGTATGGGTACTTACAGGACATGTGTTGTCTTTGTGTGTTTGTGTTTGTGTGTGTATGCATATGTTTGTGTTGAGCATCGTCCCCCAGGTTGGGTAGAGGGTCTGCGGGGGTGGCAGAGGGTCACGGCTCGGTGCACCCATCTGCAGCAGCTGGCCACAATGACGGAGAGTGAGGAGGAGAGAGATGATCAGGCTATTAGCAGCACATGCTGCCCGAAGAGCCTGGCTGAACACAACAGCTGGTGTCACAAACTGAAGCAGTCTAGCAGACATAATTGAATCCTTTCTATCTTCGTCTTTCTCTTCATCATCCTCATTAAACGTCCTGTAGATCCATGACTTTTCCGCTCAATTTAAAGGGTTAGTTCGGACTTTTCAAAGTGAGGTTCTGTGAAGTTACTGTTAATAGTTCCCTTACCTGCAGTTGAAGGCTTTCATGTCACTGTGAGATTGTTGAAAAAAGAAAAAGGTATCTCAGAGTGGTGGAAGTCAGATGGAGGATAAAGCAGAGCAACCTTGGCGTACTCTGTTCAGACTTCCTGTTATCTGCTTTATTTCTTCAACCTGCTAGGCCATGCCCCTTTTTAACGGTCTAGAAACTAGGTAAAACTCCACCAATTTTTTTTTTAAATTAAATATATCGCACGAGGAGGCTTTAATTTTCACAAAACCATTCCCAAATGCATTTTGCACAAATACCTTATCTATCTTTATCTGGTTTTACAGCAACTTAAAAACAGGCAATGACATTTTAAGTTCCCTCAGACATTGCTGACTCTGTAAACAAAACGGAACAAATAGCACCTTTCTCATTACAGCACCCCCACATGTCTCATATTATAACAAACCAGAGACACTCACCTTTGTAACAAGGCATAACTTGTCTTTCTAGCACCTTCTCTGGTGATGTAATTTGCTTGCACATTACAGTCTGCCAGCTGGTAGCTTGCGCGCTACTCTTTTTAGCTTCCAATTATGTTTGCAACTGAACATTTTGATGATACACAGGGTAAATGTCATAACCAAAGGCTATGTCATATGCAGAAGGACTCCTACAATGGAAATCAGCTATTTTATTTGACCAGATTCCCTTTTAGTTCCTTTTATGAGGTGGAAAACACATTTCGAAACGTTTTGGCACCCTTTGCCTAACTGCCATTTCCGCCTGGCACATTGCCCTATAAACCTTTTTGGAACATATATGCTCTAAAACCCCTTAGGGCTTAACAGGTTAGAGTCTTGTTCTCTCTCTCCCTCTCCAAGCCTAAATGAACTGCGGCCTCATCTGAACTGTCGTAAAAATACAGTTTCCTTTTAAATAACTTTTTGCAATTCTGTGTTTCCTCTGACTTTCATTTAAACACCTCACCAAAACTGAAAGTAGTGGTTGTTAGCATAATCTGGTAGTGCTTAGGTATGGTGTGTTCATGAATTGAAAAAAAAGGTCAGTATTTTCAGTTTCTGACCGACCTGTCACTGGTCAGATTGATGAAGCTGAAAATTGGTTGATTTTGGCCACCAGCTGATTTTTCTGTACATTAGCAAATGAAATGTTTTGTACCAGAGCGCTCTGGAGCTATAGATTCATAACAGAACACTCCAATAAACTGAACAGAAGCTCATTTCCTCTACAGGGCTGGCTGTGTGAACTGCTTCGATGGAAGGAGAACCCCAGCCCGGAGAATCGTACCCTGTGGGACAACCTATGTACCATTCGAAAGTTCCTGGCGCTGTCTCAGGCTGACAGGGACATGGCATATGAGGAGGAGTCCCGACATCATCACAGCGAACGGCTGCACACTGTCCTCCACTTGCCGCAGGACGCTCAGGTAACCATTCCAAACTGTGTGGATTTTATTCACAGCTGGTATCAGAGAAGTGTCTCTGATGATTATTTGATCCTTGTGAACACTAATTAGATTTTGAAGCATTGAAAAAATGCCCATTTTCCATAAACTGTAGAGGTGAAACTTTATTTACATATTGCTGCCACCTTGCTTAATTTCCATGTCTCACTATAACACCTCCGTTGCATTTTATATGAAACTGTTTTTCTGGATATGTCCACTGTCACGCAGCTCATTTGTCATTATTGAGTGCTTATATTTATTCGCTCAGAAATAAGCATGGGGCTGTTTGATCTTGTGTTGAGTGCACATATGTTTGTGTGTCCCTGCGTGCCCTCTGGAGCGTAGAATAAACAGTGTTGCTGGGTTGCGTGGCATCAGAGGAAATGCCCCATTAGTTTATGAGGAGGGTGGGTGGGTAGGGACATGATGACGTGTCAGCCTTTCTCATTACTGTCACCCTCTCACTAACACACAATGTCAAGATTACTCATTTTCTCCTACTGAAGACCCTCTTCATCTTGAGCAAATAGTCTGGCCAAGCAATTTTAACATTAATCTGCATGTATGAATTTAAACCTGGCTTTAAATAAAGTTGCAGTTAAAGCAATGACACTTCTGAAACTTATTTAAGTTCAGCAGAAATTAGTAAGTTTAAATAACTTAGTAAGTAACAAAGTAAGGTTCTGATTTGCTGGTGCTTCACATAATTTTACATGATAATCTCTAGTAAAGCAACTAATTAAAGTTCAATGTGTTATGCCACTATTCTATTAGAAGGAAAATGCGCTATATAAATAAATTGAAAATATTGTCACATTATATTATGCTCATGTTAGAACTTGTAAAAATGAGTATAAAACAAAGTTCATGTTTACTGTTTCCATAGCAATCAGAAGGAAAGTAACATCCAGGTGCTGCTATGTAAATCCTCTTGAATAACTATCAGTAAGCGTGAGCAGTTCTGTAAAAGCAGGTTTTGTTATTTTGCTGGTCTGGAGCATACAGGTGTTTGTTAACACAATGTCACTAGGAATTAGTAACAAACGTAGAGAAGCAACTTCTATTGCACATTAGTCTGGCCATTTCCAAACAATGTAAAGGCCATCATTCTACAATAAGAAATATTAACCACAAGTGGAAAACATTCAATACAGCTGTCTTCCCAAACACTCTGCCAAATGTAGCATATCAGCATAAGTGCCTCATGCCTGACAAGCATGGTGGTGGAGGGCTGATGATCTGGGCTTGATTTACAGCTACAGGACCTGGACCCGTTGAGTCAATTAACTTGACTCAACTTATTTTTCTTTCGATTTCTTTCTATAGTCAGATGTGATAGTTGAAGCTTGGTCCAAACTGGGTCATAAACAGGACAATGACCTTGAACATCTGCATATCTACAACAGCACCTGGAAATAGTGTTATTAGATTGCTGGAATAGCCTACAACCTGATTAAAATGCTGAAACCACAAGAGACCTGCCAATTGGCAAGCGTGCAGCAACGAGGAGAGGAGCAGAATTCTATAAGGTCATACAGAAGAACATTATTTCCAGATGCAGCTGATAAAGATGGTTTTCCAGGTTACAGTGACATCCAAGCTACTGCATTAAACACCTTTCCAGCCACACAAAACACCAACATTTTAGAGCTTAAAGACCAAAACAAATGTCTGATCATGCTGAAAACCGTACTGTTCTTTCCATCCAGGTACTTTATACGTCTATAGAAACAGTTATGCAAGAGAGCTGTATTCAGCCGCAGTGATTGAGATCAGTTATCATGTTGTGATGATGATAAAAAACGGGCCTGTGCATGTAGTTTCATTCTGAAAAAAAACAGTTTGGACTTAATCAGATTTTTTCTCTTATTTTCAAGTACATTTTCCAAAACCACTACAGACCCAGTACACCAGAAAAATGAGTCACTTCCTTTGTCATCTTATGGCCCTCAATGAAGATTAAAGGTAGTTGCTGACTGGCCTGAGCCCAGTTATAAATGTGTTTAACCACAAGCCCTCCTCTGGAAATCCATCAGATCTCCAATGTAGTATATACCACATGTTAGAAATCAAAAACAAGCAAATGCTCCAACATTACATTTTCTTCTGTCTCTACCTCACAAGCTCACAAGCAGTGGTGAGGCAGGCTCATGGCTTAATCAGACGTCCTACTCACCATGTCTTTGCCATCTTCTCCTTCTACTCTGGTTCTAAGTTCTCAGCTCTTCTGAAAATTATTTTTGTCCATTTTGAAACCCTGTTGTCCCCCTCAGGAGACACCGCGGTGATGCTCTAAACATGTATTATTGAGAAATGAGATATGCATGTTCTTATTGCTATGATCCAGCCAGTCTTCCACTGCAGGTCCCACATGATTCCCATGTTTCACATAGTCACACAGTCTTGCACTGCTGCTGGGTGGTTACACAGTCTGTGGCGATGCAGATGCATATAAAAAATGAAAGCCCAACTGCCCTCAGAGGTGAAGCCACACACTACTGAAGTGTGCATCTGGACAGAACTGGTTGTTCAGCAGTGTGAGCCGGTCCTGTGCAATACGGGCTTTGGGAAATGACTGACTGCCAGACAGTGTCTGTCAGATCTGCAGGTGCTTCGTGTGTCAGTGCGTTTGCAGCATCATAATTCTCCAGAACTATCTCCGCAGCTCTCACAGCAGTTATGAGTGTCCCACAGCTAATTTGATAGTCTGCCCCTATAAATAATTTCTCTTTTGTTTTTTGCTCCATTAATTTTTTTTACTCCAGTTCTGTGAGCGTGACAGCCTCCTGTGGACAAGAATTCAGGAGTACTGGAGTATAAAAAAAAAAGGACAGCAACTCCTTTGTGTCTCACCTCTGTGTGGAGGTGTGCTTTGACAGTATCAGACACAAACAAGTTTATTCTAAAGATATTTATATAAATAAAACCCCTTAGGTGTATATACATATATATACACTGTTATTAAAGCACAATCGTTTCAGTGTTACTGTTACCTGAACTATGACCACAATGCATACTCGGTTTCTCTCTGTAGTTCTCTGATGCTTTTACATGACAGATGATAAACAAAGCTATTAAAATATCTGTTTTACAAGTCAGCTCATTACATTTTATTGTGGGCATCACAATTGTGATGGACTTTAGCTGGGTGGAGGCTGTGAATTAAGTCTCTTTCCTATGTGTAGATAAGATGTTCTGATAAAAAAGGCTTCTAATATTATGTTAATTGACAGTCATAGGAAAACTTTACTATTTGATTGGTATTTGTCAAGAGTCACACAACATCCATGAAGCTCAAAATAACTAATATGACATGACATAACAAAAAGAACCTTTCCCAATGTGAAAAGGAAAAATAAAAAACAATGTTAAACATTACCTATTGACTTACTATTACAGGGTTTAAACTTTAGCTAGAGCTTAATAAACACCAGGTGGCATATTTAACAGCATTTATAATCACCATCAGGTGTTGTAAAGGACAGATTATGACCCTTTTAACTTTCCATATCTCATCCACTGGTTCTCCATTGCTCAATTAAGAACCTAAAAATTCTTTCACCTTGTAAATTAAAAACAATCAAGCAAATTGCATTGCTTTGGTGTGGAATGCTTTGGGTTACGTCTTTATCTGTTAATTTTCTGTCGTGGTGCTTAAGTACAAAGTTTGGGTCTGACATTCTTATATTACTGTACGGTTTTAATTTGGAAAATGTGTTTAGTACTGGGCAATTGTTTTACAAGGCTTCCTGCCCCTAAAACATTTACAACTTCAATTTAGCATGTTGAGGAACTTTAAATCACATGTTTAAAAATGTAAGTGCTATTATTTGGATCTTTGATTGTTGGAGCTTATTGCTTTATGTTTTGAGGATCTGGGCTGGAGGCGAGCGGCTGAGGTTAAGCTGTATATCTAGTGTCTGTGCTTGCCTCAGTGTATTTGCTTCAGCACTGTACCCCGGTGGCCTCCCGTTCACTGCTGCAGGGTGGAGTCTGGGCTTTTTGGTGAACCACAATTAAGTTAATTCTTTAATTGCAGATAAATGGAATGAATACCACACACAGTGAGAACATGAAAGGACAATGCAGCAATGCAAGCATGTGCATGGGAGTGCAAGTACATATACTGTCTACAGATCCACACACACACTCACACACAACGTACGCATGTCGTGTATGTCTTCTAATTGGAAAAACTCAGTGTGATCTAAATAAAGAAGAATGAAGTGTAATCCGGACTTTGTGACTGATAGAGACAGACAAATGACAAAGATCGAAACAGTTGTAGATACAGAGACAGACATGGATAGGGACATAGAGACAGACTCTGACAAACAGACTGAGAGGCTCAGAAGGCAGACAGACAGACAGACAGACAGACAGACAGACAGACAGACAGACAGACAGACAGACAGACAGAGGATCTGGGGAAAATAAAGCAAAAATTAAAAGAAAGGTGAAGTCAAGCAAGAAACTGAGAGAAAAGGGATTTCTTTCCTCATTACATATTTATCTCCGTGTTAATGGTGTCTCTGGTGGTCACGCACTCCCCCCAACAAACACACACACTCAGACATACAGGCAGGCAGAAACAGGGGAAGAGTTAGCCACCCTGGAGGACCTGAGCTCATTAAGGAAGAGATAAATGTTTCATGTTGTATAATTCTTTCATAGATCTGCGTCGTAATTTGACTTGATTTACGTTTAAAAGAAAACCTTCTCATTTTACTGCAGAGCACTCAGAGTGCTGCCAGGAAGAGGGGGTGGGGTGGGAGGGGGGTGGGGGGTGGGGGGGGGGGTCACGGAGACTAGAGGAATGGAAAAAAGAAGGTTTTGAGAATATTAAAATCACCCCACAAAACAAAATGGCCTCACTGCAAAGTTCCAGTTCTTATGGTTAGACTGGGTCGCTCTAAAGGGACCGGTTGTCTTTTTTGGGCATCTTACAAGCAAGACTTTGAAACTGCCCTGGAGTCTGGTTAGTCCCAAGGTTAGTGGCTGTTATCTGTTCTAATTGTATGGTGATTGTTCCTGAGAGAAAAGTAAAGTTAAAAAGCAGAGCTACGAAACAGAGAACAAACACCTCAGGAAGTAAAATTGAAGAAAAACATGACTGACTCACGTTTCTTGAAATTCATTAAATGACCCACATCAGGTTTTAGAAGTAAGAAGTCATCTAAGGCTACACTCACACAGCAGGTCTTGATGCTCAATTCCTATTTTTTGCGGAAATCTGAGGTTTTTTATGTGATGGTTGAAATTACAATTTATTTTCGACTACCATCAGACTTCAGTCTGAATGGTTCACGAACCCGAAGTGACCCGCATGCGTCGAAGGAGAAGGCAGACGTCTTACGGCAGCACACTGTTAACAGAAGTAATAAAAAAATGTCAGCATCTCAAGACAAAGAAAGGTAAGAAAACAACCATTAACAATGGCCTTTAGGTGGAGCAATGTTTGCTATGTCTGTAGAGAAGTCAGTGTGGAGGCGTAGTTGGAGCCAGGACAACGACATGAAAGTCGAAAGGCATCATGACCATTCAGACTGTGGATGCTTTAATACATATCTGATTTAGTACCACATATTGAAGTGGCACAATTCTGATTTTTATGGAGGTGAAAAAAATACAGAATTGGGCTGTTCTGACTACCATGAAATAGTCAGACATAGGTTGCATATGGGCAAAAAGTCAGGACTTTTATATTATTGAATTGTGGCACTTTTGGCTTTCCTTATAGCTGGGTACTCCACGTCATACAAATGTTAGGCTTCTGCTTGTGTGAAATGTTTAGATTTGAGTTCTAAATGTAGTACATGTAGTATAAAAAGTATATAAACTCCTGAATTAAAAGACATTCTCTAAAAAGCCTCTCTATCATTATTTTGGCATTTACAAAATAGAAATATTTCTGGTCCTTGTAAATTACTTAATTCAGGAATGTTTAGTTGGATTTCATGTCAGACAGTAAGAGAAACAGTCTTTGAAATAGTGCATGTTAATAACTGGTTTCAAATGTACGAGTTGATAAATGCGCACATAAACTTGCATTCCAGTAAGAGAGCATTGGTGGGTCAAAGTTAGCAAAAACTATTCCAATCGAGAGTTATCAAATTTGACTTTGTTAAAAGAGCGAAATATGAGTGTTCAGGTCAAACCACAGAAAACAAGTAGGAAAAAAGAGATGGGTGGTGTCCAGTATGGGCCAGTTTTTTTTTTTTTTTTTTTTAACAATATCAGCATTCTACATTCCTTGAAGCTTTGGCCGTGAAGCTTTTTTCAACTTTTTCCTGAAGTAATTACAGTGGATCCTCTTTTAGCTGTGATCTTTCTTTGGACATCTCTGCAGAGGTTTGTAAACCAGAGCCACAATCTTTACATAACCTTAACACAATAGTTTTTATTCCTAAACTTAAATAGAGTTTATCCTTGTGTGTGACAGGTCGGTAAACAGTCATCATATGACTCAGTTTTCCTACAAACAAATGACTTTCTCAAAGTCTGAAACATGCTTTTTTAATTTTTAGGGGGAAAAGGATCAGAAAACATTTTATAAAGCAACCAGAGTTGGAGTGTTCCCCAGCCACCCTGTACTGCTCTGCTTGGCTACATGGCTAGCTAGATGTTCCAGCAGAGTAAGTCAACCTCAGTGACATCAAGCTCTCACTCTATTTTGAGTTTCTAAATAAATCTACCAGAGAGAGCTGATTGGTTCAATAGTTTTCACCTGGATTGTATATCCCCTATCTTTATGAGTAAAGTTGGTAAAGGTGTACCACCAGCAGACCTGCAACTGCAATTTGTAGTCAAGAGTTTTTCTACATAGTACTGACTTAGTAGCTCTGAATATTAATGCCTACGTTTTGTGAAAAAAATTGCATTAATCATTGTCATTCCACTTCACAATTATGCACTACTTTGTGTTGGTCTGTTACATACAGTAAAATCTTGATAAAATACACTAATGTTTGTGATTGTCATAAGAGGAAATGTGAGAAAGGTTAAGGGTTATCAATAATTTGCATTGTATGAATAGTTTTACAGGAACTTCTCAGAAAAGAACTGTAAGGCGGAGAATTGAGATGAACAAAGAGCTGCAGGATAAGCACAGTTTTAGAAGCAGTAAGAGAGTTTCAGGAGGTGGTGGTGGATTATTGGTATCATTCAAACCTTGTGTGATATAGTTGGTTTAGGTTTGCTTTGCAGCATCTCTCCATCTAGTCATGTCCTGATTTAAAAGTCAGATGTCGTCGGGTAACGAGGTAGCAGGAATCTCTGCTGCCATAAGAGAAGGAACCACAGTGAGACAAGGATTGAAGCAATAGACGGGATGTCTTTGGAGTTCTGCTTGCTCTACTCTGCTCTCCAACGTCATCATTAGTGCGTGAGGGAGACCAGACCTCACCACAGATGCATGCTTGTGTGTGTGTGGTCATTGATCCAAGAGTCCCTGCTGTCAGCACAAATAAGCAGAGAACTGATGAAGGTCTGTGGATGAGAGTTGGGGGGGTGTGGTGGATTACACTATCCTTTCCATGATTTACCCTCAATTTAGCTAATAAGTGTCTGGGTTAGGTTGTGGGGGGTGTATGTGGCTGTGTGGTCCTCGTTAGGGCGAGGAAACACATCTTTCATAACTTGCTGCTTTAAATCTCTCTGTTCTTGACTCTCCTGCATTCTTAAAGTCTTTCTCAGTTGCGTGAGTGAAACACAAATCTGCATTATGGAAGGATAAAAAAAGAGGAAAAAAAGTAAATTCCTGTAAACTGGTCAACCCCTTCCCCCGGAATAAATATAAAGCCCCTGTGCATAAAATAAGAGCAATTTCATGGTCTGCCCTGTCACATTATTATTTAAGTCATACCCTGTTATTATTGAAAAGAGAGGGAGAAACGCGAAAAACTATTATCTTTATGTGGGTCCTTTAATTTTAATGTGCCACAGATTTATAGCTGGGCATTCCAGTGGGGATGCCCCTCCCTTTTCTTTAAGAGAGCGGGTGGGACGTGACCACAAGGCTCTCACAACAACCACTACCTTCTGACAAACAACCAAAATCCCAACGATTCCTCCCAACACTTCATTCTGGCCTCCTCATAGCTGTCAAACAGCCCCCAGCTGCTCCTGACAGCCGGAGGATCACCCGACAGCACACCTACCCAGATCTCCCCACATGTGACTTTAAAGCTGCTTGTGTTGATAAAAACCTGGACATATCTTTGTAAGAAGTGTGACAAACAGGAGAAGTTAGAAACCTTGTTCTGATATCATTTTCTAAGGCTGAACAAGACTAAACTAATCACATTGATGAAATGTAATGCCAAATCACCAGCCAACACTCAGGAGGAGTTCGACTAATTCAGGGGTCAGACTTCATTGTGATGAGAAAAGCAGTGCTGTTTGTATCATAAAATTTCATTACACTCCTTTTAACTGTAAAGTTTCATTTTTCAACTGCTTTTTCAGGATGAAAAGCAGACAGCATCTCTGTCAATTCAAGCAGATTTCGCTCAGAGGTTAAATTTGCACAGATTCTGCATAGAAGTTTCAGGTTTTTAACGTGTATGGGTTTTTGTTCTGATACCATAGTTTCCAAAAATGCATGTCTTAATTTATTTTGACTTGCATTTGACTCATCCATTTTGTGTAAAGGGACATGAACTTAAAATATTTCATTCTATCTATGTTAACTATATTTGTAGCTTAAACAGTTGGGGCCCTTGTTGTCATTTCATTGTCCTCAAACACCCCTTCTCCCCTCGTCCTCCATCAGATGGTTCTGAACGAGCTAGTTAAATAGTGATCAGGCTGTAAGACGCTTCCTGGCAGACAGCTGGTTGGTGTTTCACTACAGCTAATCTTACACACATTAGGCCAAAGGTTTACTGGACAGAAAGCTATTTAAATGCAGCCTTAGAGCTGGTTAATGGTGCGTGACACTTTGGAGCTGTGAAACATTTGTTCTCACCCTGTAGCCCTGACTACTGTGTACCAGAAGAGGGGCAGTTAATAGATGTTTTATATGATGAGTTGCATCACAGTGTGCAGAAAATTTCCTGAAGTCAGGTCATTTTATTTTGTGTTTAAATCCAGCTTTATTCAAGTAATTTTTAAAATAAATGGATTTCTGATTGGGATTTTGATCAGGGGTCACTGTGCCCCATTAATCAGCTCTACTTTCTTTCTCGGCAGTCACTTCACAGGCCACCACCGCTCCCAGTAAAGGAGCACCATCTGTCTCCAATGCGTGAAGAGCCTTTACCTACTCAAGCAAATGAGAAAATGTCGCACAATGTGGGAGTCGGAGCAGCAGGCGGATGTCCTCCTGCTGCAGCCAGCGGCGCTGGCAGTAACAAGAAGCCACGATCACGCACTAAGGTACAACCACTAAAATACCCTTTCAGCCTTTGCCCTTGGTTCAGCTGACATCTTGTGGTAGGGGTCACGCTATGAAAAAAGTCATTCTACACCTTGGCCCATGGCTTACAGTGCCTTCAAAGGGTGTTGGAATTCCTTAAACTTTATTTTTTTTTACATTTTGGCACATTCAAAGAACAAACTTCAACATATTTTATTAGTTTTACAATTGTGACATCTATACTGACAGGGAATGAGAGCATTATTCAGAGAAGCAGCCAAGAGGTAAGAGGTGCTCTGGTCAGAAAAGATCAAAATGGAACTTGTTGGTCTACATGTGGCTTTTCTTCATGAAGGAGAAAAGATGGTCAGAGTTGATGGGAAGACAGATATCCAATTTGGCTGAGATTGAGGTGTTAAGCAAAATGGGCACAAATCTTAGTCTCCCCAATACATTCATTTGTTTTTCCTGTCTGAATCTGATGTTTCCTTCTAGATTTCCTTAGAAGCACTTGGCATCCTGCAGAGCTTCATCCAGGATGTGGGCCTGTACCCCGATCAGGAGGCAATCCACACCTTGTCTGCGCAGCTTGACCTCCCCAAACACACAATCATCAAGTTCTTCCAGAACCAGCGCTATCACGTCAAGCACCATGGCCATTTTAAAGACCTGGGTGAAGGGGCGGCTGCCAGTGGAGGGGTTGATGTCAGCGAATACAGAGAGGAGGAGCTGCTCTCGGGTTCAGAGGATCCAGAGTCTAGTGAGGATGGAGTTGAGGAAATCTACCAGACAGCAGAAGGGAGCAGTGGGAGCTCGGGGGGGCTGAACCAGCCTCTGACCTCCTCCAGCTCCACTTCTAGTCAGTCATCCTCAGGTACAAATGTTGCTCAGGAGGAGGGCAAGGATAAGGGGCCCAATCGTCTTGGGGGTTCTCTGGTTCCTAGGAGCTCCTCATCCAGTCCCCAAGAGCAGACTGACTACCAAAGGTAGAAACTGACAGACATCATGAGATGAAGAAGAAACTGAAAAAGAAGATTGGGAACTTGCCAGGACAGCAACGAAGCAACTGTGTGAGGCATGAATGTCTGTACAGGCACACTGAGCTGACATCCTGTATGTTGCTGACTGAAACAACCAGACTGACAGTTTATTGTAACAATCTCAGATTTGTGGAATTTGTGAATTTACCTCAGAAAAAGACTGCAGGTTTATAGGAGTGGTTGTATAACTGTGACAAAATTACCACAGAAATGTTTTAATATTCCGCCTCAGATTTCTAAAAGTCTAATGAAAATGTTCCTCCTCCTAATCGCTGAACTCTGAGCACACCTCACAAGGAACATAGTCACCTGCGTGTTAGGCTTTCTCCCAAGGGGTGATGAGAACCTGAGGCTTTCACCCACATCCAGGTGATAATGACATTGGTTTTGCCTGCCTGAGAATGCACAAGGACAACACTCTGTGCATCATCAAGCTTTAATTCACTGAGGGGAGAGGCCGAATTACACTTCAAACTCACTGGGAATCTTGTTTAGCACTTACAGTTCACAAAGACTGACAGTTTTTAAGTGTGATGTTCTGCTCTCGAGGAACAGCCTGCCAGGAGGATCAAGAACAAGAAGTGAAAGAGGGACTCTCAGGCCTGACTCCTTCCTGGCACCACGCACAAATGTGTGGTGGAAGAAAAATAAATGGCCAGAAGGTTTAAAGACAGCGCCTAGATATTCAGCAACCAAACAATCAGTCACTTTATGTGCGGCAGCCGTCCCTTCTCCCTCCCTGCCCACAGTCCTGTGTTTCACCACACCTACCCGCACTTAAACTTCACCATAGCTATTTATTGCTATCTTTACCCATGATTATTATTATCATAATTTTTATTATTGTTGTTATTATGGTTAGAATTGCTGTCACAGCGTGCTATTTCTAGGTTTTATTTCCAAGGTTTAAAACAGTGGTTTTCAGAACTGGGCGGCTGTGTGGACAGCAGACGGTAAAAGTGTGGTGCCTTGTCAAAGTGACGAGGGAAAAGACAGCTAGGGTGGACATAAATATAGAGAAGCAGTTACTGAGCGTTACTGGGTAAAAAATTGTTCTGTCATGTTGTCTTATGCCATTTTTATTAGCTCTGTTTCCCAAAAATAGAAAAGACTTCTTGGAAGGAAGAATCCAGTGTGCTTCTTTTTTGCTACAGACTGTCTGCTGATGACAATCTACTTTTTTGAGCTCTCAAAGAAAAGCGGCGGGTTTAACTCTGTTGTTAGCTTTTATGTGTAAATACCCAAAATGGGATAAATTGTTGTTGTTATACTTGCTTTTTTATTTTTTTTTCTGAGTGTTTTTAAATGTATGAGCCAGTTTGGAGAAACGGAGGACTCGGTGAAAATGTCATTGTGGCTATTTAAAAAACTTGCTCTTCTTATTTGATGTCTAGTGCAGTTGTGTAAGCATGCAGTATGTTTGAAATACTATCTAAGCATGGATAACGTCTGGTTGGACGGTCCTGTTAGGCTGCTACACAAACAATGAGCTGCCTTTTCAATCAGTACTCTGTTTAATGATATTGTGCTTTTCTGTATAACAGGAATCAGGGTTAGACTCAAGTAATGAAATCTTTGTCCATAAATGTTGAAGTAAATTAAAATTTGTGCATTCAAATATGTCTTGTTATTATCTTGTGTGGATGCCTTCAGAAAAAAAACTCACAAAGAAATCCAAACTTTATATAATTAATAAATTATATATAAATCAAACCTGAATAAAGAAATCATGCTGATACTGTAAAATAAAAGAAAACAGAAAGCAGTTTTAGTGCAATGCTATGCAAAAGTATTTCCCTGTTACAAATTCCTTCTCTTTTTGCTTTTTTGACACACTTCTTGACACAAACAAACAAATAAATGTAATTATCAGACAAAGATAACCAAATTAAATAAATCAAATTAAATTCATTAGGGAAAAAAAAAAGCTACCAAAACCAACCTGGCCCAGTGTAATTGCACCCTAAACCTAATAACTGGTTATTCCACCCTTGGCTGCAAAGCCATCCATCAAATGTTTGCAATGAGAGATAATGAATCTTTTACATCACTGTTCTTTTGAGAATTGTTTTATGTAAGCCATATCAGAGGGCCCTGGAGCTGGTTTTAAGGCCATTCCACTGCATCACAACTTGATTTGAGTGTAGGCTATTTTTAAACCTTAAACAATGAAGTTATTATCAAAGCTAACAATTAGCTACTTACAAGGACGATCACTAGTCAGGTTCTGTCAGAGATGACAGTGTAGAAACAAAGTTCAGGCATGGAGGGAAATGTAGAAAAAGATGTTGCAGTTGAAGGAAAAGGAAAGTACAGGGAAGGTGCTAGGGTAGGTGATGCTCTCTGAAGACCTGGTTCTTCAAGAGTTTTCTGAAGATAAACAGGACCCTGTTCTTGTAGTGATCGGTAGGTCATTCCACCATTGTGGAACGACAAATAAATAGAGTCTGGATTGTAGACACTGCTAGATAAAAATCCTTTGACACTCGGAGGGATCCAGTCTTGACAGAATCTTTGTGAGAGCATTCATGAATTCAAAGGTGGGAGTTGTTCTATTAAGCTCTTTGTAGGCCACTATCATTGACTTTAACTTGATTCGGGCAGCTAAGGGTATTCAGTGTGTGTTCTTTTAAGCTGATTAAAGACCAGATGCGCAATGCATTCTGGACCATCTGCAGAGCTTTCAGAACACAGGCTGGAGACCTGTTAGGAGTGTGCTGCAGTAGTGGGAGACATGGGAGATCACCATAGACTGCACCAGGAGTTAGGTGACGTGTTGGGTTAGGTACGGTGTGATTTTTCTTATTCTTAAACTACACGAAGTGACACAATCAGGTGATGGAGGCAACATGATCATTAAAATACAGCTGGTCATCAATCAAGAACGCCAAGTGCCTTTGATGGAGCTGGAGACAGGGATTTAGTTTGGATGCAAATATTGTGGTATGTGGTCAGTTTGGCTAGGAAGACAACAGTTCAGTTTTAGTGAAGTTCAGTTGAAGATGATGGGCTTTGATTCATGTTCTTATGTCAGAAAGACAGTCTGAGATTCGTGCGTAGACCTTTTGGTCGTCAGGTGGGATTGAAAGAAAGAACTGAGTATCATCAGCATAGCGGTGGTATGAGAAGCCATGTGATTGGGTGATGTGGCCCAATGAAGTGTATATGGCAAAGAGATAAGGTTCCAGTGCTCAGCTATGGAGGAAGCCTGTAGAAACAAGGGTGCCTAACAGAAGTGTGACCAAGCCAGGAAACACTGAATAACTGAACAGTGAGATACAAATTAGAACAGGAGTGTGATCTCCCTGTAACGCTCATGCCAGAGTGTCAAATGCAACTGATAAGTCAAGAAGCATATGTAATGCCAACTATGAACAATTATCTATCCAAGGGAGACTAGTCAACTGCATCAAGTCTTTGCTGGAGAAATAACAAACCACCAGGATAACTAGAACTGTGTCGGAAGTATGAGCAGGTATATTTTAGACTGGCACAGGATTGAGAGGATTTTAAGATAAAAAAGCACAAAGACACTGGTCTTTCAATGTTTTTTCAGGAAATAAGCATAGCTAAGCATCAAGCTAGGAATAATTTGTACAGGGAAGAAAAATACAATGAGTTATCACATTTAATGATCTATTTTCATCAGAAGTCTCTGTAAAAGTTTGAACCAGAAGAACAAGTTTTGCATTTTTTTGTCAGAACAATTGTATAGAGTAGTTATTCTGCATCACTCTGAGATAATTTAGTGCAGGTAAAAGGGGGATGATATAGAAACCAGGTTATCATGAAAGTCAATAAAACATGTTGACAAATTACTGAATAACTGATCTGCTGTATTAATGATGAAATAGTGTAATATACACTCACTAGCCACTTTATTAGGTCCAGCTGTTCAAGTGCTTGTTAACACAAATAGTGAATGAGTCAATCACATGGCAACAATTTAATGCATTTAGGCATCTAGATGTGGTGAAGACAACTTGCTGAAACTCAAACTGAGCATCAGATTAGAAAATAAATTAGATTTAGGTGACTGAAAGTGGCATAGGGTTGATACTAGACAGCCTGGTCTGAATATTTCAGAAACTACTGCACACAACCATCCCTCAGGTTGACACATAACGGTCTGAAAAAGCTAATAAAATGTTGTGATTATGAATATGAATATATTGTTTAATATTTAATGTTAATACTTTAATATTTTATTAAATAATAATTCGGTCTGTTAAGGGTTGTCTTGTGAATACCAGCCCAATAAGGCCGTGGTATTAGGACAAAATTGAAAGGGATGAGCCAAGCTCTGGCATTATTGAACAGCAAAACTCTGTAAACACATGGAATGTATTCACACAATTTCTTAAAATACAGGAATTTATTAACAAAAATAAGACAACTCAAAGTCCAACATATTTCAATCAACAAACTCTTTACTATGCAAAAACAACACAACTAAACTACCAAGCAGAATTAAAGAATAGGAAGACTAATGGGGTATGTACAATAAAAACAAGTGAATCAAAAATGGTTTAAAACCATGACTGACAGAGTGATGCAACATTACCATGCAATGTTATTTATGTTTGAGAACCAAGGATTATCTTGAAGAATCTGGAAATGAAGTTAAGTTAGTCTTGGAACTAATTTAGGCAACAACTGGTATACCTTCAAACAACCATTCACACTGCAAAATCAGATAAAACATTATTTTAATAAAATAACATTTTAAAGAATGATTTGCTGAATAAAACCAACTTTCTGGTTGACCAATTCTCAACGGTGTTTAATTAGCTGCCTTTATTTATTAAAATAATATTTTCTTAAATATTATTTCAGTAACAAACATATCCGTTGAGTTGCATTTAAGGACCAAAATGCCTTGTTGATATCATAGGTCAGAGGAGAATGGGTTTATTGGTTCAAGAATGGTTGCAGTGGCTCAACCAAGGCATGCGGAACCCAATCTCTGAAGTCACAACATGTTGAACTTTGAAATAGATGGGCTAAACCAGCAGAAGACCACACCAGGTGTCATTCTTGTCAGCTAAGAACAGGACATTGAGGCTACAATTCCCACAGGGTCACTAAAATTGCATAATGACATGTTAGCAGAGCATTATCTGGTCCAATGAGTCTTAATTTCAGCAGTAACACTGAGATGGTAGAGTCAGATCTTGGTAAAAACAACATGACAAAATGGAACCCTCCTGCCCTGTTTCAATAGTTCAGGATGATGGTGGTGGTATAATGGTCTGGGGATATTTTCTTTGCACACTTTGGGTCCCTAAGCATTGGTTGAAAGTCCCACCCTACCTGAGAATTATTTTTGGTACAGTTTACCCATCTTTTGACAACTACTTAAAGCTGAATAATATACTATTCTTTAAAGCTCAACTCTTATTGAACATGGCAATAAGTCCACTGTACTCAAATGGCCTCCACTGCCATTAGATCTTAGCCCAATCTCATCTCAATATGCACCAAAATTGTTTCTGACACCTTGTTGGATCTATGCCACATAGGATTAATGCAGTTCTGAAGGAGAAAGGGAGTCACAAAGAGTGACATCTTACTAGCTAAGTGTGCCTAATAAAGTGCCAGGCAAGTGTAAGCTTCATAAGTTGAATCAGTGTATCTTTTTTCAACTTGCATAATTCAACTAAGTGAAAAGCAGATAAACTCGGATTCATTTCTTTGAGTCTCTTGAATTGCATTCAGACACAACCTCCATCCTGAGAAATAGCTGGGTAACAGAGAAGATAACTCACTTTGTTCAGGAATATACCTCCAGCAGAGTCAACACAAAGTTAGTAACAATGGTGCTATATCTTTAAGACAAAAATAGATGTTTGAGGAGAAGGCATGGTGTTTTCTGTCCTCCAGTCTCTGGAGAAGCATCACACCAAAAGGCATGGCTCAGTTGAGACCCTTTTTTTTGGTTATTTTAGATATTTTTGGGTAAGACAGAAGTAAGACAGAGCATATTGAAAGTTTAAAACATTACACCCTCCATATGAAGAAGCTACAATATGAGTGGCATCCTGACCCCAAGCTGCAAGAAAAGTACAGAAGAAAAACTTACCTGACAACTTCATTATGACTATCATTTGCATCAGTGGAACAAACACACAAGCTGCCTCTCTAATGAGTTCCAGGTCAGCAGGGGTGTTTAACCTGCCACCAGGGGTTGGATCAGACATTCTAGGGCTCTTTATGCCCTTTCTTGACTCCTTCAGTAAACAATACAGTCTGAGTGCAGCTCATGAGCTGGAGGGTAGAGGTCTTCCTGCAGACGCATCCCCACTCAGTGTGTCTTCAATGACTGAAGACAATCAGCTCATGCTGTGATTCTGTCTGTAGGCTGATTATACCTGCTGAGAAACAGTGTTTCTTAAAAGTGTACACACCCCTGTTAAAAAGCCACACAATTCTGACTTAAAAATAAAAAAATAATTTTAGAACCTTTTCCAGTTTCCACTTGAGGGAAAAACAAAAAAGTTTGTCAGATGAAAAATACAAAAATAATAAAAAAGTTGGAGCAACCTGATTGTATATTTTGTGGACACCCTTATAATGATACTAATACTTTGTAGAAGCCCCTTTAAATTATTTAGTCTTCTTCAAAACAAACATCTGGCATAATTTACAGAAAAACAGATTAACCTGAAATAAATTATAATATGAGGTATAGTTTAGCAGGATTTATCACTGGCTCATTTGCATCCCTCAGCTAAAGCCATAGTTCACAGAGACACCACAGAGGATCCACATCCCGAATCTTTCTCTAGTGCCCCATTGACACACAACCAAATACGTCATATGGAAATAATTAG
Organism: Girardinichthys multiradiatus; assembly: GCF_021462225.1. Lineage (NCBI taxonomy): Eukaryota > Metazoa > Chordata > Actinopteri > Cyprinodontiformes > Goodeidae > Girardinichthys > Girardinichthys multiradiatus. The sequence goes on from NC_061800.1 coordinate 5,288,800, forward strand.
AATAACAGCGCAACAGAAATGATCAGAAATGATTACAAGATATACTGTACATGTGGAAAAGAGATGCCTTTTGTCCCCAAAAAACATTTGGGCCTGGACAAAATCTCCCAAAACCTCGTAGGAAAATGTGTTCTGATCTAATGAAACAAGGGGGAAACATCTGGGCCATCATTCCAAGACATGTGTTTGCCACCAAACAAAACTGCACATCATTGAAGAAATGCTATACCCACAGTGAAACATGATGGTGGCAGCATCATACTCTGGGGTTACTCCATGAGTGGAAACTTAAAGTTTTGGAATAACCTACCTAATATTCAAACCTAAATCTGATAGAAATACCTCTGGGATCACTTGAATAAGGGTTGCAAACAAGAGATGTCCTCACAATCTGAAGGATATAAAAAATGGAAATTAAACACTGAGCATGAATCAAAAGGTGCTTCAACAAAATATTTTTAAGAGTATGCACACTGGTACAAACAGGTTGTTCAGATTTTTTATCTTCTTTTTCAAACAGATTTGGTGGTTTTTACTTCTGATGGTACAGGATATATGTCATATAAAAGGTGAGAAAAGTTTAGCAATGATTTAACATGTTCTTATAAACCTGCTCTGTAAACATTTGTTGTGCAACAATAGGCTTGGTTTTATTTGTAATTATTAATTAACAATTATTAATGAAATTATTAATAAAGTTATAATGTAACATTTTCAGTCAAACTAAACAAATTAGCACCAATGTCAGGTAACAGTGATTGGTTTAACTATTGATAATTATAATTAACAATTATTTACTAACAAGATAAATTATTTCTCTAATAGGGTGTCCTGCACTTTACAGAATAAACATAACAACTTCTACCCAGAATTTAAAAAAAAGACTTTATTAATCTCACAATGTAGAAATTATCCTCTGCATTTAAACCATCCCATAGGGAGCAGTGGGCTGCCATTGTGTGGCACCTGGGGAGCAATCATGCTTAGGGACCCAGTGTCAGGCTGTTGGATTCGAACCAGGGTACCTGTGGCCTCTCCAGGACGAAATGCCCTGCTCTCTACTAGGCCACCACTCCCCCAAGAAGAATTTATCGTACTAGTCATCGTCTGCTTATCCGGGACCGGGTCGCAGACTCAGCAGAGTCTGCTGCCCCCGCAGCAGAGACAAATAGCTCCCTCTCTCCAGACACCTCCTCCAGCTCCTCCAGGGGGAGCCCAAGGCGTTCCCAGGCCAGCCGAGAGACATAGTCCCTCCAGCATGTCCTGGGCCTCCTCCCGGTGGGACGTGCCTGGAACACCTCCCGAGGAAGGCGTCCGGGAGGCATCCGGTATAGATGCCCAAGCCACCTCAACTGGCTCCTCTCGATGTGGAGGAGCAGCGGCTCTACTCCGAGCCCCTCCCGGATGGCCGTGCTCCTCACCCTATCTCTAAGGGAGTACCCGGCCACCCTACGGAGGAAGCTCATTTCAGCCGCTTGTATCCGGGATCTCGTTCTTTCGGTCATGACCCAAAGTTCATGGCCATAGGTGAGGGTAGCAACGTAGACCGACCGGTAAATTGAGAACTTTGCTTTTCGGCTCAGCTCTCTCTTCACCACAACGGACCGGCACAGTGCCCCCATTACTGTGGCAGCTGCACCGATCCGTCTGTTGATCTCCCGTTCCATTCTTCCCTCACTCTTGAACAAGACCCCAAGATACTTAAACTCCTACACAGGTGTCACTGTCGTTCCCCACGTGGGCGTTGAAGTCCCCCAGCAGAATAATGGAGTCCCCGGGAGGGGCACTATCCAGCACCCCCGACAGGGACTCCAAGAAGGCCGGGTACTCTGCACTACCACTCGGCCCGTAGGCTGAAATGATAGTCAGAGACCTCTCCCCAACCCGAAGGCGCAGGGATACGACCCTCTCATCCACTGGGGTAAACCCCAACACGAGAGAGCTGAGCTGGGGGGCAACAAGCAAACCCACACCAGCCCGCCGCCTCTCCCCGTGGGCCACTCCAGGGTAGAAGAGAGTCCAACCCCTCTCAAGGAGATGGGTTCCAGAGCCCACGCTGTGCGTGGAGGCGAGCCCGACTATTTCTAGTCGATATCTCTCGACATCCCGCACAACCTCAGGCTCCTTCCCCCCCAGCGAGGTGACATTCCACGTCCCTAGAGCCAGCCTAAGCATCCGGGGATCAGGCCGCTGAGGTCTCCACCTTCGTCTGCCGCCCAATCCTCTTTGCACCGGTCCCTCACGGTTCCCCCTGCAGGTGGTGGGCCCACTGAGGGATGGCCTCGCGTCTCTCGTTCGGGCTTGGCCCGGCCGGTCCCGCGAGGAGCAACCCGGCCACCAGGCGCTCTCCGACGAGTCCCGACCCCAGGCCTGGCTCCAGGGTGGGACCCCGGCTCTGCCGTACCGAGCGACGTCACGTGCCTCGATATTTTGGTCCTCATGAGGGATTCTTGAACCACTCTTTGTCTGACCCATCACCTAGAGCCTGTTTGCCATGGGAGACCCTACAAGGGGCATTTAGGCCCCAGACAACATAGCCTCTAGGATCATTTGAGCACTCAAACCCCTCCACCACCTCTTGTACACCTCCTTACTGTCTCTTATCTTGACTTTAAGTTGCTTCTGTATACTCAATAATTCCCTGTCTCCCTCTCTGAAGGCTCTTTTTTTCTTGTTAAGCAGGTCCTTCAGGTCACTGGTGATCCAAGGTTTGTTATTGGGGAAGCATCTCACGGTTCTGGTGGGGATGATGTTATCCATACAGAAGTTTATATAGTCGGTTACACACTCAGTCATGGCATTTATGTCCTCTCCATGTGGCTGGCACAGTGCGTCCCAGTCTGTAGCCTCAAAGCAACCTTGCAGGGCTTCTTCAGTTTCCTGTGATCATTTTCTCCCAGTCCTCTTTATTACAGTTTGCCTCTGAACAAGGGGCTTATATTTCTAGCAGAGAAAAACAAGATTGTGATCTGATTTGCCTAGAGGAGGTCTTGCTGTAGAGATGAATGAGTTCTTGACATTTGCATAAAACAAATCCAACGTTTTGTTTTCTCTGGCAGAGCAGCTGACAAACAGTTGAAACGTTGGAAGTGTAGTAGAGAGTGAAGCATAGTTAAAATCACCAGAAACTGCCACAAAAGCATTGGCGTTTTGTGTCTGTAGCTTAGCAACAACTGAGCAATTGACATCACATGCAGTGTCGGCAACAGCCGAAGGTGGAACGTATACTGTTGCCAAAATAACACTGGTGAACTCTCTGGGTAAATAATATGGACGAAAACTTACTGCCAGCAGTTTAATATCTGGACTACAGAGACGACACTTCACAGTAACATGTCCCGGATTACACCATCTGTTCACAAGTACTGTCAGTCCACCTCCTTTACATTTGCCACTCCTCTTTACATCTCTGTCTGCTCATATGGTTAAAAAGTCCGGCAGAGACGAGAGACGTTGGAGTCTGGAATATGATCCTGCAGCCATGTCTCAGTAAAATACATAATACTGCATTCCAGATACTCTGTCTGGGTCCTTTGTAGGACTTGGAGTTCATCCAACTTGTTTCCCAACGATCTCACATTGCCCATCATAATCGACGGAAGAGATGGTTTGAACTACCTCCTTCTCTCTCTTCTCTTAGCTCCTGCTCTGCATCCACGGCGTCTCCTTTTCAACTCATCAGGGATTTGGGGTTGTAGTTGAAGTATTATTTGATCTTTTGAGATATTAATCAGCTGCTCCCGGTTGTAAGAAACAACCCCGTTGCCATGGCAATGCATCATAACAAATGTCCAAAAGTAGAAAAGTATTAGGAAAAATCCTCCAAGCTGCACAGCATCCGACACCGGAGTGGACAGTCGTCCAAAAAAAAATCAACTGTATCCTCCAAAAGAGGAATACTTCCGAAAAAAGAACAAATCAAAATCAAAAGTAACAGAGCTACTCCAACCTGCTGCCACCTTGAGGTGGGATACAGTTGTCAGATCCACAAACACACCACACTTAACTTTACTGGGATCCAGGGTTCTTCGAAGAGGTAGTCTAACTTCGCCAGCGAAGTCAGACATCTACGCGTGTTTCTCACTAATGCCGTGCTAGTGAAGACCCTCGTTAAGAAGACAAATTATGCTGCGCACCAGAGCTCTGTACTATGATGTCATGGGGATTCCAGCTTTGACTCCTCCTTCCTGGGAGTTGTCCTGAAAATAGGTTAATGTGTATTCTGGAATTCACTGCCTACCTGAACATGGATAAACCACCTTAGAAATAAACTAACTAAAACACCTGCACAAAAACGACAAAATAAGGACTCAGCTGGTCTTTCTGAAACAAAGCAGCTGTCCCACTTCCTCACTGCCTTTACTTTGGTGATATTTTCATAAAACAAAACCAAAGCCTGTCGTCGGTTTTAGCATGAATCCCCCGGCTCTGAGAGTTTATGTTCGGCTGTCTGAGCAAACCCTAGAATAACTTTGTTTTATGATGTTCAAAGAGTGAGGAGCGCCTTGTCTTTTGAACAATGTTGTGTATTGTGTATAAACTTGAAGAAGGCTTGGCTTCAAGGAGAACAGTGGGAGTGATTACGGGGGCTGGGGTGAGTGAGCTACGTGGCCGCAGGAACCAAATAATACTTCATTTGTACACAATCAAAGCAAACCAGCAATGGAACAAAAACAAAACAACAACCCAAGAGGCCGCTTAGGGTGGAATTTACTGGAAACATTGGATGACAATGCAGCTTCCTCTGTTCCTCTGTTTATACAATAACAGAGTACACTTTTAAAAGCACAATTACTAAATATGGGTATTCTGAGAAATTAAAAACTAAACTTCTGGCCAAGTTTCACTCAGATAGCCCAAAGTAATCCATCTCCAACCAAAGAGAACTAAATATTATGCAACATAAAGCTAATAAGTGGGCAGCAGCTCAGTCGGAATGTTAATCCTGTTCAAACCTGCCAGTTCCTCTGCAAGCAAACTCAACTTGAAATGATATTACTAAGAAGGCCTCTGTGGCTCTTCTGTTTCATCAAACTGAACAAAACTGATCAACACTGGGATGCACATTTTCCTGTTAATGCTCCAAACCCATCATTCTGGAATGCTCCAGCAAAACATTATGCAAAGGAAGCCATTTAAAGGAGACATCAACTTAATCTAAATGGAAATACTTTTCTCAATTTACATATGACTGAAAAAAGAAGCAAGTGTCCTGGTTAAAATGTTATTTTCTTCAGTGATGAAATTTGCTGAAGCAATAACAAACTAAATTGCCACTATCTGCCTTCACACACAAATGAAATGAGAAACAGCCCATTCCTGATCCATAGAGTTTAATATAATGTAGACCCACCTTTTGCTGCTATAACAGCTCTACTCTTCTGGGAAGGCTTTCCACAGGGTTTAACAGTGTGTTCATTGACCCCCTGCAGTTTGCCTGGAAGGTGTTTTTGACTATCCTTCCAGAAACACATCACAATCAGAATCAAAATCAGCTTTAATGCCACGTTTGTACATACAAACAAGGAATTTGACTCTGGTACACTTTGCTCTGTGGGTTTTTAAATATATTTTAAATATATTTATGCATATATCTTTATGTCCTCAAATATACATATATACAAAGGCGCATTTGCTTGGTACTGTATTAAATGTTCATCAGAGAAACAGCCTGGGGCAAGAAACTGTCTCTGTGGTGGATGGTTTTAGTAAATGGTTCTCTGTAGCGACGGCCTGAAGGTAAAACTCTAAACAGTTTATGTGCAGGTCTGTGGGGTCTGCAGAGATTTTAGGAGCTCTTTTCCTGACATTTGTTAGGTCAGACACTGATGATGGCTCACAGTCTCACTAACTCATCTCAAAGCTTGAGGTCAGTTCTGTGCAGGCCAGTCAGGTGTTCTTCCACAGCAAATTCATTCATCCATGCCTTTATGGATGTTGCACATTTAGGTTGGAACAGGAAGGAGCCATCTTCAAACTGTTACCACAAAGTTGGGAGCTGGAAATTGTCCTGCATGTCTTGATTTGCTGAAACATTGGAATTCTTTGAGCTCCTAACAGCGACCTACTCATTCACAAATGTTTGCAGAATCAGTCCGCATGTCTAGGTGTTGGATTTTATACACTGGCCACGGTAGTGATTGGAACACCAGAATTTTGAGGGGTGGGAGAATACCTTTATAGTAGTAATTTGTATTGGTGGGCTTTTTGCTGCATGTTCTTCTCATCACCAAAATACATAATAAATTCATCAATGTATTTAAGAGAACATTAAAGGATGGATGCATCTGCCTTGTTTTTGACAAAGCTGCTGTGTCTCTCCGTTCTGCAGTTCTGTGGTAAGCACCTCTTGTTTTTATTCAGTACTATCCGTCCCGTTCTCCTTCCACCTCACCCCTACATCTACTAATTCAACTCATTTTTCGCCCAATTGGTGGGCTTAGGCCCCTCCTGCCTGGGGTCTTACAGAGCTGGTAGTCATTAGCAGACAGGATTTGTGATGCAGTTGAGTAGTGTGTTAGTAGGCATTAACTCTCTCACACACATATGCAGTGCCATGAGCAGAGCACCTCCTTCCGCATGTTTCCTGTGTCCCTTACATCAGTGGTCCCCATCCCCCGGGCCGCGGACTGGTACTGGTCCATGGATCAATTGGTACTCGGCCGCGGAAGAAATAATTATAGGCCCCAAGCTCCAGGTTTTTTTTTTCCTATGTTTATTACTCAAACTTCCCTTAGTTAAACATAGACGTGTGGTATCCTCTGACACATCAGAATCTTGGCTAAAAGGCGATATAAACAATTTCTACGAACACCAAACACAGTTAAAACTACAAGCAGCCGAATCAGAAAGTAAACACACCCTACAAAATGGAGTCACCGGGAGTCTCGGCCTCTGCTTCCTGATTGGTGGGATTGACATGAAAGACTTGGAGATAACTTTATTCTACTGGCTCTAAAGATGAAAAGGAGGCGTCATTTGTGGAATTCGGCCCATCCAAACTCTAGTTATGGGCATGCGTAATGGCGCGTATTTCAAAAATCCACATCGAGTTCAAACAGGGCAGAACCGACTATGCAGCTGAGCTTGTATGTGTTTTTTTTTTTTTTAAATAATTTCTCATGTTGGATTATTTGGTTTTTTAAGCCCAATGGCTTTCCGAAAAATGTTTTAAACCGTAAATGAAGCATTGGACCAAATTACAGCTGAGTTTTGTGCTGAGGACAGGAAATGAAGACCGGGACCGTGTTTTTCTCAGAAGATGGGACAAAAAGAGTGCCGCAGCTTGACAAAAGATCTGCTCATAAAGATGCAGGTGGAATCACTCCTGCTACTTTTGGTCCGCTTTAAACGCAACAAAACGTCTCTTTGAACTTAACAAGCCATTGTTGCTGGTATTAAAGGACTATAAAGTTATAAAATCATACCTGTTCAGCAGGGTGTTGCTTAGCAACACTTTGTGGGAGAGAACGCTGTCTCTTGCTTGTAGCACGCATTCGTCGACGCCGTTCCAAAAGTATAAATAGAACACCACAAAATCTGTGTAGAATGAGCTGCTCTTGGCTCTCACAATAATATTTCTCCTTAAAAAACAGCAGAAATATGCAGAACAGAGCAGCTGTGTGTTGTTAAGTTTGTGAGTCTCAGCGGGCACACCAACAGCAGTAAAATTATCAAGCGTTGGCCGGTCCTCGGTGATATAAAGGTTGGGGACCACTGCCTTACATGGCTTGTGGAAAACTGCAAACAGGACTTCTTACAACTTTCTCTCAACTACAGCTTTCTTTTTGCTACTTGTCAACAAAGGACAGGTTTGTGAAGTGTATAACAAATAGTCGGCAGATTCTCCCACCTGAAACATGTGGATCTCTGCAGCTCCTCCAGAGCTACGGGCCTCTGATTCTCTGATCGGACTTCTTGTCTGGTCTGTCAGTTTAGGTTTGCTCTTTCCATGTTCTGATGAGGCCCATCAGCTAGATTTCTTCTGTGATTTAACTGCACACAGGGGCACTTTAGCTAAAATTTAGGTGAACTCAGAAGGTATCTGGTTACATAAGTATAGCCCCTGGATTCCCAAAAGTAAATATATTTTTTGTTGTTTTGAAAAATAACAAATTAACTGATCGAGATTCCGTGAATCTGCAGCAACATTCTGAGGAGTTTGAATAAGTGCAACAACGTATCTGTGCACCAAGGGACGGCTGATTGACAGACTAAAGTGGTGTGCATTGAGCTGTGATGTAAAACGTTTGCACTACAGTGATATTATATCATGAAAGTAGGGCATTTAAGTAGAAACATGATTTCCTCATGTCAAACAGGTATTAAAACAAAAGCCAACAAAAGTGTTTTTTGTTATAACATGTCATAAGATTTTCAACAAAAAAAAATTATGGTTTCAATGTGCTTTTGAGCATCAATTATAGCTTGACCAACTATCTCCCATGCTGTTCACAAGTCTACTTATTGTCTGCTGAGACATGGCATCCCACTCTTATTGAAGGGCAGCCTTTAGGTCATTGAGGTTCTGGGGAAAAGAGTTACCCCCTAGAAGGTGATCCAGCTGATCCCATAGGTTTTCTATGTGATTCAGGTCAGGAGGAGGTGCAGGCCGCTCTATTCAAGGTACCAAAGTCTCCAGCAGCCGTTTGCTAATGATGCAACCTTGATGAGCTGGAGCATTGTGGTCCATGAGGAAGAAGAAATTAGGCCTGTGTGGTTCATGCAGGGGCACAATCAGAATCAGAAGACTCAGAATCAGCTTTATTTCCAAGTTTACTGTTTGCTTCCAAGGAATTTGACTTGGGTACTCTTTGCTCTCAGTGAACATTTATTTATTTTAATACATATATAATAATGGAAATATAAAATATCTAATGTACATATATACACAATTGACTTTACAATAGAATATAATGTGAGATCAGTCCAAGTATGCATGATGTTGTTCTGGAACTCTGACTGTCAAGTGTTCATCAGAGAAACAGCCTGATGGAAGAAACTATCTCTGTGGCGGCTGGTTTTAGCAGACAATACTCTGTAGCGCCACCTAAAGGCAAAAGCCTAAAGAGTTTGTTTGCAGGGTTTGTGGGGTCTGCAGAGATTATAGCTGGCCTTTTCCTGACCATAGACCTGTATAGGTCCTGGATAGAGGGAAGGTCAGCCCTGATGACTCTCTCTGTAGCCCTGATAGTTTGTTGCAGTCTGGACCTGTCCTGTTTGGTGGATGAACCAAACCACACTGAGATGGATGAAGACAGGACAGACTGAATTATGGCAGAGTAGAAGATGACCAGCAGCTCCTGTGGTAGATTGTACTTCTTGAGTTGCCTCAGGAAGTACATTCTCTGCTGGCCCTTCTTCAGAACATTGTCTATCTGGGAGGACCATCTCAGATGTAAAGAAATGGTGGTTCTTAGGAAGTGGTCTGCAGTAGATACAGTGTTGTTGAGGATGGTGGGGGGGTATGTGGTGTTCTCCAAAAGCCCACCATCCTCTCCACAGTCTTGAGTGGGTCATGTTCCAGGTGGTTCTGACCACACCAGTGTGCCGATCCACCTCCTGTCAGTATGCAAACTCATCACTCTCCTGGATCAGTCCAATAACAGTGGTCTTCTGAAAACTTTAGGAGTTTCACAGATGGTCCAATGAGGTGCAGTCATTTGTGTACAGGGAGAAGAGTAGTGGGGAGAGAACACATCCCTGGGAGGCTGATTGTTCTTGTGCGGGAGAAGATGCTCCCCAGCCTCACCTGCTGCTGTCGGTCCTCCAGGAAGCTGGTGTTCCACTTACAGGTGGAGGCTGAGACTTTGAGCTGGATGAGCTTCTGGTGAAGGATGTCTGGGTTGATGGTGTTGAAGGCCAAGCCGAAATCCACAAACAGGATCCTGGTGTACATCCCTGGGTGGGGTGCATCTCCATGTGAGAAGTTTTTCTTTAGCTTCTCACTGCAGCTTCTCTTCACTGTTTTGATCTCCTTGGTCAGTTTGTTTCCTGGTCTGCTTATGCAGGCCCTGGTCCCCACTGCTGTGAGCCTCTTCCTTATCCCTGCACAGCTTCCTCAGATCAGTGATAGACCAACACTACTTTGTGTTTGTCTGTCACATGAAATCCCAGTAAAAGAAACGTATTGTTTTAATAGGACAAAAATGTATAAAAGAGGGTCGAACTCTTTTGCCAGGGACTCTACATTTCTTCCCGTTAGGAGAATATAGACAAATGGACTACTTTAAGGACAAACATATTTTTTACAGCAGAGGTTTCCTACATACAGTCCAGTTCTATTTTATGCCTGAAGCAAACATTTTTGGAAATCCTCCCACTGTCAGAGCGGGATGATTGAGTTTTTTGGCCTGTGCCTCTGTTTGTTGGTGCATATAAATGAGGCAGAGAGAGATTGACAGGGGTTTGGATACCCAGGGCCCCTCAGACAGCTGTGAGGGCAACACTGCAGGGCATTAGGCCTGATAGAGGGCTGATTAGAGAACATTAGAGGTGAAGGAGGGAGAGAGGGCACAGCTGTTGCTGCTAACTATTATTACCCACAATGCAGCACCCAAAGGGAGGCTTTCTGCAGAGTCTTCACACACCTGTGGCCTTCCGCTGGCTCAGAAGATAATCTTTCAGAGAGTCAAGAACATTAACTGATGGTCAATATCGCTGTTATTGTAAATCAAAATCAAAAAGCTTTACTGTGTAACAATAATCAGTTTCCACATTTTCCATTTTTAACATCCAAACCTTTCCTGATTCAAATGAATTTTCCATCAGTTTTTTTACAACATTCTGGACATTTGAGTACAAAACATTTACTTAGTTAGGTTTTATTATCTGTTTGTTCCACAAATTAGAACATAACAAGATGCTGGATTAGGATTCAGATTTGTCAGTGTAGTAAGGAGCTATTTCACTGTTTGAAAGTTTTTGGCATCTGGACGAACTTCGATCAGCTCTATTTTAAAATCTGTAAAAAAGAAGTTAACTCTTGTAAAACCTGAACTAGATTATTCTGCGTTAACCCTCATAGGTACCCTGACAGTTTTTGTACATTTTATTTTATTTTTGCATAGCTATCTATTTTAATGCAAACTTCATAGAATTTGATAAAATTTGGTTTATTTATTATTTTGGGACTTTCTAATTTTCATTGTTAATTTCAAGTCTTTCATATAAGCCCCTTATCTGTATATTGTGGGCCCTTGACTTCAGTTCAAAATGCATTTTTGAAATACACTACTATTACAGTTTGACTTTTTTCATTTCAGTGTGCTAAAATTGGTCCAGAATGTCATGTTTTATTGTTGTCAACCAGGTGAACAGGTTATCTTTTTGATGTGATGGGAAAATATTTATTTTCTGATTATTTTTAATGTCTTTGTACAAAAAAATAAAAAAAGATATCTGAATTACTCTTGCTACCAAGACACTTGCTAGACACTCAATGTTGGATATTAAATCTTCCAAATTGTTCCATTTTATACACACATAATACAAAAAATCTGTTGTGTATTTTCTCAAAACAGAGAGACTTGCTATAAAAGGAACTGAATAGGTCAAAATTCAAACTAAATTCATGAATATTTTTGTGTTTTTTGTGTCCAAGCCAATTAGGTGGAACACAAAATAAAGAGACCCCAGAGGGCTAAATACAGATTCGTTAACACTTTATGAACTAGGAGCTGTAAGGTTTGGCATCTAAACCTGACCCACTTTAAAATCCACAAGGCCAGTATAAAGCTATTAACTCAGAGGGTCTAGATGCCAAAATGCTGTGAAATGGACCCTTTATGATTTTTTTTATGAACATGTACTTGTCTGTGGTTTCTCTGACTCAAAAATCAAAGCGATTATTAAAAAGCATTTTTCCTGATGTGGCAAATCAATGATCTAAATATGAAACTATACAGAAACCATTTTTAACCGAATTTCCGATTTTCAAAGGATGAGGAATTGAGTCAGACTTGGCAACACAAACATTTTTTTTAAACAATTTTATTTATTTTATCAGACTTTAAGAATGATCAAATGAAATTCCATATGTTTCCAGACTTGCAGAATGTTAAAAACTCAGATTAATACACTTGTCTTGAGGCTGGACTTGTAGATGGGAGTAGGCGGCAGAAAATCTTGGAACAAACCCCTACTGGAGCTTTGCGCGGGACAAAGAGACAGCTGGCATGGCATTGCAGTACACCAACACTAATCCACTGACAAATCTTAAGGCAACAGTGTCACTTGAGGGGCAAAATGGAAGCAAACTGTAAACAGCAGCACACATTCAATTAGCAAATGTTACAAAGAGATTAACAACTGCTTTTCAGGGTTTAGCTTTTCATCCCGACTCTGTGAATATGGCTTCTGATATTTCGAAGTGATCAGAACACTTTCAGATGTTGTCTCAGGAAATGGAGGGAGTGTGACGGGAAACCACAATCATGTCTGTTTTACTGAACACTGCAGGCTGGAATACGACTGTTTCCACCATAAAAAATGCTGCAAGGATTAAAAGCGTACCAGTCGCATGGGGTCGGGTTTGTCTCGTCAAGTCTGCGTCTTTGTCAGGCGAGAACTTTGATACGAGAAGGCAAACAGCTGCTGTGATTAAAAATAAATCACACTCAGCATTTCTCTAAACCCTGGAATAACTAATCTGGACTGGGACATGAATTATGCATGGGGGCAAATGTAATAATTTCATCCATCAAAGGATTTGCTTAAACACATCAAACCAAAGTCTCTGAGAAGATTGTTTCAAAAACAGCACCCCTTGTAAACATATTATTTTAAGAAGTTGTTGGAAAATAAACTTCATGTGCAGGTTTTCTTTGTCCAATCTGAATATACAATTGAAAGTACTTTCAATTTATGGGTTGGACTCACATTTATTATGCTAAAAATGAAGATTATCTTTAGAGAGAAGAGCTGATTGGATTTGGCTTGGATTTGTCAGGCTGTCGCAGAGCCTACACACATAGAGCTTTGAACCATAAAGCAAAAGATCTATGTTCTGCTCAGTTTGATAGAGCACGGAACATCAAATCCACCTGAGCAAACCATCACCCTTCATCCCTCCGACTAGCACAGCTTGGAGCCCCTCAGGCTGCGATGGCAGGAGCTCTGATGTAATGGCTGGTCAAAGTCAAGTGTCCAGGGCAGCCCGAGGCCGTCCCTGGGTGTTAAAGTCCGCATCAGCCATCACTGATCCTTCTTGACAGACCAACAACCAATAAGAATGCTTAAGTTGTAGGTTTATTCTTTGTCAGAGTTAAGTTTGAGCCAGTTTGTACATCAGTTGCAGAAGCACCATCCAATATTGTTTATTTTTAAATGCTCCTTTTTAAACACATTTGAGGAGGAAAGACAGACCCTCTAAACAAAAAAAGAAAAATTTAAAAAGTTGTCAGCATTGTAAATTGGCCATTCCTTATCACGTTACAGCTTAAGGATGTTCAGACGGTAGGTATACTAAAGTATGTGTTTTAGGTGTCTTTCCTCCCATTCTTACTACAGACATTTCTAAGGTTTACAGTTCAGAAATGTTGTTGTATTCCCTATTTCAGTATTCTCTACCCATTGGCTGTTCTTCAATTAAAGCCATTCTGGGCAGGACCTTCCTTCTGCCCATTTCTGAAACATAACAACAATAAAAAAAATATCTCATATGAATTGCAGAGACCACCAGGTAGTTTACAGAAGCCTTCATAAGGACCAGAAGAACAGGGCACGTGACGTTGACCGGTATGGTGGAGCTGGGGCCCCAACCCTGGGGTTGCCAGTCATTACTGAGCACACGGTGGCCGGGTTACTTCTCGAGGAGCCTGGCCAGGCCAAGCCTAGTGCCAGTAATAGGGTGGTGTTTTTGTTTTTTTTACTTCTGATGGTTTGTATATCATTAAACACTCACATTGCTGCTTAACCTCCATTTGTGAAAGTATTTTTACAATGTTTTAATGCATAAAATGTAGAGATGTTGGATTACTAACCTTCTCACTAAGCACAACTATCAACTATTCTGATTTGTGAAACAGTACAATTTACTTGAAAAGAACAGTTCAAATGCATCATAAAACACTTAAAATTAACATGACATGAATGATCCTAGAGGATGTGTTGTCCGGGGCTTAAATGCACCCAGTACGGTCTCCCATGGCGAACAGGCTCTGGGTGATGGGTCAGATAGGCCAAAAGCCTTAACGAGGAGCAGTTGGAAGGAGAGACTGAGGACTTGGAATTGGACTTGTTCATCAGCCAGGCTGAAGTCACTGAGGCAGTCAAAAAGATCCGTGGTGGCAAGGCTTTGGGGTGGATGAGTACTTCAGGTGTCTGGATGTTGTGGGGCTGTTGTGGCTGACAGGCCTCTTCTACATTGGATGTCGGTCGGTGACAGTACCTCTAAATTGGCAGACCAGAGGGTGTGTTCCAACTTTAGGGGAATAAAACTCCTCCCTGGGAAAGTCTATACCTGGGTGTCAGACAGGAGAATCCTGCAGATGGTCGAACCTCGGCTTCAGTATGGTTTTTGACCAGGTTGTGGAACACTGGACCAGCTCTGCACCCCCAGGAGGGTGCTTGAGGGTTCACGGGAGTTTGCACAAGTGGTCTACATGTGTTTTGTGGACCTGGAGAAGGTATTGGACTATGTCCCTCATAGTGCCCTTTGGGGGGCACTCCAGGTGTATGAAGTCTGGTGCCCTTTATTAGGGACCATCCGGTCTCTTTACAAGCAGACCAGGAGTTTGGTTCGCATTGTTGCCATTAAGTCGGACCTGTTCCCGGTGCATGTTGAACTCCGACAGGGCTGCCCTTTGTCACCGGCCCTGTTCATAACTTTCATGGACAGGATTTCTAGGTGCAGCCAATAGCCCGAGGGGGTCTTTTTTGGGGACCAGTGGATTTTGTCTCTCCTTTTTACAGAAGATGTGGTCCTGCTGGCTCCCTCTAGCCAAGACCTACAGCATGCAATGGGGCAGTTTGCAGCTGAGCAGGAAGCGGCTGGGATGAAGATCCTCTAAGTTCGAGGCCATGTTTCTTGACCGGAAAAGGGTGGGTTGCCCTCTCCGGGTTGGTGGGGAGTTCCTGCCTCAAGTGGAGAAGTACGTATCTCTTGTTTACGAGTGAGGGGTGAATGGAGTGGGAGATCGACAGATGGCTCGATGTGGTCAGTGCAGTAATGCGGAGACTGTCCTGGTCCATTGTGGTGAAGAAGGTCTTGAATTGACAATCAGTCTACATTTCTACCCACACCTATGGGCATGAACTTCGAGTCATGACCAAAAGAATGAGATAGAATGAGAACGTGCAGCTGAAATGAGCTTCCTTCGTAGGGTGGCCGGGCACTCTCTTAGAGTTAGGCTTAGGAGCTCGGCCATCCGAGAGGAGCTCGGAGTAGAGGCACCGCTCTTCCACATCGAGAGGGGTCGACTGGGCATCGGTTCCAGAATCCCCCTGGACGGGGATGGCCCAGGACACGCTAAAGGGTTTATTGTCCCTTTTCCATTGGTTCCTATTAGCCCGGCTCCACTCCTCTCAGCCAGTTTCCATTACTGTTTTTTCTGTACCGGTACCTACTTTTTTTGTACCTTTTCTTGAGCAGGTATGACTGGGGCTGAGTAGTAGTAGTTTCAAAACAATACCATGATGAAACAGCGAGTTTGGTTCAGAAATGTATTGACGGTCCTCAGGCGAACTAACGTCTGCAGGAGGAGGGAGCAGAGAGGGCAGCTGCCCTTTATCAGACTGCCTACATTGGATCAAATGGGAGGAAAACCTCGCTGGATCACGAATGTCCAACATCCAGCCTAAAACTAACTTCACCACTGTCAAAATTCTGCCGTTTTGCACTTTGAAGTCCTTGTCCTCATTACTGCTATGGCTAAGACAAAAATGTCCTCATAAACCCCAAAACGTTTACTTTTTCTGGCAAGATTTGGAGCATTACCAGTCCAGACAGCGTTGTCTGTCTTCTCCGATTCACCTGCAACACCCCCACTCACATCAGAACCCTTGAGCCTTATTTTATAAATTTTGAAAAACTGAACAAAAAAAAATTAAAAACATAAGACTTAAGTTGGGAATAGAAAAACTTAGGCAGATAAACTTTTTAACCGATTTGAATAATAAATTGAGCCTGACTGCAATGTTTGATTGTTAGGATTAATTGGAATCTAAATACTTGATTTGAAATCTGTATGATTTGATTGAGTCGTCTTTGTAAAGTGCCAGAAGATGACGTGTTGTGAATTGGCGCCATATAATTAAAATTGAATTGAATTGAATTAAAAAGACATTATTGCATATTCAATAATGCAAACATTATTTGTATTTCGTTTTTTTAAGTTTGTATTTTATTCGTTTATTTATTATTTTATCGGTTGATGCAGATTACTTTAATGTGTCAGTGTCACACAGTAATGTTAATAGCAGCACAGAGCACTACACTGACGACTGGAGGCGAGTCTTCCAGCCATAGATCCAGCCGTCAGTGAGTCAATAGAAACACATAAGGTTCCATGTCGAGTGGACAGAGACTAAGAGGAGGAGACCAGTAAAACCTAAATAGAGCCAGTAGAAAAGGGGCATATGTCTCTCTGCTGGCCTGGGAACGCCTCAGGCTCCCCCCGGAGGAGCTGGAGGAGGTGTCTGGGGTGAGGGAAGTCTATACCTCTCTGCTGAGACTGCTTCCCCCATGACCCGGTCCCGGATAAGGGAAAGGAGACAAGTACGAGTACGGATACCAGATAGTTTTCAGACTTGTCTAAATCTGAAGTGGTACAATACCCGAAAACACTATTACAAAAAATGCTCCTTTTTAAAATTAGAATCAAGGCTTCATAAACTGTGTTTTCAAAAATCTCTGTTTAGTGAAGAATAATCCTGCCTTCTGACAAATCTAAATATTGCTAATTTTGAACTAGAGAGGAATAAATGCAGACCAGATGTAGAAATAACAAAATAGCCCTTCAATATAGTATTGAATAAATAGCTGGTCAGATACCAACATTAGTGTCATCGGTCATATGTTGTGTATTGCAATTTTTTCTTGACCATTTCCTGAGAATGAATATGCAAATAAGGGATTGTTGAGTCCTTAAGGGTGTGATTGAAAATAAATATTTTTATTATTAAAAAAATTTTTTCGCCCTTGTTCTGCCCCTGGTTGTGTGCTACAGTCTAGGTTCGTAGGAGCTGAGATGTAGTTCAATAACCAAACAAACTTGCAATAGCAGTTTTGAGAACCTCTAGTCAAAACATGCAGAACATTACCACATTCAAAAGAACATACGAAAATGTACCAATAAAAATCTCTTCAGAAAGCTGAAAGTTAAATGGAATGAACTTATATAGCGCTTTTCCAGTCATACAGACAACTCAAAGCACTTTACAGTAGAGCCACAGGCACCCAATTGCACTCATTAATGCTCACACATTCATACACCAACACACAGATCAGTAGGCAACTTGAGGTTAAGTGCCTGGCACATCAACATATGGCAGGAGCAAACTGGAATCGAACCCACAACCTTCTGATTGCAAGATGACTACTCTTCCTACTGAGCCTCAGTCACCTCAAGTTCTCACCTGTGAGCGGTTGCTCTGAGTTCAATCAGTGTTCCAAGTCTGATACAAAAGTCACAGGAAAATAGTCAGAAGTCAAGCGAAAGGGTTCATTCAAGTGCACTTCTCGAGTTAGACTCACAGGAATGTCATTCAGAGCGTCTGATGTGATAATACCACAAACAGATTTTAGGATCCTCCATGTGGGGAATGGACACTCTGGATCCAAGCTGGGAGGCTCGCAGTCAAAGAATCACACATCAATCTTCTTGGATAAGAGAGCCGAAATCTTCACTTTTCTCCAACACATCAAAAGACCTGACCAAGGAATGGGGTGATTTACCACCATAACTCACTCCCTCTGCAAAAAGTAGCACATCATTGTGAAGCTAAAAGAGAGGTCCATTTTCCTTGTAGGCACAAACTGCAGGTATAAAGTAAGCCTGGAATACTGTGGCCAAACTAACATGACAATCTGGCAAGGAGAAATAGTCAAGCTGTTTTTCTACTACAATCAGCAGATGTGAGTCTGTGTTTAAAACAATTACCACTGATGACACTGATAACATTCCTCTTGCCTGTTAGTTGGTGGGATGTATTAGGCATCATGTGGCCATTTAAGCCCAACCCCCGTCACTGGGAGCAGACTTTAACTTTTGTTTTCTTCTACTTTCTTTACTGTAAGTTCCATTAGTTAAACATCTTGGCTCAAAGCTGATATAAACCATTTCTACAAAACCAAAAACTAAAGGCAGCTGAATCAGAAAATAAACTCGACAAAATGACGTAACTGCAAAACTCGGTCTCAGTTGTTCCCCACACGGCTTCTACACACACAAACAGCATGAGCTCACAGATTCCAAAAAAATACATTTTGTCCCAATCCACTCAGGTTTTACTTAACCAGTTACAAAGGAAGGCCAGAATTATCAGTCTCATTTGAAAAACATAATTTTTAACATAATAATTGTGTTAGAAAGAGTATGTAAATTCTCAGAAAAATTCAGTTAGATTTGTACGTTATTTTGAGCACAAACTTTACAAAACCCCTCTGGGTGTAAGAGGTTAAACTTGATGTGTTAGAAGCAGAGAACAATGGGCAAGTTCAAGTATTTGAGCAAGCCTGACATGGATATGAGTCCATAGAATTTGAACTTATTTTCGCCAACTTAAATCCGAGGGAAGAGTTCGGAAGAGTGAAAAAGTAGCAATTCAAAATAAGAAAGCCCTTTGAGTCCATTAGTTTCCACACAGAACCGCCAGGATCATAGAACAGGACTAGAAAGTGCCTGATTGCGGATGAAATTGCTGTTTACCTTTGTCTAAACCAAGTTGGGTTTCTTCTCCGGGGTTTCTTCAGTCCCTTCCCACTCGGCTGAAGGGGTTGTTAGCTTCAGCTCCAACAGTTGTTCTGTCAGATTCACTCTGAACCTGGATGGCTATTTGTTCTGTGGTACAGTCTCTGAACACCTCACTGGTTTCTCACTTTGGATTTGGACCGAAATTATAAACAGGACCAGAAACAAATTTGCTGAATAATTTGGGCTTCTTCACTACTGCAGCTGTGTGAAGACAAACAAAATGTGGGAAAAGAAGAATTAATAGATCAACAAATAGAATAGTTATAAACAATGAATGAACAATGAATCTTAAAGAAGATGATCATGGTCAAAGGTCTGAATCACACTGATTACTTTGTTCTGTATGTTCCTTAGTCTGTCTCAGACTCTTCTATGAGACACTATTATACGGTTCACAGAAGTTACCCGTCATGACGTCATCAGGTTCTGATCAGTTTAGATGGTGTGTGTTTGTAACAAGGCATCCATTCAAGGCCAGAATAAGATTGACATTTAGTTTTTTTCAAACGCAAGTTGATTAATCAACGAACAAAAGAAAAGTTCCAAAACATTTCATAAAAGTATTTTTCTGGCTGGACATAGCCTTTTCTATTTCAATGTATTATATGTGTAATCTCTTGCTGAGAAGAAATGTTTAAATTTGACTATCTGACCGTGTTCTATGACGAAAAGTAGGTTCTCTGTGAAATCTGTTATTTTACTGTGGTCCCTTCTCTGGCCTCTACAGTTTTTTGTTTTTTTTTACCGTGTCCTGTCCGGCAGAGTATCGCTCAGAATTGTTGTTTGAGTGCCAAGAAATTGCCCAACAGTTTTACTTTCACAAGCAGAGCATCAAAGCTAATGCTTTAAAGCTCTGCTTGATATGTGTAGAAGAAACTTTATTATAAACTTCTTTGGGAATATTTCAATTGTTACGGACACGGAGACTGAAATGAAAAGGAAAAAATGAAGCTCAAAAAAGAGATGGGGAAAAAGAGGAGAAAAGGAGGAGAGTGGAGGAGAGAAAGAAGGATAAAGAGAATACAAGATTAAACCCTGCTTGCTTATACACCTATAGCTTACAGTTTTTTTTTTCTTTTTAACAAAATAGTACACGGTAATTCTGAATGTAAAATGTACTTAGTGAGAGGTGCAGCCCAAAATAGAACATCTGTGTATCTGTCAACACCTGAAGCTTAACACCTGTGAGTATGAGTGTGGATGCGCTTTTGTATACAAGGTTTCTCCACAAAAATATGCAATAGCGAGTGTGAGGACCCACAGGCCTGCCCCATGGTCCCTGGATGGACACTGAGGAGATCTGAGTCACAGACATCTAAAGGCCCCCCAAAGAACAAGAACCCCAGGAGAACCACCGCTGGGAGTACCGCAACCCCCCCAGAGAAGAGCAGTGGAGAGTCCCAGGGGAACCACCCAGCAGCAACAGTGCAGAAGCCCCAGGGAGCCGCAGCGAAGAGTCCACAGGCCCCGCCGGCAGCCGTCCACGCCCGAGCAGATCCAGCCATGGACCCAAAGGCCCAAGACCCCGGGACACACCTCCCCCCAAGCAGAGGCCCGACAGAGCCCAGGGGGCCAGGCCCCGGCGAGCAGCCACCGGGAGTGAGCCAGCCCACACCAAACCAAAGCCGCCCCAGGACGGAGCAGTCCCGACCCCCCCAATGAGCCCTGATCTCAACCCCATGAGTCTCCCACCCCCAGTGAACCCCAACAAGAACAAGAACCTCCCCACAGGGCCACCCCCAACAAGGACACCGATATCGAACACATCCCCCCGAATCCAAACGGCACGAATCCCCACCCCCACAGGGGCACACCCCCACAGGTGAACTCCGTGGCCGAGAAGCAATGAAGCCACACTCACACAGCGCAAGCTCCACACACAGCCCCGCTCTAAGAACCCCCGCCGCACCTCGCTCCCCCACCACACAGCGCGCCGCAACGGCAAGGCAAGGGCCCTGCGCAGCGCCACCCCCGCCCACCGGCGCAACAGGGCAGACCCCACCCAGGACCGCACCCACAACCGGACCCCCAACCCCACACCATGATGGGACAAACTCATCCACCCAGAAGTCCCCGGCCAGCGCCAGGCACCCAGGGCCAGTGACCCCACCATGCCCCCCACAGCAACAAAAAACACTACATCACTGCCACTGCAACGACTGCCCAGGGAGAAACACTATCCAGCTCAGCTCCACCGTTGCCGCCCAGCCGATCCAAACGCCAGTGACCCCACGCCTAGAAGTGGACACAACCCCTCCACCCCACAGGCCGCAGACCCTCCACGCCACCCCCCAGTCCACCGCCCCGATCCTCCCTTGGACAAGACAGCCAGCAGAGCAGCACACCTCCAAGCCCGCCCAACCCCCCCAGACAGTACCAGCAGCTCCAGCCCACCAGTCCACGAGAGGGATACATGCACCGGCCGTGGACCTGGGCCATGCGGGCCAACTGCTCCAGGCCAAGCACACCCCGCCAGCCGTCCCGGTGTAGTCACAAGACATGCTCTGCCGCCCCACCCACCCGACCGCCAACCGCAGCCCAGCGCCATACCCCGGGCCAGGACCACAGAAGGAAGCCGTGGAAAGAAGGCCACGGCGGTGCCAGTTACCGGGCACCCTGCCAACCCCACCCCCAAACCCGGGGGCGCCCCAGCCCACCGGCCACCTGCACCCCCGCATGGCACACCACGGCCATGCGAGGGTGTGGGTGGGTGAGAGTGTCTAAGTTGTACAATAAAAGTGGGGCACAGGCTGCCATGGGACTGCAGAGATGGAAAACCCTTGCGGCACTCCGATGGCGCACCCGCACCACAAGGCCCTCCATGAGTGGTATTGTGATGGAGCTGGCAGAGGGAGGTGTCTGGTAATGGGGAAGGAAAGACTGGGGGGCAAACCGCTCTCCCAGGGAGCCAGCTCCCTGGCTGACCCCAATAGGCACCCCCGTTTGCCGAGTCCCAACAAAGGAGGAAGGCATAGGCACATCCGCCGGGCAAAAAACTAGGGACAGGTAACAGGCCCTGAGAACCAACTGAAAACCGGGACCAACGTCCCCCCCCCCGACCCGAACCACCCAGCCCCTCAGACCCAAACCCCAGCCCCGTTACCCAGTCCGCCGCCCGCAGTAGCCACCGACCCCCAACAAAAAGGACCCAGCCACAAGCACCCAAGCGGCCAAGAATGCGGCCCCACTCCAAACAAAGGAGCAGACCAGCCAGCCCGGCACAACCAAAATACGCCACACAAAGGAGGGCACATCCAGCCACCCCCGAACCCACAGGGCAGAGCCAACAGAGCGCCCAGCCCCCGAAGCCCGGCACCAGACAGCAGCCACAACCAGGCAAGCAGGGCAACAAAACACATCCCACTTCAACACCAAGGCCGCCACCAAACCGCACCCGACCCAAAATGGCAGGCCCACCCAAAATGCAAGCTCCAGGCCATGATAGGTACATGCACCCCCCCCCCAATAACAGGCAAACCGAGACCACCGGACCAGCTGGGCAGTCAAGCAGACGCCACGATGCACCACCCTGCCCACTACCATGCCCAAGGGAAAGACACCGGCCCAGCAAGCCGAAGGGCGCCACAGAAAGGCCCCAGCACACGGAGCAAAGAGGTCACACCCCCATCCAGAGACGCAGACCCACCTACATCCAGGTCAGCCAAGCAAAAACGATAGAGCCAAGCCAGACCGCAGATCCCCCTGAGCCAGCACCACAGCAACACCACCCATCCTTCTGTGCATTCGTAGGGGCACGGCGAGGACCACTAACCCCAAGCACACCGAACCCACCAGGAACCATCCAGCAAATGAGCAAACCCCACCCCAGTATGAGGCCGAGACGCCCGACGCAAGCACAGAGCCCAGCGACACCCGCCCTGCCGCACCACGCCCGGAGGTCAGAGCCGCCGCGCACAGGACCACCACCCCAACACCACAGCACGCCATACAGTGGAGGACGGAATGCAGCAAAGGGCACCCAAAGCAAAAGCTGCACACAAAGCCCACACTGCGCAAATGTGCCCCTACCAGCCCCCCAAAAACGAAGCCCCCCATGAAAGTGCACCCCCACGAAAAGAAGACCCGCACCATCCAGGTCCTAGAACATGCCCGACACCCATACCCCTGCCAGAAGCAGCCCCGCAAAGCTACACTCCGTGGCCCACAAAAGGCAAGAGAGCCCACAGAGCCAAAACCAAAACCCATCCGGAAGCCGAGACCAATCCACCCCGAGACCAACCCCGGCCAGCCTGCACACTCGGACCATGCAGACCCCTCCGAACCCCCTCCCCCAGACAGAAAAGGGACCAGCGTCAGTAACCGGAACCAAGACAAGGAACCAGAAACCGAGCCGGAACCACCCAAGACCAAACAACACCTCCCCACCTCAGAAGGAAACCCACACCCACCCCAACATTCGAACAACTCCCAGAGCACATAAGACACTGGACACCCAGGCTGACACCGCCCCACCCCCTCCCGCAGACACTCCTCCCCACCAGCAGAATGTGCTCCTTGAAGGAAGGAGCACCTGCAATGAGATGGGACCTACCTGCCAGTTTCAGAGGCCCTTATGCCCACCGATACACCAAAGGTCCCCAAGCCAGGGCCGGGCGCCCGGGCATGCACCAGCCCAAAACCCCGGCAACATACCCGCCAGGACCCAAGACCCCCAAGGCCCAGCCAGGACCCCAGCCCGGGGGGCGATACGCCCCAGGGACCCCGAGCCCTAAGCCCACCCCAGACCCACCCAGGAGCAGCACGGGCACCAGGCCAGTGACCTATGTCCGTCGCCGCAGGCCCCCCAAAAGCATCGCATGCAGCTACCAGATGTCCCCCCCAAGAGCCACCAAAGCCCCACCCCGGCCTGGACCACAGCCCCCAGTGCCAGACCCCCCAGCGATCCCAGCCCAGGGACACCCCAAATGCCCCAACCCAGACACCCCCCTGAATCCGCCACAACGCCCCACAGGATGAAGCCAAGGGCGCCCCACCCCCACTAGGTGATGTAGCCAATTAAAGGAGCCCAGAGAGATTGATCTGACATGGAGGCAGAGGCTGTCTCACGGCTTATATAATCCGACAGAAAATTGCCGTTTTATATTTGAGCTAATAAATGGTAAATCTGAAATCTTAATATTATTGCATAGTGTCTGTTCTACATCTAGCCAGGGTTCATCAAGAGGACTGTGTTTAAACCATTTTGAGATGTAATGTAGCCTGTTAGCTAAGAAGTAAAGATGAAAGTTAGGCAGATCTAGTCCTCCTTTATCTTTGGTCTTTTGTAGTGTTTTTAGGCTAATACGTGGGGGCTTATCTTTCCAGAGAAATTTAGTGATGGAGGAGTCCAGAGATCTAAACCAGTCAGATGACGGTTTATTCGGAATCATTGAGAATAAGTAATTGATTTTTGGCAAGACCATCATTTTTATTGAAGCAACCCTGCCCATGAGTGATATGGGTAGAGATTTCCATCTTCCACTTTTTTAAGAGCGGGATGTGGTTTAGTTTTGTTAAATCTGCCAATCTAAGAGACACATTAATGCCCAGGTATGTAATATTCCCTGATTGTAGTTGTATATTAGGAAAATTGTTGAAAGAACAATTAATTGGAAGACCTGTCAATTTTAACCAATTTATAGAATAGTCTGAAATTCTTGAGAAAGAATTAATCAATCCAATCACCTGAACGACAGAGGTTTGCGAATGCTGGAGAAAGAGTAATACGTCATCTGCATAAAGACATATGTAATGTTCAATATTCCTGCATTTTATGCCTTTAATATCTGTAGTTTGTCTGATTGCTGCTGCTAGGGGTTCAATAAAAATAGCAAATAATGAGGGCAAAAGTGGGCATCCCTGCCTGGTGCCCCTCTGAAGACAGAAGCGGGAAGATGTTTGGTTATTTGTTCTGATACATGCCGCTGGGGAACTGTATAATATTTTTATCCAGTTTATGAAAGAGCTTCCAAAACCAAATTTAGTCATGGTTGCAAACTAGAATTTCCAGTTAACTCTATCAAATGCTTTTTCTGCATCTAGAGATAATATATTGGTCTCAATATTTTTACTGTGGGAATGATCTATTAAATTAAGTAATCTGCGTGAATTAGTGGATGAATGCCTACCTTTAATAAATCCAGTTTGGTCAGGATGTATTATGAGAGGAGTAACCTTTTCTAGTCTTTTTGCGAGGGCTTTACAGATTATTTTGAGATCGACGTTAATAAGGGATATGGGTCGGTAGCTGGTAGGGAGTACTGGGTCTTTTCCTGGTTTTAACAAGAGAGTGATGTTGGCAGAATTTATATTTGGCGGAAGTCTGCCATTTGTTTCGGTTTCCTGCACCATTCTTTGGAATATTGTGGCCAAAATATTCCAGAATTCTTTGTAAAACCCTGTTGGGAATCCATCTGGGCCTGGAGCCTTTTTATTGGGCATGCTTTTTAGAGCTTCTTGGATTTCAGCTGAAGTCAATGGTACATCCAGGGCCATCGCTTGATTACCTGATAGTTTAGGAATTGTTACTTTATCCAGAAATTGATCAATGTCATTATCTGACGGGTCTATCTGTGGTGAGTATAAAGCTTGGTAGAAATCTCTGAAAGTGCTGTTTATTCTTTCAGGATCATAAACTGTATTCCCTGTCGAGTCTTTTACAGCAAATATCGTTGTTCTTTCTTTATTTATTTTTAGTTGGTTAGCTAAAAATCTGCCTGATTTATTGCCATGTTCAAAGTTTTGTATACAAAGTCTTTGTACTAAGAATTGGGTGTTTTCGCCGATGACTTCATTTAATTCTAGTTTGGCTTTACGTAGTTTGCCCAACTTTTCCTCTTCCTGGGAAACATCTAACAGTTTAATGATTTCTTTTAATTCCTGTATATGTTTGTTTTCTTTTTTCTTCTTATGTGATGAGAATGAGATTATTTTACCTCTCATCACTGCTTTCCCAGTCTCCCAGAGAACAGATGTTGATGTCCCCGGGATATCATTAAATTCCAAATATGAAGTCCACTCTTTTTTAAAATATTTTATAAATTCTTCGTCCTTAAGCAATGATGTATTAAACCTCCAGTTTTTGCTTTGTGGGTTTTCTTTCTTATTTACTAGAGTTAAGGAGACAGGTGCATGATCGCTGACAGCTATAGGGTGTATCTCAGTGTCTGAAATGTCAGTCAACAATGAGCTGCTGACTAAGAAATAATCCAGACGAGAGTAAGATTGATGGACATGTGAGAAGAATGTATATTCTCTGTGATTAGGGTGAAGAGATCGCCATGCATCGCAAAGTCCATAATCACTCATGTACTGTCTAACTATATTTATTGATTGCCAACTGCGCTGAGTCCCTGTTGTACTCCGCCTGTCTATTTCTTCGTTTAGACCAAAGTTGAGATGGCCCCAAGAAGAAGTGAGCAATCCAAGTGTTTAGACAGTGCAGAAAAAAAAGAATGGAAAAATGGGGGGTCATCCACATTTGGGGCATATATACTGACAATACATATCTTTTGGTTATGTATAGATATTTTTATTATTATAAATCTACCCTCTGGATCTGTAACTGTGTCTAATACTGTAAAGTTAACATTTTTGTGAATTAAGATCGCTACTCCCCTTTGCCTAGAATTATAGCAGGCGGAAAACAGATTAGGAAACTCAGGTGATTTAAGATCATTTGCAGCTGTGGCAGATTTATGAATCTCTTGTAATAAGACAACGTCTGCCTGTAGTCTTTTAAGCTGATAAAATTTTTTTTACTTTTTCTCTCTGGTGCCGGCTCCATGCACATTCCATGTGAGAAACCTTAGTGTGCCCATAGTTGTGCGTGTATCGCTAACATTGTACAGCGCATGTCACCAGCGAAACAGATAGACCCAAGTGAAATCATAGTCAGTGCTTGGGGTTGCCTGATATTAAGTCCCGAAGCAGAGATATGGCAGGGAAAAAGACAGAAAATTATTATGGTCAAAGGTCTGAATCACACTGAATCACACTGATTACTTTGTTCTGTATGTTCCTTAGTCTGTCTCAGACTCTTCTATGAAACACTATTATACGGTTCACAGAAGTTACCCATCATGACGTCATCAGGTTCTGATCAGTTTAGATGGTGTGTGTTTGTAACAAGGCATCCATTCAAGGCCAGAACAAGCCTGGGGGCCACAATTCTGAAAGATTTATCCCCTCTAGTTTTAAAGCAGGTTTGTGGGACCATTAACAGCCTTTGATTGGAAGATCTCAGACTGCAAGAAGAACAGAGGGGCTCCAAAAGGTCAGAAATATAGGTTGGGGCTTGACCACACAGAGCTCTAAAAGGGAGGACTAAAATTGTGTGTTCAACCTTGCGTAACATGAGCCTATTGTTTTTACTTTTTGGGTCGATGCAATTATGCACCACTCGCCCTGCACGTTTACGTATGTATAGTAGGCGTGACTTTCAGCTCCTTCAGGAGGGGAGCGGAGCAGCAGCAGGAGCTAAGGTGGTTAGATTTCAAAATCTCCTCTACCTCTCCTCATTTAAAAAAGTTACAGACTACAGCTTTAACACATTAAATCACTGTTCAAAGGTTAAAACAGACTGTGAATTAGTTCTGCCCTATTTCAAAAAGTTCCTGAGTTCTTAACTAGCCATATATGATCGTTCCTTTTACTGACACTATTTGACAGGTTCTAACTTCAACTAAACAGGTTCTTGATCACATCTTCCTTATCATTATACATTTCTCTGGAACATCACCTATGGTACATTGGTATATTTTATAGCAGTTTAACACAGTGAAGGCCTTTTTAAAAAGTGTTGGACAGAATGGTGAAATCTCTAAAAAAGTACATTCTCTGAGGGCTATGGTGACTATGCTGCAAACAACCCAGTGTAACTCAAACTGCTGATGAAGTTAAAGGTGATTCTTAAAATGCCAGAATACTTAGAGCATCACAGTTTGCTGCATGTGGTGCCGCAGCCACAGACCAGTCATGCTGGTCATAATGCCTGATTGGTGTTCTGTAGGAAGCATACCTGGAGACTGTCGCTTTAATAATACTAGCTGCGCTAAAAACACTAATCACAAATATTAAATGCCCTTGTCAACTCCTCTAAACCCATTTGTCTAGCTACTGCTTAGTCCCACATGGTCCAACGTTACTTATGCTCCTAATGTAAATAAAACAAAATAAATAATGACCACAGCAGAAAGTAGACAAAATGTCTATTTTTATTGCTGTTTCTCACATCTTCTTAAATTGTGGGTCTTAAAGAAAACTTTAAATCAAGCAAAACTGATATTGACAAGTCAAAGGTTTACAAAAACTAGTGATCAGGAATATGCTACTAAATCCTGATCCTTGCATCATTAGCCTTGTATACATTTTACTGCGTTACAAAGTTTTGCAAGAACATATGGCTCAGAGTGAGTAGAAGAAAAAATCCCTGAACACAGGGATACAGCCTGAAAAAAGTTCAACAGAAGAAGCAGCAGCAGAAACAAGTAGGGGAGGGGCAGAACGCCTGAAAATCCCCTAACATCCTGGGATCACAACAATAATTCCATAAACCTGTTCCTCCGTGAACCTTAATGTTTTTCCACTCCCCCTGTCTTTCCGACATTTTACCTTCATCATAAACTGTAAGAATGAGGCAGATTGCAGCCAACTGTCAGTCAGTAACTATTATTTTCAGCATCTCTGAGTGTGGATGGGGAATTCTCATTAGGCATTAACGGCCTCTGTAGCTCACCGAGCAGCCTGTCCTGCTTGAATGGATACCTGTCACTTATTCCCTCTGCTTGTTTATCTTAATACACTGAAGCACACAGACTGTTGGCAGGACGTCTGGTGCCTCCACCTCTGGTCTCCAGCAATTCATGCAGAGCAAAGATAAACAGGAATCATTCAAATATTTACTACTACGAAAATAAGTAATACATGCAGGATGTGTGTGTTTGTATGTGCTAATCAACTAAAGCAAGGACAACGAACACGTGATTCCAGCATTGCGTGCATTTTCCTCTCTAATTTATCAGATCTCATCGCACACTTTGCCAAAACTCTTGCACACATCTGGAGACATTACCATTGGCACACAGTGAATTCAATATTCATCACCGCAAGCTGTCACATAATGGGCTTTTTCAGTAGAAATAGTTAAACAGCTGACAGAGCAGTTAGCATACAGCACACTTCCTCTGGTTACTGCAAAATAAGAATAGATCAAGATAAGCGAGTATATAGGTAAGAAGAGCAGAATATAACCTGAAGAAAAAATTTGGTTTTATTAATCACATAGAATGTGTTTAATGTACTTAAACAGTACTCAAGCATAAAGCAGTACTCAAAAATATTACTTAAATACAACATATTATATTTTAACACAAAAACAAAAACACAGTGGCATTCTTTCAATAACTTCCAATTGAAAGGGTTTTTTGCAAATGCACTACCTCAAGCACATAGCTAAGCACCTAGAAGGCATAGTCCATTTAAAGTATAATTTATCACACCTGAAGACTAGCATTACAAGTATGTAAATAAGAAAAATTCTGATTTGGGGGGAAGTTTGGAGAGGCTATGTTGAAAGGGTTTTAAGCAGAAGCCTTGAAGAAGTTCGGGCAAGCAGTTGAATGACTCCAGAAAAGGAAAGCATGGTCCTATTTGAGGATCTCCTTAATACGGTCACCATGTCTAGGGAGTGAAGGCAGAGTCTGAGAACCTTGGGAAAGGGTAACTCGTTTGCCATAGCATTTGGTCAAGGCAGTTTAAAAGATCCTTTGTGGCAGGGTGCCAGAAGTGGATGCAATTCATCATGAGATGCTGAAGGCTCTAGACACATTAGGATGTCATGATTGATGCCACTTTCAGTGTTATGGGTTTATGGGAGTTTGATTGTCTCGTCTAAATGTGTTGTTTTGGATCTGGAGAAAGCTAAAACTTTGGTCCCCTGAGTCATTTGTAGTCTGTACTGCAGTAGTTTCCTCTGTAGCATAACTGAGCTAACCCTTACTAATTAAATGAGGAGCTCCATCATCCAGTGATACCTCAGAGTAGAGCCCCTGCTCCTCCAAATAGAAAGCAGCCAGCTGAGGCACTATGGGCATCTGATTAGGATCATTCCTGGGTCTCACCTTCTGGTGGCTGTCCATTGCACACCTTACTGAGGGGCGAACCTCGGCAATGCTCTGGCCAGGGAATGTCTTGCTATAACCCTCAGTGTGAGGGGAAGAGACGTCTGGGTTTCTGCTGGACCTGTTATCCCTGCAACCCAATGTTGTATAAGTGGGATAACAATGGATGGATTGCAATGGATAGTTTGTCCTGAAGTTCTTCGTAGTGTGATGACAGAATATATTGGGAAAATATTCTTAAAATACAAGATACCACATTTTGATACATCAAAGCCCCAAAGGACCAAATATTTAAAATACCTTTAGAGCACTTAAATTGTGATCTGAAACGCTGTGCTCTCAGTTAGTACAGTTTTAACGTAAGATTTGGTTTCACAAATTCACAGAAAAAAATTTAAGGACCTAAAAGCAATAGTGTGATTAAGGTGTAATTTGCCACATCTGAAGACCAGCCTCAGGTATGTAAATGACAATGACTGGCATTTGCCAGGACTTCATTAAAGTCACTTTTTGTGTACCTTACCTCATGTGTACCCAAATGCTTCAAAACTATCCGATATAGCCACTGGGCATTTTTTTTGTATGTTGACCTTCAGGTACTGCTTTGACCATCGGATGCTTCAGCAACTGTCCAAAACACACAATTATGTTTTTTTTTCATACAAATCAGATCTTTGCATACCCATTGCTTATCTGCATGCATGTTCTTGCGAAAGGTTTTTATTTACGGATCATGGGAATGAATTTGAGACATATAAGGATATGTTGGAACCATGTTTTTATCAGGGTAGAATGATCATTTAAAACACAACTTCAATATATTTCAAAAACAGTGAGTGCACAAATTTGAATTCAATGTATATTTTCTCTTTTGAAACTGGGTCAAAATTATAAATACTGAACTCAGGCATTTATATACATCCCAACAAATACCTTTAATTGAGCCTTACAGTGTTGCTCCTTGACAAGAGGTTTTTTTTTGCCATCAAGATTTTTAATTCCATAATTCTGGCTAGATAGCTGACCACTCTTTGTGACAAACTTGGCAAATTTCTTTTGTGCTGACCAAGAAATAGTCCCCTGCACCAAAATGGACAACTCCTAAGCTCATGTGAAAATTGCAGCTGCCGACATGAACAGGCAAAATGAACATTATACCAGCTGTCAAGCAAGGTAGACGTAGCATCATGCCAACAGGTTCTTTTGCTGCCAGACAAATGGGTATATTGCACAAAGCTGTAGGAATATTTAAGAAAAAGGACCACCTATAAATTATTCAACTTAACTTCATACCAGCAAGTACATGTGTGAAGGACCGAGCCGGTCAAGCATGAGGACACAGTAATAATTTTCAAAGAACATGGGTTTTATTTCCCCAAAATAACAAATTTTAAATAATGGTTACAATGCCCTTAAAAGAGGTCCAATAAAGAAACTAAACTCAAGACAAAAAAATCAGGGTTAAACATAACAAAACCTCAAACTAACTGCTCAAACAAACAAACTGACCTCATACACAGCAAACAAAGGGGACCTAAATACTGGCTGATCAGACCAGACTAACACAATGAGGAAAAGGGAAGGAAAACATATACAGAAATTTAACTGGCAAAAATAACTAAACAGTTAGCTTAAAAATGTACTTGAATGACTAATAACTAAACAAAATAAGCAAATCACAAAACAAAGAGAACTTATGCAAAAATTAGAATAAAGACTCCATGGTCTTCCCCCATGGTGGAACTCCAGATGGTATCACCCAATCAGTCAATCTGGAATTTGAGTGTGCCAGCCAGAGTCCATTGCTTCTGTTCAAGGTACTCCCCCACAGCACCAGTAAAAAAAACACAGAAAATTTTAAATATTTGACAAAATTAAATATACAAAAGTTAACCAAATGTGCACGCTACAATTAGAACTAATGTATTTCAATATTGTCAAATGAAAATATAAACAGAAACCCATGTATTTTTGCTGCAGTGAATGTGTATATGAAAACTCAAAATGAAAAAGTGTTTGTGTGTGGGGTTACCGACTGTGTGGCTGCAGGTGTGGCCATCACAACATGGTTAAGACTTGAACACAATAAGGTGTTTAAAATGGATGGGCAAAAGCACGTTTCTGTTACAGTGCTAAGGCCCCAGTCTAAACCATCTAAAAAAAGATGTGGATTCAACTTAAAAGCAGTGTCTGTGCCAGGAATAGAACCAATTTAAATGAACTCTAGCAATTCTGCTCTCCAACTAGCAATGGGCAAATAGCTTGTTGATAGCTACAGAGTGTGTTTGACTGGTAGCTTGCTAAGCAACATTTACACAAACATTAATGGGAGTGTTTGAACACATTTGAGCCTTTATGCATAAATTTGGCCATATCTAGATTAGAGAAATTGCACAGTAATTATTTTATTACATCATTAAAAGCCCAGTGTTTATCACTTTTATGCCTATGATTAGTGGATCAAAGAAGTAACAAACATTTATTCACCAACACAACCACGCCTTAGCACAATTTTACCAATTTACCTAACATTTATGTTTTTGGACTGTGTGGAGAAAGATAAGTAGCTACTAAGGGAAGACACAGTATAATATGCACTGGGGGTACATGTAGAGTTTTATTATTGATGTGGTTTGTTCTCAGCCCAAAGCCTTTTCCAGTATATTATCTTTAAATTCAATTCCATTTTCTTTTTTAGGTGACCTCAAATTTAAATAATTTCTTCTGGAAGTGTAACAGATGGACCAACACTGGCAGAACTTTTTTTCCTTCTCTGAGCATAAGCAGTACCCGGAGACGTGTGTGTACGTGTTTCTCCCCAGGTCTTCCCTCTGTATAAAAGGGCTGTATTAGCTCACCTGCTCAACAACAAAGGCTGCCATCTCCACTGTCACGCTAAATGAACCCACATTGGACTCTTACGCACAAACACGCATCCTCATACAGGGGACACCAGTGATTGGGTGATGACAGTAGTGATATGACTCCAGTGCTGTCTGCAAGGTAACGATGCTTGTCTGTTGATGCCAGCAAGGATAACATTCACAGCTCGGCTCAACAGCCTTTTAACACCGGTGTGAAGCACGCACACACACACACACACACACACACACACACACACACACACACAGACACAATAATAATAAGATGAAATATATCTTTTGGTCGGATTTTATCAAATAGATCCGAAAGTATTACCAGATTTACTTCTATTATTATTAGAGATTTTAAAAATTATTTATTAATTTTGTTATTTATTAATCCCAGCAATAAATTATTTACATTTTCATCATGTCATATCATTCCACCAAGAAGTTTGTTTCTGAGAGGAGGTGAGACAGGTATATCTTAAAACATTCAGTTTCAATTCAATTCAGTTTTATTTATATAGTGCCAATTCACAACACGTCGTATCAAGGCATTTCACAAAGTAAATTGAATCGAATCATACAGATTTCAAGTTGGGTTCATACATTCCAATTAATCTTAACTATCAAACAGTGCAGTCTGATTCAGTTTATTATTCAAATTGGTTAAAAAGTTTTTCTATCTATGGAAACCCAGCAGATTGCACCGAGTCAGTGACTTGCAGCATTCACTCCTCCTGGATGAGCATGTAGCGACAGTGGACAGTTGCTTGCATTGAGTTTGCAGCAATCCCTCACACTGAGCATGCATTTAGCGACAGTGGAGAGGAAAACTCCCTTTTAACAGGAAGAAACCTCCAGCAGAACCAGGCTCAGTGTAAGCAGCCATCTGTCACAACCAACTGGGGGTTTGAGAGAACAGAGTAGAGACACAAAGAGAACACAGAAGCACTGATCTAGGAGTAATTTCTATAGGAAAGAATAATGAAACATTAATGGTTATAACGCATTTAGAGGCTTCATTTAGGAGAGAAAGACAACTAAGCAGATGAACTCTGAGGCAGTTTTCAAGTCTAGAGTATGAGAGAGAGCACATACAGTTAGTCACAGTAGAAGTTCAGCCAGCACCTATGTCTAGGAGAAACACGATTAAACACTGAAAGAGAGGGCCAACTTTATCATCTGTAGAGGGTGAGCATTAAGTTATTGGCAGCAGCAGCTTGGACGATGTCCTCCTCCAGAAAGGTGTCACAGGTAGACACATAGTCAGGCCAGGTGTAGCTTCTAGGAAGAGAAAAGAGAGAGAACAAAGTTAAAAGCTGAAATAACAGCAAATAATGCAAAATTGGAGAGTAGTATGAGAATCTAGCAAAGAGAGTGAAAGTGGTCATTATGTCCTCCAGCAGCCTAAGCCTATAACTACAGAGATAGCTCAGGATAACCTAAACCACTCTAACTATAAGCTTTATCAAAAAGAAAAGTTTTAAGCCTAGCCTTAGTAGACAGGGTGTCTGCCTCACGGACTAAAACTAGGAGCTGGTTCTGTTATGATTTGGGGTTGTTTGGTTTTTGGTTTCTGGGTTTTTGTTGGTCTTATTCACAGTTCAAGTTTTGAATCATGTTTCTGTTTGTTTTCCTGGTCATGCTTTTGTTTTGTTGTCTTGTTCATGTTTTGTCAAGTTTGGTTTTCGGATCTGGTTATGCTTTTGCTTCCTGTTTTTCTATTTGTATTCAAGAGTCTCTGTTCTTGCTCCAACCACTTTCTGTTAATTATCTTTATCCAGTTCACCTGCTTCAAACTAATCTGTCTCCTAGCTCCACCTGGTTTACTTTCCATATATACACTCCTGTTCAGTTGTTTTTGGCGGAAACATTATTCTGATAATACTCTTGTCCTGTAGTCACGCCACGCCTGTCTCGCCTGGCCATGTCTGTTTTTGCCTGTTCTGCCTGCCCGTTTGTTGTTTTGTTCCTGCTGTGAGTGAGTTTTTTTATTATTAAACCTTTGCACTTACCATCACGCTGCCTGCTCGTCTGCATTCTGGGGTCCTATATCTCGCAAGCCTTAACAGGTTCCACAGGAGAGGAGCCTGATAACTAAAGGATCTGCCTCCCATTCTACTTCTAGAGACTCTAGGAACCACCAGTAAACCTGCAGTCTGAGAACGAAGTGCTCTGTTAGGAACGTATGGAACAATCAGATCTCTGATGTATGATGGAGCTAGATCATTAAGGGCTTTACATGTGAGGAGGAGAATTTTAAATTGTATTCTGGATTTAACAGGGAGCCAATGAAGGGAAGCTAAAATAGGAGAAAAATTATCTCTCTCTTTAATTTTCATCAGAACTCTTGCTGCAGCATTTTGGATCAGCTGAAGGCTTTTAACTGCATTTTGTGGACATCCTGATAGTAAAGAATTACAATAGTCCAGCCTTGAAATAACAAATGCATGGACTAGTTTTTCAGCGTCACTCCTGGACATAATATTTCTGATTTTGGCAAGGTTCCGGAGGTAAAAGAAGGAAATCCTAGAAACCTGTTTAATACCTGAGGGTCCATACCATAGATAGAGAATTTGCCCACATAATGAGCAGTGAGCATTTAACCCTGTGGTACTCCACAATTAACCCTGGAGTTTAAAAATGATTTATCATTTACATGAACAAACAGGAATCTGTCAGACAAATAAGATGTAAACAAGCCTAGTGCTGTTCCCCTGATCCCTACAGCATGTTTCAGCCTTTCTAAGAGAACATTGTGATTGACTGTATCAAATGCAGCACTGAGATCTAACAGGACAAGTACAGACATAAGTCCATTATATGATGCCATGAGAATATCATTAGTGACTTTCAGCAGAGCTGAAGCCTGACTGAAACTCTTCAAACAGGTCTCTGAGGAGTAAATGCTCACACACTTGATTACTAGTCTTAGTCTTCCGTTCTTTAGATAAGAACGGAAGGTTTCTTAAGCAAAGGTTTAATTACAGCTACCTTAAAAGCCTGTGGTACATATCCATTTACAAAAGATAGATTAATCATATCTAAAATGGGGCTGGTAATCAGAGGGAACACTTCCTTAAATAATTTGGTTGGGATTGGGTCTAACATACAAGTTGAAGGTTTAGATGAAGCTAATATTTCTGATAACTCAGGAAGCTCCACAGGATCAAAACAGTCCAAACACAAATCAGGTTCTACAGTTACTTCCAGTGTTGTCTCACTTGCTGAGGATGAAGTAATCATCTTTGGGAGTATGTCAAAGATTTTATTTTTAATAGAATCAATTTTATTTAAGAAGAATCCCATAATGTCATGACTGCTGAGAGCTAAGGGAATGGATGGCTCAACAGAGCTATGACTGTGTTAGTTTAGCAACTGTACTAAAGAGAAACCTAGGATTATTCTTGTTCTCTTCTATTAATGATGAGAAATAAGCTGTTCTGCCTTGGCGAACTGTCTTTTTATACAACAGTAGACTATTTTTCCAGATTAAGTAGGAATCCTCTAGGTGTGTAGACCGCCATTTTCTCTCCAATTTTCTAACACAGTGCTGTAAAGTATGCAGCTCTGAATTAAACCAAGGAGCTAGCCTCCTATAAATAATTACCTTCTTTTTCAAGGGGGCTGCATTGTCTAATGCACCACGCAATGATGAAGTAACACTATGAACAAGCTATCCTGAGCTATCTCTGTAGTTATGCTGCTATAGGCTTAGGGTGCTGGAGGACATAATGACCACTAACACCCTCTTCGCTACATTCTCACACTACTCTCCAATTTTGCATTATTTGCTGTTATATTAGCTTTTAACTTTTTGTTCTCTCTCTTTTCTCTCTCTTTTCTCTTCTCAACACCAGTGACTGTCCACTGTCTCTACATGCTCATCCAGGAGGAGTGAATGCTACAAGTCTCTGACTCGATGCAATCTGCTGGGTTTCCTTTGATAGAAAAACGTTTTATCCAATTTGAATAAATAACTGAATCTGACTGCACCGTTCAATGGTTAGGATTAATTGGAATGTATGTACCTGTCTTTTGTGAAGTGCCTTGAGACAACATGTGTTGTGGGTTGGCGCTACATAAATAAACTGAATTGAATTGAACAAGAGAATCAATTTGTGAAAGGGAAGAAACCAAATTATTGCCGTCATCTTTGTTTTTCTTTGATAATGGGGAAATTAAAAATGGAAAAGATTCTTTAAGGATTGTTACAGCATTGTCTGCTAATGATCTACTATTGTGAAATTTTCTGTCAGGTGTGGAGTACTCAGTTAAATTAAAGTCAAAGGTTATTAAAAAAACATAATAAAATCATGTCAAAATAGGAATCAGTTGAGAAAAGTTATATCTGTTTTTATGTACATAGTAAAAAAAAAAAAAATGAGACATTGAAGATCTTTTATGTAATTTCTGGTCTACAATTCTTGATCAGATTAAATGCCTGGGCCACTTTAAAATGGTGATACTACTTCCAGCCAGATGAAACTTATTGGCCAAATGAAAAGATTATTTAACTCTTAACACTGCCAGGGGTATATACAGGATACATGTGATGCAGAACAGAGTGATAATCGTATCCTGCTACTGGAGGGACCAAACAAAGGAAAATTAAGTCTCTGAGCTCATCTCCAACAAAGAGATGAGATAAAAATGTTATGATGTACTGGCCACATTACAAATTGGATTGGTGAGTGAAGGAATTATCAAGACGAAGATGGTCTGGTTTTCATAAAATAGCAGGAACAGAAGGAGGTATGTGATTCAACACCACACTATGTCCTCTTCTGTTCATATTGATTCATATCCAGATAGTCTCTGTTGGTACTGACATTTTCTGAGGTGGTTTATTGTTTTTTGGATATCAACAGGCTGGTGCTGGGGGTTAGATTTAGGTCTAAACCTATGATAAATCACAAAGGTGAGCTGGTCATCTATTTATGAAACTTAAACTGCTTAAAGATCTTGTCTTAGCCCATTTACATATTTTTTTTAAATACCTAGATTAATCACAAAACCCTGAAAGACAAACCAAATAAAGAAAATTAACTCCTGAAATATGACCATCAGTGATAGATATTAATGTCACCTTATATTCCTATAAAACAGCGTTTTCACAAAGGTTCTGTATCCAATAATAATGGTAATAATAAAAACTGACTGTTTGTAGAAGGAATACTAAGATAAAATATATTCAAAACTGTTTTTATATCATCTTACAGGAAAGTTTTTGAGGAGAATTCAATATCTTCTAAAATGGAAATTGGCTGGTTTAAAAATGGATAACAAATTGGAGACAAGAATGATAAAATCTGTTTCAAAACCAAGCTTGTTTGAGTTGCAATACTGCACATGACTCAGAAAAGCTCTGAGGAAAACACCAAGAGAGCCTTCTCAATAAACTGATGTTCTTGCAGGGTACCTGCAGGTCAGCCATTTTGTTCTCTAATGGGGGGATTTGAAGACCAGTGGGTGAACTGATTGAGAACCTCTAAATTACTCCTCCACTCTAATTTCTTACCCCAGCCCCCTGTTTTACCTGCTAAGCCTCCTATTTACCCATCCAGTCTTTTCCTCTCCTCTTTCCTTTTCCTTCACCTCCTCATTCCCCCTCTTTGTGTTCCCTTTAACTCAGCAGTGCCAGTCAGGGGGATCAGGCCTGGGCCTCCGAGGCTGGCCTCCCAGACAACTGCAAACAATTAGGGAAATTAGTGGCTCCAGCATCACCATCAGGAGGCCTGCTTGTTTATAATTTAATCGGGCCGCATGTCAAAACAGTCAGAGCTTGAGAGAAACAAGATGCGTCGGCAAGATGAAATTCAAACTGCCAGCCTGCTCAAAATATTAGGAGTGTTTGTTTAATAGCGTGCGACTGAGTGGGTAAGAGCAGAATGCAGAAGAGTGCAACAGGAGCATGGAGGAGATGCAGGGGCAGGGAAGGAAACTAATAAAAAAAGAAAGCAGTGCAGGGAGAAAAATGAAGATTAATTCATTTCGATTTTTATAAAATCTATTCCATATTTGAAGTTAAAGCATTCTGTTATTTTGGCTTCTCTACGCTGCCCTGCTTGGGCCTTTCACTTAGTGCCGCTCTGGGAATTTCAAAAGCTTGGATCTGAGCCGCCTTTCAAATTCATTATAAAAGCTTTTTGCAAACTAAATACAGAACGAGGGCGAGAAAAAAAAATACTGCCACATTAATCTTTTAGCCCCCACACTCCCCCCACCACCACCACCACCCGACAATATATAAATAAACTAGAGTGACCTGATTGAGATGTAAAAGGCAGGGAGTTAGCACTGGGAGCCATACATTACTTCCCAACATTAACAGTAGTCTACTCAGCCAACACATGGTGGTGGGACCAGGGCCCCCTGGCAAATGTTCAGGTTAAAACTAATGCCTCTACTTGCCCAGGCAGACACCATTGAAGTCAGAGCTGTGGTGAGCGGTCCAACGATACGTTTAGAACCCCAACATATTTCATGTCCAACACTCTCAGATTGTGGTATCTGTTAAGGTAAGGAGTCATCATGTTGAGACCACTTGCTCATTTTTCCAGCTCAGGTTTCCTCAGCACTTAAAGTGGAGCACAAGTCAAACATTTCTGCTGTTTCCCAACAAACCAAAACATGACAAGAACAAAACAAATGGAGATGAATCCAAAGTCCTGATTTTCCCCCAGCTTTATAATTGACTTTGAAGAGTCAACACAAACCACAATAACCGGTTAGGTTTCATATTTTTTCAATAAATGTTTTACCTCCAATAATCCAAATTGAGTTTACTGCAGTTTTTATAAACTGAAAATACATCTTAAAGAGACCTTAGACTTTAGAAGAAATATTCTTTCTGTTATTATATTTGGAATTCTGAAGTGAATTCTAACTCTAAAATTCTGATATACCTCAATATTATTGCTTTAGAGTTATGAAGGTTTGAAAATGTCATCCAGTTAGCTTTACAAATTTGCAAGGTACTCAACTCAATTACCAAGCATCTTCAGATTTAATTCATCAACCTGAGTCAGTTCAGTGCAAGACTGCAATCATGCAATGAAACGAACAAGAAAAACTGGGAAAATATTGTCATTTTTCTGACTTTATAAAATATTTCTAAAGAGCTTTCAGACATTGTTCTGCATGGCGTCTCAAATGATTATAAAGCACTTTATGTGATGATCTGTATGTGTTTGAGTTTTGATTTTCTTTTGAGGGTACTTTGACCATTTCTTCACTGTTTACTTTGTTCTTTAGGTCTTTTTCCTTTGCTTGTTGTTAGGTGTTTTTCTTATTGGTTTATTCTTTTGTGTTTTTGTGTTCTTAATCCATCTAGTGTCATAGTTTTGAAAACCGACTTGACACACATGCAGAGAACGCTCAGGAGAAGCAGAAAAGTTTGTAATACGTTTTATTGTGTTCAGGAATACAGGGTGGCTCTGGTACGCAGCAGCGGTAGGCCGGGTGTGAACTCCGCCAGGAGGAGAGGGACTCGGGCTGACCATAATGAGGAGCACCGTGTGGTAAGTACGAGAGCACCTAGTACACAGAGTGGGCAATGGTCCCTGGTCGAACAATGCCGGGGCTGGGTTGCTTGAGAACGGTGGAGGGTGGACAGGTTCTGCGGAATCGGTGTGAGGCAAGAGTTGCCTGGAGGCAGCCAGCAGGAGTGATCCAGTAGATCAGTAGCAGCGAAGCATCTGAGAAGCTCAGGTTCTTCAACAGTCTGAAACCGAGTAAGCTTAGGGAAGCAGTCTGTCGGGTCAGCCTGGGTAACATCCAGATAGTCACCGGTCTAGCGCACAAAAGAAGACATAGGCAGATTAGCAAAAGATCAAAACTGTAAATACTTAGAAGCAACTAGAAGTTGGCTGGAGCTCTACCACAGAAGGCTAACACTCGAGCGATGAAATGCTGGCTGCCTCCTGTTTAAATACACCAGGGCTCATCACCGAAGATAGGAAACACCTGTCACCTCCACCAAGGTCTCCAGCACCTTCTAGGGACTAAGCACACACACACACACACACACACACTCACACACACACACACACCAGACAGTGTTCCCCAGTCCCGACATCTAGAGATAATTTTCAGTTAGATTCCATTACTTCCCTGGACTTCTCTGTGTTTCTGCTCATCTGTGTTTGGCCTCAATCCTTCAGTGGCTCTTCATTCTCTCTGCCACAGCTGCACCACATTTCTTCTGATTAGCTCTTCTGGTTCATTGGTCATTTATCCACCCAGCCTCTGTATTTAAACTCACAGGTTTTCATTGCTCACTGCTGGATTCCCCTGTTGCCTGCCTGTTTTAACCCCCGGTATTTCCTCTGCTGCATGTCTGTTCTTCTAGTGGAATACCTTTGTAAGTTTACTCTGTACATTAATTAAATACTCATATTTACAACAGTTTTCTTTTGCATTTGTGTCCTTACAAAATTGAATTATGACACTTTAAGTGTTAGTATGCAAACGTACTAGAAGTATTAGCTATGTTAGCCTGCTGCACTGTCCTTAACTGTAAAAAATAATGAGAAGCTAAAGGTCAGTCAGTCATCAGTCAGTCATTTTCTACCGCTTATTCCATAGTGGGTCGCGGGTGAGCTGGTGCCTATATCCAGCAGTCTATGGGCGAGAGGCAGGGTACACCCTGGACAGGTCGCCAGTCCATTACAGGGCAGCACACAAACAACCATGCAAACTCTCATTCATACACCTAAGGGCAATTTAGAAAGACCAATTAACCTAACAGGCATGTCTTTGGACTGTGGGAGGAAGCTGGAGTACCCAGTGAGAACCCACGCATGCACGGGGAGAACATGCAAACTCCATGCAGAAAGACCCCTGGCCAGGAATCAAACCCAGGACCTTCTTGCTGCAAGGCAACAGTGCTACCAACTGCGCCACCGTGCAGCCCACCGTGAAGCTAAAGGTTCATCAATCTATTCTTTAGGGTTCCACAGTTATTTGTAATTAGCTGTAGAGGAGTAGGTCCAAGAGGGAATACCCAGAAATGTATCTCCCCTATGTTGCTATCCTGCCTCTCATACAAGATACCAAGGTGTTCTCACCAGAATGGATGTGTAGTTCCTTCTAGCAGTAAGATGTCCGAGGAACATCTCCAAACAAATGCACCCAGACGTTATCCTGGTCTGGTCCCCATACATACACAACTGAGGGAGCTACCTACGCTGTGTCTAAAGGACAGTCAGCCAATTTAATGGACTTTAAAAGACACCCTGGCACATTCACACTCCTGCAGCGGTCCTGCACATGCTGTCACTTTGGACAGAGTCATAACATTTCTTGAGGTCCATCAAACACCTGTTGACAGTCAAACTACATTGAGTCCCAGAACATAGGCAACCTGTGTACAACCAGCCATTCCTAAATCAGAGTTTCATTGAGTCTCAGCCTCCTTTCCAACACCTTAAAGTAAACTTTCCCAGGATAAGGCAAAATAGTTTAATATCCTAATAACTGGCACAGTACATAGTGTTTACTCCCATTTTTCTTCAAATCTGGGACCACCACCCTAGTTTCTGACTACATAGGTGTTGTCCTGGTTGTTCTAACTATCCCTACAACACTGATTGAGATGAGTAGCTCCAACACAGGGAGGGATGACAGTAGTTAAACACATTTTATCATAGACAACTGAAATTGACCTCCCACCTTGTTTTCAGTAAAAGACTACACTGCAAGATGTTACAGTATTTCAACACATATGATGGTGACGAGATGCTGCAATTGTTTCTTCTAATTAAAGGGCTCATCAATGTAAGAGAAGTTTTTGGCCCATCAGGTATCATACATCAGTGTTGAAGTTCATCTTCCTGTTTTATTATTTATGTTGGGGCGTCTGACTTAAGAC
The DNA here is from genome assembly GCF_021462225.1 of Girardinichthys multiradiatus. NCBI lineage: Eukaryota > Metazoa > Chordata > Actinopteri > Cyprinodontiformes > Goodeidae > Girardinichthys > Girardinichthys multiradiatus. Next base: position 5,331,575 of record NC_061800.1, read on the forward strand.
AGACACTTTTTGAAATAAAAAAACTGTACTTCTGAATTACATTGTGTTTGATGTTTATGTTTTAAATAGACTTTAGGCCAAACCAACTTGTCAATCTTTGCTTGTTTAGTCTCTGAGGTAGCTTGAGAGCAAGGTGATTACAGTCTTTGTTAAATCTCAGTCTTTTGGAATATTGAAACCTAATTTTATATACAACACTTTGCAAATGTATTTACACTATGAACATTTTCACATTTGTGAGGTTACAGTCACAAATTTCAATGTATTTTAAGGCATTTATCTGTGATAGAACAATACAACATAATTGTGAAGTAGAAGAAGAATGATAATCAGTCTTTATGCAGATGATGTATTACTCTTTCTCCAGCATTCACAAACCTCTCAGGTAATTAGACTGATAAATTATTTCTCAAGAGCTTAAGATTATTCTATAAATTGGTTAAAATCTACAGTTCTTCCAATTAATTGTTCTTTCCACAATTCCCTTAATACACAACTGCAATCATGGAATATTACATATTTGGATATTAATGTTTCTCCTAGATTGGCAAATTTAACAAAACTAAACCACATCCTGCTTTTAAAAAAAGTGGAAGATGATCTCACTAGATGGAAATATCTACCCATATAACTCATGGGCAGGGTTTCTTCAATAAAAATGATGGTTTTGCCAAAAATCAATAGCTTATTCTCAGTGATCCCAAATAAACCATCATCTGACTGGTTAAGATCTCTGGAATCCTCGTTCACTAAATTTCTTTGGAAAGATAAACCCCTGCGTTTTATAGGACTACAAAGATATAGGACTACAAAGATAAAGGCTAAAAAGACCAAATATATAGGAGGACTACATCTACCTAACTTTCACCAATACATCTCAGCTAATTGGCTACATTACATCTCAAAATGGTTTAAACACAGTCCTCTAGATGAACCGTGGCTAGACGGAGAACAGGCATTTTGCAATAATATTAAGATTTCAGGCCTACCATTTATTAGCTCAAATATAAAATGACATGTATGCTTTAAGCGCCTTAATATCATCTCCTCTCTGACAGCAGGGTGAGGGTATCTAAAAATGACTTCACTAATCCCATGCAGAAGTACACTCATCTTGAACAGCATTGACATCCTACAAAAAAATTTTATGATAAACTTTCCAGATTAGAGGAGTAAAGGAAATGAATATCTGGAACATATATTTTAAGGAATTCAGTTTATCCCATTTAACAGATTAATTATACAATATGGAATGGACAAGAATAAATTTTTAGAATATCAACAAATTAAATCTATAATAAAAAATAAATGTAGACTCAATAACCTTGGGTTACAAATGCTGTCAAGAGTATCTTAGTCTCAACACCCCCAAATTGCTGTGTAAAATATACAGGACACTGTCTAAAATAGATGAATCAATATCCCTTACTATTACAAAATGGGAGGTGGATTTGTCAGTCAAGTTTTCAATGTATACAATGTAAAATCCTTGTCATGGTGTGTTTTGGTTTGGTATTTGTTTACATTTATTCAGTCAAGTGTTTTTCTGTTTACTTCAGTGTATGGTTATTTTGTGATTCTTTGCTTCAGGTGTGTTTTCAGTTTCTTATTGATTTGTTAGTTAGTTTAGGTTTTGCTCTGTTCACTGGGTTTTAGTTGTATTTTTAGATCTGTCATCTTGTGTTCTGGTTTTCTTGGGTTTGTTTACAGTTTGTCGTGTCTGGCTCTTCATGTTCTCGTCCCTCCCTAGTAAGGTTCACCTGCTCTTCTGTCTCCCCGCACGCTTGATCCACACCTGTGTCTGTGTTCCCTGATTACCTGCCCTATTGTTTCATGTCCACCTTCGTTTTTATTTAAGTTCATCTTTGTCCTTTGTTCCATGCGGTGTCGTTAGTCTTATTTAGTCTGTCTGTTCTTGCTACATTGAAGTCTATGTAGCGATCCAGAAACCAGGACTGTTTATTCATGAACTTTGTTACCTGGATCTCCTGTTAAGCCTGCACCGGCAACTGTAAGTTGGCTCACCTCATTAAAGAGTGATCATCTCACCGACTGTCTCTGCTCGTCCTGCATCTCTGGTCCACCACATTATACAGGTCAGTGGATGTTCACCACAATGTCACCACAGAGAATTCAGCTCACATGGATTTCACTGCCTTATGAATCGCTAAGAAAACTATCTACATGAATTACAAGAATAAAAATTTTCTTAGTATTAACCAGAGACCTGTTGTTGGATTACATAAGTCTGGAGCTGTGGTCCCCACCGGGGTCGGGCTTTGGTGGCTCTCGGGAGTGACACCTGGTGGCTGCATGCGATGCTTTTGGGGGGCCTGTGCCGGTGGACATAGGTTACTGGCCTGGTGGCCGTGCTGCTCCTGGGTAGGTCTGGGCTTGGCCTTGAGGGCTTGGGGTTCCTGCGCTGTGTCTCCCCTAGGTTGGGTTCCTGGCTGGGATTTTGGTTTTAGCTCGGTGAGCTCTTTGCCTTTTGTGGGCTTCAGAATGGATTCTCTCGTAGGGCTACTTCTGGCTGGTGTATGGGTGTCAGGCATGTGCTCTTGGGTTTGGATGTTGTGGGTCTTCTTTTCGCGGGGGTGAACTTTCGCAGGGGTGCTTTGTTTTTGGGAGGCTGGTGGGGGCGCTGTTGCACAGAGTGGGCTTTGTGAGCGGGTGCTCTTTGCTGTGTTCTATCCTCCAGTCTATGGCGGTGGTGGTCCTTTGTGGTGCAGCTCTGGGTGTCATGTGTGGGTTCTGGGGGGGAGGCATTGCAAGGCTTTGCAGTTGCATCAGGCTTCTCAGCCTTGTACTGGGGTGGGGTTTGCGTGTCTGCTGGGTGGTTCCTGGTGGGTGGTTTGCGCTTGGGGTTGGTGGTTTTCAGCATGTCCCTACGGACGGATGGAAGGATGTGTGATATCTCTGTTGCTGTGGCACAACCACACCGGCACCGGCTGGGGACCTCTTGCTGGGTGAGTTTTTCCCATTTTGGTGTGGGGTCGGGGGGATTGTTGTGAGTATGGTGCTCGGGGGTGTCTGCTCTTTTGCGCTTGTTGGTGGAGGCTGGGGTGGCATTGCGTGGTGCCCTTGCCCTGCTGTCGGGCCGCCCTGTCTGGTGGAGGGCAGGATGTGATGGGGTGATTGGAGCTGTGTGGATGTGTCTTCATTGGCTTTTTGAGGGTGGAGCTCACCTGTGGGGGTGTGCCCTATGGGGAGGTGATTTGTGGTGTTTGGGTTTGGGGGCATGTGTGTGATATCTGTGTCCTGGTTGGGGGTTGCCCTGTGGGGAAATTTATGTTGGACTTCATGACGATGAAGTTCTAATGGGGTTGAGATTGGGGGGTTGGAACTGTTTTGTCCTGGGACGGCTCTGGTTGGCGGGCTCCTTTGGGCCAGGTAGACCCCTCTTTTGTTCGTGGCCCCCTCTCTGGATGGGGATGGGAGTGTTTGGGGGCTGGGGTCGGGGTCTGGGCCGGGGTCGTTCGGGTTTGGGTGGTGCCGGCCGTAGTCTGGGCTGGTGCTGGGGCTTTCTGCCTGTCTTCTTCCCAGAAGGAAAGGGACCAGCTCCTTGGTCTGGGGGCTGGTTGTCCCTCTGGGGTATCAGTACCTGAACCTTGGGGGAGTATATAGTATGTATGGGAAGTGTGAGTGAGTGTACAATGTCCATTGTTGTGGGGCTTTACATTGAGTGTGTGGGTGTGAGTGCCTTTATGTGTAGGCATGAGGGTGCGAATATGTGATTGTGACTGTATGCGCCTGTTTTTGTGTCAAGTTGGGTCTTGGGCTGCTCCCTCTACTGTATCAGCTTAGGACCCCATCAAATGTGGGGCCCATTTCCTCCCTGCCACACTCCCAGCCGGTGGCTAGTGTCTCTGCCTGCTGGTGTATTGGTGGTTCTCGGTGTCTGGGGCTGGATGCTTTGGTGTGTGTCGGCTCACTCCCGGTGGCTGTATGCCAGGTCCTGGGCCCCCTGGCTCTGTCGGCCCTCTGCTTAGGGGGTGATGTGCCCTGGTTTCTCAGGTCTCTGGGTCCATGGCTAGATCTGCTCCATCTGCTGGTGGGGCCTGTGAACTCGTCGCTGGAGCTCCCTGGGGCTTCTGCACCGTGGCTGCTGGGTGGTTCCCCTGGGGCTCTCCTCTGCTCTTTTCTGGGGGGGTTGCACTAGTCCTGGCCGTAGTCTTCCTGGGGTTCCTGTGCTCTGGGGGGCTCTTGGATGTCTGTGGCTAAGATCTCTTCGTGTCTGTCTCAGATCCAAGGGGGACGGTCTGCAGGTCCTCACATTCGCTATTGCAAATTTTTATAGAAAAACCTTATGTACACCAGCACACTCACACTTACAACCACAGGTGTTTGGATACAGGTTTTAACAGATGTATTGAGCTGCAGTTACCACCAAATACATCTTTTGTGTTACATTCAGCATTCATTAGTACCATGCACTTTTCAGTAACATTGCTGTTGTTATATACATTTCGGCAGGTGTAGAAGCAGTCTTCTAATATTTTGTTTTCTCTTCATCTTTATTTCTTTCTCTCCTCTATTCTTGTTTCCCTCCCTCCATTTTTTGTTTTTGCCCAACTTCTCTCTCTTTCTTACTTCTTTTTTTCCCTTTTTGTGTCTATTTCCATGTCCATTGCAATTGAAATGATCTGAAACCAATTTTTAAAATACATACAGGTCCTTCTCAAAATATTAGCATATTGTGATAAAGTTCATTATTTTCCATAATGTCATGATGAAAATTTAATATTCATATATTTTAGATTCATTGCACACTAACCTGAAATATTTCAGGTCTTTCATTGTCTTAATACGGATGATTTTGGCATACAGCTCATGAAAACCCAAAATTCCTATCTCACAAAATTAGCATATTTCATACGACCAATAAAAGAAAAGTGTTTTTAATACAAAAAACGTCAACCTTCAAATAATCATGTACAGTTATGCACTCAATACTTGGTCGGGAATCCTTTGGCGGAAATGACTGCTTCAATGCGGCGTGGCATGGAGGCAATCAGCCTGTGGCACTGCTGAGGTCTTATGGAGGCCCAGGATGCTTCGATAGCGGCCTTTAGCTCATCCAGAGTGTTGGGTCTTGAGTCTCTCAACGTTCTCTTCACAATATCCCACAGATTCTATGGGGTTCAGGTCAGGAGAGTTGGCAGGCCAATTGAGCACAGTGATACCATGGTCAGTAAACCATTTACCAGTGGTTTTGGCACTGTGAGCAGGTGCCAGGTCGTGCTGAAAAATGAAATCTTCATCTCCATAAAGCTTTTCAGCAGATGGAAGCATGAAGTGCTCCAAAATCTCCTGATAGCTAGCTGCATTGACCCTGCCCTTGATAAAACACAGTGGACCAACACCAGCAGCTGACACGGCACCCCAGACCATCACTGACTGTGGGTACTACATTTTGGCATTTCCTTCTCCCCAGTCTTCCTCCAGACTCTGGCACCTTGATTTCCGAATGACATGCAGAATTTGCTTTCATCCGAAAAAAGTACTTTGGACCACTGAGCAACAGTCCAGTGCTGCTTCTCTGTAGCCCAGGTCAGGCGCTTCTGCCGCTGTTTCTGGTTCAAAAGTGGCTTGACCTGGGGAATGCGGCACCTGTAGCCCATTTCCTGCACACGCCTGTGCACGGTGGCTCTGGATGTTTCTATTCCAGTCTCAGTCCACTGCTTCCGCAGGTCCCCCAAGGTCTGGAATCGGCCCTTCTCCACAATCTTCCTCAGGGTCCGGTCACCTCTTCTCGTTGTGCAGCGTTTTCTGCCACACTTTTTCCTTCCAATATTTCCTTTGGGTTTTCATGAGCTGTATGCCAAAATCATCCATATTAAGACAATAAAATACCTGAAATATTTCAGTTAGTGTGCAATAAATCTAAAATATATGAATGTTAACTTTTCATCATGACATTATGGAAAATAATGAACTTTATCACAATATGCTAATATTTTGAGAAGGACCTGTATATCAAGCGGAGTATCATAGCGTTTGCTATGAATCAGAAAAAGGCGGATCCAAGATTCAGCCAGACACTACTGAAAGTTTAAAAGGTTTATTCAGCCACAGGAAAACGTCACACAGGTAACACTCCTCACAGCTTCCAGGAATCACTGAGGCAGAAAGAGGGATTAGTGACTTGTAGTCTCTCCAGATTTTGCAGAGATCAGAAAAGCCACTAACTAAGTTGGGGCTCCACGAAGGGCTTGACCTGAGAAACATGGAACGTGGGATGAATCCTCATGGAGTTGGGTAATCTCAGTCGTACAGCGACAGGGTTGATGATCTTAGAGATTGGGAAAGGTCCAACAAATCGGGTTGCCAATTTCCAGGATTCTACCCTTAATGGGAGGTCCTTGGCGGAGAGCCAAACTTTCTGCTCCACCTGGTACTTAGGGGCAGGGATCCGTCTCCGGTTGGCCGTTCTTGACTGAACCTGTGACATTCTGATCATCGATCTCCTGGCCTTTCTCCATATTCTTTGACACCTTAGGGCAGCCGCTTGGGCGGACGGAACATTAGCTCCTCTCTCCTGAACTGAAAACATGGGTGGCTGGAAACCAAACACAACATGAAAAGGGGACAAACCAGTGGCACTTGATTGCATAGAGTTCATGGCGTATTCAACGCAGGGAAAATTTTGTGACCACTTGGTCGGGTCAGACTCACATAAGATACGAAGTTTGGTTTCAGCTTCTTGGTTGGCCATCAGACTGAGGATGAAACCCTGAGGAAAGACTAACAGAAATTCCCAACAAAGACCACAAAACGTCTTCCAGAAACGTGACACAAATTGGGGTCCTCTATCAGAAACAATGTCATTTGGGATTCCATACAGCTCTGACATGTTTTCTGTGGGTTTCCAGATCTTGAGAATAAATCACTATGTCATCAAGATAAACAAATACGAATTGACCCACCATGTCTCTTAGAACGTCATTGACCAATGACTGAAAAACTGCAGGAGCGTTAGTAAGTCCAAAAGGCATGTCCTTGTATTCATAATGGCCCGTAGGCGTGTTGAAAGCCAATTTCCACTCATCTCCTTCTCTGATTCGGACCAGATAATATGCATTCCTTAGATCCAGCTTAGAAAATATCTTGGGTCCCTGGATCTGATCAAAAGCTGTGTTCATGAGTGGTAAGGGATATCTATTTTTAACTGTTATCTCATTAAGGCCTCTATAATCAATGCATGGTCTCACTGAACCATCCTTCTTCCTAACAAAAAAGAAACCAGCACATGCAGGAGAGGAAGAGGGTTGAATGTGCCCTGCCTTTAATGCCTCATCAACATAACTCTTCATGGCCCTGTGCTCTGGACCAGACAATGAATAGGTTCTGCCTTTAGGGGGTGATGTGCTAGGAAGCAAATCAATAGCACAATCATAAGGTCTATGGGGTGGCAGAGCTGTGGCCTTGATTTTATTAAAAAACTCCTTTAAATCATGGTATTCTTGCGGTACCTTGGATAAATCCGGATAGTTCTCCTCAACCTCATTCTCCACACTGACCTCCGTAGCAGCAGACAAAAGACAGTCAGGGGAAACATCTCTCATGCTCATGTCTAGTTTTCACGCTCAAGTCTTGTTTTTTGATCATGCCATGCCTGTCTTGCCTGCCCATTTGTTTTGTTCCTGCCTCCTGTAGTGAGTGAGTTTTTTGTTATTAAATCTTTTGCACTTACCGTCATGCTGCCTTCTGCTCTGCATTCTGGGGTCCTATATCTCACAAACCATAACAACGTTAGCCATAATGCTCCACTTGTGAAAGTAAATCTGTTGGGCTTCTTCTTGGCACTCAGACAACAATTATGATTGCTACTCTGCCAGACAGGACATGTAAAAAAAGAAGAGAAAAATGATAATCAGTTAAAATAAAAATCTGATATGTGGCATACAGCATTTTTACTCAGCCTATTTTATATCCCCTAAATAAAATCCAGTAAAACCAATTGCCTTTTGAAGTCATCTAATAAGTAAATAGCGTCCCCCTGTGTTACTGAATTTTACATAAATGAAGTTGTTCTATTGCTGGCCTCAAAGGTTTGTTAGAGAAGATTAGTGAACAAACTGCATCATGAGGACCAGGGAACAACTCAGACAGGTCAGAAAGTATGTTGTGGAAAACTTTAAAGCAGTAGAGGTTATAAACCAATATCACAAACATGGGAAGAGGATGGCACAACTGAAAACCTATCAACACATGGACGCCGACCTAAACTGACAGGCCAAGGAAGGAGTACATTAATCAAAGGAGCAGTAAAAAGGCCCGTGGCAACTCTGGAAGAGCTGCAGAGATCCACAGCTAAGGTGTAAAGATCTGCTGACAGGACAACCATTAGTAATGCAATCCACTAATCAAACTGGGCAAGAGATTCGCCTTTCAGCAGGGCAATATCATTGCACATTGTTATGTTAGAATTAAAGTCTAAAGTGTTTTCACAGATGTTCTTCAACCAATCTGACTAAGCTTCAGCTATGTTGCAGAACAGAAAAATGGGGAAATCGAATGTGAGAATTATAGAGACATACCTAAAACACCTGCATTGATTTATTTAGTGTATGCATTACATTACTTTTTGAAATCATGGCATGCCTTTTGAAAAAAGCCTTAGCTGAAGCTGAACTGAGTGTAGGTGGAGGGTGAGGGATGAGGCTCTGACGATGATGGTCTCAGTGGAGCGTCATTAAGATGATGAGGATCACAACAAGGCAGTAATTGGTGATAAGATGATGCATGGTGAAAGTGATCCAGAGCCAGGGATCATGATAACGAAAGTGCAGACCAACAAACACGCAGAGCACCTCAGCTACAGACAGGCCAGCAAGCAGACTGCAAGGCTGGCAGACTTGCAGGGTCCTGGTCAAAGAGCATTATTTAGAGTGAATGACTGTATGCAGTTCGGCACCAAGCGGCTTTCATTACACTGGCCTGCTTGTCTGCTAATGCGTGCTCCCCCAGCTACTTGAGCCAAACAGCCACACAGACACACAAGCCCTGACCATCAGCAGTCAGTCCGCGCAATCAGCCGCCTGCTATCAACCCTCTAATTGGATCAGTGGCACGAATGTGATTACAGCAGGCGTATTTATTTACATAATAATTATTACTGCCCTCCCTGGAGAAGCTTGGGGAGAACAGCGGGGTCCGGACAGAGATGAAGGCTGGGATAGAAGGAGAGAGGAAGTGAGGGAGGAGGTGGACAGTAAAGAGTCTTCCTGTTCAGGAACAGAGAGCTCAAGCAGAAGAGAAACAGTCAACGTAAGAAACTGAGGAGAAGATTCATGAGTTTGAAGAGATAGTCCAAATTATCTGAAGTAATGTTTTGTAACATTATTAGTAATAGTTCCCTTACTGGTAGTAGACAAATGTCATAATGCAACAAGTTAGTAGAAATAGAAGAACTCCTCAGAGTGATTGAAGGCTAACAGCTTGTCACATGGAAACTCTGAGTTAGCTGATTTAACCAGTTTAAAAGACATCAACCTCGAAATGTTTCTACCTCTGGATGCTACTTTATATAAGTTGATATCAAATATGTAGACTCTCCCAGAACAGCAACAGTTCTGTCGCTTAGGTCGTGTAGGTTTACCACTGCCGCTGTATCAGTCCACTTCATCTTGTACATGACCTGGAAAAGCAAACGACTGTGCCATCTTAGCATCTTACAGCAAAGGATCCAAATGCTTATTTCACTCTGGGCAGTCATTTGGTGTCTTCATCTCCGTTTTCTCAGGCCCTACATCATTAACTTTTGATCGGGGCAAATACTTTAGAAGGTATGGTTTGAATATTTTGAACAGAGGTTCTGCGAAGATATTGGCAGTAATAGCTCCCTTACCTGCAGTAGACTGATGTCATAATGCAATGTCAGTGCAGGGGAAGGCCAACAGCTAGTCAGATGGATCCATTGTTTTAGATTTCAGGAGTTCAAAATAATTCAAATTTCATAGTCTGTGTTATGATATGTTGTTGGGAAATTATCCTGGCACACTGATGATCAGCTAATTGATACAGCCAGCTGCATTAACCAATGTAATTTCATGAAGTAACACCTGCTGATTTGATATTTGCTAACTCATTTTCTTCAACTTCCCTGTGAACTACCCATTTAAAGTATGGTTCTCCTTGCCCTGATCAAAACTTAATGATGCGGTGCCTACGTAAGTTAGACAAATACCCTAAATTACTTTAATTTCCTTTTGGATGTAAGCATCACATTGATGGAAGTTTGTGTTTGTTGCTTTAATTTGAATCTCTAATAAACAGAATAAAAAAAAAACAATTTGAAGTCAAACTTTAAAATGCGGTTGCTCCCCCAATCCCTCTCTCTGCTGGAGCCAGCTGTGTGGGTGTCTGACTGTGTGGTCTGAACCCCAGCTAACCAGATTAACATGCAGGTTAGGACAAAATGGATCCAGCTTCAGCACCCAGTTATGATGCAGCTTGGCTGAACACCAGACTCAGCCCTTACTCTTGCTTCTAACGTGCTGTGTGCATAATGACATTCAGCACAAACAGATAAGCAGAGAATAATTCTTTCTCATATTTTCTTTGAGTGGCTTTCTGCTACTCACACTACAACATGGATTTCCCATTTTGCCAATGGCTGTAGCAACATAATATATCTGCAGTGTTTGAAGAAAATTTTGATAAATTTTGCCCCCCCCGAGAGTCCTTCCTCAAACTCAATATAAATACAGCACTCTGTTTCAATAACAGAGGCAGACAGACAGAGAGGGAGTCTGAGTGAGACAGGCAGAGAAGGATGAAGGGACTCTAGGGACTTGGCTGCGTTTACATTTGCTGCCATTGAAGTTGTCCACGGCCTGGCTTTGGTTGCCGCTTAATGGTGCTTAATCACGGAGCTCCTAAAATAGGCCATTATATCAGCACAGAGCTCTAGAATTACAGTGAGCCCTGAGGGTCTGAACAACAGAGCTTTTGTTAATAAGCTGCCATTAATCAGATCCATTACGGAAGCCACTGGTCCAACTGGCGGCACCGCGGCTGATAAATACCTCAAGAATAAAAACCAATTTACTCACCTAGTCTAAACCGCAGCTCTTGTATGTGTGTGTGTGTGTGTGTGTGTGTCTGTGTGTGTGTGTGTGTGTGTGTGTGTGTGTTAACACAGAGTTGGGTGGGACAGGAACCATGCAGCCTGACTAAAGACACCCAAAGGACTGGTAGCAGAGCTGATTCTCTCTGAGCTGAAGACAGAGATTAATACCACAAAGTTAATATTACAGAGTGACAGCAGCAAACATATGCTAACCTCACACTCTGAGAATGGAAGAGTGTGTGTGTGATACAGCTGTGGTGATGATGGACAGCCATCAGAAAATCACTTTCATCACAATGCTCCTCTAGGGACACGCACCATCCATGCTAATGGGGGGCGAGGGGCTAATCAAATATCTGGCAAGCCTCCTCTCACCAGCAGCCACTGAAAGTCATTGATCTATTCTCTTCAATACTTCTAATTAACTGGCTGCTAACACAACCATAAAGCTGACAGACTATGAAAGCGGGTAACAAAACATGTGTAGACTACATTGTTCTAAGAGTGCTGCAAACATGACTCCGTGTTCATACCCAAACTTCCTGCAAACAATTTCTCTCATTCTCTTTAGTCATTACTGCCAGTCCTGTTAATCAGCTGTGTCTTCCTCATCAATTTGTCCCCTCTCCCCTGTGGGCTCCCCACCCCATTTGTCTCTCTTCCGTCAGCCTGAGACAGATGCAGGAGTCCTCTCAGCAGACAAAGCTGCTAATTTCATTAATTACGAACCAATATGTAGCAGTCTGTGTGAGTCTGTGTGGAGCAATGGGGAGATATGAGGGTCCCACAAACTGGCATCTGGTCCACACTGATATCCAGGGAAGCCAGAGAATAGAAAGGAACGGAGGAGAAATGGCTGTAGGAGGAAAGAGATAAAAGTAGATGCCTGTTTGGATAGTATTTAACAATTCAGTTAAGCAGCTGGTGTCACTAAGATATTTGTACTGAAACTGAACTGGTCCGCTAAATTAACAACTTGTAAATGTTATGCAAAATTCAATGAAATGGAAGAAAAATTGCATATATCTGCTCTAAAAAACTCCACATTATGGGCTACAATTGAGGATAACTGTTTTCTTATACCTGGCCAACTCCTTTTTGATGAGAAAATGTTTAATGTGTCATTAGAGGCTTGACTCTGAATTAGGGCAAAAGACTTGAGACTTAACTTGGACTTGGAAAATTACCTGTTAACATCTCTGGTGCATGATGAAATGTCTGAAAATCCCTTTTTCATGTTAAAAACCTGAAACTTCAATACATTTTATGGGGAATTTTACATGGCAGACCAAAACAGATAGAGATAAAGATTTTTTATGAATGGAAATGACTAAAGATGATTGGAAATCTGGCGCCCCAATGTGGCCTTGGCAACTTCTGCTAACTGGCTATCGACAGAATATCTCCTGGATGTTATATAAACACGACACTTTTCCGCAGCACTTCCCTACCAGCTGTGTGCTGATAGGACTATGCGACCAATTGATAAAACTTCCACCTCTCTTCTCAAGGACAATGGCGCTTCTATCAGTGTTGACAGTATAATTCTTGCAAACACACTCAGATTATACATTCACACCCTCAAGATTCCACCGTATCCTTGCTAAATCTTTACTTATGTGTGTGTTGCTTACCCCTGCTGAGTTTTCTTTTGTACTACTTCAGACTGTATTCTGCTGAGAACAGAGTCTGAAATGTGATTTTTTTTCCCTCCTATCTTACTTTACCTAATGTGTGATTTCATTACTTTTCATAGATTTTCAGATTTCTCAGAAGGATTACCAGCAAAAGCTAAATATTATTAGTATTTGAAAATTTGACTAAAGCTGTTTTACACCAATGACCTGAGATTTTTAGATTTCTTAGAAGGATTGTATTACAACAAGTTCATACCAATGAAAGCCAAACAGTCAGCCAGTCAGTCAGTCAGTCAGTCAGTCATTTTCTACCACTTATTCCATTAGTATTTAAAAGTTTGGACTAAAAATGTTTTATACCAGTGACACAGCTTCTCTACTTAGACTTCAGTGAGTGCCCATGACTGTTACTATTTGAATGATGGGACCACACTGCGTCATACCTGCAATCTTAAGGATTAATATTATTGTTTTTCTTCTAGCACAGGATGGATTTCTTACCACAGAGGATTTAATGAGCTAATTATCTCTGTTAGAAAGAATGGATTAGAACCAGCTCTTACCAGTAAACTCCCAAGGATTATTAATGTCATTTGATTAGTTTTTTTGTGTTTGATTTTCTGTATCATTGTAATGTTTTTCCTTTGAGAACCTTGTTGCTGAGAAGCACTATATTAATAAATTTGGCTTGACTTGACTGAAAATATTCTTTATTGATCCCTCAGTGGGGATGTTCAGGTGCAGATTCACACAAATGTAAAAAAATAAAAGATAAGAATAAGAGACTTTACAGTACGGGCAAATTTACAACATAAAAAATATGTTGTTATTGATTAAAGCATACTTAGATTAAAAGAAATGTGCAACTGAGTAGGGTAAGTTATAAAATGTACAAAGTATGGATGTATATTGTTGCATAAAAAATAAACAACCAAATGTCACTGAAGGAGCTCTCCATTTCTGCAACAGCTTAATGCATGGGGTGGAAGTCAGTCCAACAGTGATGTTATTTTTGCCAGTGTCCTTCTGTCTCCTGCCATTTGTACTGGGTTGAGGGGCCATCGAGCTGGCCTTCCTGATGAGCTTATCTAACCGCTTCCTCTCAGCTGTAGATAAGCTGCTGCTCCAACATACTACACCATAGAAGATGGCTGATGCCGCCATAGAGTCAAAAAATGTCTTCAGGAGGGACTCCTGCAGTCCAAACGATTGCAGTGTTTATAGCAGGTAGAGTCTGCTCTGACCTGCTCAGACCAGCCTGTCTTAGACGCAACCGAATGTCCCTATATACTGTCATGATCCTGTGCGAGGTTGGCTATGTGTGAGATCTCTGAACAAATAATCTCTGCTGGTGGGTGAGCTGCTTGCTGCACACCTGCCGGCAATCTCCTGTTTGGCTGCATTGAATTTAAGGAGCTGTTGGATGGCTGATGCTCAGCTGTTCTTGGTTAAAGTTCCAACACCAGAACCAGGCCTCTTCAGCAACAACTCTCTGTGACAGCCCTCTCCTTGAATATTCACCCACTGTTGTCCACTGGAGCTCCACCATCTCCAGCAGTCACCAGCCTTCCTGCTCTCCAACATTCAGTTCAGCATCAGCCAAGATAGCCTTTATTTGCCCCGTTTTATGGTAACGCCCTGTGGAACATTAATCTTTACCACAAAGCCTCACTCCACAAGGTAAAAGGATCTTCTTCCTCTTAATTCTCTCTGCTCACTCCGAAACAGCAAGCCCCTCTGTTTCCTCTCAGAATATCTGTCTCAGTTCTGTTCAGTTCCACTGTTGCTTCAAACTGCTCCCCTCTTCCTCCTGAATCACATACACAGAAGCCTTCCTTGTTGTACAGTTTTTACTCCTCACCTTGGTCAATAAACACTCATTGGATGTATCTTTTGTCCCAAGTTTGATTCTGCATCCAGGTCAGAGAACTCTTCCCACACAGTGGAGCTAAAACAGTCAGATCTACTTCAGCATCTTCAGACCATCTCTCCACTGTGCGTATCACAGCTATTTCACTGTGTACAAGCGGTTTATAACCAAGCTGGAGATAAACCAGGTTGTGATCTAAGCCCCCCAGGCGAGGGAGAGGTGATTAGCTGTATGCCTCCTTGGTGTTGGCATACAACAAGTCCAGCACTTTGTTGTCTCTGGTATGGCAGGTTATAAATATTATGGCTATCAAATTTAACATTGCCTGTTTTCATTCACTACCTTGATTTTAGCGGCTCCATTTTTACCACCTCAGATTGATCAATTATCTCGTTCACAATGTAATTTTTATTACTTCCAGTAGATCGGAATATGGCAGCTGCTCTGTCGCTACCGAGGAGTTTTGTAGTTCATGACCCACAATTTCCCATGATTCATTGCGGGTCGAAGCAGATTGGTCGAGCTTGGGCAACAATGGTGGGCGATGGTGGCAAAAATTGTGAATAAAAAAGGTAAATAATATGCTTTCTCTGACCCCAAAAAAACTTTTAAGATGTTTTTAGGCGAGAATGTAGGTTTGTTTAACACAAATATTTACTCGGTTTATTAAGATTCCACTTAATAAAAAAAAACAAGTTCGGCATTTCTCGGCGCCAGCTGGCTTCGGCAGCTGTACGACTGTGCAGTGTTCCCTCCCTCTTCCAGAGAAGGCACCTGATAAAAATGTGAGATTCTACCCATTCATAATTGTGCATGTCAAAGCATTTCATCAATTAGAGTCAAAAAGTAAGTCAAATATTTGGGAATACTAGTACCTAAAAATGTATTAAGAAGAGAAGGTGCTAACATCTAAGATCGTTTAGTTGAAATGAAAAAAGGTCTTAGCCGTTGGTTGTCAAGGGACTTGACCATTTTTGGAAGAAGTTTGTTGGCAGATATTTATAAAAGACTGGTATGAAAATGGTGTCATATTTGTAAAATATATTTTAGATTATCACGGAGATCTCTTGGATTTTTCATCTTTTGTTAGAAAATTCAATCTTAGTTGTTTTAAAGAGTTTAAGAAGATATGTAAAGCAATCCCATTAGCGTTGGTTCAATTAATTAGAAAAGTCAGGGGGTATTCAAAAGTGACTATTTCAATGCCCACTTTAAAAGTGAACGACTGTAACTTAGTTGACTTTAAATGTAACAAACAAGATTATTAACGATGGTATGAGACAAAAGATTCACTTTGATTATAATAGAAATCCTTTCAAGAAACCTCTGAAGACAAATTACAAAACCATGACTTTTGCCCATTCCAAATTCGTCAAATGGTCTATTTCTCCTAAAGTGAAGGAGACCCATTTAAAAAAAATAAATACAATTTATCCTGTGGCTGTGTTTCTTGAAAGAAGATTTAAGATTTTTGATGTTGATTTATGTGTTTTCTGTATGTCAAAGAATCCCATGTCATCAACATGTCATTATTCACAATGTTTTTGGATGGACATTAGAAACTGGATTAATCTCAAACTTAACATTCCTTCATTTGATGTTTGTGACATTTTACTTTATGTGGATAACTTAAGCCCAGCTTTCTCAAATGCTATAAATGTTCTTGTTCTTTTAGCTAAATACCCCATTCATTGCAGTAAGTGGAGAAGTAATAAGCCCTCATTCCCCTGTTTTATTAACAAATTAAAAAATATATAATTCATCATTAAGTAAAGTTAAAAAATGGAAAACTTCTAGAATCATCTCACAACAGATTGCTATGAACCTTTTGTTCTAAGTTGCCTTGCTCCTCCATTCTGTAATTATTCATTTATTGTATCATTATTTCACACCCTCTAGCTTTTAATCCTCAACAAGAGTTTGCATTCTAATGTCTGTTTATATTGTGCCCTGTATTGTTTTGTACTTTGTTAATAATAAAACAAAAACGAAAAAAGGAGAAGGCGCCTGATTCCCAATTCATCAGTGATTATTTGAGTTAGGTCCTTAGTTTGGTTAGTTTGTTTTCTTTGACAAATAGTCAGCACACATAGTCTGAAAATAATCCTACAGCATTCCATTCGTGTAAGCAACTTTTGAGAGCACCGTATGCCGAGTTCTGGACCCTAAAGAACTTCAAGCAAATCATTTTTTGTCCTGTTCTCGTACAAGGACGAGCGATATCACTGCCTACTACTAAAAATGCTTGGGAATGGCTATGGACTACAAGTACTCTGCTGTCGCGCCGGGGCTGCTGCCGTATTCCAATCTACCGGCAGTAACAAAAATTACACTGTGAACTCGATGAATGATAAAACTAAAGTGGCAAAAAGTGGGGCGCTAAAATCAAGGCAGTGAATGAAAACAGGCAACGTTAAATTTGATAACCTTAATATTTATAACATTAGCATCTAATATGTTATCATTTTAATGACATCCAAATTCACATATTCTAATTTTCACAGAGGCGATATTAATTACAAGTTGGTTTTTACGGCACTCTTACCATGTTCAGTATTTCACACCTTCAATTCATTTCAAGTTAATTTTTGTCACTTTGACCCCTCATATGCTGTTGCTGTGGCGAGAAGGAGGGATAGACTGCTGAGCAATCGGATCTGGATCGGTTAGATTATGTTGTTTAAATGTAAACATATGCCAGGGGAGGGTTTAATTTACCAAAAAGCAATTTACACAATCAAATACGTTATATATCAGTACAATATTAGCAAAAAAACAAAACAAATTCAGTAAAATCATTGTAAAATAATAAATTTTTTCATACATAAATATTCCATTGAAAGACAATGATGACGTAATGTTTTAAAATTAGCAAAGCTATTACCAACTTCTGCAACTAACTATTTTAGGTTGCTAATATTACGTTCAGGCTTAAATATTGTGGCTGTTTTTTGATAAACTCCGAACTCTTCAAACAAATACTCTCAACAAAAAAAAAGCCAGAACCCGGTGAATCCCCAAAAAGAATTAGAAGATCAACGGAGGTAAACCTCTAATAAATTAATTGACAGGCATGTTTGTCTGTTATATTGTTAATATTGATTGGCCACTTTGTTGCGAGTTAAGTCGAGCAACAGCTAACAAGCTGTGTGCGCTCCTGTGGTGTTGTTAGCCTAGACCAGCTGCCCCCGTGTGCACACCAATGGCAGAGTGCGTCCGCTACTCTGGACTCAGCTCTGCCCTCCTGGCAATAACCTGTAATCCAATATTTTTATTAAAGGTGAAGCAGAATGTAGTCTTTGCCTCGTTGGGTGTGCCCGGACCACAAACATAAAGCATCTGCTAGCAGAACAACTTCAAACTCAGCCTTCTGCATGGCTAATTACGAACTCAGAAGCACCCTGCGCAAATAAACAGAGAAGAGAAATAATCTCGTCAGGGCAGAGGCTGAGTTGATAAACCTGTTGCTGTAAATGGTAATGAAAAAGGATAACAAACTGTAACAGTTCAGAAAAACAGAAGCAGAGCGAAACAAAAGGAAATCAAAACAGCAACTGGATCATTTATAATAATGCAGTGTAACAATAGACAGGATCTGTTTGCTTTTCCTTTTGTTCCACTAGGAGCATTAGCAGCCAGCCAGTAGCACATGCATTTTCCTCTTTTAAATAGGGCTGTCTGCACCTTTTTTGCACCTGTGACCCATAGCCCTTGTGCGTGCCATGGGTTTCTAGTCTTCATAAGGCTGTTTTTCACCAATTTTCTCTAACAAACCTCTAAGGCCTTCACAGAACAATTGTATTCATAATTCAAATAATTTGCTGTCTCTATTTTACTAATCAGGTGAGATTCTACGATAAGTGGTTGCACTAGATTTTATTTAGAGGTAGGAGAAAAAGGGGTCTGAATATAAAACCATGTCATACTTTTCAAATTTTTATTTGTAAGAAATGTGCAAATGCCCTTCCAGGTCATAATTCTGCACTACTGTGTTGGTCTATGACAGCGGTGTCAAACTCCAGTCTTCAAGGCCAGACGTCCAGCAACTTTTAGATTTTTCCCAGTTCAACACAGTGGCATCAAATTACTGAACTGCCTCCTCAGCAACCAATCAGCTACAGAGTCCCATCTAAAGGTTGCAGGACAGCGGCCCTCGTGAAAAGTGGGTGTGGATATTTTAGCAAGGCACCGTATGTTAAAGAACAAATATGCATTATATGACGTGGATGACAAACTCAAATAAAACTGATTGGGCACAACGTGATTCAACTCCTCTTCATATTGTCTTCAACTGACTAGAAGATCGAGTACATGTAAGAATTACAGTAATTATGTTATTTGCATTCTCTGGACTACTCGCATTAGTGCCCAGTCACACTTCACCTACAGCACCATGAGGCAATGATGTGTGTTAACCTTCTCTGCTTGTGACTTCCCATGCTATCCTGTGTCCCTAACAGGTGTCACCCTCACCACCCTCACGCTACCCTGCCTCCTGCCTCTCATCTCCATTATTCTCTCTCAATTGTATATGAATACACACACACACACACACACACGCACACACACACACACACACACACACACACACAGAGAGAGAAAGACCTAATCAGCTGCGCTTCATGACCATGTGAAGGCACAGTGTGAGCAGAGGCCCATGTGTTTTTAGTATTAATACTAATTGTGTGTGTAAACAGTTTCACATCAGCCGGCTGTATTACAGCAGCTGCCCTGAAAATCAGCACAGCGTGTGGCAGCTGATGACTGTGCATGTGTATGTTTGTGTGTTTCTGTGTGTTAGTTTGAAACATGAGCACATCCCATTTATGGCAAACGTGTGTGAATTCATGTGACTTGGATGTTTTTATTTGATGATCGGAGACCAAGTGCACTTTTTGCCCATGTCAGTGGAAGATAATTATTGTTTTAACAGTTGGATATGGGAGAGAAGTGACAGTAGTGGATGGGAGTGGTGTGTGTGGCTTCCACATTAAAGGATGACCCAGGTTGTTAAATTGTACTCATAAGCCAGCAGTTAAATGTTGGTTAATGATGCTCCCAGATACCCTGAAGAACAGACAGCAGAGAAACCTTTGGACTCCACAGAGTGTCCTCAGGCTAATCTCTGGTCATAAATATTGTTGGATTCATTTTGCACGTACACACAATACCACACTACAAAGAAGCTGCACACACAAACACTCTGACATTTTATTTTATTTTGTCCACTACAGAGAGGTGATTTAGTTCTGAAGAATCAGTGCTGGATGTTACAGCTGCCTCTGCATACTCTCACACAAATCCAGCATCTCCACTGCCCTGGCCACAGACGCCTCGCCATGCCTCATGATTAGCACTCCCTGCTCCGCTGCCTTTGTTTTTGTGCTTTGTTTGTTTGCCACAGTGCAATGATATTTCTGTGGAATCTAGCATGATTGCACCACAGGTCAGAGACACCCATCCATTACAGCAAAGAGGAGCCTTGTATTTAGACTGCCTCAGCGGCAGCTATATTTATCAGTGCGTGCCTGGCCTGGCCCAGACGCGGGCCCAGGCTCTCGGTTTTGCTGCTTAGCTTTCCCACCACATTCCAACAGGCATCATGATACACTTCAGCAACAGGACCGGAGATGAAAACCTCCACAAACCACATTTTCACTTCTTTTACAAAAACCTTTTTTGATTCAATAATTATGTGGCGGATGAAATGAGAGCAAAAGGTGAAACTGCCATGAATTGTACAATTCTGTAGTAAGCAGTGACATTTCAACAACTGGTGACACTGAAATTAAAAGTTTCTTACTCTTGGTAGGGCCTTCATCTGTAGCCAGGACTGTGTTGTGCTGTGAGTATTTACCACTTTACAGATTTCTTCTGATTTTGTTTTTGTCATACTACTTTGTTATGTTTCAGATCATCAAATGTGTTTTAACAATAGAGAAAAATAACCTGAGACAAATTCCAAATAAAGATTTCTTGTCCCGAGAAAAAAGAAAAACTATCTAAACCTTTCTGGCTCTGTGTGAAAACGTTTTCCCTACAGACCAGGGGTTCCTTTATGAACTGTGTCTGCTAACATTGTGTCAAATTATGATTAAATTGTGGGGCTATTTAAATTCTTTATTTCAGCAGCATTCAGACCTTTGAGGATACATTCTTGAGAGGCAGAGGAACTGGCCATCCTTAATGTATAAAGTGAAAGCAGTAAAAAATGTCAGTTTGTGTTTCCTTTAATGTGTTTTAGTTTATACGTATCAGATTAACAATATGACTGTTCTGTGGAACAAGTACTCTTCCTTGTTTGTCTTCTTAGCACAGCGGGGCAGCGAAAGCGAGAGACATGCTCAAAGTGCTACTTAAAAGCTTTTGGAGAAAACCAGTGAGATAAAGTGGTTTGAAGGATCATGTTAAATTTGATTTATTCTTTTGATTAAATTTAGTTTTGTTCAGTTATAACGGTTAGTATATTTGTAAATAGTCATTGGGTACCATTTATTGTTTCTGGTTCTCTGGATTTGTGTAAATATTGTCTATTTCTTGTTTTGTTTCCCTCCTTTGCTGGTTTCTTCTTCTGTATCACTCAGGGTAGACTTGGTATTAAATACATCAGTTAACTTTAGTGTAATTTTGATTCATTCTTCTTTCTAGAACTGGTTTAATTCAGCCACATTTGAGTGTCCTTTAGCACAAAACACCTGTTTAAGATCAAATTTCAGCATCTCAGTCCAAACTTAGACTAAGCCACTCTAAAACCTTGATTTTTTTATGAGTCATTCAAAAGGTGGTCATCTACAGTACTGTGCAAATGTTTTAGGCAGGTGTGAAGAAATGCTGTAAACAAAGAATGCTTTTAAAAATGGAAGTGTCATTTATTCTGATCAAACAACAAAAAGCAGTGAATGAACAAAAGATAAATCTAAATCAAATCAATATTTGGTGTGACCACCCTTTGCCTTCAGAACAATATCAATTCTTCTGGGTACACTTGCACACAGTTTTTGAAGGAACTCGGCTGGTAGGTTGTTCCAAACATTCTGCAGAACTAACCACAGATTTTGCCACCATGGAGCTTGATGTTTAGAATCCTTGGACTTTCGCGCTCAATCCTCTGTTCCAATGAGCCAATAGCATTCTTGATGCTGACCAGATGATCTTGCAAAGACTCTGCAAACACTATCCATGTTCTAGTGAATTTTCTTTGCATTGTAGAAGGGTTTTCATTCATTGTGAAGTTTACAACAGAGATTAGGATAACCATTAATCATGTATGGACTGTATTCATATCAATGTCTTTGAATCCAGGTGAATGTACATGGAGGACTGGCAGCAAACATCCTTCCGTCTTGGTGACAAAGTGGTGGAGATGCGGTGAAGCATACATACTGATGCTGTGCCACGTATCTGCACCACAACATCAAGGATTAATTGAAATGTCACGGAGTAACACCAACCATCAATCAGAAAAGCAGTTGGATACCATGGAGACTCTTGACATAGTCATCACACTTATTTCTTAAGCAATTTCCTCTGCTGCTGTGACAGGTTTTACTCCCACCCAAGCACCATTTGATCTCCTACATGTAAAATAACATGCTACTGCATGTTATTTTACATGTCAGAGACCTGAGGCCATGGCAAGAGAAGTGCAATATTGTTTTGTTATAGAATTTTTATACATATGGTATGACCAACACAGAGTTGTGACTCCAACATTCAAATTTGTTACACTATTAAGATTCTCCAGCAGTCTATGGGCGGGAGGTGGGGTACACCCTGGACTGGTCGCCCGTTTATTGCAGGGCAACACACTGCAATGGACCATGCACACACTCATTCACACACCTAAGGGAAATTTTGAGACACCAATTAACCTAACAGGCATGTCTTTGAGCTGTGGGAGGAAGCTGGAGTACCTGATGAGAACCCATGCATGCACGGGGAGAACATGCAAACTCCATGCAAAAAGACCCCCAGCCGGGACCCAGGACCTTCTTGCTGCAAGGCAATGGTGCTACCAACTGCGCTACCGTGCAGCCCAGAATTGGTCATGTTTTTTATTTATTTTTTTGGTCAACGTTTTTCAGTTTAAAAGGTGAATCTTCTGCATGCACAGTTGTTCATGTGTGAGGGACTACTTTCATGTTAGCCTAAGTTTGCATTAGGGTATTTCCTGCAGCAAACACAAAAAAACAAGAAACTCAATCAGGGAGGGTGAGGAGCAGAGGTGAATTAAGCAGATCTTCACTTTCACTTAAAAACATACTCATTATGTGCAGTCATGAATTATTTTGTACAAAAACACTAATTGTGCATTAAACTTACAGTATGCTGATTGTGCAGCTTAGGAATATTCTTACACTCATGGGGATTTTTGATCCACCAACTGTGTTTTTTCCATGTTAGTGATGCTTGTCTGGCACAGAGAGCGCATGGTAAATATAGGTCACATACACACTGGGCTCAGTGGTGCAACGAGGGATGGAGCTGCAGGTCTCTAAGCGACAACACCACTACCAAGGGAATCCCTCCTCTGCAATGCCTTGGCTGGTGTTTACACACACATGCACACACACACAAACACTCAGAGTTAGCACACTATGCTGCTACTAATACAACCACAGCCATTTTAATATTTAATTGTGTTGATGGACTGCATCTGTGCTGCTCTGTGATGCAAACATTATTATACATACTAAGTGGCTTAATTGTAATTAGAGCTGAAAATTTAATTAAACTCCGCAATAAAGGAGATCAGCGCGTTCTTTTCCTGAGCAAATGCTTTCTTCCCCTTTACTGCTTTTTAACTCCTTAGGGCTGCAGCTCAGCTCTCATCCAGATGACAATATTTCTTTTAAGAATTATCCTGATGTGAATTTCCTTTTATGAAGTGTACAATAATTAGAAAGCAGCATGATAAAAACCAATTAATTTCCAATGCAGGATTTCACCAAGATACAGAATTTTAAAAAGGTAAAAAAGCAAGTGTCCCTGTGTGATAAACATCCAGGTCACTTATTGTCACGGACAGACAGTACATGGCGAGTGTACAGGGAAGGGGTAACACATTAAACTCAGAGTTCCATCGTGGCCAGTTGCATTATGCTTGGTGAGCCACTTTGGACAGATTCTAACGTGGATTCTGAAGCATTTTCATTCACTGTTTCCTTAAAGAATAACAATCATACAGAGAAATAAATCACAATGCAAGGACTTCAGCACTTTCTCTTTGAGCCAGAATATGACTGATGATTAATGAGCCATGATGGATGGAACTGAGGATGCAGAGGCTGAAACAAGTAGTGACGATAATATTGATCGTCTTCTGAACTCAATTTGGTACAAATTTATTTATGTGTCAGTTGGACCATTTTCATTTGATCTATTTCTGTATGTTTATCATTTCTGCGCGGTTTTTGATTTGGGCAATATCGCTGAGGGCTGCCATTAGAACTTGACAAAAAACTAAAATGGTATTACTTGTGGCCAAAGGAGTTCTGTTGGTTTCTTTACACATCCAGTCAATCGGAAGTGCTGCCTCATATTATAAACACCTTAAAATGTATAATTTAAACTACAGTTTTGACTTGAAATTATTTTATTAAAAATACTTTTTTTGATTTTTAACAAAAATAAACCTTGTTGGGAACATAATTTGTCAGTAAAAAGTCAGTAAAAGTCAGTAAAAATCATATTTTCAAGTACGGTCAATATTTCAGAATCAGAATAAGAAAAGCTTTATTGCCAAGTACGTTTTTGGACATACAAGGAATACAAGGAATTTGTTTTGACCTGCCCCCTGCTGTATTTGCAGTCCTGCTACAATGACCAGCTTCATGTATTCAAGGTGTTTTCAAGTGGTGATTTTGGATGGATGCTACACAGTCCCAACTACCTGATCTCTGATAGCATTATGAAAGAGACTTACAAAGAGCTCTTCAAGGGGGACTTTTTGTGACCAGCCTGGTGACATTCAAATAGTGTTGATCATCACCACGGATCAGTTAAAGCCTTTGGAAGCAGATACAGTGTTTACTTGGTTTTTCGCTTGACTTTCTTTTTGTTTGCCAGTAGTCATTGGGTCAGGGTGGGGTGGGCTGCCAGTAGACATTGGGCCAAGTCAACAAAAAGACACACAGAACAAACAACCATGCATACACACACACACACACACACACACACACACACACACACACACACACACACCCACACACACACACACACACACTCATATGTAAGGGAAATGTAGAGAGACTGGTTGACCAACCATTCATGTTTTCTGATTGTGCGAAGAAGCCACAGTATCCGGAGAGAACCCCGACATGCACAAGGAGTACATGTAAACCCCACACAGAAAGAGCTCACCTCAGGATTCAAACCCAGGACCTTCTTAATAAAAGGCAACCAGGCACTCTCCAGGCAGCCGACCTTGTTGATTTCAGGAAAGAAAGTTGCCAAATGAAACCTATTTTTCCATTACATCTTATGCAAACATGTTAAACATTTATGTTAGAAATTTCATGCATTAAAATATGAATTTAGACATTAGATATGCCTAATATTTTGCAGGTATGAGACGAAGTCTAGTTCTCTGCCACATTTGTTAAGAACAGTGATGTCTAAATCTCCTTTGGAGAAGCATATTTAACTCTCAAACTTCTCTGTTGTCCATCTTTCATCAACAAATACACAAAAACGTCCTGACTGAAGCAGATCCATAGTTGACATTAAGGAAATCATGTATAATTAAAATCCAGCAAATTCACTTAAAATGATAGTTTACCAACTTCTTAAATAAATGTTCTTTTTCTGCCTTTTTCCTACATCATCAGACTGTCAAGATGTTTTCTTTGATTCTACTTCCTGGTATAAAATATAGATATTCTGAATCCACATGGTGGACTAAACATCAAGTGTACATTTACAGAATGTTTCTTGTAGGTAAAATATGTATTGAAAACCCACAAACCTGTGCAGAAAATACCAGCAGGGGAAATAAAAAGGATTTGTTTGATCTGCTGCATTAATTCAGCAAAGCATGTTGAGACTGTGGCTCTGCTGAGGTGTTCAGGAAGTCCAGGTTGTTGTAAAAACAACCTTCAGCTTGTCTGCATTTTATGGTTCTGCTGTCTTTCATCTTCAGGTTCATGTCAGATGGCACCTCAAATCATCATTGTGATGCTGCACCTCAAGTAGTTTGGATTCCTCTCTCTGTGCCAACCTTCCTACAGACTCAGGAGTAGTTTTACACAAGGAATGTGACAGTTGTAGACCATGTCCTGGATACATCTGTGGGTTGCTGCTCTTTAAGCTCTGACCATTTTCTATTAGTATGCTTGGAAACAGCATATGGTGAACAGCCAGCTTGTTCAGCAATGAACTTCATGGACGTACTGTCCTTGTGGATCATGTCAATGTCTGCAGGGCAACTGTCGAGTCATCAGTCTACCCAATAAGTTTATAGGTCATAATATAAAATCTTTGTATTCTAATTCTTTTATTTCTTTTTTTATTGGTTTTATATAATATTCTAATTATCTGAGAGACTGAACAGACTGAGATCACTCTGAGCATAGTGAATCTTTATAATATACATGTTTCAGTATGAGATAAATTACCTTTTCTATGGCCTTCTAATATATTGAGATTTATGCATACTGAAAGTACAGTTGTAACATCCTGAGATGTATGATGTTCTGGTCCATTCTGTGAGCACACTGTGATGTCTCCTACTGCTAATCATCAGGTCATGTTCCTGTTCTCATTGATGTTTTCAACACCGGCCACTGTCCCACTAGATATCCAGTTTATTTTATTTTTTATATTGAAAACGCAGAATCAACCAATCTTGATCCTACAATGGCCTCGCTAATGTTTTTGGCAATATAAGGACTAATTTCATCAGTGGAGAATCGGTATGGTTTACTTGGGTTTTCTCTGGCTTCGTCTTTCAGGCCTAACACATGCATGTTGGGTTATTAGACAATTCTAAACCAGCGTTTGTTTGTGTCTCAGTGATGAAATCCTGACTTGTTTGAGGTGAACATTTTCTGCATAAACTCTGCTAAGCTTTCCAGACAAAACCTTATGTCAGATGTGCAGATAGTCCACAAAGACAAAAACTAGCCAACAATGAGAAAGACTTCTCATTTTGTCATGAATCTTTGTAATGTAAATTAGTTTTCTTTGCATGGATCAGTTGCATATGTGGGAAGGTCCCATTTATTCAAGGTTGTATGTTGAGATTTTGTAGAGACATATGCTACAATGAATGTGATATAATTTCCAGTCAGATGATTTTTAGAAGGACTTCATTCTAAAAATGGTACAACAGCATATCTTCATGAGCTGGGTTTCTGTTGGTGATTGTAATATACATTTAGAAAATTATGCACATATTTACAAAACATGATCATGTGTTTCTTATTGAAAATGTATGAATCACCACCATGAGGGGAATTAGTTAATGACTAAATGCTAAACAATTCAAATCATGTTTTCAGTAATCATGCAAAACTGCTAGGGGAAAAAAAAATAAATAAATAAAACGTAGGTCTATAAAGAAAGGCTGGTGAATCACAATGAGCGGAAGACGTCGTCGTTGTCTTCTGCTTTATCCTAGACGGGGTCGCAGGGGCAGCAGCCTCAGTAGAGACACCCAGACTTCCCTCTCCCCAGACACCTCCTCCAGCTCCTCCGGGGCAGCCCAAGATGTTTCCAGGCACCCGAGAGACATAGTCCCTCCAATGTGTCCTGGGCCGTCCCCTGGGCCTCCTCCCGGTGGGACGTGCCTGGAACACCTCCCGAGGTAGGCGTCCAGGAGGCATCTGGTATAGATGCCCGAGCCACCTCAACTGGCTCCTCTCGATGTGGAGGAGCAGCGGCTCTACTCCGAGCCCCTCCCGGATGGCCAAGCTCCTTACCTTATCTCTAAGGGAGTACCCGGCCACCCTATGGAGGAAGCTAATTTCAGCCGCTTGTATCCAGTTTCTCGTTCTTTTGGTCATGACCCAAAGCTCATGACCATACGTGAGGGTAGGAATGTAGACTGACTCGTAAATCAAGAGCTTTGCTATTCAGCTCAGCTCTCTCTTCACCACAACGGACTGGCACAGCGTCCCCATTACTGCGGCAGCCACACCGATCCATCTGTCGATCTACCACTCCATTCTCCCCTTACTCATGGACAAGACCCCAAGATACTTGAACTTCTCCACTTGAGGCAGGAACTCCCCTCCAACCTGAAGAGGACAAGCCACCCTTTTCCGGTCGAGAACCATGCCCTCGGACATGGAGGAGGTGATCTTCATCCCAGCCACTTCACACTCAGCTGCGAACCGCCCCAGTGTATGCTGTAGGTCTTGGCTAGAGGGGTCCAGTTGGAACACACACTCTGGTCCCCCTTCTTATGAAAGGGGACCAGCACCGCAGTCTGCCAGTCCAGAGGGACTGTTCCCACCGCAACACAATGTTGACAAAGGCACGTCAACCATGACAGCCCCACAACATCCAGAGACTTGAGGTACTCAGGGTGGATCTCATCTCATCATTGAGGAGATCATCAAAGTACTCCTTCCATCGCTCAATAATGTCCCCAGTCAAGGTCAGCAGCTCCCCACCCACACTGTAAACAGTGTTGGCGAAGCAATGCCTACCCCTCCTGAGGCGCCGGGCGGTTTGCCAGAATCGCTTTGAGGCCAACTGGTAGTCCTTCTCCATGGTCTCACCGAACTCCTCCCAGGCCCGGGTTTTTGCCCCTGCCAATGCTCACGGTACCCATCAGCCACCTCAGGAGTCCCACAAGCCAACCACAGCTGATAGGACTCCTTCTTCAGCTTGACAGCATCCCTTACTGCCGGTGTCGACCACCGGGTTCGGGGATTGCCGCCGCAACAGGCACCACAGACCTTACAGCCACAGGTAAGGGCAGCAGTATCGACACCAGATGTGGAGAACATAGTCCACTCGGACTCTATGTCTCCAACATCCCCCGGAATCTGGTCAAAGCTCTCCTGAAGGTGGGAGTTGAATACATCCCTGACCGAGGGCTCCACCAGACGTTCCCAGTATACCCTCACCATTTGCTTGTGCATGCCAAGTCTGTCCAGCTTTCTCCTCTACCAGCGGATCCAACTCACCACCAGGTTGTGATCAGTGGACAGCTCAGCCCCTCTGTTCACCTGTGTCCAAAACATGTGGGTGAAGGTCTGTAGACACAACAACAAAGTCGATCATTGACCTCCTGCTAGGGTGTCCAGCTGCCAGTGCACTGATGAACATCCTTTTGCTTGAACATGGTGTTAATTATAAACAATCCGTGACTAGCACAGAAGTCCAATAATGAAACGCCACTCGGATTCAAATCGGGAAGGCCATTCCTCCCAATCATTCCTCTCCAGGTGTCACTGTTGGTTCCCATGTGGACGTTGAAGTCTCCCAGCAGAATAATGGCGTTCCTGGGAGGAGCACTATGCAGCACCCATGACAGGGACGCAAAGAAGGCCGGGTACTCCGCACTACCACTCGGCCTGTAGGCCAAAATGATAGTCAGAGACCTGTCCCCGACCCGAAGGCGCAGGGATAAGACCCTCTCATCCACCGGGGTAAACCCTAACACGAGACGGCTGAGCTGGGGGGCCAAAAGAAAACCCACCCCTGCCCGCCGCTTCTCTCTGCTGGCCACTCCAGAGTAGAAGAGAGTCCAACCTCTATGACCTCTAGGATGAGCAAACATGCCTCTCCTAATTTTTTTAATGTGTTGCTCCATCGAATTCTATATTTTCGAAAAGAAATTAAGGTGGGCAGTGTACATCCTGAAAATTGTATTCTTTGTATGTGTTCATATATTTAAAGGTATAAACAGGTTAAGAAATTATAGATTTAAGAGGGAAATTCTAGATTACCTTCTAAAGAAGAACGAGTACGCTAAAAAATGTACCTTTTTGCTAGACGACTGTGTCATGATTCTGGCCTATTTAAACAGCTGCTCATCACCAGCTCAGTGCGAGATCGTCTGTTGCCCCAGTCACAGCTTTCAAGCCTTGTTTCATTTTCCAAAGGAATTTTCTGGTTTTCTGATCCTGCCTGTTTTTTGACCACAGATTTTTGCTTCTGCTGTTTGGAAGAGGTCTGACCTCCCGTTGCTGAAACCTGCCTGTCTCTGTCTTCTGATTACTGGACTTTCATTGACTGAGACCCTCCCATGCATTATCCCGTATAACTGAGTTACAGTGGAGCTGCGCCCCCACCCTCCACTCACCACCACACCCCTTTGTCATATTGTTAGTTTTGCCATAACTGCTGGTTGATTCCATACACACCCATTGCTGTTTTGCTTTATTTTTGCTTAGTTAGATAGTATACCCCTTTTATGTAGAACTTTGCATGCTGAGTAGGTCAAGATTATTAAATCGGAAGAACGGATTGTATCAGGCTTATGATTTAATAAATATTCACATAGATGATAACAGAAGGCGTTCTGTGTTTATTTTTTGCAATAGTGATTAGTCAGTCAAGATAAAGTTAAAGTTCCACACGTTTTGGCAGAAACGGTCGATTAAACAGTGACATCTCTGGTAATAGTTATTAATTATTATGGAGTATTTAACGGTTGTAATTGTCAAAGGCGTTGAGCCACAATTACAACACCAGAAACATCTTTGGTCTCGATTCATAAATGAGGATCCACTTGTGGACATTACCTGTGCAAAGATTCATGCAGCTGAGGTAAGCTAAAGCAAAGTTACAGAGCCTTTAGTAAAGACATAAGTAGGCGTTTTGCCCATTAGCACAGTATGGCACATACAAAAAATTGTGTTTTTACTTGCAAAACTTAATACTTTTTTTCATGTCTAAAATAGTTCGTTTTAACATATTAATTATTTAAATTGCCAATATTTCTTTTTTTATTTTTAATAAAACACGGAGAAACTGCTCCAACAGCATTTACATTCACTGACAGGCAGCGAGTTTGGTTGGTCCGATTTGCACAAATGACCCCTTCTTTTGATCCGTAGAGCCAATAGAATCAGATTATACCAAGCTGATTGATGTCAGTCCCACCAATCACCAGCTGTAGAAAGACAATGCAGACTTATTCTTTTGTCAAATCAATAAGTTCTATGAAACAGGAAGCAGGAAATGTACTACTTACACTTGAAAAGCACACGGGGAGATGTAGTTACCCGATAAAAAAATAACAACAGAACGCCGGAATATTCTTTCAGGAGAGGCAATTATAAATGTAAGAAAGTTTTTCATGCATGAGTGATAATTCTGGTCTTCTTTTGCTGCTGGTTTGCTAAATCATGGGTGGATTGTGATAAAACACTATATACACTGCTCAAAAAAATAAAGGGAACACTTAAACAACACAATATAACTCGAAGTAACTCAAACTCCTGTGAAATCAAACTGTCCACTTAGGAAGCAACACTGATTGACAATCAATTTCACATGCTGTTGTGCAAATGGAATAGACAACAGGGGGAAATCTTTGGCGATTAGCAAGACACTCAATAAAGGAGTGGTTCTGCAAGTGGGGACCACAGACCACTTCTCAGTACCTACGCTTTCTAGCTGATGTTTTGGTCACTTTTGAATGTTGGTGGTGCTTTCACACTCGTGGTAGCATGAGACGGACTCTACAACCCACAGAAGTGGCTCAGGTAGTGCAGCTCATCCAGGATGGCGCATCATTGCGAGCTGCGGCAAGAAGGTTTGCTGTGTCTGTCAGTGTAGTGTCCAGAGCCTGGAGGTGCTACCAGGAGACAAGCCAGTACACCAGGAGACGTGGAGGAGGCCGTAGGAGGGCAACAACCCAGCAGCAGGACCGCTACCTCCGCCTTTGTGCAAGGAGGAACAGGAGGAGCACTGCCAGAGCCCTGCAAAATAACCTTTAGCAGGCCACAAATGTGCATGTGTCTGCACAAACGGTTAGAAACTGACTCCATGAGGATGGTATGAGGGCCCGATGTCCACAAATGGGGGTTGTGATCACAGCCCAACACCGTGCAGGACGCTTGGCATTTGCCAGAGAACACCAGGATTGGCTAATTCACCACTGGCGCCCTGTGGTCTTCACAGATGAAAGCAGGTTAACACTGAGCACATGTGACAGACGTGACAGAGTCTGGAGACACCGTGGAGAGCAATCTGCTGCCTGCAACATCCTTCAGCATGACCGGTTTGGCAGTGGGTCAGTAATGGTGTGGGGTGGCTTTTCTTTGGAGGGCCTGACTGCCATTAGGTACCGGGATGAGATCCTCAGACCCCTTGTGAGACCATATGCTGGTGGGGTTGGCCCTGGGTTCCTCCTAATGCAGGACAATGCTAGACCTCATGTGGCTGGAGTGTGTCAGCAGTTCCTGCAAGATGAAGACATTGAAGCTATGGACTGGCCCGCCCATTGACCAGACCTGAATCCGATTGAACACATCTGGGACATCATGTCTCGCTTCATCCACCAACGTCACGTTGCACCACAGACTGTCCAGGAGTTGGCGGATGCTTTAGTCCAGGTCTGGGAGGAGATCCCTCAGGAGACCATCCGCCGTCTCATCAGGAGCATTCCCAGGCGTTGTAGGAAGGTCATACAGGCACGTGGAGGCCACACACAATACTGAGCCTCATTTTGACTTGTTTTAAGGACATTACATCAAAGTTGGATCAGCCTGTAGTGTGTTTTTCTACTTTAATTTTGTGTGTGACTCCAAATCCAGGCCTCCATTGGTTAATAAATTTGATTTCCATTGATGATTTTTGTGTGATTTTGTTGTCAGCACATTCAACTTTGTACAGAACAAAGTATTCAATGAGAATATTTCATTCATTCAGATCTAGGATGCGTTATTTGAGTGTTCTTTTATTTTTTTGAGCAGTATATAATATAATATATATAATATAATATAACACAATATTTTCGGAATCTGTGAGGTCTGTGCTGTCTGCAGATGCTGTTTGTGTGTGTACAAGCTGGCGGGAGGGCAGCTAAGACCAAGATTTGCGGTGACGGCATTCTGAGGGATTTGATTACTTTCTGATTCAACTGCTTGTAGTTTTAACTGTGTTTGGTGTTCGTAGAAGTGGTTTATATCAGCTTTTAGCCAAGAGTCTGATGTTTTAGAGGACACCACATGTCTATATTTACCTAATGGAAGGTACAGCAATGAAAATAAAAGGAATGGGGTGTCTTAACTTTAAAAACACAACAAATAACAAAAAAAATAACTTTAATAAACAGTGTTTACATCAGCTGAGCAGCTAATCTGCTAGCACTTAGATTTAGAGTTTCTCAACACAAAACAAAAGCAAATGTCATGAAATAATCATTATTCAGATTATTTCATCCCAAACTAGTTTCTCTACCCAAACACTACCTCTTACGTGCATAGTTTCTGGAGAAGCATGTTGATGCCTCGGCTCATGAGTCAAGCAATTGGATGGAAAGCTGGGGTTCCAATGCCGAAATCTTACCTGAACCACGCTGTTGCTTAGCAGCGCTGTTGCCTGGTGTTGTAGCTCGGTGCAGAGCACAGAGTCTCCTTCAGCTTACAGCATGCATTCTCTCATGGGGTTCCAAACATTTAAAGAGAACGTCACAAAATCTGTGTTGCGTGAGCAGTTTTCGACCCTTACAATGATATTGCAACTGTAATAACAACACCAATATGCAGAACAGACAAGCTGCTTGCAGGACTTCCACACCTGCTTTTTTTCATTTCCCTGCCTGTGCTCTGTCCCGCACTCATCATTTCTGTCCAATGGGATCAATGATTCAATTCAATTCAGTTTATTTATATAGCGCCAATTCACAACACATGTCGTCTCAAGCCACTTCACAAAGTCAGGTACATACAATCCAAATAATCCTAACCATTGAACAGTGCAGTCAGATTCAGTTATTTATTCAAATTCGATAAAAAGTTTTTCTATCTAAGGAAACCAAGGAGATTGCATGGAGTCAGAGACTTGTAGCAGTCACTCCTCCTGGATGAGCATGTAACGACAGTCACTGGTGTTGACTTTGCAGCAATCCCTCATACTGAGCATGCATGTAGCGACAGTGAAGAGGAAAAACTCCCTTTTAACAGGAAGAAACCTCCAGCAGAAACTGGCTCAGTGTGAGCGGCCATCTGCCACGACGGACTGGGGGTTTCAAAGAACAGTGCAGAGACACAAAAAGAACACAGAAGCACTGATCCAGGAGTACGTTCTATGGGAAGGAAAAGTAAATGTTAATGGATGTAGCTCCTTTAGTCGTCTCATCTAGAAAGAAAGAACAGATAAACTCTGAGCCAGTTTTCAAGGTTAGAGTATGAGAGAGAGCACATAAAGTTAGTTACAGTAAAAGCTCAGTCAATTGCTATGTCTAGGAGAAAGAAAGGGTTAAACACTGAAAGACAGGGCTATGCGGATCATCGGTAGAGGGTGAGCATTAAGTTGTTGGCAGCAGAAGCTTGGACAATGCCCCTCTCCAGAAAGGTGTCACGGGTAGACACAGAGTCAGGCCAGGTGTAGCTTCTAGGAAGAGAAAAGAGAGAGAACATAAAGTTAAAAGCTGAAATAACAGCAAATAATGCAAAATTGGATAGTAGTAGGAGAATGTAGCGAAGAGGGTAAAAGTGGTCATTATGTCCTCCAGCAGCCTAAGCCTATAGCAGCATAACTACAGAGATAGCTCAGGATAACCTAAGCCACTCTAACTATAAGCTTTATCAAAAATAATAGTTTTAAGTCTAGCCTTAAACGTAGACAGGGTGTCTGCCTCATGGACTAAAACTGGGAGCTGGTTCCACAGCAGAGGAGCCTGATAACTAAAGGATCTGCCTCCCATTCTACTTCTAGAGACTCTAGGAACCACCAGTAAACCTGCAGTCTGAGAACGAAGTGCTCTGTTAGGAACATATGGAACAATAAGATCTCTGATGTATGATGGAGCTAGATCATTAAAGGCTTTAAATGTGAAGAGGAGAATTTTAAATTCTATTCTGGATTTAACAGGGAGCCAATGAAGGGAAGCTACAATAGGAGAAATATGATCTCTCTTTTTAATTTTCATCAGAACTCTTGCTGCAGCATTTTGGATCAGCTAAAGGTTTTTAACTGCATTTTTTGGACATCCTGATAGTAAAGAATTACAATAGTCCAGCCTTGAAGTAACAAATGCATGGACTAGTTTTTCAGCATCACTCCTAGATAGGATATTTCTAATTTTGGCAATGTTCCGGAGGTGAAAGAAGGAAATCCTAGAAACTTGTTTAATATGGGATTTAAATGACATGTCCTGGTCAAAAATAACACCAAGGTTTTTTTACTTTATTACCGGAGGTCAATTTAATGCCATCCAGTTTAAGAGATTGACTGAGCAGTTTATTTTTTAATGACTCCAGTCCAAAGGCGACAACTTCTGTCTTGTCTGAATTTAGAAGCAGAAAGTTTAAAGTCATCTAAGTTTTTATGTCTTCAAGACATGCTTGTAGTCTATCTGACTGGTTGCGCTCATCAGGATTTATGGATAAGTAAAGCTGAGTATCATCAGCGTAACAGAGAAAATTTATCCTATGCTGCCTGATAATTTTACCTTTTGTAAGCATATATATAGTAAAGAGAATTGGACCAAGTACTGAACCCTGTGGTACTCCACAATTAACGCTGGATTTTAAAGATGATTTATCATTTACATGAACAAACTGGAATCTGTCAGACAAATAAGATGTAAACAAGCCTAGTGCTATTCCCCTGATTCCTACTGCATGTTTCAGCCTTTCTAAGAGAATATTGTGATCTACTGTATCAAATGCAGCACTGAGATCTAACAGGACAAGTACAGACACAAGTCCATTATCTGAGGCCATAAGAATGTCATTAGTGACTTTCAGCAGAGCTGTATCAATGCTATGATGAGCTCTGAAACCTGACTGAAACTCTTCAAACAGGTCATTGCTGTGTAAAAGCTCACACATTTGATTAGAAACTATTTTCTCAAGAATTTTAGATAAGAACGGAAGATTGGATATAGGTTTGTAATTTTTCAAGTCATCTCGATCAAACGAAGGTTTCTTAAGTAAAGGTTTAATTACAGCTACCTTAAAAGCTTGTGGTACATATCCATTTACTGAGGATAGATTAACCATATCTAAAATGGGGCTGGTAATCAGAGGGAACACTTCCTTAAATAATTTGGTTGGGATTGGGTCTAGCATACAAGTTGAAGGTTTAGATTAAGCTAATATTTCTGATAACTCAGGAAGCTCCACAGGATCAAAACAGTCCAAACACAGATCAAGTTCTACAGTTACGTCCAATGTTGTCTCACTTGCTGAGGAAGAAGTAATCATCTTGGATATATTTAATTATCTTGGAGTATGTCAAAGATTTTATTTTTAATAGAATCAATTTGTTCTAGCTTGGCGAAGTGTCTTTTTATATAACAGTAGGCTATTTTTCCAGATTAAGTAGGAATCCTCTAGGTGTGTAGAGCGCCATTTTCTCTCCAATTTTCTAACATTGTGCTTTAAAGTACTCAGCTCTGAATTAAACCAGGGAACCAGCCGCCTATGAATAATTACCTTCTTTTTCAAAGGGGCTGCATTGTCTAATGAAGTAACACTATGAACAAGAGAATCAATTTGTGAAGGAAGAAACAAAATTATTGCTCTCCACTGTGTTTTTCTGTGATAATGAGGAAATTAAAAGTGGAACAGATTATTTAAAGGTTGTTACAGCATTGTCTGATAATGATCTACTATAATGAAATTTTCTTTCAGGTGTGGAGTACTCAGTTACATTAAACTCAAAGGTTATTAAAAATGGTCAGACAGGACAGGGTTATGAGAGAATATTGTTATGTCTTTATACTCAATGCCATATGATCAGCACAAGGTCCAGAGAATGAAGACAAAGGTGGGTAGGTTTGTTAATGTTTTGAGCAAAGCCAATTGAGTCTAAGATAGCATTAAATGCTATATTTAGGCTATCATTTTCAGTGTCAACATGAATGTTAAAATCCCCCACTATAATAATCTCTATTTAACACTAAGTCAGATAAAAGGTCTGAAACTGATCTAAAAAGTTAGAGTAAGGGCCTGGTGGACAACAAACAGAAGTGGTTTTAGTGCTTTGCAATTTGGATGAGGAAAACTAAGTATTAAATATTCAAAAGAGTTGTAGCTATTGATTGCCTCACCCCACAGCTATGGAGGTTAGCTGTAAGTTAACCCTTTGTTCACTGTGGATGCTTTCCTCAACTTTGGACAACTTTTCCTCAGCACGGTTCACGTAAGAGGTAGTGTTTGGGCAGAGAAAAGTAGTTTAGAAGGAAACAATCTAAACAAGGTTTGTTTTATGACGTTTGCTTTTGTTTGTATTGAAAACTCAGCTATCTTGGTGCTAGTAGATTAGCTGTTAAGCACATGTGCTCAGTTTATGTGTTCTGTGTCTGTGTTTTTAATGTTAAGACAAACTTTATTTAAAGGGTGATTTTAAACACAGAAGATCGGCCATAATGCGCCGTCCACACTTTTGCATTTTAACACTTTTATTAGTGGTATTTAAAGGTATGGGTTTGATTCTGATGATAAGCTACAAGTTTCTTTTGTTAGCTCCAACCACTAACAGCTAAGAACACATGCTTGCCTACAAAGAGTCAGCTAAAGATCATATACCCAAAAAGGTTGTTAGTTTTCAATCTAGGCAATAATATTTCTCTAAATATTATTTTATTAAACTTGATAACTAAGTAAACACCATTAAGCCCCATTTATCCAGAAAGATTTGGTTCTTCTTCAAAATAATATGTCCTTAAGTGTTCTTTTACTATTTCCTTAATATTTCTTTAAATATTGTTTTATTAAATAAAGGCAGCGAATTAAACACCGTTGAGAATTGGTCATCCACAGGGTTGGTTTTATTCAGCAAATCATTATTAAAAATTTTATTTCATTAAAATAATGTTTTTTCTGATCTTGCCTTGTGAATGGTTGTTTGATGGTATACCAGATATTGCCTAAGTTGATTCCAAGACTAACTTAACTTTAGTTCCACATTCTTCAAGATAATCCTTGGTTCTCAAACATAAATAACATTGCATGGTAATATTGCATCACTCTTTTGGTCATGGTTTTCAACCATCTTTGATTAACTTGTTTATATTGTGCATAGCCCATTGGTCTTCCTTATTCTTTCATTTTGTTTGGTAGTTTAGTTGGATTGTTTTTGTTAATAAATTCTTGTAATTTAAGGAATTGTTTGAATTCATTCTGTGTGTGTACAGAGTTTTGTGGTTCAACAATGCCAGAGCTTGGCTCATCCCTTTCAATTTTGTTCTAATACCACCGCCTTCTTGGGCTGGTATTCTCAGGACAATCCTTAACAGACCAAAATATTATTTAATAAAATATTAAAATATTAATATTAAATATTTATATATTCATAATCACAACACAGTGAAATTATTAACAAACACAGTGTTGTATTCATTATGTTTGCCTTGATTTTTTGCATTTACTCAATCTCAACTTTGTGGAAAACCAGTAGTTGTTTAATGTACATATTGCTACTGGTTTGAATTCTAATTTAAGTGGTATGAGGTCTTTCACATAACAAAAAACAGAATGTTTTGTCGAGTTCTAACTGATTTTAAGACATTTTAACTCTGTAATTGATCCATTTCATGAGAAAAATGTCTTATAAAATCTAATTAAAATAATCTGGACTGTAGCTTTAGAGCATAAATTAATGATGTATAAAAATAAATAGCTGAAGACGTTCAGTGTCTCCTTATTTGTATTTCCTGTCAAATCTCAAAGCCCCCTCCCCACACACACACATACATATAGCAGTGGCCGTCTGGTGGTGTGTGTATTATTTATCACGAGCGAGGCGAGTCGGTGCGGAGTGTTTGTGGCCTGGTGTGTAAACAGCTGTATGTTGCTTGACATGCTTTTGCACTCTCAGCTCAGAACTAACTGGGTCTGTTGATGCTGATCAGAATGGAGCGGAGGTGACAGGACAGCCTGCCAAGCACCAACCACCGGCCAGACACCACCCCACCTACTATCACACACACACACACACACACACACACACACACACACACACACACACACACACACACACACACACACACACACACACACACAAGGCAATAGGCACTAAAATTTACACATAAATTGACACACCTTCATATGGATGAATATGAAGCCAAGCCAGGGTAACAAATCAACACAGCTTTGCATTGATACATAAATAAATAAAGAGACCTGCAGTCTGACTCGCTTTTTGTTTTGGGGTGCAATACCCTTGTCAGACTGCTCTGTTTCCAGAGTTAATAGCAAACGCTCCCCAGTTTTAGCAGATGATGAGGAAAAGTGACTCAAAGCAGGAGTAAGCTCTTGGTTTGTCGTTTTGCAGTGCGCTTCACTGGCCTTCTTTCTCTTCTGTGTGTTTCCAAATGTATTTTCTCTGTATTATGAGAGGAGGGAATCTGAGACTGTTCTTACCTGTGGAGACAGATAACTTTATTTTCTGTCCATTTGCAGAATAGGTGTCTATGATGGGTATTCCATTCATTTTCATCACAGACTCTTGCAGTTAGGCTGAGAAGCAATCAGCCTGGACTTCATCAAACAACCAGGACCTCTGTGTTCGAGTGCCCTCATCGGTTACATCCAAACCTTCCAGAAATCCTTTTGTCATCAACTTCATTTAAATTGACACTGTGAGCAGTCGTTATCTTTAAGTGTTTCTAAGAACTGAAAAGGACTGAGGATGACTGACACCGAGAGAACAAGAGGAGAAGATTAAAGAGCAAAGGCGGAAGTTCAGTTTGTGGAGCAGAACAAAAGCTAGAGAGGCGGTGTTTGGAAGGAAAGATTCAAATCAATGTGGGGGCTAATGTATTCAATGCCCACTCTGTTTACAGAGCATGTAGCAGGCCTGATGATATCCAGACTTTTGGCCACAATTGAATAAAAGCCTTCCACCAACTGCTGGTCATGTCTCAGAGACTTGAATCAAAAACCTCCATGAAGACAAGCTGCTTCGGCCCATAAACAAGGACACATTGTTATTTACCCATTAACGCATGAAGCAACAGAAAAACTGAGGAACACATTTTAAAATTAGAACTCTAAGAACATTCACTAAAACCTTTTTTTCTTAACCTCTGAAAGGGATAAAACCATGGAATAAAATAAACAATCATCAGCTTCCCGTTTATTAAAGATGTCAGTGTTTGTTAACATTGCAGCTTGAAAAAAATTGCTCAAGGTCTAACAGAGAGAAATGTTCCTTTGACTTCCACTTTTGAGTATTCAGATCACCTGGAAAAGTTTGAGTTATTTTTCAGCAACCAGACAACATACCTCTGCATTTGTGACTAATTAAAGAACTAATGTCAACGCCTAAGCTCAAACTATTCATATCTCTGGCAATTGTTTTATTTAAAACAATATTTAAATTTAGCTACTAAGTTTCTTCTAACTGGAAGTTATGTTAACATAGTGGAGTGGCCCAGCCAAAGTCTTGATTTGGATTTGATCAAGTTTTAAGGCCAGTACATACTCTGCAAGAACAGAGAAAAGTGTTCTCTTTCCCACGGCTTCAAAGCAGCTTGTTCTTAGCGCATTATAACACCAGAAGTTCCAGCATTAAATGCAGTTTATTCTTGCTGTTTCGGAATTATTTTCTCTGGTACATTGAGGAAATTACATCTTTTTGGCATCATGAAGCGCTAGCTGACTGCTTCATACCAAAATTCAATCTGAAAAGACTCACAACGAAAGGGATGGCAATTAGAAGAGATTTAATGATGTGAAATGACATTGTTATTTCTTTGGCGCTCGGACCTGGGAGGAAGACATGAATGCCGAGAATGACATGAGCTAAGATGATCATTTGTAAGGCTTAGATTTAGAGATGTCTTCCCCCTGATCCGACACTGGTGGTGGATTGGCGGCCAGGGAGCGAGGAAGCCAGGAGTAGATGGGAAGGAAGATGGTGGAGGTGGGGTGGAGGAGGGATGAGCTCAGCTGACAAGCGAGGTTGAACACAGCTGAAGGTCCTTTAAAAGCAAGGCGTCGGAAGGTGATTGGATGGAGAACCAGACGGACAGGATGCTGATTGGAAGGCCGGGAGACGCACAGAACAGTCATTGGAATGTGGAGATGGTGGAGGTGAGTCTTTCATTCTGAATTTTCGTCTAAACTCCATTAAGTCAACAGTAATATCTCATGTTATATAGACTACAGGCATGTCTTGAAAACATAAGAACTTGGATGACTTTAAATGTTCTGCTTCTAAATTCAGACATGACAGAAGTTGTTGTCTTCGGACCAAAATCTTTGAAAAAGAAACTAATTAGTCAATAAATTAATGTGGATTGCATTAAATTGACCTCTGGTAATAAAGGAAAACACATTGGTGTTATTTTTGATCAGGACATGTCATTTAAATTCCATATTAAACAGGTTTCTAGGATTTCCTTCTTTCACCTCCGGAACATTGCCAAAATTAGAAATATCCTATCCAGGAGTGATGCTGAAAAACTAGTCCATGCATTTGTTACTTCAAGGCTGGACTATTGTAATTCTTTACTATTAGGATGTCCAAAAAATGCAGTTAAAAACCTTTAGCTGATCCAAAATGCTGCAGCAAGAGTTCTGATGAAAATTAAAAAGAGAGATCATATTTCTCCTATTGTAGCTTCCCTTTATTGGCTCCCTGTTAAATCCAGAATATAATTTAAAATTCTCCTCCTCACATATAAAGCCCTTAATGATCTAGCTCCATCATACATCAGAGATCTGATTGTTCCATATGTTCCTAACAGAGCACTTCGTTCTCAGACTGCAGGTTTACTGGTGGTTCCTAGAGTCTCTAGAAGTAGAATGGGAGGCAGATCCTTTAGTTATCAGGCTCCTCTGCTGTGGAACCAGCTCCCAGTTTTAGTCCATGAGGCAGACACCCTGTCTACTTTTAAGGCTAGGCTTAAAACTATTCTTTTTGATAAAGCTTATAGTTAGAGTGGCTTAGGTTATCCTGAGCTATCTCTGTATTTATGCTGCTATAGGCGTAGGCTGCTGGAGGACATAATGACCACTTTTACCCTCTTCGCTACATTCTCCTACTACTCTCCAATTTTGCATTATTTGCTGTTATTTCAGCTTTTAACTTTATGTTCTCTCTCTTTTCTCTTCCTAGAAGCTACACCTGGCCTGACTCTGTGTCTACCTGTGATACCTTTCTGGAGAGGGGCATCGTCCAAGCTTCTGCTGCCAACAACTTAATGCTCACCCTCTACCGATGATCTGCATGACTCTATCTTTCAGTGTTTAACCCTTTCTTTCTCCTAGACATAGCAATTGACTGAGCTTTTACTGTAACTAACTTTATGTGCTCTCTCTCATACTCTAAACTTGAAAACTGGCTCAGAGTTCACTGACTCAGTGCAATCTGCTGGGTTTCCTTAGACAGAAAAGCTTTTTAACCAATTTGATTAATAAACTGAATCCAACTGAATTGTTTGATGGTTAGGATTAATTGGAATGTATGGAGCTGACTTGAAATCTGAAAATTTGATTGAAATAACTTTGTAAAATGCCTTGAGATGACGTGTTGTGAATTGCCGCTATATAAATAAAACTGAATTGAATTGAATGTAGCGAGTTTCAGTTAATTAATCATGTTATCTAGCTAATTGTAGTTATACTGCAGCTAGCTAACTGTGAGCACGATGGGTCTTCATGGGTTTAAACATGTCTATTTCAGTCTGTCTAATTCAGCTTTTTGAAAATATTCACCACAGTTTGAAATATCACTGTTTCTCGTTTTCTAAATTTTTTGGTGGTTTCTGAACCTAAAATGCTTTCCAATGAGACCAAATGTTTGTGGAGTAGAGGCTCCAACAGACAGGGAGCCAGGCAGAAAATGTTCTTTCTACTTGTTACTGTGTCCACAATCTTTAAATGCTTTTAATTACATTTACTAAACTATCTCATCTGGAAAACATGTTTTTGTTCTGTGCGATGTCCAAGGTTTATCTAGGTCCAGTTATAGATCCTCTAACAAAGTGTCCGAGACGGCAGCATAAATGGTGATATTTTCAGTAAGGAAAAATGTGATTGTGAAGATGAGTAATTATTTCATATTTTTCAATTAAACCACACAAGACTGACTTCAATGAACTGCTGAAACATGCTACAAACACAGGATCACCAAGGTAACAAGATGTCATTTTCTGTGTCCTGCAAAATAATGAGAGCTGAATCAAGATGTTTGAACAACGATAGTATTTTAAATTTTCTTCCCATTATATCCTTCAAAGCAACATATTTCTTTCGTTATGATTTGCAGATGTGAGCAATTGTTTCTGAGGACTCTGAACTGTTGCTCTATTGTGTTTTCAGGGAGGTCAACAGGTGTGGTGGTCGATATCAAAGGGAGCTGCTGTCGATGCCAAGGATGAACCCTCATTAGGACTTAGCACATTTCCAAATTAATAACATTGTCATTGGTGCAGATGTAATGACTAAACAGTATAAATGGTAGTCAAAGTACTTCTTCATAAAAACCTGTTTTACATTTTACATAATATTGTTGGTTATTTGTTTTTGCACAACTGACACATACTTATTTTGTCATCTAATTCAATTCAAATTCAAAAAGACTTTATTAATCCCCGAAGGGAAATTAAATGTTGTTGTAGCTCATGTTATACAGGTTTCTTCAAAGAGCCGTTGTAGATGCTGATGGCTGTGGGCAGGAAGGATCTCCTGTAGCGCTCCGTCTTACAGCACATCTGAAGAAGCCTTTGACTGAAGACACTGTTGTTGTACAACAGTCTCATGAAGAAGATGCTCAGGGTTCTCCATAATGTTCTTTATTTTATGAAGAATCATTTGTTACACAATGATCTCCAGAGGTTCCAGAGGAGTCCCCAGAACAGAGCCAGCTGTCTTTATCAGCTTGTTGAGCTTTTTTAAGTCCCTGGTTCTGATGCTGTTTCCCCAGCAGATGATGGCAGAATAGATCACACTCTCCACAACAGACTTATAGTAGATATGCAGCATCTTGCTGCAAACACTGAAGGACCTAAGCTTCCTCAAGAACTACAGTCTGCTCTGTCCCTTCTTGTAGACAGCTGCTTCACAGTTGCATCTCCAGTCCAGTCTGTTGTCCAGGTGAACACCGACGTATTTATACTCCTCCACCACCTCCACTCAGAAACAGTTTTATTTAAATTAACATTTTAATCAATGAACTACCTTTTTTACAATAGTTGTTAGGCTAAATGCACAATCAACTGGGTTATAGATGCATGTGCTTAGTTCACATGAAAAACAAAAAATGAAATATAGAATAATTATGATTTCAACAGAAAAGAAAAAATCATCCCGGGTCATTAGTTAAAGCATACAGCCCAAGATTTTTCTCCAAGTCATTTAAAACCACTTATAATAATTTAGATCAGGTCTGCCATACAGCTCATTTTCCATCTGATACCAGGCAGAGAGAACAGTGATTGAATGACATCTGCAACACGGGGTGGTTTGTGACTAAATCCTGGAAACAGTAGTATCACATGCTTTGTTGAAGGATGTGGATCTGAAAGTAAATTGGAGCAGAGCTCTTAACCACAGTGTGTAGGAAGACAACGCATGCCAGCATGCAAAGAAAAACATCAGGAAGACCTTTAAAATTGGTGATATTATTCCTGCTTCGGTTTTGTGCATAATGTTATTATAAACCAATGTATACATGCTTATATTGATCAGTGTATTGCATAAACAATTATTGCTATCAATAAATATGAACTGTAGTCTATATGTAATCTACGATGTGTGTGCAATTTTGTCTCCCTCTAAAATTTAGAACAGTGATAAATTTCCCTGCCAATGCCAATTAAATAATGCTCAGTAATGCTCAGTAAGATAAAATGCTCAGTCAGTGAAGTAATCAGTGCACATTATTGGTCAATCACTTCTGAAGATCACTGGGGAAATGAGTAAATAGTTGTTTTTTGCGTTCTGTCCCAACAGCAGCCGCTCAACTTATAGCTCTGAGATGTTTGGAACTATTGAGGGGCTACATGAACCAAGTGACCGTATGTCGGCTATTTCAGAGAGTGTCGTGTCTCTCTTTGTATATGGCACTGATGGCGTTATTGTCCGAGGTTTGCTATCTACCTCTGCTCCAGCTGCTGATTGTTTTTCTGTTCTGTCTGACATTTTTACGGTTTGTGTCACCTCTAGTTTTGTCCAATCACCACGCTCCAATCAACAGTGGATTCATAGTGAAAAAATTTCAACTATATGACAATA
The DNA here is from genome assembly GCF_021462225.1 of Girardinichthys multiradiatus. Taxonomy (NCBI): domain Eukaryota; kingdom Metazoa; phylum Chordata; class Actinopteri; order Cyprinodontiformes; family Goodeidae; genus Girardinichthys; species Girardinichthys multiradiatus. Next base: position 5,376,473 of record NC_061800.1, read on the forward strand.
ATAGACAATCGAAGACACCACCATCTCTCCTATTTTCCATACCTTCTTATCTGCGGTGTCCTCTACTCACCTTGCTTCGTAGTATTTGTAGCACAGAAGATGTAGCAAGAGAGTCAAATGACTTGTGAAAGTTTGTGCTCATCTGGTTTCTTCCTCTGACTGCGTTCTCAATGAGTTTAGGATTCCCCGAGAATTTAGCCATCACAATGTGATGTACACTTCCCTGCTGTTGGCACACATAGATCTGCAAACAGGGCTGTGTGCAGAACAATCTCTGCTCACTTGGCCGTGTCACTCAGGAGACTGACTAGCATTCCTTCTGCATGGTTTGTTTAATACCAGATCCCTTTTAAATAAAACTTTTATCCTGAACAGTCATCGTCCCAGGGTGATATTTAACTCAATTAACTCTGTTATTAATCCTCCAATCTCTGTTCTGATCAATGGATCAGTTACTTTGTGTGACAATTTTCTTTAATTATTTTACTGAAATGTAACATTTATAAGACAGGTTTCTCCTGTTTCAGCTGTTTTTGAACAGTTGAAACTAGTGTCCTTTTCTTATCTCAAATAATTAATTCGACATTTGATACCTAATAACATCCCTCTTGACTCAAGTTTTTTACTACTGTTTGTCCTGCACTTGTAATTTTTATTAACTTCTGTCTTAGCACAAAAACTGTGCCAGTTGCTTTTAAACCTTTCACAAAACTCCACCTTGGCTCATCACTTTTAATCTATCTTTAGACCTATCTCTCATTTACCTTTGCTTTTCAAAGCTTTACAAATAATGATATTTAAAACTGCAACCGTTGTTAGAATCAATGAAACATTACACTCGGGCTTTAGATCACAAATAGCACTGAGACCACCCTGTTCACCTGTTAAGCCCTGATGGGTGTTAGAACGATTTCCAGCTGAAGTTACGTAACTCAAATAAAGTCTAAATAAAGTATAGCTCAACAGTTATGAAATCTAAATGCAAATGTTTGGTATCTATATAAATGTAAGACATAAAATAATATTTTTTCCAGTGGAACAACTATTGCAACTGTTACTATGTCTGATTTGTGATTAAACAAAGAAAAAAATCAAATTTTTTGAGCCTCACCAAAGCTTTTTCTAAATGAATATTGCAAAACAGCATGAAAATCCTTTTGAAAACCTAAGCGAAGCCTCAGATTGTATTCATCAGCATCTTGATTATAACTGCAGCAAATTTGGACTGAATCAGTTGAAAGATATTTGTTCCACAAACGTTTTAGTGGGCAATGTGCCAGGCGGAGCTGGGATATCAGCACAATTTAGCAAAATATACCAAAACTGTGCCAAATGGGTTTTTCCATCTCGTAAAAGGGAATCTGGTCAAATAAAACTGCTCCTCCTTCTGCATATGATATAGCCCTTTATCATGACATTTACTCTGTGAATCATCAAAATGTATATATAAATGATGATGGGATGCACCCCCCCTCCACACACACATACATACTGCTCCTTGTCCTTATTTTTATCACTCCACAGTATTTTTACATATTGTGGTTTTGGAAACCTAAGTCAAATTAATTGTTTGTGACACAAACTTGGCCAATAAAGTTGATAGTGAATCTGATTCTGAATCAAACTCAAAACAAACAAGCCTTCCATCAGTTCCACAAAAACAGCCATGCAGCCTCTTTGTTCTGGAGAAGGGGTGGCTGATTGTTGTTCAAAGATGTCCCACTCAACATATCCTGCAAGAATAATTTCAAACGTAAAATAAGAAAAACATCCTTGAAATAACAGACATGTAATGTAAATCTGCTGGAAATAAAAAGTAACACCCTAACTTACATGCCCCCTCTCCCCTGAAGGAAATCTTTATCATTCTCTTCCTCATCCTAAACGATCCAGCTACCCAACAAATATTCCATTTAGATGTCACTGGTCCACCTAATGCTATCCAAAACTTCCAAATAAGTCATTTTTCTCTTCTTTGCCATTATAAGTGATCGATTATCTAGAAATAAACACCTCCTGAAGGTAATGGGGCATAGCGCAAGCTAGCTGCAGAGGTCTGTGATCTTACGCAGCCGTAGATCATCTGATACGCATGCAAATTAAGTCACTGGAGAAGTTGCTACAAAGACAAACTATACATTGTTGGGAAGGTGAGTTTCTCTAGTTTCTGATGATACCAACCATGGGAGGTTGCTTCAAAAAAGGAGTATTTTCAAGTAGGGGTTTCTACTGTAAATGAAGGGTGGGGTGATGTTTCTTAAGTGTGGGTGGAGTTTGAGAAATTGAGATTGAATTCATTTACAGAAAATAAATTTTCATACATGATCTGTAAATATAAGATCATGGTCGTAAGAAATATTTGAGTGATATTTCTGTGAGATTTGGAGCTCTTTAGATATAGTTTCAAAATAATTGTTGTTACTATTGTTTTTCTTAATATTGTTACAGCTCCTGCTGATAATAGTTTTGGTGTAGAATGGCTGATGCCTGGAGTGGCCCCGACAGCATAGCTACAGGTGCACGTAGCTGCCGAAAGCATGGGGTCACACCGCAAGCGGCTAGCTTGTTCTGCTAGTCTGCGGCAGAGGCTCTCTAAAGTGAAGCATGTGCAGTGCTCTCACAAGCCCGGTGAACTAGGGGCTGCCTGGGCAAACTCCAGGCTCAGACACAGGCAACACACCGTCGTGCATATCCCTAGCCGAGATTTTGCATCCGCAGACACAGCCATGGTGGCGACTTAACCCAGGCGCTGGTTGACTGGGAAGCCATAGGCTTACACCTTGACCGTAGTGGTGTGAGTACGGCAGTCTCCGAACAGGGGACAGGTTGGCTTCTTACTTCTGTTTGACCCAATGCAGGCAGTCTGATTTCGGGCAGCAGATCTCTGCCTGCTCCCTCCTTCTATACATGGTGGTTCGCTTAGGGACCATCAATAGCTTTCATGTCCTGCAACCCGGTGACACAAATATAATGCCAAATCATTCTACTAGTTTACAAAACTAAAGGCACACTTCTTTCTACCTGATTTTATTGCATTTTCTATTTTTTTAAAATAAAAATTCAAGATATTTTTAAAAATACCTTTCAGGTCATGTGACCCACTTTCACAAAATTAATGGTAAATTATTCTACTAAATATGACAGATGAGACAATAGACTTAACGCAGTCTAACAGATCTACAGTTTTATTTTCAACATACAATTTCTAACATTATTGAACATCAGACTTTGCACTACTAAAACAATGGACATTTTCAGCTGATTTCTTTGCATTTTCATATTGTGTGCTGTTTGTATTCAGGCACTGGGCATGGAACTAACTATCACAGTCACATTGGATCTGTTAAAGTGTAAAACATAAAGCATACATGTCTACACAGTAATATTCCCTTCCTGTTACACCATAGGGTGTTTTCTTGCTTTTTGCAATTTTATTCCCCACAGTTGATGCCTACCCAGAGTTACTCCTTATATCTATTTTACAAGTACACACTAACAATGACGATTTTCAAGGTCTCATCCATTTTCACCACTGAGTCACATAACCTAAAATGTATTTAAAAAATCTCAAATTTTAATTCACAAATTCCTAAAAACAAAAGAAGAGAAAATGCATTAAAATCAAATAAAAGGAGTGTATCTCATCTGTGTCATCTAGTAGAATAATTTGGGATTATTATTGTGTCATAGGTTCAACAAAATTGTGACACTAAATTCATTAACACTCTTAGAAACTTAGATATAATATTTAATTGAGAGTTTAAATTCAATAAACAAATTGACTCTGTGGTCAAATCAACTTTTTATCATTGGCATCTTCTGGCCAATGTTAAAACTTTTTAAACAGCCCCAACTTGGAGAAGACCATTCATGCTTGTGTGAGGCCAATAAGGTGTGGAAAATAATTGGGCTCTGAGTAGCCTATCAGACAAAGGAGGAAGTAAGAAAAGGGTCAGACTTTAAGAAGAATGCAAGAAGGGGATGAGAAGTGGAATAGGACTTTAAAAGAAGAGAGACTCGGCATTAACATCAGCACAGTGGAGCCACTGCAACTCCCCAGCTTTCTTGTCTGCTTTGTACGAGAGTAAGGGAGAGTATCGGAGTTGCCGCCAGACAATGAGCAGATGTGCAGCAGGCGAACAGTAGACACCCAGGAGTTTTCAAAGAGCCTTGCTCGATGGGAGCAAGTAGGAGATGTGGCGGCAACGTTTGTGAACCAGCAACCCACCAGGCCATGAGTACAGGTTAAAGACTAATGATATGTGGAAATATTAAGAAACTGAAGACGATTGTCTGAGCATTTCCCACCATGTACATTCATCATGACACAGTGAGAACGGGCTGTTTGTCGTGGGTGTGTGGTGGAACCTGGGAGCCAAAGGTGTGGCGGAGTCGAGGGACGACGACCGTGTGACGGAGCCAAAGGAGGAGGCGACAGCTTCTGGGAGTTTCTTTCATTGGCTGCTTGTAGAATTTTCTTTGATGCATTCTAATTGAGTGATGCCCTGTCATCCAGCTCTCATGTCAGTGAACAGCCCCTGCCTTCTATTTTACTGTGAGGGAGGTTTATATCCTGATGATGGTTCAATGTTATATGCCCTGAAATGATGTATGACTTAGATGTATGACCATAGAATCGTTACACTGTAAAAACTGAAACTCAATCAAATGTCATTACTGCAGCCAAGATATAAGATGAGATTGTTCTTGGATATAATGCTTCACCTTCATGGTAAATGGACTGAACATATATAGCGCTTTTCCAGTCATACAGACCACTCAAAGTGCTTTACACTAGAGCCACATTCACCCAATTGCATTCACTAACGCTCACACATTCATACACCGATATGCAGATCGGTAGGCAACTTGAGGTTAAGTGCCTTGCCCAGGGGCACATCGACATATGGCAGGAGGAAGCTAGAATCAAACCCACAACCTTCTGATTGCAAGACAACTACTCTTCCTCCTGAGCCACAGTCACCTTCAGGAGGACTGTGTAGGTAAACCAAGTTATATGACTAATCCGGACCCAGTAGAGGACATTTAAGGAAGAGTTAAAAATGTTTGTTCTTATTCTTACTGTAAATGTAATCTGTTTTTAATTTGGGTACTTAAATAAATCCTCAGGGTTTATTTTGCTCAAGTTACTGACTGTTTCTTGAATCCTATGTGCAAAGCTGCCCTGAAGTGGGGTCACGCCACCTTTCTGACCAGGTAGAAGTAGATGGAGGGTTGTGTCAACTTAATCTCTGATCTGTGTTTTACGTGTCAGCCAAACCACCACAGTTTTGCATTTGGTAATTTAGCTCAACACAGAGTCAGAGAGATACCGTTGTAGTTGCTGGGGGTACTTGTACCATTATATCCACCTTCAACTATTGTAATGGACTCTATATCGATGTCTCTCAGTCTTCAAATAAACATCTTCAACTTGTCCAGAACGCGGCTACCCACCTTTTAACCAACAGCATTAAACATGAGCACTTCACCCTTGTCTTATCCTCTGTACACTGGCTTCCTGTCCATTTTGGAATTGATTGTAAACTTTTATTGTTTGTAAAGCTCTTAACAGCCTGACCCCACCTTATTTATGTGAATTTTATGTCTTTCTGTGCATGGCAGATCCCTGAGGCCATCAAATCAACTTTTATTAGATGTTTCAAGGACCAGGTTTAAGTATTTGGGTAACTGGGCATTTTTAGTGGCAGCACCCTGACTTTGGAACCAACTTCCTTTAGACCTTCGCTCCAACACTGACCTAGGCATCTTTAAATCTATGCTTAAGAACTTTTTTTCCAAGCAGGCTTTACATTCCAAGTAAAATGATGGCATTTTAGCTTTGATTCTTATTTTCCTGTTCTCTGCTTTGATGGTTATATGTTTTTTATGTTGCATGATTTTCACTGTTATTTTGTGATCTTACTGTTAAGTGCTTTAGTCACCTTTGTTGGTTGTTTTAAAGCGCTATAAAAATCAATAAATGAAATGAAATGCAATATGAAGTGGGTGTGCTACAAAGGGAGAGACCTTCAAAGACTTTCTGGGAGTTCTGCACTTGTGTTCTTCCTAAATTGCCTTGACATCACAAACTTCAATGGTATTTTTGCATACTGGAGTAAAAGTACAGATTTATCTGTTCTTGCATATAGACAGGCCTTACCTGTAACTTCATGGTATAAACAGAAGCACCAGTTTCTTTCATATTCTCTTATGAAAGATTAGCTTAAGATCCTTACTATGTACAGTTAAGCCTAAAATTATTCATACCCCTGGCAGATTTACATTTAAAAATGTTTTTGTTCAAGAGAAAGTTTGTTTCTGACAGAAAATGAGAAAGGTATTTCTCAAAAAACAAGTAAACGCAAAAGGAGTATGAATTAAAAAAATAATAATGTTGATCTGTTTTTATTTACATTCTGTTAGAAGAATCTTATAGGTCTGAATTCCAGCCATAAAAGTGGTACATTTTACCAAGATCTGTGGACACCTCAGAGCTTCAAAAAAATGATCCTTAAAAAAATCAATAATCATGACAATGTGAGCATTTTGGTTAACAAAAATTATCAGAACAGTTGCTTCAAACATTCACTGCACTTTAAACTGCATTTTTGTACTTGTACCTACATTGTTGAAGCAAATGTAATTGTTAAAATTGTCCTGCTTTGCATTTTATTTTCAGTCTTTCTGAGTAACAGTTAAAAGACGCTTATATATAATTAAATTGGGTAAATTCCAGCCAGTTAGTTAAAATAACTAAAATTTAGAATCATTTAGTCTGTTTAACCACTCAAGTAAGTGAGATATATTTTAATTGTTCTGTTTAATATTGACTTTAATTTCAAACAAAACAGGCAATCATTGTCAAAATATATTTTTTATTAATCAACTGAAACCTGGAAGTAAAAAAAACACCTTTAAACAGTTCAGGGTCATAGCGTGCTTTTAGAATGTTTTCAATGCAGAACCATTTTCAAATTCACACTGTTGCTTTAATATAGTAGTCTGTTTTTTTTTTTTTCTTGTCCATGTTAAAAAGGAAACAAAACTGTCATCAAGTTCATGATTAAAATCTAAAATTATACTGAAACAGTAATATGTTTTTGAATCTTTTCTAACAAGGTGGTGTGTAAACTGTTTCCCTGACAACCACAGCTAAGTTGTGCTTTTCGTTGGTAACAACTGCCTCAGGATCAAGAAGCTAAACTTGCTAGCATGTTTGACTTTAGCATTTGTGCTTTTGCTAAATCAGTTGAAGCTGAACCCAATCTTAAATTCTTGCTCAAACACAGAAACTTTCTAAATCACAAGTCTTATGACAGATATTATGTTTTACTAAGTTGGTATATTCATTCATTATACAACTATTATAAATATTATATCCTTAATGTTCTCTGCTGGACACTGCGCATGGCTAATGTTACCAGCTGGCAGAACCGACATCTTTAGCTAATCTAAATATTTCAGTCAGATTTGTTACCAAAAACAGAAATTAATGTTGTTAGCATTAAACTACTATTAAACATGACTTTTACAAATTAGTATGCTTTATTTAAACTTTAATAATTGAACAGGCTATTATTTAACCTCCCAAGATTCTATTTTAAAGTGAGCGGCCTGAAAATTTAAGTTCTGATAAGACAAGATAAGTTTCACCAGGATTTATTTGTTTAATATGGAGTTTTGACTAAAATTCAATCTGGAAGACTAACCTCCACCAACGGCTCCGTACTATGACTCCATCATGCGTCTCCGCTCCAACCAATCAGTGTCAAGTCTGCATTCCTCCTCATCCAATCACTCTTCGAGGCTTCGCTTTTAAGGACCTCCAACCATGGATCTCCCTGCTCTCCCGCCGAGCTTCAACCCTCCACCACCCCATCGCCACCATCTGGCTTTCTAGCTCCTTCCAACTCCCTTATTTTCGGGCCACCACTCCATCACCAGTATCAGATCCTGGGGGAGAAGACATCTCTAATCCTAATCCTAAATCATTCATTCAAACTCATGTCAATCATAGCATTTATGTCTTCCTCCGGGGTCCGAGCGCCAAAGAAATAAACATCTGCTATTTAACTTCTCTAATCTGCATCTTTGTGTTTTTATTGTGAGTCTTTACAGGATTGAAATATGAGTGAAAATGATTTTAGATTTTCTGACACTTTTCAAAGAGGATGAAAGTAAAGAACAACCGTCGGTACTTCAGTAATTTTACACTTTATGTGTACCTTCTGCTTTGAATGATGAGTGGTAGGCATGACCGCTTCTGTATGATTTTAAATGACACGTGCTTCTAAACCAGCAATTAAAGCACATAAAATTCCTGAAGTATATGATCTATATCCAAAGAAATAAGTATACCCGTGTTAACTGTTGATTGTTCACCATACTCTATGTAAATGACCCCATTGTTAGTGTTTATCACAGTCTTGGTTATTATGCCATACCTATTTAGTCTCCACATGTGAGTGATATTCATTTAGGGGGCACAATGACAAACAAAGGTTAGCATTTTTAAAATGAAGCAATGGTTGTATTGCTTTTAGAGAAAAATATATTTGTTTTACATCAGTTTATTCACTTTATTCACTTTACAACAAAGGGCTATTTCAAAGCACATTACAAGACAAGCAATAAAGTTGCCAGTGAAATTGCTTGAATAAAGTCTTGCTAACATTATTGTGATATGTTTGATGATGGGGCAGGGGGAAGATAAGACTCAGCAGCAAACTGCTGCCTGCTTTCAATAACATTTCATTACAAGAGAACTTCCCTAAATTGTTTGTCCATCTTTTGTGGGAGCCATCTGGTTTGCCTCAGCATCTGATTTACAAAGCAGATTTTGTATCAAGCCATAGATGCCCTTGCTTTACATTTTAAATATGGCTTTTTTTTCCAAACACAACAGTTCAAGTGACAGAGAAAGACCTATGTTTCATTATACGTAATTTAATTGGAGAAGTTATATGGTTCGCAGAGCAATTAGAGCAACAAATTTCCCATTGCATGGGAGTTGTGAATCAGATGGACATGCAGACTCTGATGTGCACATTTTTAGCATGTAAAAAACAGGCAGTGTTTTAGTGACTCCATCTTTGAATGGCTTAAAACTAGGCAACTGGCCAAACTGGAAATTTTATGACCTTATCACAAACTTAAAATGTAACTCGGGAATTAATGTAGTTTTCAGCTGTATGATCGGTGATTCATTTCCTATCTGTTTATGTGTAAAACTGCCCTCTGGGCAAAATGAGATGAGTTGAATGGAAAAACAAAACTTTAACAACCTAAAAAAGTTGTTTGTCACACCAAACAATACAGCCCAACAAATTGGCCAAGAATACAAACTTTTGAGTTAATAGACATATGAAATCTTATGGGATATGTATAAGCAGGACAACAACTGAAACCTGAAAATATAGGCTGTCCAAATTGTTGAATGACAAGCGTGAATGAGAAAGACTGTAAATATTCAAAGCAATCCTATCAAAGGTGAGCCAGCAAAACAACGCTCTGTAATCTGAATAGATCCAGGAAGTACCTTTCAGCATCATTAGCTAATTGAATCCAGCATTGATCCTCTATCAGTAATAAGTGATATATGCGGCTCATATTAGTTATATTAGGTTAAATAGGCAGCCATAAGGTCATGTGCATAAGACATTTCATATTCAGTCATAAATTGATCTGCCATCTTTTATTAGATTGGTGGGTTGCAGTTGCTGGGTGGCATACTTATTAAAAGCCTAGTGTGGCTGATGCAGTGCACCAAAAGGTGGAGGTATTTTTACAATGAATGCTTTTAGATTCTCTTTTTTGCCGTGTTTTAAAATTTGGGCAGACAGTATTTTAATGCTCTAAAATATTAGCTTTAGTCTACCCAAAGTTATATTTAGCTTTAGCTTAGCAAACAGAAAAGCTCACCTTATGTTGGAGGTGAGTGAAACATTATCAAGTCTGAAACTATTAGTTGAACTAAAGCGCAACATTTGATTGAGCAAAAATGCTGGCGATATCATAAAACTTTATCTACATATAAATCAGCAGTCACTAGAACATTTACACCTGGCTTGACTTGTTTTAAGCAATCTGTGGTATGAACAGGATAGATTGTCAATTTTATTAGTTGAGGCTGTTTAAAAGAAAATCTCATAAAAAATTACCCAGCTGATACCATTCTTGTAATTTCATCTATTTTTATTGGTTGGTCAAGGTTTAAAGTGCATAATAACTGCCGCAGCAATGTGTTTTCTATGTTTTTACAACAGTGGAGTGTGATGTATTGGCAAACGACGCTGTAGTTAATGACAACGCTGTTTATGAGTGGTGTCACTTGTCAATGCAGTGTGTAACCACACTTTGACCCCGATGAGGGTAACACAAATAGAGAAAATTGTCAGATGGTGTGTGCATGTGAGCAGGAATGAAGAGCATCGGCGAGTGTGTGGGGCCATAATGTTCAATGCTGGGCTTTAATCAGGGTTGCTCAAACGTAATGTGGCCATTTGTAAGCATTACCGGATTAGTGTGCCCAATTATCTACCATCCTCAGCACTCATATGAACGAATGCTGAATCCATAACCTGGACTTAATAGACGTATGTTGGGTTGATGTATCACACAGCTAATTTCGTGATTACATTTTCAGTGACCAGGCCTTTTCCTGTCTGCTAATTGCAGTAGGTTAAGTAGGCAATAAGGCAATGTGAATCTATTGGGTCCTGTTCCAAAACAGGTCTGCTTCTCTGTGTGTACCTGCTCCCATCAATCCTCAGTGATCTGCACAGTTTGTGTGTCTCTGTGTATGTGTGTATGTTTGCACATCCATTCTCTGTGAACTCTCGCCTTATCCTATTGATGGCTCATATGACCGCCCTCCATAAAGCAGCATCACCATTAAAATGAAATACATGTTCAGCACGTACTTTTTTATAACTCCAGTAAAAATATAAGTGTTTTACAGCGTTATTGTTTTCAGGAGGTGGGTAATGATAGAGATGAGGAGGTATTTTATGGAGATTTTATGGGGGTCTTTTTTATGGAGCATTTGGTCGTTAGAGATTCTCACGCTATCATTTGACCTGATGACACAAGGAGTCTTGTTGGACAGTCTCAAAAATTGACAAAATTTTAGTAAATCAAATCCACATCTGACTTTTGATCTTCAAAATTGATTACAGCGCCTTGCCATAGTATTCATGCAGCATAAACTTTTTCTAATTTTGTCACATTACAACTTTTAATGTATTTTATTGGAAAACTGTGTGAGAGACCAACAGAAAGTAGTATTAATAATTAGGAAGTGGTTTTTAATTTTTTTTTTTAACAAACAGTATGAAAAGCGTGTGTTGGTGTTCACCTCTTCTTAATCTGATACAAAATAAAATCTAGTCCAACCAACTGATTTCACCTTATTAGTAAATGGAGTCCACCAGTGTGCAGTTTCATGTTATTCTAAGTCTGGCTGTTCTGTGAAAACTTTAGTGTCTTGACTTTATCGACTTTGAGTTTGTTTTGGCTTAGTTTGGAGTTTTGTGTTATGGTTCTTATAGTTCAGTTATTATTTTGTTTTTGATGTTTTACTCTGTTTAAAAATTTTTATTTGTGTTTTAATTGTAGTTCTGGTTATTCCATGATTATCTGTTGTGTACTTCTGCTTTGCTTTTATCCCTGTGTTTCATTATTCAAGTTTCCCTCAGATGTTTAAACATACCCCTTCCTTAGCTGCTGAACATCCTGCTGACTAGACTCACCAGATCCCATTTTCCACTGATCACCTCCCCTGTACATTTAAAGCCTGCCTGTTTTTGTCAGAATGATTTAGGTCAAACATATACAGGGGTTGGACAATGAAACTGAAACACCTGGTTTTAGACCACGATAATTTATTAGTATGGTGTAGGGCCTCCTTTTGCGGCCAATACAGCGTCAATTCGTCTTGGGAATGACATATACAAGTCCTGCACAGTGGTTAGAGGGATTTTAAGCCATTCTTCTTGCAGGATAGTGGCCAGGTCACTACGTGATACTGGTGGAGGAAAACGTTTCCTGACTCGCTCCTCCAAAACACCCCAAAGTGGCTCAATAATATTTAGATCTGGTGACTGTGGAGGTCATGGGAGATGTTCAACTTTACTTTCATACTTTCATCTAACCAATCTTTCACCAGTCTTGCTGTGTGTATTGGTGCATTGTCATCCTGATACACGGCACCGCCTTCAGGATACAATGTTTGAACCACTGGATGCACATGGTCCTCAAGAATGGTTCGGCAGTCCTTGGCAGTGACGCGCCCATCTAGCACAAGTATTGGGCCAAGGGAATGCCATGATATGGCAGCCCAAACCATCACTGATCCACCCCCATGCTTCACTCTGGGCATGCAACAGTCTGGGTGGTACGCTTCTTTGGGGCTTCTCCACACCGTAACTCTTCCAGATGTGGGGAAAACAGTAAAAGTGGACTCATCAGAGAACAATACATGTTTCACATTGTCCACAGCCCAAGATTTGCGCTTCTTGCACCATTGAAACCGACATTTGACATTGGTCTGAGTGACCAAAGGTTTGGCTATAGCAGCCCGGCCGTGTATATTGACCCTGTGGAGCTCCCGACGGACAGTTCTGGTGGAAACAGGAGAGTTGAGGTGCACATTTAATTCTGCCGTGATTTGGGCAGCCGTGGTTTTATGTTTTATGGATACAATCCGGGTTAGCACCTGAACATCCCTTTCAGACAGCTTCCTCTTGCGTCCACAGTTAATCTTGTTGGATGTGGTTCGTCCTTCTTGGTGGTATGCTGACATTACCCTGGATACCGTGGCTCTTGATACATCACAGAGACTTGCTGTCTTGGTCACAGATGCGCCAGCAAGACGTGCACCAACAATTTGTCCTCTTTTGAACTCTGGTATGTCACCCATAATGTTGTGTGCATTTCAATATTTTGAGCAAAACTGTGCTCTTACCTTGCTAATTGAACCTTCACACTCTGCTCTTACTGGTGCAATGTGCAATCAATGAAGACTGGCTACCAGGCTGGTCCAATTTAGCCATGAAACCTCCCACACTAAAATGACAGGTGTTTCAGTTTCATTGTCCAACCCCTGTACATGTGTCAGAGTGGCCCATTTGTTGTCCAGACTTTAAATGTGCTGTTCACAGAAGCTCTCCATCTAATGTGAATGAGGTGGAGGTTTGTTGAAAGGAATAAATGGCAACAATTTCAGTCTCTAGATTTGCAAAGCTGGTGAAGATCTACTAAAAAAGACTAAATGCAGCAAAAGATAGTTCTGCAAAGGGCAGAGTATGGGAGACTGAATACAAATGCTCTCCGCACTTTTCAGAGTTACTGAATTGTTGAACATTTATCTTCAAGTGACAGAGAAAGACCTATGTTTTGTTATAGGTAATTTAATTGGAGAAGTTATATGGTTTGCATAGCAATTAAAGCAACAAATTTCCCATTGCATGGGAGTTGTGAATCAGATGGACATGCAGACTCTGGTGTGCACATTTTTAGCATGTAAAAAACAGGCAGTGTTTCAGTGACTCTATCTTTGATTGGCTTAAAACTAGGCAACTGGCCAAACTGGAAATTTTATGACCTTATCACAAACTTAAAATGTCAGTTTTACCTGTAACTCAGGAATTAATGTAGTTTTCAGCTGTATGATCAGTGCTTCTTTTTCCAATCTGTTTATGTGTAAAACTGCACTCTGGGCAAAATGAGATGAGTTGAATGGAAAGGCAAAACTTTAACAACCTAAAAAAGTTGTTTGTCACACCAAACAATACAGCCCAACAAATTGGCCAAGAATACCAACGTTTGAGTTAATAGACATATGAAATCTTAAGGGATATTTATAAGCAAGACAACAACTGCCTGTTTTAGCCCTTTATAGACCAAAATATTTGATGAACTTTCTGAAATACTTTCACCTTTATCACAGTGAACCCTTTCTCATTTACATATATTGAGATTTTGAGCTCTTAGATCTGAACCACCCACATATTTGCTGTTTGGCATATTTACAGGTGTTCCTCTGCTAGTTTATACGTACCAAAGATCATATTAATACCTCCAGCAGCTAGGCAGATGATTTCAAAAGGAATAAAGAAGCCTCTAGTGCCTCTATCAATGTTTTTATGTATTTTTAACTTAAGAAAACATGCAGTATTTACATAACCCTCATAGAATTAGCTTTCCAATCTGCATGAATTAATGACAAGCATCAATGATCAAACCTCTAATTCAAAGTGAAAGCATTAATCAGCATTATTTAATTTATACTCATGTAAAATGAAACAAACCGATAGATGATTATGAATGTCTATCATTAGCAGCTTTTTCATTATAATAAACATTTATTCATAAGGAATGAGAGTTAGATTGATCTGCACAGATTCTGAGAAAAGTTAAACATAATAAGGGATTATAGCTGTTTTATAAAGTAAGTCATTCACTAAATTCTACAACTGCTTCTTCGGTTTCTCTGCCTATCTTTTATGTTCTCAAGGAAGGGGATCTACCACAACCACCTTTATTTTGTGTAATTATTAACAGGAATGTTTAATAGAAAACCTTTAAAAAACGGAATGCTTAAAAGTAGAGATTAAACAATTTCAATGGAATACATACTTGTATTTGGTGGAATACAAGTATGTATTCCACCAAATACATACTTGTATTTGGTGGAAGGAGACCAAAGTACCTGGTAAAAGCCCCACACGAGGACATCATGCTACTCCAGAGAAACGCACCATCCCTCCAAAGAAACAAATTTGAGATTGACATGGACAGAAAACAAGAGCTTTTCCCAGAAGGAAAGCAATGATCAACAAAGGTCATGTTGCTTTTTTATCTCAACAGATAGTTCAGTCTGCCACTGAAAATACAGTTCATTGAGACTGGCTTGATTACTCTGACCAACAGCTTGACCTCTTGACTTCTACTTTTTACAGTGTTCTCCTTTTTTCACCCTCTTTACTACAGGTTTTAAGACTCCATATATTTATGCCTGAGTTTAGAAGGGGCTTTTTTCAGACGTCTTAATGAGTCACAATTAGTATTTATTGCTTAGGTGAAGAACATAATTGTTTGACAGGAGAATAACAGATTCTTGATTAGCAAATTCAACAAAATCAGACATTTTAATCAACTAATGAGATGTAAAATTTAATGTTTTGGCTGCTCCACTGAGTCATGGTAACCAACACTTATTTACTTTGTCCATTAGTAACTCCATTTTATCTCTCCAAGCACATTACAAGTTGAATTGGATGAAATGTAAAACTGGCATTACTGGTGTCCTTGTGTGTTTTTGTGAATTTTTGCTGCTTGTTTCTCTCAGGGTGTAAGCAGATGCCAAACAGGCCCGTGGTCAGTTGCCTCGTCCTGTTCTCCTGCTCCTTCTATGTTATTGTCCAGTCTGCAGCTACATTATTATGAGGGAGTCAGGATTGGGTATGTACAGAATTCCAGAAACCATGGTTATACAGCAGGACCAAAGAATCATATCAGCAACTCTACCTCTAAATGCAAAAAAATGTTGGTTTTGGAATGGTCTAGTCAAAGTTCGTTCGTTCGTCGTCTTCTGCTTATCCAGGACCGGGTCGCGGGGGCAGCAGACTCAGCAGAGACGCCCAGACGTCCCTCTCTCCAGACACCTCCTCCAGCTCCTCCAGGGGGAGCCCAAGGCGTTCCCAGGCCAGCCGAGAGACATAGTCCCTCCAGCGTGTCCTGGGCCGTCCCCTGGGCCTCCTCCCGGTGGGACGTGCCTGGAACACCTCCCGAGGAAGGCGTCCAGGAGGCATCCAGTATAGATGCCCGAGCCACCTCAACTGGCTCCTCTCGATGTGGAGGAGCAGCGGCTCTACTCCGAGCTCCTCCCGGATGGCCGAGCTCTTCACCCTATCTCATAGGGAGTGCCCGGCCACCCTACGGAGGAAGCTCATTTCAGCCGCTTGTATCCGTGATCTCGTTCTTTCGGTATTTGGTTTCGGTATAACACTATTTCTAGTCGATATCTCTCGACCTCCCGCACAAGCTCAGGCTCCTTCCCCCCCAGCGAGGTGACAGTCCCTAGAGCCAGCCTAAGCATCCGGGGATCGGGCCGCTGAGGTCTCCACCTTCGTCCGCCACCCAATCCTCTTTGCACCGGTCCCTCACGGTTCCCCCTGCAGGTGGTGGGCCCACTGGGGGATGGCCTCGCGTCTCTCGTTCGGGCTTGGCCCCGCCGGGTCCCGCGAGGAGCAACCCGGCCACCAGGCGCTCTCCGACGAGTCCCGACCCCAGGCCTGGCTCCAGGGTGGGACCCCGGCTCCGCCGTACCGGGCGACGTCACGTGCCTCGATATTTTGTTCTTCATGAGGGGTTCTTGAACTATTCTTTGTCTGACCCATCACCTAGAGCCTGTTTGCCATGGGAGACCCTACCAGGGGCATTTAGGCCCCAGACAACATAGCCTCTAGGATCATTTGAGCACTCAAACCCCTCCACCACGTTAAGGTGACGGTTCAAGGAGGGGAATTAAATCTAATTCAGATAACATGGTGTAATCTTACACAGGCCATTTATGCTCAAAAACCTTGCAATTTGGCTAAATTAAGAAGATCGGGCCAAAATTCCAAGTATCATGCTCAGTTATCATAATGGTGCGTTCAGATCGAATTTTTCGCCTCATATGCGTGATGTCGCTCGCCTGACATTTTGCCAGCAATTGGTGTGGCCAACGGGCGACAACTCTCCACTCGCTTCACTTGCTTCACCGCAAAATAGGAGGAGCTTCTATCTGCTGCTTGCCGGTTTCAACTCAACATGGAGCAAATGCTTTAATTATAGAAAGCTGAACAACGCCACCAGCGTCGACTCTGAGTTCACCAAAGAAGGAAACCGGGTGGAGAGTACCACCACCTACTCCAGGTGCTGCTAACGGTTGCTTTCAGCAGTACTTCCATCTATCCAGGACCAAGTTGGAAGACCTGCTGTCCCACGTAGGGTGACAAATCAGCCTCCAGAACACAAACTACAGACGCTGCATCCCCGCTGCGTCCATCTGTCTTCGGTAAATAAATAAATCTCAGCTCAATAGAAAACCAGCCAAATGTCCACATCCTCTAAATATAATAAACATTTTTGTGCCTGTGGATGAGGGCCGCCAAAATACACCAGGCAAGAGCTGATATGACAACAGAGTGTAGCATGGTAGCCATAACTACTGAATAATCGTTATAATGGCCCATAGGCAACCTAGAAATCAGGCTTGATGACATATGCATCTGAAACGTAAATACTTATGAATAAAATATTATTTCCTGCATGAACATATATATACCCTGAGCAACTACTGTGAGTTTCATACTTGTGTGACAACATTTATGCTGAAAAGAGGGCTATAGACGCGACACGAATTGACACTTCGCTTCACATCGCTTTGCTTTGCATCGCTTCGTTTCGCTTTGCTCCTGAACACGCCTCTATTCAGTTCAATTCAATTCAATTCAATTATAGCGCCAATACACAACACGTCATCTCAAGGCACTTCACAAAGCCAATTCAATCAGTGTATACAGATTTCAAGTTGGGTTCATACATCCCACTTAATCCTATCAATATCAAACAGTTCAGTAAGATTCAGTTTATTATTCAAATTGGTTAAAAGTTTTTCTATCTAAGGAAACCCAGCAGATTGCATCGTATCAGTGACTTGCAGCATTCACTCCTCCTGGATGAGCATGTAGAGACAGTGGACAGTTGCTTGCAGTGACTTTGCAGCAATCCCTCATACTGAGCATGCATGTAGCGACAGTGGAGAGGAAAACTCCCTTTTAATAGGAAGAAAGCTCCCGCAGAACCAGGCTCAGTGTGAGCGGCCATCTGCCACGACCGACTGGGGGTTTGAGAGAACAGAGCAGAGACACACAAAGAACACAGAAGCACTGATCCAGGAGTACTTTCTATGGGAAAGAAAAGTGAAACATTAATGGTTATAGCTCCTTTTGAGGCTTCATCTAGGAGAGAAGGACGGCTCTGCAGATGAACTCTGAGCCACTTTTCAAGTCTAGTATGAAAGAGAGCACATACAGTTAGTCACTGTAGAAGCTCAGCCAGTAGCTATGTCTAAGAGAGACAGGGTTAAACACTGAAAGACAGGGCCAAGTGTATCATCTGTATAAGGTGAGCATTGGGTTGTTGGCAGCAGCAGCTTGGCTGATGTCCCCCTCCAGGAAGGTCACAGATAGACACAGAGCCAGGTCAGATGTAGCTTCTAGGAAGAGAAAGTGAGTGAAAGTGGTCATTATGTCCTCCAGCACTCTAAGCCTATAGCAGCATAACTACAGAGATAGCTCAGGATAACCTAAGCCACTCTTACTATAAGCTTTATCAAAAAGGAAAGTTTTAAGCCTAGGCTTAAAAGTAGACAGGCTGTCTGCCTCATGGACTAAAACTGGGAGCTGGTTCCACAGGAGAGGAGCCTGATAACTAAAGGATCTGCCTCCCATTCTACTTCTACAGACTCTAAGAACCACCAGTAAACCTGCAGTCTGAGAACGAAGTGCTCTGTTAGGAATATATGGATACATGGTCGCTCCGGTTGCGTCATTCGCGTTCGGTCTGAATGCACCATAACAGTTCAATAGAAGTTGTTTCTGTCAAGGGTGAAACAACCACCTATTACATTTTATATATTACATTCTACTCAGGTTATGATGAGAAAATCTTTAAGGAGGAAAAAAACTTTACAGTAGGTGAGCAAAGGAATTACATCTGCCCTGTGATGTATTCTGTAACTTCTGATTTTTGGTCTCTCACCATCACAAAGGACAGGGTTGAATGCGACCAATAATAGCACTGATTTTGTCTTTTAATTATGTGAGTGAGGGTTTGCACAGCTGCTGTATTTGAACAGGCACTTTGAGGCACTTTGAGAGAAGCAGCATAAATATGTGGTCTAAATGGGCAAATTTTCTATCAGAAAACCTGACTCATTTTGCTGTTTGCCACCTAGAACAAGTGAGAAAGGCTTTATTGAGAATTCTGCCATATTAAATCACACTTTGAACGAATGACTGAGAACTACTTAATCTGGAGACTGTGAACTTATTTCTGAATTTTTAGTTGGTGAACCATGAATATTAACCAATTTAATTTTCACAGTGTAAACAAAACTTACTATCCTTCCAAAACTACAGTGTCTATGAGAAGCACAACACACCTTGTTAGTCTGTTGGGGGTCTCCAGTTCTAAGGGACACACTCACTAGCCTGTTTTCACTCCCAGGTTGTCCAAGGGAAGGTTGTTATTCTACAGGATTTTCCTAGAAACACATTCATGGAACATGCTTTTAGAGCTTTTCACAACTTCATGTGATTTGTGTGTTTTTCTACTCTTTTCTATTTTTTGTCCTCACCTTCATGAGGCATACACACATTCTTGGTTTGCTATATGTAGTGAGGACCATGTGTTGACTCCCATTGACTTCCATTGATTTTCTGTCATTTTCAACCCTTTCTATGCCCTAACCTTACAATAACCCTAAACCTAACCATTACCAGTGTATCCCTCACCTTAACCTAAACTTAATTCACACCTTAAAATTCAAACCTAACCGTTAGCAAAATAGGTCGTGAGGACCAGCAAAATGTCTTCACTTTGGTACAAATGGTCCTCAATTTGATGGTGAAATCGGAAAATTGGTTCTCACTGTGATGCCAAAACAGGAACACACACACACACACACCTGTCAAAAGTTTTAGAACGCGTTTCTCATTTTATGGTTTTCTTTATGTTTATGGCTATTTACATTGTACCAGATTCTCACTGAAGGCATCAAAACTGTGAATGAACTAGCTTTTGGCCATCTCTCAGTGAACCTCTGGGAAGTTCTTTCAAGACTCTTTGGAAAACCATTTCAGGTGACCACCTCATGAAGCTCAGGGAGAGAATACCAGGAGAGCAAAGCAGTAATTAAAGCAAAGAGTGGCTATTTGGAGGAAAATAAAATATTAAAATGTTAAGAGATATTTCACACTTTTTTGTTTCCTACATAATTCCATCTGTGTTCATTCACAGTTTTGTTGCTTTTAAAGAGAATCTACAATTTAAATAGTCATGAAAATAAAGAGACCCATTAAGTGAGAAAGTGTATCTAAAACTTTTGACCGGTAGTGTAAACACATACATAAATACATATCTACCTACCTACCTACCTGAGATTGCTTACATCCCTGGCAGATTTTGATTTAAAATTATTTTGAGACATTTGTCTCCCATAAGAAATTAGGCATGTCTCAAAAAATGATTAAAATGTGAAAGGATATGAAGCAAATGAAATGTTGAAAAAAAAGCATCTGTTTTTATTTACATTTCATTTTTATTAAAGGTATGGTGAACATTATTTATTTTCTTCTAAATAATCAATATAAATATTTATTGGCATTACGGCAATGAAACCCTTCCTCTAATTACTGACCAACTCCAAATCTTTCAGGTTGGAAGTCCTCCTTGCCATCACACTAATCTTTAGATCCTTCTATATATTCTTTATCAGATTTAGGTTAGGAAGTGGCTGAGGCCCTACGTAAATATTTCTTCTAGATAGAAGAAGTATGTTGGTCAAATTAAAAGATTTCCTCAAACTAAAATCTGCCAGGACTGAACTCTACATACATTATATGGTTCTGTTTAAGTGAAAATAAACTGGATTTAGTGCCAGGCGAACATGTCTAACATTTTCTGTCAAATATCAATTAATACTGATGTGCTGCATTCAGTCTGGATGAGGTACACTAAAGAAACTGGCTCGTAAACCTGCAGACAATTAAGTGATTTTGCTTTTAATGAGATGGAATTTGTTTGCTTTATAGTGGGCTGATTCCACATAGAGGCATTTTGTGATTATGTATTAATCTAGGTGTTGTTTGATATTTTACTTGATGTTCTAATAAGTGTGATTATCCTTTGACATCACAAGTTACTGGTCAAGTTTAGGCTAGAAGACTGGTTGATTACTTGTTTGCTCAAAATGACAGATTAGTTAACCTGCTTTAGTTCCTCACAAAAAAAAATATACAACTAGCTTTGAAGACAATTTAACACACTTTAAATGTTTTTATTCAATAATTAACAAGATTGTCAAGCTAAACACATATAAGGCTATGAATTTATTGAAAACTGTCGGGGCTGGAGTTTCTGTTGTATGTTGTTTTCTGTGTTTTTTGACTCCTAGTAGGCGCTTGTGCTCAGCAGTGAGCGCAGTGAGTTTGCACTAGCCTCGCTCCTAGGATCTCCCCATACCTACCCGACGCCGAACTCTGAAACTTCCCCAGCTGGCTGCTTCCGGACCCCGATTCTCCAGAGACCATTCAACCTAACCTGTCCACCCTCTACCTCTCCGCTGACACTTCGCCTGCACTCCAAGCTCTAACCCAAGTAACTAAGAAATCATCGGACTTACCATTGTCTCCATATTCACTTCTTCTCCAGTCCAAATCCCTCTCCTCCTGGCAGATTGCCTACTCCTCCTAGTAAGAGACATTTCACATTTAAGTTCCGGTTTCGTTTACTGTGCCACTTACCTGTCGTTTTTCCTTACAGTTGTTCCTGCCCACCATACCGATCCATTCTCCTTAAATAAACCTTTTTTCAAACCTGTACCCGTTTCCCTTGAGTGTGATTCTGCATGTGGGTCAAAGCAATACATAACACTATGACAATCCGGTCCTTGGTCCCCAGAAGCAATCACACACTTTATCTAACTCTGACTCTTAAAGGAATGACTCTCAAACAGTTTCTAACTTTTAGCTCCTTTTATCTAAATTAGGCAGAGGAGTGATTACAGAGATCAGCGCTGAGGATTCCGTCTTGGACAGCCGCCGATTGTGTAAGGATGATGAAGAGCCCCGATAGAAGGTCACATTTAGTTTTATATCTGGCACTCCAATGCAGTGGATGTACCCTCCCTGAGTGATTATCAGTAGACTATGTGTGACCATTGTGGTGTCTATCTGGTATGTTGTGTAGTAGCGGGTGTCCATCCTTAATCTAAGTGTGCTGTGGCTTTCTAATCAAACCAGTTATACCGGCTGCTCCACTATCAAACCCAGTGCCCCAGCCTCAGGTCATTCATGACAAACCTTGGGCCATTTATCCTTGTACTGTGTGTCGAA
This sequence comes from Girardinichthys multiradiatus, assembly GCF_021462225.1. NCBI lineage: Eukaryota > Metazoa > Chordata > Actinopteri > Cyprinodontiformes > Goodeidae > Girardinichthys > Girardinichthys multiradiatus. The sequence goes on from NC_061800.1 coordinate 5,398,642, forward strand.
GAGCATTCTTATCCTATTCTAACAAAAGGGAAACATTAGAACTTATACTTTATATTACTGTGGTATAAATGGGAAAAAACAGCTATGAGTCATATTAATAAAGGTTATTCCTAACAATATTTTGTTACAAAATCAATACTCAAGAGACTATTTAGTTGAGCTTTTGTTGGCTCAAACATATGATGAAATTAGCTTATTTGTTATTTGCATACAAGTTAGTGTGTGATTATCGCCCCATGCTATCTAAGAGGGAGCTTTTGTCATTATGTACCAGTGAACAGTGGACTTCTGTCATTCCACAACTGTACAACAGTACAACTGTGGACCACTGTTCTGTAATTATTTCTTAATGAATAATTAAAGTAGAAAAGAAAAAAATCTTTCTACTGAGAATTTTATTTTTTTAATTCTGCCTTGGTTGCTTTTCTATTTTTGTTCCTTTTTTTAAATATTTTTTTAACACTTTCGCTGTCTGGGTAATCCTTTGTTTGAATACATGTTAATCTTAAAAGACAAGACAAAAAACTTCTTCATATTTTGTTGCAAAACAATTAAGAAATCGTGCTTCAAGAGACTGCTTTCTTTGCTTAGTAGCTTGTATAATAGCCCCTCTACAATCTGAAAGCCTCCCATTCAAGCCATTCCCTCTATAGGGGAGTGTTAAGAACGACGTGTGTGAATGAGTGATTAAAATTCCAGCTTTATCCAGCAGAGGCAGTGCTGATTATGGACATAAACACTCACACACCTTCAGGTCCCCTCTTGACAAAAGTTAAAAAAATTTACCAGAGGGTTTAGACATGATTTTAGCATGGTTTAAAGCATGTCCAACAAGGGACCTAAAAAATGCCCCCTGTTCGCTTTGGAGTCCACTGTTTGTGAGTGTATAACGACGCCAAAGTCCACTGTGAGAACACACACACACACACACACACACATAAACAAAGGTTGGGATTGTAAACACAGACTCACTGAGGGACATTTCACAGCCCTCTTTTCTCTCTTAGCACACTTCCTCTCTCACACACAGTCACACACACAAACACACACACTCTGTGGCCTGCTAAGAGATAGGGTGTTAGGGTCAGGGCCTGAATAGGCCGAGGTGAAGGGAGAATTTTACATGGAACTTTGCAGACTTTACCAGGTCTCTACTGCTCCCTGTTGGCCACAGAGGAAACAGACATCTCCATCAATTTCTGAGAGTTGGGAGGTTTTCAGTGTTCTGCTCCTGAACTATGGAGCGCTGAATCATATCTGGCATGCTTTAGGAAATGCAAAGCTTTACGAAGTTATACTTTGTGATTGACAGATGGAAATCACCCTCTTATGGCTTAAACATACTTTGAAATTGTGACAAACATGCTCACATGTGCAAATGTATCACATTAAAATTTAAAACAGATCAAGTGCAGTATTAATCTAAAAAGGCAGAAGTTTTAGATTTTGCTGAGCTGCTAACAAGTCAGTGCATCTGATGAAAGATGTAAGGCAAGACAACACTAGCATCTGAAACTTGATAAGATGATCACTCTATACTAATATCCTTATTTGTGTGTGTCTGAAGAAGCTCTGAACATGAAATAATATTTGACATGTCTGGCATAGATGAAGATGCTGCTGTTGCCTCCAACTAGACATAGGGAGATTCTGATGGTGTGAAAATCAATCAATCTTTGACTCAGTCAGCCTCATCTATACCCATAGGTAGATTTTATATGAGAGAGATACTAAAACAGTAAATCATGTTGGTGTTTTGAATATCAAGGTTGTAATACTGGTTTACTAATAATTTATGAATTAATCTGAATGTCAGCTAAAACCCAGTTTGCCAGCAGAGGATTTGAAAGATACATTGTTTTAACAGATAAACATAGTGTTGGAGCTAAACTAAATATATAGCAGATAATTTTAGTGCTACTTCAAAAGAAATGTACTTATCTCACAGGATATTATACATTGTTGTATTCTTCTCTTTCAGGACTAACATCTTTCAGTCCACAAAGTTTGGTGCTTTTTGTGACACACATTCTTTTTGAAACAGCTGAGTTCATCTTTCTTCCAATAAAGGGAAAGTTTGGGAAAATTTCCTTCCATCAGCCAGATGACTAGATGGGGAGGTAAAGTAAAGTCTGGTCACTCCGATCACTGCAGCAATCTCTCTGGTGTTTTATTAACGGATTTAAACCATAGAAACAGTCATATATATATATATATATATATATATATATATATATATATATATATATATATATATATGTATATATTACTGACAAGTCAAGACTGATCTGGTGGATTTATACAGACAAATCTAACATACGTCATATACGTTCGACTGAAAAAACAGCTTCACATATAACAACCGTGTCTTGTGAAATTATTAAAAAGTTGTTAATTATAGGCTAATATAGCATTCTGTCCCACTAATATGAAAGTTTTAATCTGAGTTGTTTTAAATGTCTAGAGTCTTTGAATCCAGATGGTGTACATGTGACTAGCGTGTTAGCTTGCATCACCTTTAGGATTTATTTACTTTTTAACAACCTCATGTGGATATGACTGTCGTAATTTGCAGTGATAAAGGACAAAAGCGGCAGCAGTATATAAGCAGGCACATGGTGGAAGGATACATTTAATAACACATACTAAACTTACAGGACTCAACAGAAAACTCAGGAACCAGGAGTGACAGGAGAGCAGGATTCACAGAATAACAGTTGGATAAACAGACAACCCGACAAGGAGGGAACAGAAAACACGGACTGAAATAGAGGATTGACAGAAATCAGGTGAGTTCAACCAAATAGAAACCAAAATGGGTGCGGATCATGATAATGACATCTTTCAACTACAGGTAACGGAACTATCACCAGTAAAATTGTACAACCTCACTTCAACAAATTCAAACTAACGTAAGCACTTAAAAGCATGTCAGTTTTAAAGTGCTTAAAATAACTAGTTTCTGACAGCTGGTGTTAAATAAGCGGAAAATATGATATTAATAAGTAAAAATATGAAAAGGAACACAGAGCCGCTCACTTAAAGAATGCTGCTTAAATGTTGTTCATAGCAAGAAAAGTTGCTTTAGTAGAATCTAAATTACCATTGAGTTGGAGTTTCTGTTCTGCTGACCTCTGACATAAACAGCTGAATATCAGCAGAAGTCTGGAAGGGGAACATTAATGACCCAGAAATGAACCGTTATGCTGCTGCTTTGTTAGGTATGCCTAAGAGGATGAAGATACTTGAGCTGCTGTATTAAGTCAAAACCTGTAGAGATGTTTCATCAAGGACCCCCCAAAACTGTAGACAGTTTATTTGATTGCTGGTCAAAATCTGTGGAGTGACTGTGGAATAACAAAGCCTGCAACAAGTCCACATCTCAGAGAGCACCACTGCCCTCTATACACATCCACACAAGCAGCTAGAGTTACAGCCATTGACCGCCGCAGGTTCTTATTCAAGCCTCGCTCCTGTAAACACGTTGTGTCTCCTTGCTTTGCTCTCTTTCATCTCATCCTCCCTGTGATTGTTGTGGAGGGGTGCTCTGTTGAGGATAACCCCAACATCCACAGACACATTCGCTGGAACCCGCTTTGGGAAGGGCAGAGCGCAGATATGCACACTCCAGGTCAAATATAAACACTAGCCTCAAAAAGGCAGTATAGATGTTTAGATTCTTATGACATGCAATGCAATCAGGGCGCCTGATGCCCAACATTCACTCTGCAGCAAATACTCAACCATAGTCATATAGCGTTACATTTAGTTATAGAAGAAAGAGTAAGTTCTGGAAGACCTCCATTGAAGCAGCGAGAACGTAGTAGACCAAGCTCTCATAAACATCTGGAACAACCTATCTGTCCAGACTGCACACTGGACCTGGTGGCGTTGCTTTAAAGCCAGATATTCCTTTAATTAGGTTCTTCCATTTCTCCATTTAACAAACTTTAAACATGGTTTAGTAATTGTGAGGTTCTAACACAATAATTCATGAATTCAAGGTATGGCTGTTAACTCTGTCACATTTTATTCAATTGCTGCAATGTTTTAAAATAAAACATTACAATAATATTACATGTAGCTTCAACCACAGAAAGTTTTGGTGCACTTCTTATGACCTTAAAAAAAACAAGACTCAAAGTTTTATTTTTGGGGGATTTTGTTGTTTTGCTGTGAAATACTTAAAGCAGCTGGTCTAGTTTTTCTGAATTCTATAAAGGTTATTGGCATTATTCTGGGTTTAAGTGATACACTGCATTTTTAGAATGCCAATAAAGAAAGAGTTGCGAAGCTTTTAAAATGTCAAATAGGATAGTCCATATTAAAAACATATAACAAAAAGTTGCTAACTGTGCAACATTACTCAAAATATTATATATAATCTCATAAATAACAATTATATTAACCAAAGATAAGCAATAATAGGTATTTTAAGATGGAGAAGCCCTTAAGGACAACCAGAGACTGATTGCATTTCCCTTAGGAGTATTTTATTTTATTTCTATACCAAATAGAATACATGATATTTAGAAACATGATGAATTTGAGTTAAATCAGCTCTACCAATCTGGGTATTTTTGGCATTCCAGATATTTTCAGGTGGGTTTGAGTTTTGATGTGCACTTGTACACTCCCTCACAGTTGTTCACTTTAACTCCCTGTTTAACACGTACACCTATTTTATCCCAGCTGCAGCAGTTTGGAGAACAGTCCTGGTTGAATTTCATGGTAAGGTTGGCATGACAAAACATTTTGAACTGCAAAGTAGCAGCTGGAGACACACTTTCCAAACATTGAATCTGCTGAAGCAAAAGTTTAAATAAAAGGAAACTGAAAAATAACATGAGTAATGTGATGACCTATTTTAGAATAATTGAATGGTGGTAATAATGTATGATTGCAAGCTTCTAACCCCCAAAAACAACACTTGACTTGAGACTTGGGTTTTTAACTTTTTGTGAGATTTATATCATTTTTGAAGGTTTTCCATTTTTTTCAGAGGTGGGCCTTGCGACCCCATACTAAATAATTCATAGTTGGATTCCTGAACCATACTTTGGGAACCCTCTATATGCTGGTTAGTTTGAATTCGATCAAAATATCTTGAATAAACTAAAATAATAATAATAAATTATTTGTTTTTTTAGTTTTTATCACTTTTATTCTGCTTATTCTCAGCAGCTTTGTTGCTGAACTTGCTTCAGTGGTTCTTCATGGTTCTAATGAGAGCAGAGTGATTTCACTTCCACCAGTTCATGTGGCGCTCCGAGATTATCATTGGATCCATCTTAGCACCGCTCACCCAGTACGACAGGAGGCATAGAGTTCAGGGGAGGAGGGATGGAAGGTATGACACACCACCGGATCTGAAGACTCCACACCAAGCTTGTGTTGCAGAAGAGAAAAGGCCCAGTGAAGGTGGCTGGAGGGAGCACAGGAGCATAGGTTGAGTGTTGGGAAGTTTTGTGTCTGAGACAAACATAAGGAATCAGCTGCACACTTTGCAGCCATCTTTTTGTTGCAACCTCTCACTTGTTTTAGGCTGTAGGCTGTCTCTGTGAATGGCTGTTTGCATGCATCATGTGTACGTATGCATATGCATTCCCTGTATGTGCACCACCAGACACATACCACAGCCTCTGGTGGTGCACAAGAATGTTTCATTTCTCATTTGTCAAATTACAGAATTTTCTTAACTTTGCATTTTAAACTCAATGGCTTCCTAAACAACCATTGAAGTGACAGAAAGAAATGGGTAAAACTAGTTAGGAGGAAGAGAGAGAGGGAGAAAGAGAGTGTGTGTGTGGTGTGAGTGAGTGAGGTGGAGATAAAAGAAGATATTGAGTCAGAGCGATTTGGTGACATGTGTTATTTATTCTCCTCATGTAAACAACGAGAGCAGGCAGACATAATCAATAGGAAACTCCAGATTGTAAATAGACGGCTCTAATAGCCTAAACACTGGCCGCTGTGGTTATACTCGCAGACACGCATATCAGCAGTTACACTGCACATGAACAGATGATGGACAGATGGATAACAAAGATGTAAGAGTACAAGGAATGATAGAGCGCACAGAGAGAGAGAGAGAAAGGGCCAGCTCAATGGGACACCCTTATTTACCAATAAAGAGCCCTGATGAGAAGATAAACACACAGGAGACAGTCTGGGCCTAGGCAGGGAGGGACAGAGAGTATAGGCTGGAGCGTTCTTTCCTTGCGTCTCTAGAACAGGGTGAAAAGCAACAAGAAACTGGAAGAAAACACATCCAAATTATTAAGGTGCTGTTTCCAATCTTGCCACATATGCTGTGGTATCAAAAATATCTGTTATATAGATCTAAACATGAGAAAATGAAGCACTTTTTGTGGAACATTGCTATGAAATATGCACGTAGCTTATGATGAGCCTTTGGAAGGGTGGAAGATTCAGGATGGGACAGCTGACTGTCAGGGACCAAACAGTTAGACAAAGGTCAAAAGTATACAAGAAATATCCTCCATTTATTCTTCCATGAAAGTTGACAAAAATCCATCAAAAAGCACACAAACAAATATAGAAAAATGGACCCATAGGAAAGAATCAACCAACACCTAACTTAAACTGACAAACCAGGACTGACTTCTTACACCAAACACAAGGGAATTTAAACATACAGGCTAGCCTACATGAAACAAGGAAGGGAGGGACAAGACAACTAAACCAAACAATAAATAAACCTAAACAACTAATTCATCCTTACAAATCATAACTACAACACAAATAAAAAAAACTAAGACATTCTAACACCAAACAGTTTTTAAACAATGGAGCTTTCAGAGTTTGACAGCTTCTCCATAGTTAAGTCCCCCTTTTCTCCAGCCTGATGGCTTCCTCCACTTCCTGGAAGTGGAAGAAACCTTCAGCAGAACCAGGCTCAGTGTGAGCTTAGTCTGGTCACCTCCCAAAGTGTAAGTGGTTGTAAAACAGGTTGGAGAGACACGTCATGGCTGCACTCTAGATGTTGTAATGATGACAACTCTCAATATGATATCTGCACTACATACCAGAACCACAACCAATTTATTCAATCTAGGGAAGTCCTGATCCGTTCACATGTTTTTGCCCTGGGTCCTGATCACAGTTTTTTTTTTCAATCAAAGGTATTGGATAGGTAACCGGAATCATCTCTGACAAAAATGGATTCCCTATACCTGCAGGTGGTAGAGCATCCCTAATTATGTCAGTTGTCCCCAGCCAGTTTTTTTAATCACAGCCTATTTTGTCTACTCGCAAAATCTTCATTTGTTGTTTATCCACATACCTTTTTTTTTAATCAAATCTGTTTTTCCATTTACAGTCATGTTCAAATAATTTAGATTAAAAGTATATTTCAAAAATAACAACCTTCATTCAAGTTTTACACATACTTTTCATTAAGCCCACATTTATGTATTAATGTAATAATCTTTTACTGTTATCAGCTATAATAGGAAAAGCAGCATAATTAAATGAAACAAAGGGTTAAAAACACCAGTTGTTGTGAAATTAATCCATTTAATGTGTTGCACTTATTCAACGATTCCACACATATCCTGAATAAAACGAATCTTAGTTAAATACTTTGTTTAATTGTAATAATTTGTAACTGATTCATATTTTATTCTTAGTCAGTTCTTAAAATTCTTAAACCATCTGGAATTTATGGCAAAGGTTTTGAACTGTTCAAGATTTTGGTGCTGAAGTACCGAATCCAAAACATATCAGTTAATTGTTAACAAATTCCTATTTAATTCTTAGGTATCATAACTGATTCCTAATTGATTCACATTCCTTTGCGTTCTTAACTCAATCAGGGATTCATGAACCATTGTCTTGACAACTCAGTGCCATCTTATCCCCTAACCCTGCCCATATCTCTCTTCTGCCCCTAGAGAAAAATTAAAAATTTAGAAATAAGGAAAATATTTAATAAATAAAAGTAGAAAAAAACAAAAAGCCAAAATAATAAATAAATAAGAAATATAAAACAAAGTCAAATTCATTTTTTGTTTAGTTTCTTCTTATATTTGATGTCCAAAAACAAGGACTTCAGTTTTACATTTTATTGGCAAAAAGAAGCACTTCACCTAAACATTTTAATTTCTGCTAGTCCCTCATCACTTTTTGTTATATATTGATGGAAAATCCCACGAATTGTCAAGAATAGTGATGAATCCTACCTGATTCTTAGGCTACGTTCACACTGCAGGCAAATGCAACCCGAATGCCAAATGTTTGCCCATATGCAACCCATCTCTGACTTTTTTATGGCAATTTGAATTGCCCAATTCCGATCTTTTCACCTCCAAAAACGTATTAACACAGAGATGTCAACATCCATTATTACTTCTGCAAACATTGGGCTGCTGTGTGACGTCTACAGTTGCCTTCTGCGCATGCAGGTCGCTTTGAGGTTGTGAACCGTTTAGACTAAAGTCCAGTGGCCGTTAATTAGCAGTTTGAACGACCACGCAAAAAACAATCAGATTTCAGCATCAAGACCTGCAGTGTGAACGTAGCCTTAGTATTCGATATATTGTTTACTGATTCCTAACATTCATGTAACATTTTGGATAGATTCTTGTAAATTGTACTGAATTCTTGACACTATCCGTGCGAATCAAGGCGGATCTCATTATCTATCTTCATCTATCGTACCTGTGTTATAACTGAATCTCAGGGTGTCACAAATTGGACCAGAACATTTGCAAAATTGCAAGAATCGATTTGAATCCTAAACTTTAACAATTTTAGGTCTGTATGGAATAGTGGCTTTAGTAAATTGATTTACTTAAACTACTAATTGCCCTTAGATGTATGAACGAGTGTGTGCATGGTTGTTTGTGTGTTGCCCCGCGATGGACTGGCGGCCTGTCCAGGATGTACCCCGCCTGTCGCCCATAGACTGCTGGAGATAGGCACCAGTTTCCCCGCGACCCACTATGGAATAAGCGGTAGAGACTGACTGAGTTACTTAAATAATTAACTCTTCAATAATATTTAAATGTATGAAATATGAATCTAGACTAAGCTCTTTTTACCCTTTACAGTGACATTCACTCTCTAGGAGAAAGCCGCTTTTAGATCCCTAAAAACAAAGCACTACGTTCCTGAATCATGAGAACAAATTTTCTCTCTAAGTTTTGTCCACACATGTAATTGGAGCCACAGTGAAAGCTGGACTTCTCTTTTTTGACAGGATTTCACCTCATTTCATGGGTTTTTAGTTGTAGTCAAGGGTTAGAAGTATCAGGCTCATAAGTTGTAGTCAGATCAGTCAAAAAAAAGTTCAATAATGGGTTTTTAAGTTCATGAGCCACTGACTTTATCCTGTTAATTGTTTCGGACATTGTTACTTGCAACGATGCCAACAGCGCCCGTACTGGGCACAATAACTCAGACCCATCCACCATTGCACCTGACTGAGGCCGAAACCAAGCCAATCTCAATGGCTGGTTACGGTGCGAACTAGACAACACCTAAGCCACAAATGCAATGTTAGGCCACAAGATTACTCAAGAACCATCCGGACCCCATCGGAGACATGAGGGACTGACAGAAAGAGCACGCAGCTCGCTAACCCTATTAGCTGTAACAATAGCCAACAAACAGGCAGTCTTACACGAGAGCCACTTTAGGTCCACTTGCACCAAAGGCTCGAACAGGGAACAGCACAGAGCTTTGAGAACCAAGGGCAGATCACTATCAGGCACTCGCCAAACCAGTGGCAGGCACAACTTACGCACATCACACAGAAAAAGAGAGGCCAGATCATGGCTCCCCACCATTTGATCGTCAACAGATGCATGATGACATGAAATTGCTGCAACATATACCTTAAGGGTCGAAGGAGAGCAGCCCTTATCAAGCAGAGACTGGAGAAACTCCAGAATAGTGGGCACCGGACAAGAAACCGGATTTTCATTACAGGCAGAACACCGCTGAGAAAAAAGACGCCATCTGTTGTCTGACGAGTGGAGGGTGCCCTAGCACTCAATATGATGCGCCCGACAGGGTCCGAACACCCAGTCAGCCTCTCAGTGGCCATGCCCACAGTTGGAGACGTTCAGGGTCATATTCGTTCCCCCAACTTAGACAGCAGATCCTTCCTGGTTGGAAGACACCATGGGGTGCCGTGACACTGACTCCAAAGCAGCAGGAACCACGGCCGTGCTAGCCATAACGGAGCCACCAGCAACAACCTGTGGCCATCTCTGAGAACCCTCCGAAGAGTAGGCCAAATCAGCGAGAGGGGCAGAAAAGCATACAGGAGAACCTGAGGCCAGGGATGAGCTAGTGCATCGTGGCCCAGTGCGCTTGACGCCCCTGTTAGGGAATACCACAGGGGGCAATGAGTTGACTCCTCTGTGGCGAACAGATCCACCTCCGCCTGATCAAAGCGGCCCCAGATCATGCGCACCACGTCGCAGTGAAGGGACCACTCTCCCGGAGCAGGGGCCAGGCGAGAGAGAGAGTCCGTGACCTGATTGAGCTACCCCTGTAAATACATCACCCCTAGGGTGGAAAGATGAGAAGAGGCCCACTCCAGAAGATCCCTGGACACCTTCAGAAGGCGTGTCGATCTAGTGCCTCCCTGATGGTTGATATGGTGAACAACAGAAGTGTTGTCTGTTCAAACTAGCTCATGCAGTCCCTCTAGGTGGGGCAGAAAGCGCATGAGGACCTTGTGTACAGCACACAGCTCCAGCACGTTTGTGTGTTTGTAGCGCTCCCACTGAGGCCAGAGACCCTGAACTGCTCTGTGTTGACACACAGCACCCCAGCCCATGGGGCTGGCATCTGTTGTGACCACTTCCTTGCGACACACCACTAACCCCATAGTGATGCCCCTGGACAAATAAGTCCCATCTTCCCATGGATCTAGGACACAAAGGCACGTCCACGTCACCATGAGCCTACGAAGCCTGTGCAGCCTGGCGTCCAGGCGAAAGCTGTTGAGCCACCTCGGCAAAGGACACAGAAGGAGCAACCCAAGGGCACGAAACAAATGACTGAAGACAGTTTGCCTAGCAGCTGCAGGTAGGAGATGTATGGAAACCGCCTGCCCAGCCTGAATCGACTGACCAACTGGAGTATGTTGGCCACCCTGAGAACAGATGGACGAGCCCTCATGGTAGTTGAGTCCAAGAGCATCCTGAGAAAAGTGGTCGTCTGGGACAGAACCAGGCAGTTCTTTGAGGCCCAACTGCGACACACAAGCAAGAAGGCGGCACGTATCTTGAGAGGCACCTGCTCGTGAGGGGGCGCAAAGAAGCCAGTCATCCAGGTATGGAAGGACCCAGACTCGGGAGGCCTGCGGAGGAGAGAGGGCCGCTTTCACGCACTGAGTAAACACCCTTAGGGACAGGGAGAGGTCAAAAGGGAGCATCCGGAATTGCCAATTGCGACCCCAATAGGCACTCCCGAGATAACGGCGATGTTCTGCCGCAATAGGCACATGAAAGTAGCCGTTCGTCAGATCTATTAACGTAAACCAGTCTCCCTTTGCAACGGCCTGAAGAACTTCCGATGTCGTAAGGATATGGAAGGGAAGCACCCTCAGGTACTGATTGACTCAGATCTAAAATGGGGCAAAAACTGTTTGTATTCTTTGGCACGACAAAGTACATCGAATAGCAGCCCCTGGGTTACCACAGAAGGTCTACAGCCTCGACATAGCCTCGACATAGAGCCTCACCAACTGCACTCTGCGATGCAAATGAGCCAGTCTCAGAGGCTTGGGAGGACTGCACCTCCTCCTCATCTCTAAATTGAAAGGCCGACGCAGCCAAAGACAAAACATCCGCAGATAAATCAGGCATGGGTGGGGAAGAGAGCCCAGCGGTTGGAAGTGAGGCATCAGAATGATGCGTTTGCAACAAGGACTTCATCTCTGCCAACTCCGTCGACAACTGCTCAACCCTTGTGGCCAGGCCCTGTTCATACTTGGCCCGCTTCCTCCTGGAGGGGGGCACAGAAACTGTGGTCTCACCACTGCGTTTTGAACGATTGAGGGGTGCCACCTCCCCAGAGGGTGGGAGGTCAGCATCATCCTGAGGGCACATCTGGGCCAAAAGCCACCCTCAATGCATGGGGCATGAAACTACAGTTCATGCAGAGATTCTCAGGCAGCGCCTCCACCAGGTGATCACGCCCAACGCAGGTAGGGCACAGGTCATGGCCATCATCTGCCTGAAGCATAGCCCCACAATCTATGCAGCAGTGGGAGCCATCCATGTCCAAGATTGAAAACAAGGCTGACCCCAATTCAGATGGGAAAATAAATAAGCTAAAATTGGGAGAGGGGGTGCTTATGTTGCCGTCACCGACTATAGCAAGGCAGGCCAAAGAGGCCAAGCACTAAGAAAACTAAGAAAAGCCGACACCCACACTGTCGGTTACACTGGGAGAGGGGGCGAACACCACTGTTATCACCGGGTATAAAAAACAAAACTAAAAACAGCTTACGACCATAGGCTGAACAGACTACACAGTCGGTTACACTGGGAGAGGGGACACACACCGCTGCCGTCACCAGGTATAAAATCAAACAAATCTAAAGATAGCTTACCGCCGTGAGCCAAAATGGACCACACAGTCGAGCACACAGGGAGAGGTGGCAAACACCGCTGCTGTCACCAGGTATAGAGTACGGTGGCCCAGAGGTGTCAGTTCAAATACAAAAGCAGCAACACAAATACAATAGCCGCAGCACAAATACAAGAGCCGCAACACAAATACAAGAGCCGCAACACAAATGCAAAAGCTCAACGGAAGTCACGCAACCTGCAACAGAAGTAACAGTGCCTGTTGAATGAAAAAAACGGGAAGAGAAGCTTTGCTTGCTAACAGCAGACAAATCTTGCCCGTTTGACAAGTGAAACACTTTTTTTTTTTTGATAATCCCATTGATTGGAACTATGAGTCTACAATGAGCTTTTACTTTGTTGCGTAAGTTAACTTACGCAGTTACAACTGCGGTCAAGTGAGCCGACAATCAGAAATACACGGTCCCGCCAGCCGACACTAGCTCCCTCTTAAAAATTAGCTTTGCGCATACAAGGTGCATTATGGTAATGGAGCATAAAGGACCCGATCCTGGCGACAGTTGAGAATATAAGAGGAAAACAGGAAAGTAACCTTCAGAACATTTATATTAATGACATTTTTACAACTTTCACAAAAACGTTTTTATGTAAAAAAAAATAATAATTTTATAATTTTACTGTACATTTTTGGAGAAATAAAGGGTCAAAGTATATACTAATGCTCAACCAGTATATGCTTTTGTTCCTTATATTCTCAACCATCGCCAGGTTCGGCATCCTTTCTGCTCCATTACCGTAATGCACCTTGTATGCGCGAAGCTAATGTTTAAGAGAGTGCTAATGTCGGCTGGCGTGACCACGTATTTCTGACTGTCGGCTCACTTGACCGCAGTGCAGTAACATATCTATAGGTTAACGCCATCTTATGCTTAAGATTTACAAAGTTTTCCTCATCCCACTCATCCCACTTTCTGCTTACGCTTACTCATCGTTGGTAAAATGGCAGAGTACACAGTGTATAACAAGAAAATAAGGGCACTAAATAATACTGCTGTTGAATGACTTCCGTTGTGGCTCTTGTATTTGTGTTGCGGCTTTTGTATTTGACCTGACACCTCTGGGCCACCGTAATAGAGCCAAATTAACAGCAGCCAAGCTACAATAATACCACAAACACAGTAACAAGAATCCGTGAGCTGGGAGAGGAAGCGCGAACACTGCCGTCACCAACAAACAGCAAACTTACCTGCAGAAATTCTTCACTAAGATCTACCTGTTGCAGCCCTAGGAGGGCGACAATACCAACAGGGCGACAGGGCGTCCAGGCAACGGGGAAGCAAAAGCTCAAGTGAACAGTATGTGAGAAGAAATAAGGAACAGAGCCTCAGATGACATAGGCATATATGGCCTGTGTGGTCATCCGGTGTGTCACAGGTGTGACTCTGTTGAATAATTACTCAAACTGCGCATGCGCAAAGGGAACATTCAGTGCTTTCAGCACCGCCCTCTGGCGGTCAGTAGGGATGAAATAGAACTCCAAGTGAACCAAAACCTATCACTACTACCCACGATCATTCAGTGTGTTTATAGGTTGGATGTGTCCAGGGCAAGAGAACCAAATGTAACTACAGGAAGCAGATGCTGTGTTCTGAGCTACTAGAAAACATGGAGAATGTAATCCACTTAATGGTATGTTTCTAGGTGCTACAGCGTACGATGTGAAAAGGACTCAATATTAAAATCCCTGAGTTGCTTCTAAACTTGCTGTTAGTTGGATAGACTTTATTGGGAGATATTTCCTTTGCTTCATAATCTTTGGGTCAGCCTCTTTAAAAATCAACACGAAAAGTTTTGTTCTTCATAGTTTAATTCTTTTTTTTGTTTTGAGACAGAAAATGCTTTCTTGCCAAATAATGCATCCATTGTCATTTTTATCGTACATTTATAGTCACCAGGCCACCAGAAAACAAGCATATACCATTAACATCTCATTAAAGAATTTAAATTTATAGGGACCACCTGTCAGATGTATAGCTTGAAAGAACACTTAAAACATGTAAACACATAAAATCATCAGAAGCAAAAACAAAAAAGAAGCTGCAGTTCAAATGGTGTTTACATGTGGAAGAGTTATAGCATGCGTTTTTAAAATGAATCTTTAGGGGAGTTTGTCAGTCGGATTTCTTCAGTGTAGAAGTGTTCCTTCATCTAGAAGAGTAATTTTCAGTCCAGACTCTGATCTGTGTCCAGATTGAGCAGCAAATTAATCTGGATCCAGACCACAATTTATTTTAAACATGTGTTGTTACAATGCAGAAAGTGTATGTCTTCTACATTCAAATCTTTTTCTTTTTATCAATAAACACCTCATTTTTGTGAAATATGGCAAATCTTCGATTTTTATGGTGCTCCTCATTCAAGATTAACAGGTACCCAGGAACAACCGACAGCCAACATAACCTCTTTGGCTGTCCAGTATTAATGATGACATGAGCAAGTAGCAATCACTGCTCTTGGAAAACCTTGTTTTCAAAGAGTCATGAATTTATTTGTCCCAGTCTAGCGCAAGGCCCATGTTGCTTATTTGCTCGGAGACCGTTGAAATGATGAAGACTGGAAATGTTATTGTTATTATTGCTAGAGCATTGTCCTCTGAATATTTAGAACAACAAAACAACAAACTAGGGTAGTTAAAATGTTTTATGAATCAACAATTGGTTGATGAGGTCCATGACATAACAAACTGGAGCTATGGAGGCCTCTGGGGATGTTGGAAAGAAATAAAACACCTCTTTTTGATGCAGAGGTTAAGATTTGGTTAAGTGAGGCAGCAGAAGCTCTGTTTTAGGGAAAGGAGAGAAAGGACAATACAGAGAAATGTTCCATTAATAAATAACACTTCAAACAACAGGACAGGGTTGCTTACTGATGACCTTAATAAGCAGTTACTGTTTATGATGACTGCCCTGCAATGGACAGGCGACTTGTCCAGAGTGTAACCTGCCTCTCGCCCGTAGACCGCTGGAGGTAGGCATAAGCTCCCCCGCGACCCTGTGCAGAAGAAGCGGGTGTAGAAAATGGAAGGATGTTCATGATGACATTATGGATGCACCATGCAGCTCATGGGTGCATAGGTGACAGGTGTGGCTGATCCAGCTGGTTGCTGTTGGGAGCATTTAAGCAGGAGGCTGCCAGCACTTCAACGCCTGAGTGTTAGCCAACAGTGGTAACAGACTCTCGCCAGACTCTAGCTTTATGCTAAAGCTTTCGTGTTTTCTTAGAGCTAACCTTCGTGTGTCCTTCCCAGGTTACTTTCAAGCCCTGGCTTTGTTTCCAGTTCGTTTCCTGAATTCTGGATCCAAGATTCAAGCCTCCAGTTCCGTCTCTAGACAAACCCTCTAACGAGCTCCCGTGCAAGCCCCACCACCCAGCGCACCACGCCACCTTCTTCACACCACGGACTAAGCTTAACTGGACATAATGGAAACTTCCTTTAGGCATCCCTAGACCAACTTACGTTGGATGTTACCCTCCTGAGTATTCCTCTGGCCTCTTGCTCCCAGACTCCACAACTCTCTTTCCCCCTGGCGGTTCAATCATTTCTTCCAGTAAGCCTTTCTTATTTCTTTAACTATCATAGTCATCCCATCACTCTGTTCTCCCCTTTTCTGTGCAGTTGGTTATCCACCGGTCCTGTTTCTCTCGCCACTACTCATTATTGTGAAAGTAAATCTCTTAAACATCTGTAATATTCTCCTGAGTGTATTTCTGCATGTGTGTCAGATCCGTTTCTAGAATCATGACAGTAACAATAAATTTAAAAGACGATTTCAAAATAATTATTGTGAGCAGATACGTTGTGTTAACTTTATAATGTTATACTTTTTAATTTCAGAAATCAATGATTCAAATTGAATGTTTATTACTGGTAAGAGAAGCAATAATATTCCTGAAAAGGAAATCACTTCTTTTTTTTTTTTTTTCCATCTTTATTTTGCCATCAAGCATTAAACCTTTTGGGTTGTTAAACACATGTTTCATACAGTATGTGATTGCATTTCATTTTTAATTGCAATGCTTGGCTTGGTGTGTTCAGGCATAACTAGTTAGTAAAACGAGACTGGTCTCACTCAGAGCCTCAAATTACTGCTAATTAGGTGATCTGATTAGAGAGGAACCTACCCGTAAACACCAACCATAAGTCTTATGTTAAGCCATTAATTGTTTCTAAGAACTACCTAAAATAGCCTTTCACTTTACATTTTGTTCTTATTTGCAGAGCAAGACCGTAGAGCCTGATCACATATAGTGAGTTCTACAGTATAGTACTTGTAGATATATTTGAGCTGATTTTATCAGCTCTGAATACTCTCATGGATGTGCCTTTGTGTGTTCATGAAATGAAATCCTTTGTATTTGTGAATGTGTATGTGTGTGTGGTTTTGATTGCTCATGTGGTGTCACAAGTCATCAGGGTGAGGCTGAGCGGCGACCCCATGACCCCCATCAGAGATCAGAAGTGAAGCACTTAGCGGTTGCCCCCCTCCCTTCCTTCCTCGATGATCCACACAGACAGCCTTCTCTGATTCCACCGCTGTTGCTAATAAAGGCAGCAGGAGGCTAATTCAAGTCAACAGTTGAAGGGGAGTCCTTGAGTGGGAAAGCAAAAGTTAATGGCCACGCTGTCACTCAGCTGGCTGCTCTGCCTACTTTAAACAACTGATATTATACCAAAGGTGAAGCAGGAAATTGATTCCAACTGGACAAATAGGAAGCAGATGCCATATTGCAAAGTAGAGGCAACAACAATAAAACAAGTTTTTATATTTCTCTGGTGTTAAATGTTTCTGAATTTGCTGAGCATTTCAGAAGAGGGTGTGTAAATGGCTTTTTAATCTGGACATAATCAGCTGTCTTGGGCTTTCTAATTCAATATTTCTCTTTGGTCTAGAGAAATCTGGGCAACTCAACACAATATAACTAAACCAACTCAGTTGAGCTTGGCTGAACTTAACCCAACAAAACCAACTTAACACATTGAATGCAAGTCAATTCAACCAACTCATCTTTAGTAAACTTAACATAGCTTATATTAAATCAATGTTGCTGCAGTGCTTCACAAAGAACCTGAAAATTCCAGCAAAGTATGTTTAATCAAGTTTTCCTAAAATAAATGTCAGACATGTTTGAAAAATGCAAATGACTAGTGTCAGTATGTATACATTTGCTGGTCACTGAAATTACTTGGCAAAAAAATAATGCAAGTGAACTTCACATTTTTTTCAATTAACAGCCACAACGCTGTCATGTATTTTATTGGGATTTATGTGGTAGATCAATACATAGAACAAATTTGTGAACTTTGAAGACAATGACTTGTTTTCAAAATCTCTGACT
The DNA here is from genome assembly GCF_021462225.1 of Girardinichthys multiradiatus. Classification (NCBI taxonomy): domain Eukaryota; kingdom Metazoa; phylum Chordata; class Actinopteri; order Cyprinodontiformes; family Goodeidae; genus Girardinichthys; species Girardinichthys multiradiatus. The sequence goes on from NC_061800.1 coordinate 5,416,611, forward strand.
AATCAAAATATTAAACGTTGGCATGCTAACCCTTATCCAAAGGTGTTTGGAGTTTAGGTTTTTTATTCTTTTATATAAGTTCTTTAGGTTTTGCCATATTGAGTTAATTTCTCTGTGTTCATTTTTGTTATAAAGGTGCTGCCTTACTAATTCACTCCTTTGGGTTTAGTTTCTTAGTTTATTCTTGTGTTTTGTTCTTTGTGCATTTCTATTTACACTCACAGGCCACTTTATTAGGTACACCTGTCCAACTGCTCATTAATGCAAATTTCTAATCAGCCAATCACATGGCAGCAACTTAATGTTGTGATTATTAATATGAATATATTATTTAATATTAATTCTTTTATATTTTATCAAATAATATTTCGGTCTGTTAAGGGTTGTCCTGTGAATACCAGCCCGATAAGGCGGTGGTATTGGGACAAAATTGAAAGGGCTGAGCCAAGCTCTGGCATTATTGAAAAGCAAAACTCTGCACACACATGGAATGAATTCACACAATTTCTTAAAACACAAGAATTTACTAACAAAAATAAGTCAACTCAAGTCAAACATATTTTAATCCAAATAAACTACCAAGCAGAACTAGAAACATTTGCATTTCCTGCGAAAATGCAGTGTGAATGCTGTAAGCTGAATTTTTCAGCTGAAAGCTGGCAGAAACAAGCTAAAATTGACTGCAGAAAATCTGCTGAAATCTGATAAATTAGTAGAAATAGCAGAAAATGCATCACAGTCATCTGATCTGTTTGAGCAGGAAGACTATTAGCTATAAAACAGCTTAACAATGTAAAGTTACCTCAAACCTACTTGTTGAAAGAGTTGTTGAAATGCAAGAACTGACAAAAACTTTTAAAAAAGCAGGAAAGAGCTGCCATAGATGAGATGAAAAAGCATAGACTGAAGCAAAAATATAGCCTAAGAAGTTGAAGTCAGTGCCAAAATACATGTAAAATTGCAGACATTTCAGAAAAAAATTAACTAACAACAAATACGCTGAAGAAACATGAAAACAAACAAGAAATTGCCTAAAAAACGCAACAGTGTTCTTCAACTAAGAGAGAAGAGAGGAAAAAGAGAAGCTAAAATGATAACATTAGCATATTGGCTATCACTAGCATGAAGGCTGATATTAATTTAACCCATCTACCATGCAAAAAGCAATATATAAGCTAAGATTAGCTAAAATGCTAATGTTTACTACAGCCTATATTCAAAAGTCTATGAAATTGCCGTTTAAAATTATTCACTCTTCAGCATTCACACAATAATAATAGTAATAAACTAGAAAATTTTTGAAGAAATTTGGACGGGGCCTGCCTCTTGGTGCGTGCTTCTCGGACCAGAGCCAAAGGTTGTGGGGCTGAGGTACAGAACCAAAGCAACAGAACGGTGTGCATCATGACTGAGGATAGAAGGTTAAGATGTCTACCTAGACCTGTTCTTGTTTCACCAGTAATCATGCGTCCTTGCATTGCTTTGGCAGTCGCCAATAAATAAAGAGTCCAGTTTAGAGATGTGTAGTAATAGCGCTTTAAGTGTCTCGTTGCTGAAAAGTGCTATATAAATAAACTTACCTTACCTTACCTTACCTAATAGGTGCCACAAGGCAATGGCATGGGAGTCAGGCCATTCACTGTTCTCCATTCATTGCTATAGCAGGCCCCAACAAAGGAATGTTGAGGCTTTTATTTTGTAAATATCAGTTTTTATTTTGAAAGGATAAAGTAGATCTATTTCCATCACAGAGTCCCAGAAATAGTGTTTAGACTAATGCTGCAATTATTGTTGTGTGAAATATGAAGACGTTTATTTTGTAGGGTGTGTCTAGGTGTTGTTTTGAAAGTCCAGTATAGTTGTCCTTTCAGGTCTGGCATACTTCCACTAGATATAAAGAACCTGGTTGCTATTCTAAAATCATTATGTATGCTATAATCAGCTTAAAAAATTACTACTACCTCTGGAAGACTGAGGCTTTCATTTTGACTGTTTCAGTGAGCTTTATTTTAAAAGGCCAACATGGTCCTATTTCAAACACTGGGAAAGCTCCAACAGTAGTGTGAAGCCCAGTCCTGCAATTATTTATAATTTAAAATGTAAAGGCTTTTATTTTGTAGAGCATGTTTTGTCTTATTTTGAAAATCCAGCATGTTTGTCCTTTCAGGTCTGGGTTACTTTCATTAGTTACATAGAACGTGCTTGCCATTCTAAAATCATTATGTATGCTATTATCAGCTTAAATAATCACTAGTAACTATTAAAGATTGAGGCTTTTATTTTGACAATTTCAGTAATCCTTATTTTAAAGGGCTGACTTGGTCCAATTTCCTACACTGGATGAGCTCCAACATTAATGTGAAGCCCAGTGCTGCAATTGTCTATATTTTAAAATGTAAAGGCTTTTATTTTGTAGAGCATGTTTTGTCTTATTTTGAAAGTCCAGCAAGGTTGTCCTTTCAGGTCTGGGTTAGTTCCGTTAGTGTTATGATTCTGGCATGTCTGCTCTACCCTGTCTCCCTGGATGCAATCAGCAGATTAGATGCACCTGGTGGCTGCTGCAGTGTAGAGCAATCTGTGGAATGCCAAGCACCTATGTCTTCCCTGATTTATACTGACTCTGTTAAGCAGACTGTGCCAGATTTTTGAAAGCCATCATATGAGTAGATATCCAGCGTTCCTTCCTGTCTGATCATTGTTCTTTACCTTGCCTTGCCTTTTGAATTTATGCTTCTGCCTGCTCCCTGTCGGACTATTTGGATTTTGGTTGTCGACCTTGTTTCCTGCATCTGGTTTATGTCTCTGCCTGCCCCTTGCCTGACGCCTCTTGTTCCGATTGTTGACCCTGTTTCTGTCCTTGGATTATTGAGCCAGCCTAGCCCTCAGATTATTCAGCCTGGAGTCACTTCTTACCTGAGCTGTAGAAATCACCGCCTGCTGCCCACTGAGGTTTCCCCTCTGGGTTTCAAGTTCCACTCAAGACAAAAGCAGGTTAGTGACTTTTCTGATCCCTGCAAAATCTGGAGAGACTAAAAGTCACTAATCCCTCTTTCTGCCTCAGTGATTCCTGGAAGCTGTGAGGAGTGTTACCGGTGTGACGTTTTCCTGTGGCTGAATAAACCTTTTAAACCTTCAGTACTGTGTCTGGTTGAATCTTGGGTCCGCCTTTTTCTGATTCATAGCAGAAAAATCTGGCCAAAAATGGACCCATCTCCAGCACAACAGTGGCGTACCCACGTTGATGAGACCCTTTCCTGGTTGGGTTCCGGAATGGAGGAAATAATTTCCATATTACGATCTGGCAATCTTGTCTTTGAGCCGCCACCGTCACAAAGAAACCCCGCCCAAGTAACACGGACAACAGCAGAGGTAAGGGAACCACGCCTCTCTCCGCCTGAGATGTTCAGGGGAGACTCAATGTCTTTTCTAACTCAGTGTGAAATTCATTTTGAGCTTCAGCCGTCATCCTTTCCCACTGAACGTTACAAGGTGGCGTTTGTTATATCTCTGCTAGCAGGAAAGGCAAAACAGTGGGGAACTGCTGAATGGCATAACAGGTCTGCATCTTGTAATCTTTATGAAACTTTTTCCAAGGAACTCATTCGAGTTTTTGACCTGGTCATTCCAAGTCGTGAGGCCGCAAGACGATTATTGTCCCTCAAAGAGGGTGATCAGCCTGTCTCGACCTATATAATTGACTTTCATTTGTTGGCTGCAGAGAGCCGTTGGAATGAGGCAGCACAAATGGATGCATTCATGAAAGGATTAAACGAAGACATCAAGGATGAGCTAGCGACCCGTGACTATCCTTCTTCCTTGAAACAACTTGAGGATTTGGCTGCTCGCATTGATATTCGGCTGGCAGAGAGAAAGAAGGAGAAGCGCCATGAGAAGGGTCACTCATCATTAACTCAGTCTTCTGCACACCGGTATGAGAGAAGGAGTCGGTCACCTCTCACTGTGGAAAATGATAATTGTGAGCCCATGCAATTGGGCAGAACCCAGATTACCCCTGATGAGAAAGATCGTCGGAGAAGATTCAAGCTCTGTTTTTATTGTGGAGAGAAGGGACATTTAGCACTCAGGCGTCCACTAAAAGGACAGGCTCAGCAGAGGAACGGAGGTCTCTACTGAGCCGAAGTCAACTAACTGCCTCCTCCTTCTTGTTTCCTGCTCGTTTTCAAACCTCTTCCATGTCTCTCCAGGGGGCCGTGTTTATTGATTCAGGAGCAGACATTGAATTCATGGACGAAACATTCGTAAACAAGAACGGCATAAAACTTATTCCGTGAGCTGACACAAGAATCGTGCTAGCTTTGGATGGTCACAGCATGAACAATTCACACCTCAGGACAGAGGAGATTACCTTAACAGTTGGAGGTAATCATCAAGAAAAAGTAACTTTTATGATCATTAATTCACCTGAACTTCCTGTAGTCCTAGGGGCCTCCTGGTTGCAGAAACACAACCCTCACATTGACTGGAAGAAAAATGAAGTTCTGGGTTGGTCTGAGTCATGTTCCGCTGACTGTCTTTTGTCTGCTGCTACGGAGGTCAGTGTGGAGAATGAGGTCGAGGAGACCTATCTGGATTTATCCAAGGTACCACAAGAATACCATGATTTAAAGGAAGTATTTAATAAAATCAAGGCCACAGCTGTGCCACCCCATTGACCATATGATTGTGCTATTGATTTGCTTCCTGGCACATCACCCCCTAAAGGCAGAACCTATTCATTGTCTGGTCCAGAGCACAAGGCCATGAAGAATTATGTTGATGAGGTATTAATGGCAGGGCACATTCAACCTTCTTCCTCTCCTGCAGGTGCTGGTTTCTCTTTTGTTTAGGAAGAAGGATGGTTCGTTGAGACCATGCATTGATTATAGAGGCCTTAATGAGATAACAGTTAAAAATAGATACCCCTTACCACTCATGAACACAGCTTTTGATCAGATTCAGGGAGCCAAGATATTTTCTAAGCTGGATCTAAGGAATGCATATCATCTGGTCCGAATCAGAGAAGGAGATGAGTGGAAAACGGCTTTATTTATTTATTTATGATTTATTCTCAAGATCTGGAAACCCACAGAAAACATGTCAGAGCTGTTCTCCTGCGTCTTCTCCAAAACCAGTTGTTCGTCAAGGCAGAAAAATGTGAGTTTCACATCACTACCACTTCCTTTTTAGGCTTCATCATTTCCCCAGATCAAGTGCTTGTCGATCCCTCCAAAGTAAAGGCCGTTTTGGAATGGCCTGTTGTAACTGATCGCAAGCAACTTCAAAGATTTCTGGGCTTTGCAAACTTCTACAGAAGGTTTATTAGAAATTACAGTCTGGTTGCTACTCCCCTGAACGCTCTTACCTCTTCCAAGACAAAATTTTTGTGGAATAAGGATGCAGAGAAGGCCTTCAATAAGTTGAAGGAGCTCTTCATGTCAGCTCCAGTGTTACAGTCTCCTGACCCAGAGAGACAGTTTATCGTGGAGGTGGATGCCTCAAGCACTGGGGTCGGAGCCGTATTAAGCCAAAGAGGTGAGGATGATCGTGTTCACCCATGTGCCTTTTTCTCAAGGACTCTGTCTCAGGCTGAGCGGAATTACGACGTGGGAAACAGAGAGTTACTGGCCGTCAAGTTGGCATTGACAGAGTGGAGACATTGGCTGGAGGGGACTAAGGAGCCGTTTATGGTGTGGACTGACCATAAAAACTTGGAGTACCTGAAATCAGCAAAACAGCTGAACCCCAGGCAGGCAAGGTGGGCTCTGTTTTTTGGTCGTTTCTCCCTATCTTACAGGCCAGGGAGTAAAAATGGCAACCCTGACTCCCTATCCCGGATTCAAGAGCCTGCAGAATCTCAGTCTGCGGGTGAAGAGGAGTTTATCCTTCCTGAAACCGTCAGGTTGTCTGTGTCCTGAGTCGAGGTGGAAAGAGAGGTCCAGGAAGCCATTAGGGATCTGCCTATCCCACCATCATGTCCACCTGACCGCTGTTTTGTTCCTGAACGCTTTGTGCCTAAGGTACTGGAGTCTTGTCATTGCTCTCGTTTAGTTTGTCATCCAGGAATCAGCAGAACTATTCAGACAGTTTGAACTCAGTTTTGGTGGCCATCGCTGGTCAAGGATGTCAAAGACTTAGTTTCTGAATGCACTCAATGTTGTCGAGCCAAGCCTTCTCGTCACCCCCCTGCGGGGTTGTTGCACCCATTGCTCATTCCCCCTCGCCCATGGTCGCACATTGCGATGGATTTTGTGACAAGTCTACCGGTTTCTAATGGTCACTGTACTACTAACCATAATTGACAGATTTTCTAAGATGGTTTATCTGGTGCCCTTGGAGAAGCTTCCATCTGCAAAGGAGATGGGTGAGATATTGACCCGAGAAGTTTTCAGGCTCCATGGAATCCCTAATGACATTGTTGACATAGAGGACCCCAATTTGTGTCACGTTTCTGGAAGGAGTTTTGTTCGTTGTTGGGAATTTCTGTTAGTCTTTCCTCAGGGTTTCATCCTCAGTCTGATGGCCAAACCAAGAGAGCCAACCATGAAGCTGAAACCAAACTTTGTATATTATGTGAGTCTGACCTGACCAAGTGGTCACAAGATTTGCCCTGGGTTGAATACGCCATGAACTCTATGCAATCGAGTGCCACTGGTTTGTCTCCATTTCATGTTGTGTTTGGTTTCCAGCCACCCATGTTTTCAGTTCAGGAGAGAGAAGCTAATGTTCCGTCCGCCCAAGCGGCTGCCCTAAGGTGCCAAAGAATATGGAGAAAGGCCAGGAGGTCGATGATCAGAATGTCACTGGTTCAGTCAGGAACGGCCAACCGGAGACGGATCCCTGCCCCTAAATACCAGGTGGGGCAGAAAGTTTGGCTCTCTGCCAAGGACCTCCCATTAAGGGTAGAATCCTGGAAATTGGCACCCCGATTTGTTGGACCTTTCCCAATCTCCAAGATCATCAACCATGTCGCTGTATGACTGAGATTACCCAACTCCATGAGGATTCACCCCACGTTCCACGTTTCTCAGGTCAAGCCCTTCGTGGAGCCCCGACTTGGGCCCACCTCCGGGCCCCCTTCACCCACCCGGGTCATTGATGGTGATCCAGTGTTCTCGGTCCGGCGCATTCTCAGGTCCAGGCGAAGAGTACGTGGAATGCAATACCTGGTTGACTGGGAGGGCTATGGGCCCGAGGAACGAACTTGGATTCCTACGAGGTTCATTATTGATAAGGACCTAATTTGTGAGTTTCATCGTCTCCATCCTGATCAGCCTCGTGGTCCGTCAGGAGCCGGACCTTAGAGAGGGGGTACTGTTATGATTCTGGCACGTCTGCTCTACCCTGTCTCCCTGGCTGCAATCAGCAGATTAGATGCACCTGGTGGCTGCTGCAGTGTAGTGCAATCTGTGGAATGCCAAGCACCTATGTCTTCCCTGATTTATACTGACTCTGTTAAGCAGACTGTGCCAGATTTTTGAAAGCCATCGTGTGAGTAGATATCCAGCGTTCCTTCCTGTCTGATCATTGTTCTTGACCTTGCCTTGCCTTTTGGATTTATGCCTCTGCCTGCTCCCTGTCGGACTATTTGGATTTTGGTTGTCGACCTTGTTTCCTGCATCTGGTTTATGCCTCTGCCTGCCCCTTGCCTGACGCCTCTTGTTCCGATCATTGACCCTGTTTCTGTCCTTGGATTATTGAGCCAGCCTAGCCCTCAGATTATTCAGCCTGGAGTCACTTCTTACCTGTGCTGTGGAGATCACTGCCTGCCGCCCACTGAGGTTTCCCCTCTGGGTTTCAAGTTCCACTCAAGACAAAAGCAGGTTAGTGGCTTTTCTGATCCCTGCAAAATCTGGAGAGACTACAAGTCACTAATCCCTCTTTCTGCCTCAGTGATTCCTGGAAGCTGTGAGGAGTGTTACCTGTGTGACATTTTCCTGTGGCTGAATAAACCTTTTAAACTTTCAGTACTGTGTCTGGCTGAATCTTGGGTCTGCCTTTTTCTGATTTATAGCAGTTAGTTGTTCTAAAATCATTGTCTATGCTATTATCAGCTTTAAACAATCATTTGTAAATATGGAAGGTTGATGTTCAGTGGGAAAAAAGGCTTTTATGACTTTGAGTTATGGCTATGACTGACTTATTGTGATCACTCATGGAAGCTTCTGGCCTCAGCTCAGCCTCAGAGCCACTCTCTGTCAAAGGTTACTTAAGTTCACTGGCAGCTGTGTTCTGTTGCTAGGGTAATTAATGAGCGCCCAACAGCTGCTGTTTCTCACTGACGCAGTGTTGCCAGGTGTACGATAATTATCGTATTTGTACAATAATTTTGCTCTCTGTACAATGTACAATCAATATTCCTAAATTCCTAAAGGCCAAATGTACGATAATTTGACCATTCCGTGAATGTGTGGTTGTAATCAGTCGTCATCAGCCTATCGCCAAAGTCTGTCGGAGTTTTTTTGTGAACCTTGAAGGCATCTGTGTCCGGATTCGGAAACAAATGCTGGAAATTCCACCCAACCGTGCTTTTCTAAATGTAACCTACGTGTGACGTGATGCGATGGCCTCAGAACAATGGCCATGATTGGCTGAATAGTCCACTGCGCCCGCCCATGATTGAGGAAAAGAAAAGAAGAAGAAGCAGAGCCCGGCGGCACTGTGGGGCGGCAGGTGATGATAAACCCATTCCGTACTGACGCCACAAAGCTGCGAGTGCCTGTTAGACGCTATTCAACACATCAACAGACTTGTTATTTTGGTTATGACAAGTGTACAATAATTTCCCTCAAAATACGATAATTCTATGTCTCTAGTACGATAATCCTACATTTCTCACCTGGTAACACTGCTCACGCAGCACCACACTTTGTGTCTCATCATGGCCTGGCTTTATAACATGGTGGCACATGCTCTCGAACTACTGCCCATAACTCGGAAACCATAAGGGCTATCAACGTCATTCTTGAACCGTTTCTCTCAGAACGGACAGGGGAATGAGAATATGAACACATTGTTGTTGAAAATATAATAATAAAGGCACAACACTAGGTGGAAAAAAGGGACAAATGGAGGAAAACACAAAAATGCCTGAACATGCTCTCGAACAACATCTAATACCTCGGAAACTATAAGGGCAATCAATTTGATTCATGCACTGTATTAATCAGCAGGCCCTGGTGAACAATCATGGAGCTTCTCAATTTTCTACAAAAATCTGTCTGGGAGGTGTGACCCTGTGAAAAAGTAGATAATTTTAACCATTTTTAACCTGAGTGAAGGTGAATTTTTCACTGTCAAACAAACCTACTTTACGAGGAAACGATAAAAGGTATCCAAAAAATATTTGGACCGTAGGTATCAGCAGGGATCAGTGAACAATCCTGGAGATTTTCATGTGTCTACATAAATCCATGTAGGAGATGTGACAGTGTAGAAAAGTGGATAATTTAGAATTTTTTTAATTTCAAGCGATTTTGGAAAGGACAGATTTGGTACTCCAAAACAATCCTTTTTTATGACAAAACGATAAAAGGTATCAAACGAATTCCTTAACTGTGAGTGCCAGCAAGGTCTGAAGATTAATTGGTACAAAGCTCATGTCTCTAACGTGAACGGTTTAGGAGAGGCGGCAATTCGAAAACATGTGAGTTTAATGATTTTTTGCTCAGATATTTCTGAAATTCCTATAGGTTTTTTTCCATTCAGGGTGTGTTGACTTTGCGTTGCTCCCGGGCGTGTTGCGTGAAATCCGTTAGTCCCACATTAATGAGGGTGACATTTTCTGAATTGCGAAAGAGCACATTTTGATACCTAATTTGTGCCAGTAGAGCGAAAATTGAGCGAGTGAAGAGAGTTTGTTCGTTCTTTCTCAGGTTATTCAAAAACGTAGAGTGTACACTCTACCAACTGACGAATTCCGCCATAGAATTACATTATAAAATCAAAAACGTCAAAAATCTTGCCTAAAATTTGAATCGCAATTGTAGAAGAACCGTATTAGATATCAAAAAGCTGAATCATTTGAAGATAGCTTAATGTCTTGTGAATATTTTAAAAGTTGAATGGTGTTTCAAGCTGAAAGTATGCAGAAGTAGTAAGCTGTTAAAGAGCACAAAGTTTTAGTGGAATTTTGCGGAATTTTTAAGATTTTCCATTCATGTCAATAGGCCAAAAATTGGCACAAAAAGCTGAATGTTTTTAAAAGTATAAAAAGTATTAATACCAAAAGTCATAGCCGTAATGTCCTAAATGAGCTGAACATTTTAAAAGTTGAATGGCTGAAATAGCATAAAGAATGAAGGAGGAGATAGGTGCCAAAAACAGTGTTAGATATACAGGGGTTGGACAATGAAACTGAAACACCTGTCATTTTAGTGTGGGAGATTTCATGGCTAAATTTGACCAGCCTGGTAGCCAGTCTTCATTGATTGCACATTGCACCAGTAAGAGCAAAGTGTTAAGGTTCAATTAGCAGGGTAAGAGCACAGTTTTGCTCAAAATATTGAAATGCACACAACATTATGGGTGACATACCAGAGTTCAAAAGAGGACAAATTGTTGGTGCACATCTTGCTGGCGCATCTGTGACCAAGACAGCAAGTGTTTGTGATGTATCAAGAGCCACGGTATCCAGGGTAATGTCAGCATACCACCAAAAAGGACGAACCACATCCAACAGGGTCATTATACACGGCCGGGCTGCTATAGCCAAACCTTTGGTCACTCGTGCCAATGCCAAACGTCGGTTTCAATGGTGCAAGGAGCGCAAATCTTGGGCTGTGGACAATGTGAAACATGTATTGTTCTCTGATGAGTCCACCTTTACTATTTTCCCCACATACGGGAGAGTTACGGTGTGGAGAAGCCCCAAAGAAGCGTACCACCCAGACTGTTGCATGCCGTCAGGGACCAAACAGTTAGACAAAGGACAAAAGTATACAAGAAATATCCTCAATTTATTCTTCCATGAAAGTTGACAAAAATCCATCAAAAGCACACAACAAAATCTAGAAAAATGGGCCCATAGGAAACAATCAACCAATACCTAACCTAAACTGACAAACCAGGACTGACTACTTACACCAAACATAAGGGAATTTAAACATACAGGCTAGCCTACATGAAACAAGAAAGGGAGGGACAAGACAACTAAGCCAAACAATAAATAAACCTAAACAACTAATTCATTATTACAAATCATAACTACAACACAAATATAAAAACTAAGACATTCTTACACCAAACAATTTTTTAACAATGGAGCTTTCAGAGTTTGACAGCTTCTCCAGAGTTAAGTCCCCCTTTTTCACCAGCCTGATGGCTTCCTCCACTTCCTGGTGTCACATCACATTTGCTCCCCCCAGCTAGTTCCTTCCTCCTCAGCAAAAGAAACAAACAATTAATAATCTGCACAAACATAGGCTGTTTACTAACTGTGGGCACCCAGCTTAGCAAACATCCAAAATAATACAAGAAAGTGCCATCAAACAAATATGTGTAGAAGAAACATTAAAATACTAACACTGTGAAATAGCTGGAGGAACCTCCACACACTCCCCCTCCTCTAGAAGCTCCATGGGCCAGTGGGATAGGTAGTCCGCAGTGGAGTTCAGCTTCCCAGGTATGTGATGGACCTCAAACTGGAATGGTTGCATCGCCAAGTACCAGCGGTTGATTCGGTTGTTTGAGTCCTTCATTCTCTCCATCCATCTCTAAAATAAACCTTCTACCCAAAAGGTAATATTTGAATGAATCCAAGGCCCACTTGACAGCTCGGCATTCTTTTTCGACAGTAGAGTAGCGAACTTCCCTTGGATGGAGCTTCCTGCTTATAAAAGCAATAGGATGCCATACCTCAGGAGGACCTTGCAGCAGCACTGCACCAAGGCCACGATCCGATGCATCAGTTTGTAGAATAAATAGCTGGTCAAAGTCAGGACAGTGCAACACGGGATGTCCACTCAAGGCACCTTGAATGTCCTTAAAAGCCCCCTTTGCTTCTTCGGACCACCGAAGCTGCTTACATCCTTTAAGGCTAGTCATATCCGTAAGTACGGCAGCTCTGGAAGAAAAGTTTGGAATGAATTTATGATACCAGCCTGACATCCCCAGGAAGGACTTTAACTGTGTCCTGGTTTGCAGTAGCTGGCATGCCTGAATGGCTTGGACCTTCTGAACCTGGGGTTTGATTACTCCGCCACCGATAACATACCCCAGATATTGAACTTCCTTCTTGGCAAGAGTGCATTTGGCCGCATTAACAGTCAAACCAGCAGCATGAAGAGACTCAAAAACAATCTTTAAGTGTGCGATATGGTCAACCTTCTGGATGACCAATTCTCAACGGTGTTTATTTAGCTGCCTTTATTTTTTTAAATAATATTTAAAGAATTATTATTAAGGAAATAGTGAAATATTTCAGGAAATATTTTAAATAAGAACCAAATCTTTGAGAAATTGGGCTTAATGGTGTTTCATTAGTTATCAAGTTTAGTAAAATAATATTTAGGTAAATATTACTTCCTAGCTTGAAAACTAACAACCTTTTTGGGTAAATGATCTTTAGTAGGCAAGCACGTGTTCTTAGCTGTTAGCAGTTTAAGCTAACTAAAGAAGCTTATCATCAGAATCAAACACAAATCTTTAAAAGAACACTAATAAAAGGGTTAAAATGCATATGCGTGTTGTGGCCGATCTTTTGTGTTTAAAATCACCCTTTAAATAAATTTTTTACTTAAAAAAAAAAACACAAACACAGAACACACAAACTGAGCACATGTGCTGAGCAGATAATCTGCTAGCACTAAGATGAGTTTTCAACATAAACAAAAACAAACGTCATAAAACAAAAAATGTTTCGATTATTTCATTCTAAACTACTTCTCTCTGCCAGCACACAACTTCTTACGTGAACCGTGCTGAGGAAAAGCTGTCCGGGACGACGAAGTTGAAGAAAGCATCCACAGGGAACAAAGGGTTGACTTGCAGCTGACCTCCATACCTGTGTGGGGAGGGGGTCTCGCTCTGTCGGCAGGCCAAACTGCACATTACGGCTTTAACCGCAGTGATGCGGTCCCGTTGTCCTTCCTTTAGACCAGGAAAACTGCTCCACTCTGCGTTGTAGAGACAAGGTCTCTGCTGGGAACTCTTTGGAACACAGTTTGCTTCTGTAGATCTCGGAGAGAAAGTCAAGCAATGCTTGTACCTTAAATACCCCCGTTCATGAATGAATACCGGATACACAAACAGCAATTCATTCCTACTTAACTTAGTGCATATGATTGCATGACACACTTGGACCAAGTTTGAAGAGTTATGTCTATTTGCCAGCAAAGAGACATTAGCGCACTGTGTCCCTCCATCCAGTTCCACTGGGGACTTGCGTGGAAGAGGTCAGTTTGTTGCAAAAGCGGGGTTTTTATTCGGACAGTGACCTCACGGGAAGTCTGCTTTTATTCCCTGTTCCTGCCTGTGCTGGAAGTAGGTTGATGCGATTTATTTTGAAAGTTGCAGAAAAGTTCTTACTGGCCCATCATGTTGTATCCATGGCTGTGGTCCCAACATTAAGCTACAAAAATGTAACTAGGTAACTATTGAACAGTAAACCCTTTTTCTTTTTTATTCCAAGTCTTTTACTTAAACCTCTGTGTCCACCCACACAGCACACACAACAGCACGCACAACACACCACACATGAACAAATTTCACTCACAAACATTAAGATGTCAGATGAGAAATCTTGCAAATCCTCTCGAGATCAAACATGAGTTCAGAGTATTCCCTTACTTGTTTCCGCACCTCGCTTTCTGATTGGCTGTACATCACATTCAACAGGCTGCCCGAAGGCATTTGTCCTCAGGGAACACCTGAGGACAAACACGGTAGGATATTGGGCCAAGACAATCCAACATGTTGAATATCCCCGATTTGAGGTCAGAGCGGTCCCAATATCCTTCTGAGCAGACTAGATCAATCTTAACGCACCACACAAAGCAGGAATATCAAAAAATCTTAAGGGGAAGATGGGGTCAAAAATTGGCTTAACAATCCCGCCGTGTGAACCAGGCATAAGGTTCTTTTTATCCTTCTCTCAACAAATCTGGCCCAAATGGCAGAGTGGCAAGAATAAATTTATTGCTAAAATAAAGCCATAAGAAGTCATATTTGCCTTTTGCTACCAGCCATGTAGGGGAGACAGCAAACCACATTTGAGACAAAAATTTCACTTTTTTCCAACTTTTCAAAAGCAGTGTTTTGAGAAATCTAACACTGCACATCATCCTGAACCCTCCATCTCCATGGTTAAATATGGTTGTAGCACCAGCATGCTGTGGGGGATGCCTTTATGCAGCAGGGACGGTGAAGCTGATTAAAGTTGATTTGAAGATGGGTGGAGCTAAATACAGAGCGATCCTAAAACTGCTGTTAGAGGTTACAGAAGACCTGATACTAATAAATACAGTTCATTCATTCATTCATTCATTCATTCATTCATTCATTCATTTATACCGCTTATTCCATAGTGGGTCTCAGGGAAGCTGGTGCCTATCTTCTATCTATGGGCGAGAGGCAGGGTAGACCCTGGACAGGTCACCAATCCATCACAGGGTAACACAGAGACATGCAGGACAAACAACCATGCGCACACTCATTCACACCTAGTTCCACAGATCATTTATTTGAATAGGAAATACATATTAATAAATATTAGTAACGTAAATATGCTGGAAAATATATTTGCTGTGAATTTAATGATTCAGTAGCATGCATTGCATTATATGAAGTAGTGCTAAGTGTTTTTGTTATTTAAAGTTCTAACGTGCTTTGTAACTAAAACGCACTATAATTTGTTTTGTCTAGGTCCATGACATAAAATCTCAAGAAAATATATTGATGTTTATGCTTTTAAGGTGACAATATGTGGAAAAGTCCAATGAGTAACATTACTTATGCTAGGCACTAAAATTCATCACAATGAAGTGGAAACCAGGCCACAGTGAAAATGTGCCATGTTTAATATTAGTACATTGTACAGTGCTGTAAGAAATGCCAGTCTCCTCTCTGGAGGTTTTTGTCCACCATGATTAAGTGTTGGTGCTTTCATGGGACTTAGAAAGCTGATGCTTCTTTCCCTCCACTGGAATGCCGGCTTCATTAAACTGACTGAGCCGGCCCAGTTTTGAGGAGAAAAAGATGATGGTCTGGAAGGGTAATAACAGGTCTCGGGGTGAGCTATGTTTAACAGGGCACCGCAATGGCTACCCAGCACTCTCGTGACCCTGGCTGCTGGGGACAGCGCTGGCCAGACACAATTAGTGGTCACAGATACCTAGGTGTGTGTGTTTGCATCTGTGGGTGGGTGAATGTTTGCATGCTTGGACGAATGGGTGTGTGTATATATTTTTGTGTGTATTATGAGCCCATAAAACCCATGTTTCACAGTTAGTATCATTGAGAGTGGGTGTGCACAGCTTTTCTGACTGCTGTTGGCCGCTGCATCTACAGTGAATGTCCTCACAAATAACTTTCAGCCACACTGTATGCTTGGCCATCTGATGTCTGAGGCTATGAAAATATAGGCTATGAATAGAATAAATATATTTTATTGTCATTTTAATACCATTCAGTTATGTTTGTTTATATAAAAAATATCAAATATGGCAAATTCACAACAAATATTGTCACAAGGCACTTAAGAAAGAAATCTGATGATTCAGTTCAATTATATAGACAGATTTCATCTCAAGTACATACATTCTAGTTATCAAACAATGCAGTCAAGTTCAGTTTATTAGTTAAATTATATTCTTCCAGGAGGAGTGAATGCTGTAGGTCACTGACTTGATGCAATCTGCTGGGTTTCCTTAGATAGAAAAACCATTTAACCAGTGTGAATAATAAATTGAATATGACTGCACTGTTTGATAACTAGGTTTAATTGGTTTGTAGGTACATGACTTGGAATCTGTAGGATTCTGTTAAAGACTTTGTAAAATGCCTTTATACGGCATGTGCTGTAAATTGACACTTTATAAATGAATTGAATTGAAATGAATGGAGTTAAATTATTAAGGGCTTTATATGTGTGAAGGAGAATTTTAAATTCTATTCTGGATTTAACAGGGAGCCAGTGAAGAGAACCTAAAATAGGAGAAATATGATCTCTCTTTTTAATTTTCATCAAAGCTCTTGCGTTTTAGATAATCTGAAGGTTTTTAACTACATTTTGTGACCTTCCTGTTGGTGAAGAATTACATCACTCCAGCATTGAAGCTACAAATCCATGGACTAGTTTTTCTGCGTCATTCCTAGACAGTATATTTCTGATTTTATTCCAGACGTGAAAGCAGTAAATCCTAGAAACCTGTTTAATATAAGATTTAAATGACATGTCCTTGTCAAAAATGTTCATTACTTTATTACTGGAGGCCAGTAATGTAGTGGTCTTGCTCCTTGGTATATAAAATATATATAAAACAGTTCAACAACTTTCTCATTGGAGACCAAATCAAATAAAGTTTGTTATGAATAATATCACGCATCATATTTTCTAAGCATCTTTAAAGAAAATATATAATCATCTTTTTAAACATTTTGAGATCATTTTCAGTGATAAATTTAGTACCTTTACCTTCCTTTTTGAAGTGTATGAAGTGCAAAGGAAAATATATTTTATGCGCCATGATTACTCATCATTGCAGACCATTATGACTCAATTTCTTTTTCATAGTATGATGCCAAGCTGTCTTCAGCTCTTCTGAGCCTTCTCCCACAGTTTGTTTTTCTATGGGATCGTAAAAGGAGAATATTCCATCACAAAGTAACATGAGGAGAAATAGAGTTAAATGTGTGCTACAGGGGGGGTCTTCTCTTGCAGATTTCACCCTACAGGAGACTGAGTAGTGTTGATTTGTATTTGTGTTCGGGGTTGGGTTGTGTCTGCCCATGTTTTTAAGTCCAGTTCTTCCTTTCAGCTTCAACTAGCTGCAGAGTTCAACATGTACTCTGTAAAAACTTTGTCCTGTTGTCTTCAATTTGGTTATTCATTATTCAGTTTGGTTATTATATGTGTTTTTTCTTACTTCTTTCTTTCCTCTGGTGTTGACTGGTTGTATGTTCCACAGATGGAGCCATGGTAGGGCCAACCAGATAAACTAGAGTATGTCTGCTTGGTGATCACCTTGGCAGTTGTCGCAGTCTGCTCCCGGTAGGATATATACTTTGCATTTAAAAATTAAAATCTGCTTATTCCAGTCCTCCCTGGTTCTCTTCATTAATAGATTCCATGCATTTTTTGAAAAAAACCTGTGTGTTTTTATAACCAGTCCAAGGTTTTTAGTGGACATACAGAAATCACGCGTACACCATTGAGGAACCAAAACACGGTAACACAGAGAGCTGTACTTTGGAACTACCAGCAATTCCTATCAATACTCCACTCCTTAAACTAATTCTAAGACTTCTCTAACTGAATGCATAGAATAGGGATGTTGATTTGTTGTAAGGGTAAATATTATCCAGTCAAAAACCCATTTATCACAAGATAGCAAAAGAAAATGGAAAACTGAATTTGTCATTTTGCTTTACAGAGGGTGAACAAAATATTATGGGATTGATTTAAAGCAAAGTCAGGGACGTTTAAAAGTCCCACTAATAAGCTAAGGCGTTAAAAATCACTACTGGTTCAGCAACCTAGCCCATGGCCTCATAACCTCCATCCTGTATTAAGATATTATTAAAATAGCACTAATGTAGAATTTCCACTGACCAATTTTGAATTTTGTTTTGTGAATCATGTCAGGATTAGCAGGCACTTCTGGCTTGCCTCACTGCATCTGGTCAAAACCAGCGGGCTCTCTGAGACCTCAGATACACAAACAGTGAGAAACAGCGCCACACACACACACACATCCGTGTTTTACTATCTTTATGAGGACTTTTCAGTTACTTATATTGACTTCCATTCATTTTCCTTGATTTTTAGTGCATAACCCTGACCCTAAAACTACCCCTAACCAGTTCATATCTAACCCTAACCCTAACCATAACTCAATTCATACCCTAGTCCTAAACCTAACCTCTGTCCCAAGAACGGAATTTGGAAAGGTGAGGACCAGGAAAATGTCCTCACTTTGCGATAAAAATACGAAAAATGGTTCTCACTCACCAACAAGTACAAGAATACACACACACACACACCAACACACACTGCAGCGTATGGCAGTTCTATTGGGGCTCCTCACATTGTCCAGACGTCCCAGTGTCAAGCAGTGAAATGAATGGCTGTTTATATTAGAGAGCTGCTTTAATGAATTAGACCCACAGTGACTCCATGTCCACGCCAGGCACACAGAGGCCAGACCCTGCCCTTCCCTTGCCCATTACGCCAGGGCGACACCGTGATTGGGTCCTCCGGGACGGGCGAGTCAGGACGCCCAACGGCGCCCCTCTAAGGACTCCACTTATTTACAAAGGGCATCTGGCAGAGCATGTACCTTCCCTTACCCACATACCCCTCTTCGCGCCAACCTCACCTATCACATCACCCCCATGGTCTCTGATGGGCAGAAGCTGGCCTGTTTATAGACATGTGTGGGAGGCTGAGCCAAACGGGGAGGATTACTGCACAACACGCACAAGTTTGAACAAATATGTATACAGCATGAGGTTTGCCACCCAGCCACACACATATACAGGCCTCCGATGAGACCCACCAAAAAAAACTAAGAAAAACTGTCAACTTACAGCTATATCAGGCAACTGAGAAGCAGAGATCCAGACTGTGCACTGCATCATGACAGACACATGCTAAATTGAGAGCTACAAGCACCAAAATCAAATAATTGGTAAAGGGTCTGTATTTTTATAGATCTTTTATCAAGTCTAAGAACTCCAAGGTGTTTTCTACTACAATGACTCATCCATAGACACACTGACAGTGGTAGGCTACATTGTAGCCAAAGCTGCCCTGGGGCAGACTGACAGAAGTGGGACTACCATACAACCAGCACCACCAAGCCCTCTGACACACATCAGCAAACTGCGTGAAGTGTCTTGCCCAAGAACACAACTGAGACTGACAGAGCAGGGGTTAAAACTGGCAACCCACTGGTTAAAGGGCTAACCTCTACCACATGAGCCACCGTCACCCCATAAGTTCACTGAAAGGAAGAGGGACAACTCAGATTTCCTCAGACTGTAAGAAAAACTAAAGGACCAAAGAATAGGGAAGGAAAGAATGATGACAAGGGGGAAAAGAAACTAGATACATTTCTCCTGACATCAGAGCTTCCATTCCTTTCCTGCACGCTTTCCCTTCCAACTGTTCACACAGAAACGGCTATGAAATGATTCCATCTCTTCTTCTCTTCACAGAAAACAGTAATCATCTTTCCTTTGCACTCATCTATCATTTTCCTTTGTTGTCTCCCTCTCCATCTCGTCCTCGTCTCTAATTTACCCAGTGTCCTGCGGTGATCAGGAGCATCTCAAATTGCTTTTGTCCTTTTGCGTGCAAGGCCGTGGATGGTGTGTGTGCTCGAGGCTCGTATGAAAGCAGTCTGCAGCAGCAGGGTGGTGGGTTGAGATTGCTGTAATCATGAAGTGGTACCTGTTCATTAAACACGCAGTGGGAACTCTGCTTACAGCGTTTAGGAACCAATTAAAGAGGCACAAGCTATTAACATTAGCAATGTTAGCTGGAGGACTGAGTGCATGTGTGTGTCTGCAGCGAGCTACAGAAAGAGCAGCACAATTAAAATGTACCTTTTCAGCCAGGTGTAAGGAGATGAACGTAAAAGCTCAGTATCCGGTTCACACTACAGATACAATTCTTGTGGCTGTTTTGCTCCTAAGGGTTAAAGATTGGACCCACTCAGAGCCAGAACATGTGTTTCTGTGTAAAACAGGCTGCTAACTGATGAGTCTGTAAGTGCTCAATCAAGTTTAAAATGAAATGAACAGAATTGGGTAGGTCAGGAAGATAATAAGGAGACGTAAATTCAAACTTTACCAAGTGGTGAATGGCTGTGATTATAATACAATGACTTTAAAGATGGAGTGCGATTACTCAGGTAGGAAAGCAGGACTCCCCAGCTCCTCAGCAACGTTAGCTCACAGAGGTACAGCAGCTGTTCCAGTGAGTGTAATTACCCACGCGCTTCTCTGCAACTTACACAATAGAACGTGATTTGACAGAGATAAGTCATCTTGACGGGACCTCATTGATTATATGTCAAACTCATGGAAATCACTCTGGAAATGAACCAATTATATTCGTTTCAACAAGACCAGTGCAAGAATGAATAAACCTGGGAAGGAAAAACTACTGGCTGTTTCCCAAGCTTTTCTACATGAGTTCCTTTTGCGTCGAGTTTTTGCTCTTAATGTTTGATGTGAGAAAATGCAGCAAAGACTAGAATATGAACATGGAGACCAGGTATTTAAAAAAATAATTTTTTTATAAAGTACAGAACATGAAGGAGAAAGCAAGATCAGCATTGACCCTAAACTTGCTTTCAACTATAATGTTATGAATTTTCCCCAAACCCCTCGGTCAGAATTTACTAAAACACTCCAGTTGGTACCGCTCTGACTATAGATCCCGATATCTACATTTACATTATTTATCCTGATTTTCTGTAAATCCTTTTGAAAAGTAAAATACAAACAAAACATACATTGAACAAATATAGGATAAATAATGCCCAAACCCCTGGGTTTTATACTGTCACCAAAGAATTACATATCCATTACTGTGCAAAAGTCTTGAATTAGCTGAAGATGAGATGTACTTTACTTAAATAAGTTGCAACATGGAATTTAGGATTTTTACAATTACAATTAAGAACAAGTAAGAACCAGGAGTCACCATGTAGGATAAAACAACAAAGATCATGGGGTAAATTAGGAAGATGGTCCTTGATATAGAAATGAATGGCCATGTAGAGGAGGAGGGCTGGGAAGGACCATCATCAAAAGGTAATGCCCAATTCACACCAGTCTGCTCTACTGTTCACTCAACTCTGAAATCTGTGCTACATACATTTTGCCATCTTTTATTGCCCAGTAAGACGTTGGGAAAAATGTGGGTCCACTACAACTTTTTTTTGGACATCTGTGTGCTCTCCAGATTTTTGAGCTGACTGTGCGCTCCATCAGGGACCACAATACTTCCAGTCAGAGGCCCCCCCTCTGACTAGGACATATAAAGTAATGCTTGGTTAGTCTATTCACACCTGACGACTCTTCAACCATATTTAAACATCTTCATGTGGACAGGTTCACCTTTTCAACCTTTCCACCACCTTTTACACACTGTAGGGCTCTTAACCCTCCCGCAGTCCTAGAGGGGACACCCTGTGCGCTACTCGAGTTTCCCCTTGTCTCTTTCATGGTTTTCCGACACGCCGGGTTGCAGGGAGCCCTCCACATCACGTTTCCGACCACTGCCCTAGATTTTTGGTCCTGAGCAACCCCACATGCAGTGCTTTCTGGCACCTCCCGTAACCAGGACTACGGAAGGGTTATACTTAAGTCCTCCAGAGCTGGTGTCCTGTATATTTTAGATGTGACCCTGATCCACTAAACCTGAATCTAATGACTCTGTAAAAGGGGTGCATCCACCTTTTACATTGTCCTGCTAATATTCCATTGAAATATATCAAAGCCAAAGCAGAAACACATCTCAGAGTGGCAGGTCGCTGGAACTTTGAGGATTGGTACTTGAGACCACCAGTGTTGGCGGAGGCTAGTTTGTCTTTCCAATGTAATTTCAAGTAAATATTGCTAAGCAGGACTACATATAATCCTCAAGATCCTGGGCCTCGAGTGGAGGACATAAAGACCTGCTGAAATGGAAAGGGAAGTTGGAGTGGGGGTTTCTTTTCCTCTTTATATGAAAATGATATTTAAAGGTGAAGTGTTATTACGTTACACTTAAGATCAGAATTAAGTCTTACATTGCATCCAAACAACTGCCAAGTAAAATCTCTCGTCTGATGGCAGGGAAATTAAGAGGATCATTTACAATCAACCATGAAAACCATGTGTGATACACTTCATGGCAATCTGTTTAACCTTAGTCATTCTTGACTGACTGTAAATGAGGGGCCAGATTTTTTCTCTAGTTCCAGCTAGGGAACCAAATTTAGTTGAAATGCTGGTTACTCTCAACCAAGAAGAAAATAGATATATTTTTAAAAGTTCAAACAAGCTAATTTCTTTCATCCTAACTTTTCCATCAAAGCTTGACTCTGCTTTATGTCCTGGGCGCCATATTTAATATCCAACAGTGAACCAGATAATGTCCGAGGTATAATTGTTCACCAGGAGAGGTAGAACCATGCAGTGCCATTGTCTGTCTGCCTTTTGTAGTTAGTTAAAAGGTGGATAAATAAGATGCAATTTAGACACTTTAAAGATGAGATTTTTTTCGTTTTTGCCTTAATCACTGTGAAATTACCTCTGGGTGAGGGCTGTCATTAAAACATAAGAGGCACTTGCTTCTTGGATGATAGAGGCGAGCATGAAGTGCTAATAGCAAAGTGCTTCAATGGCGTTAAGGGTTTTAACAGGCTCTGTGTTATCCCGCTGTGCCTGCCTGTGTCTCCCGCTCGAGCAGGATGTCTTATGATGGCCTATTTGTAGCTGTTTGCTGTGATAATTACAGAAAGATGTAAAAGAGAATTACGCAGACTTTAAATGTATTGTTCTGATAGACTTAGTAGCATACAGCTCAAACACATCATGACCCACTTAGACAAGTTTCTTCTCTGACACTTTGTGTTGCTGCTAAGTTAGGTATTATTCCCAACACTATCTCTGTTCCTTTTCTTCACCTTAAAGCTGATGGCATTGCCGTACAAACACTATGAGTGTTGCTGCTTCCTGTCTCGGGTGCCCATGTTTGGCCCTGGGTATGTATCCCACAGGGCGCCTCATGGCCCCAGGCTAGAGGACCCTGAAGTGACATGGCCAACAACCTCCAGATGTTAGCATGCATTAAGGCCTGACAGCTCGTCATGTTGCTGCCTACACTACCACACAGTTCCATTGCCTCCCATCTGCTGGCCAACACTTCCTGAGGGAGAGAAGGAGGAGGCAGATACAGCGAGTTTACTGCCCATCATCCGTCACAGGAGACCCAACATCACAAACACTGAAAGACAGGTCACCATGCAAAGCTTTATTAAGCTCTTTCCTTTCATTTTAACTGCATATGTGCTGACATATATTTATATTCTCATCTATTATTAAAAACAAGGAGATGCATCTGATCACCCTCTCACTGATCCTACATCAGGTGAGGGGCCCAAACATGCAGCCAACACCAAAGAGTCATGTTGAAGCTGTGGTCCTCTTTAAAGACAGAAACAACAGAACACTGGCAATAAGGTCACTGATTGGTTTAAACTGTTTTCAAGCTGGTTCGAGATTTAGTTCAGAGAACGTTTCTGCAAATCAAGACTGAAAGTTTTTATTTCAGGAAGTGACACACAACCATGTTCTAACACTCAAACCTATGGACAGTTTAGCGTGGTCAATAAACCTGCAAAAGGCAGAAGGAGAAAACCGACACATCACACATGTTGGGAACAAGCAAACATGACACAGAAAGATCTCAGCCAGGAATCAAACCCACCACCTTATTACTGCAGAAGAACAGTGCTGCCAGCAAGTAACACATAAAGTTAATTAAAGAACATACAACCAGAACCAGTCAGAACTGCTTTCATTTTGTAGCTGTAAAACTCACAAGATAATTAACCTTTTCTCAAAGTTTGAATTATAAGGGTCTGATAAATCAGATAACAGAGAGACATTCTGGATATATTATACCCGATTATACCTTTTTTTTAGAATCTCTTAGTAACTTGGTGTATGATGTAATTACTACCTATAAAGTACCGGTCTATAGTTTTAGACACACTTTCTCAGTTAATGGTTTTCTTTATGTTTATGACTATTTACATTGTACGTAAATTCTCATTGAAGGCATCAAAACAGTGAAAGAACACTTATGGAATTATGTAGCAAAGTAGCCGCCCATGTAGCAAAGTAGCCGCCCAAGGTTGACTATTTTGAAGAATCTAAAATATAAAAATGTTTAGAGTTATTTCACACCTTTTGTTTACTACATAATTCCATGTGTGTTCATTCACAGTTTTGTTGCCTTTGGTGAGACTCTACAATGTAAACGGTCATGAAAACAAAGAGACCCATTAAGTGAGAATGTGTATCTAAAACGTTTGACGGGTAGTGTATATTTGTCTCATTTTTCTTTTGTGATCTACTATATATAGCTATATATAGCTACAATATACATATTTAACATATATATGTATATATATATATATATATATATATATATATATATATATATATATATAAGTTAAATATATATATGTGATATACAGGTCCTTCTCAAAATATTAGCATATTGTGATAAAGTTCATTATTTTCCATAATGTCATGATGAAAATTTAACATTCATATATTTTAGATTCATTGCACACTAACTGAAATATTTCAGGTCTTTTATTGTCTTAATACGAATGATTTTGGCATACAGCTCATGAAAACCCAAAATTCCTATCTCACAAAATTAGCATATTTCATCCGACCAATAAAAGAAAAGTGTTTTTAATACAAAAAACGTCAACCTTCAAATAATCATGTACAGTTATGCACTCAATACTTGGTCGGGAATCCTTTTGCAGAAATGACTGCTTCAATGCGGCGTGGCATGGAGGCAATCACCCTGTGGCACTGCTGAGGTCTTATGGAGGCCCAGGATGCTTCGATAGCGGCCTTTAGCTCATCCAGAGTGTTGGGTCTTGAGTCTCTCAACGTTCTCTTCACAATATCCCACAGATTCTCTATGGGGTTCAGGTCAGGAGAGTTGGCAGGCCAATTGAGCACAGTGATACCATGGTCAGTAAACCATTTACCAGTGGTTTTGGCACTGTGAGCAGGTGCCAGGTCGTGCTGAAAAATGAAATCTTCATCTCCATAAATCTTTTCAGCAGATGGAAGCATGAAGTGCTCCAAAATCTCCTGATAGCTAGCTGCATTGACCCTGCCCTTGATAAAACACAGTGGACCAACACCAGCAGCTGACACGGCACCCCAGACCATCACTGACTGTGGGTACTTGACACTGGACTTCTGGCATTTTGGCATTTCCTTCTCCCCAGTCTTCCTCCAGACTCTGGCACCTTGATTTCCGAATGACATGCAGAATTTGCTTTCATCCGAAAAAAGTACTTTGGACCACTGAGCAACAGTCCAGTGCTGCTTCTCTGTAGCCCAGGTCTGGGGAATGCGGCACCTGTAGCCCATTTCCTGCACACGCCTGTGCACGGTGGCTCTGGATGTTTGTACTCCAGACTCAGTCCACTGCTTCCGCAGGTCCCCCAAGGTCTGGAATCGGCCCTTCTCCACAATCTTCCTCAGGGTCCGGTCACCTCTTCTCGTTGTGCAGCGTTTTCTGCCACACGTTTTCCTTCCCACAGACTTCCCACTGAGGTGCCTTGATACAGCACTCTGGGAACAGCCTATTTGTTCAGAAATTTCTTTCTGTGTCTTACCCTCTTGCTTGAGGGTGTCAATAGTGGCCTTCTGGACAGCAGTCAGGTCGGCAGTCTTACCCATGATTGGGGTTTTGAGTGATGAACCAGGCTGGGAGTTTTAAAGGCCTCAGGAATCTTTTGCAGGTGTTTAGAGTTAACTTGTTGATTCAGATGATTAGGTTCATAGCTCGTTTAGAGACCCTTTTAATGATATGCTAATTTTGTGAGATAGGAATTTTGGGTTTTCATGAGCTGTATGCCAAAATCATCCGTATTAAGACAATAAAAGACCTGAAATATTTCAGTTAGTGTGCAATGAATCTAAAATATATGAATGTTACATTTTCATCATGACATTATGGAAAATAATGAACTTTATCACAATATAATAATATTTTGAGAAGGACCTGTATATATATATATATATATATATATACTGCTCAAACAAATAAAGGGAACACTTAAACAACACAATATGACTCCAAGTAATTAGGAAGCAACACTGATTGACAATCAATTTCACAGCTGTTGTGTAAATAGAATAGACAACAGGGGGAAATGTTTGGCGATTAGCAAGACACTCAATAAAGGAGTGGTTCTGCAGGTGGGGACCACAGACCACTTCTCAGTACCGATGCTTTCTGGCTGATGTTTTGGTCGCTTTTGAATGTTGGTGGTGCTTTCACACTCGTGGTAGCATGAGACGGACTCTACAACCCACACAAGTGGCTCAGGTAGTGCAGCTCATCCAGGATGGCACATCATTGCGAGCTGTGGCAAGAAGGTTTGCTGTGTCTGTCAACGTAGTGTCCAGAGCCTGGAGGCGCTACCAGGAGACAGGCCAGTACACCAGGAGACGTGGGGGAGGCTGTAGGAGGGCAACAACCCAGCAGCAGGACCGCTAACAGGAGGAGCACTGCCAGAGCCCTGCAACATGACCTCCAGCAGGCCACAAATGTGCATGTGTCTGCACAAACAGTTAGAAACTGACTCCATGAGGATGGTATGAGGGCCCGAAGTCCACAAATGGGGGTTGTGCTCACAGCCCAACACCATATAGGACGCTTGGCATTTGCCAGAGAACACCAGGATTGGGAAATTTGCCAATGGCACCCTGTGCTCTTCACAGATGAAAGCAGGTTGACACTGAGCACATGTGACAGACGTGACAGAGTCTGGAGACACCGTGGAGAGCGATCTGCTGCTTGCAACATCCTTCAGCAAAACCGGTTTGGCAGTGGGTCAGTAATGGTGTGGGGTGGCATTTCTTTGGAGGGCCGCATGTGCTCACCAGAGGTAGCCTGACTGCCATTAGGTATCGAGATGAGATCCTCAGACCCCTTGTGAGACCATATGCTGGGGTGGTTGGCCCTGGGTTCCTCCTAATGCAGGACAATGCTAGACCTCATGTGGCTGGAGTGTGTCAGCAGTTCCTGCAAGATGTAGACATTGAAGCTATGGACTGGCCCGCCCGTTCCCCAGACCTGAATCCGATTGAGCACATCTGGGACATCATGTCTCGCTCCATCCACCAACGTCACGTTGCACCACAGACTGTCCAGGAGTTGGCGGATGCTTTAGTCCAGGTCTGGGAGGAGATCCCTCAGGAGACCATCCGTCGTCTCATCAGGAGCATGCCCAGGCGTTGTAGGGAGGTCATACAGGCACGTGGAGGCCACACATAATACTGAGTCTCATTTTGACTTGTTTGAAGGACATTATATCAAAGTTGGATCAGTCTGTAGTGTGTTTTTCCACTTTCATTTTGTGTGTGACTCCAAATCCAGGCCTCCATTGGTTAATAAATTTGATTTCCATTGATGATTTTTGTGTGATTTTGTTGTCAGCACATTCAACTTTGTACAGAACAAAGTATTCAATGAGAATATTTCATTCATTCATATCTAGGATGTTTTGAGTGTTCCCTTTTTTTTTTTGAGCAGTTAAAATTCAAAACAAATGTTACTTATATGGACACTGACTGAACATGCTTTGGTTTTCACTTCTGCATTTACAGTTACAACCAAGAAAATTAACAAATTAAATTTAGATTTAGGTTTCTTAAAGTGATTCACGACATGTTGATGTTTGGCTCCCTCTCCTGGTTAGTCTCAGACCTGCTGCTGCAGGTACAAATCAGCCATTACAAACAGCAGAAACAACAGAGACCACAAAGAACAACTTCTGATTCTTAATGTCCAAAAAACACAGGAAATGATCTTTGACCCAAAATCTGTTGGAGACAACTCACCAGTGGTCATCACAGTATTGCCCTGATGGATTTTGGATTTTTATAAATACCAGGGAAACAAATAAACAACAAACTCACATGGCATGCTAAGGGTGACTATGTCTGCACCAGGGTCTAGCAGCGACTGCACTTCCTCCGCAGGCTGAGGTCCTCTGGTGTCAGTCTGCTTTTTTATCATGCCGTAATAGAGAGCATCGTCAGATACAGCATCTCAACCTGGTTCGGTAACCTGTCTGTCCAAAAGAAGGCCCAGCTCACCTGGCTCATACAAAGCTTGGCTCCCATTGGCTATGAAGCTGATGGGAGCCAAGCAGCATCCCTCACTTCAGAACATCTTTGACTAAACAATAACCAGACACGCCTGGAAAATTATCTCAGACCCCACTCACATCCTTTACTCAGTGTAACAGCTCCTTTCCTCATGTCGGCGCCTCAGAGTTCCTGCTTGCTGACTGAACCGCTACAAGAACTCATATGTTCTACTCTCCATCAAAGCCTTAAACAACAGCAAAAACATTAGATTATGATTATAGAATGTACAGGTAACGGT
Organism: Girardinichthys multiradiatus; assembly: GCF_021462225.1. Taxonomy (NCBI): domain Eukaryota; kingdom Metazoa; phylum Chordata; class Actinopteri; order Cyprinodontiformes; family Goodeidae; genus Girardinichthys; species Girardinichthys multiradiatus. The sequence goes on from NC_061800.1 coordinate 5,444,983, forward strand.
CAATAGTTCTTTTAATAATTTAATGTGTTTTTATTGTATATATTTGTTTCATTTTGATCTTATACATGAGTGAATGTTGCGTGATGTCTGAAGTTTTTTATTGTGCAGTAGTTAGTGTTTGTATCTAAGACGAATTTTCTTTTCTTTGGAAATAAAGTTAATCTGCCTGCCTGCCTGCCTGCCCACTTCAGGGTTAACTTCCTCCACTTTCAGTTTAGGAGGGTTAGGCACATGTAAATAATGGGTTCACCGGGACATTGAAAAAATTGGGCTTTACTGCACATTTATGCAGTGACTGTTACCAGCTAAACTGACCCCGGTCGCCGTCTCTATCAACTCCGAACCCAGCCGCGAGCTCTCTTTGCACTCATTTCCTTCGTGGTGGTCTCTATCTGACAGCGCACAGCAGACACACGCATGCGCACTCACACATAGATACACATGTAACATGTTAAAAAAGCACTTTAGTAATAATTTTTTTTAATTTATGTTATAATAAGTTTTTGTGAATTTGATCTCTTTGAGCAATTTTATTTCCCATGGTTTTATTGATTTTCCCTATGAGAATTGCCTTTCTGCACTCTGCCTTGTTTGTGGGCTCCGGTAGCTCTTCCCGGCCCTCATAGCTTCCCCCTTTTCTCCCCTCCCTCACAGTGTTGTTCTGCACTGCTGAAGGTAAGTCGTGGGAAATATTGCTGCTATGATAAAGTGATGTTTTCTGTGCTATTTTTGGCTCCCATTTAAATTGTTCTTCAGTTTTGTTTTTCTCTGTAATTGGGTACCCAGCTTTGTAAATATTTGATTGTTAAAGGTTGCCGGTGTGTTAGCAATGGATCGGTTTACTACTCCTAAATCACCTAAAGGTAGAGGTGTTTGGTTCAGCAGTGATGCTGACAGTGGGGCTGTTGGACATTCAAAGCTCGCATATGATGGTTGTGCAGAATCAGGGCTAGGTCATAGCCAGGGTTGTACTTCTATTGATGAGTTCATGAGGGAGGTTCCCCCACTTTCACACCCCTCAGTGATGTTGACGCCCTTCATCACCTTACAGACATGGTTGGGCAGTTGGGTGCTCAAATTGGTGAATCTATTGTTTCAAAACTAATGTCAGCTGGTGTTGTAAATATAAACAGTGAATCCCAGCCGACCTTTGTCACTCAGAATTCACACTGTGACAGTAGCAAATATGACCAACCTCCTATAACAGTCCATGTTAAATCTGATAGGGTACTCCAAACGTATAGAGGTGACAACACTGACAAATGTTCAGTTCAAGACTGGATTGACTTGACTAAAATGCACCTCAGAAAACAAGGCATACCTACCTGTGGTCAAGAAGAAGAGGTCATGTGCCACTTAATGGGCAAAGCCAAAGGTGTGGTGTAGATTGCCCTGCGTAGTGATCCTTCACTTGATGTTAAGAAAAATCCTGAGCTGATATTTGATGTCCTTCTCCATTACTTCAGTGAAGCTCCCTCATGTCTCCCTGTTGGGTGTGAAAACTTGTATCTTGTGTTTATCACTCATGAGACTTATACATTCCGTACTGAGCTGAACACGTGAACTCAGCATGTGAGCCTGAAGGCCAGGGTGAATCGCACCCTGTTTCTTGTTTCTACTTTCCACTGTTATCTTTTTCTCACCAGCCCATAAATAAAGACTGGGAGCCTCACTCTGTGTACTTTGCACTGCAGAGTGTGGGCTACCTCTTGCTGCAAGATAACAGAGACTCTGTGTCGTTCCTCTGAGTTTGACTAATTAATACCTAACATTAAATTGGTCCTTCGAGCCGGATATTTGAACTAACTTAGGCTTCTATCTTTGCAGTGACCGAAGGATCCCTGGGGACTACCTGACGCCGAGGAAGCGCTACCGCATAGTTGCCCCAGGCACGGTGGCTGAAAGCCCGGTGCAGCAATTGGAAAGGTATTATTCCGCCGGAAAGGAATAGCGATAAATTAGGTAGGATCCCGCCGTAAGGGGATCAGAAACAACTAGGTAGTATTCCGCCGTAAGGGAATGAAACTAAGTGTTGTGAAAATAAGTGTTGAAAAATAGTAGAGCTCATAAAATGAAACAGATTAACCTTAAACAACTGTGGGGTAATTAAAATACTAACTGTGTGACTGTGTTGTGTGTGTTTGGAGGACTAAGCATTTTGAAAGAATCATACCAAGATTCTGCTAGTCCTGTGTTTTCTTTTGCCCGAATAAAATTACGTACTGACGATCACTACGAGATACAGGACGGGTTTCATCCCTGAAAATTAACACCGCTGCGAGATAGCCGCAGTCGAAGTGCGTGTTAATGTGCTCTCTGTGATCTCATGTCAGTAAACTTCTATTCGGGACATTCATAGTTTGAAGAAAAATAACAAAGAACGGGGAAGGGACAGAGCAAAAGCTCAGATTTAGAAGATGTAAAGTTTATGGAAAATTATGTGAAGGGGGCCGAAGAAATATGTAAACGATGGCATAAAAAATATGGATTTTCAGGTAACTTAATTATCACTGAAATCCTAAAACTACACGGGGATCTTAAACTGGAGATTATGCATTCAAAAGATTCAAGAGACAATAAAAAACCTTGCCAGATTATAATTTCAAAGGGACCTCTCAGTCCCTGCGTGCACACAGTTGATAAACAGATTAAAACAAAAAGATGAATAAAAAAAAAACAGCAAGAGCAGCCTTTAACTGACAAAGCCATAATACTGAGACCTTAAGAAAAGCACAGGGAAAAAACTTTCAGCTTTAATGAAAACAAATAAGGGGGGCGGACCGCCACCCATCCCAGTTTAGAATACCAAGGTAGCCCCAAATTATAATGGTGTTATACTATCAACGATACCATGATAAAATGCAAAAGATTCATTTTACAGGGAAATTATTCCATATTTGGCTCAGATTGTGTGCATTCTTGATTTTCTTCCTCTTTGAGAGAAGTTAAATTTCAGCTCTGTAAAACAACCTTGACAAAGAGATGCAGCTGCCTGAAATCGAAGATAAAACTTCTGCAAACAGCAGAAGCCTGTCTCTGCTGAAAGCTCTGATAAAGATTGTAACTCTACCCTGCACGTGTCAAACTCAAGGTCCACGGGCCAAAACCGGCCCCCAGACGTTGATGTGATTCTCTAGAAGTAGAGCCTTTAATATGGTGATTGTGTGCTTGAATGTTATTTTGTCAATCAATAAGCAGTTTTGTCTACATTCTGCCACAATCTGCCTTTTGAAAATGTTTTGAATCTTGCTCTTTATGTATAAAAAAAAGAAAAATTGGCTAAAGTCTGCAGCTATAACTATGTGTATTTAATCTGAGATCCTCTCCAAATGCAACAGTATATGTCAGTCTACATGAGATACTAACAACTTCACCTACTGGTATAATATAAAGATCTGAGTGAATATGTGAAACAAACAATGATGAAAGTTTTTCAACAGGTGATGCTCATCCAGGAGGACAACAGTGTTCCTAGGAAATGCAGCTCATTCATTGTGTGAATGCTGAAGGCACTATTGAGATCCTGTTTCTCTTTATTTATTCTTTATTATTCCATCTTCTTCTTATTATTATTCTGGTTGCTTCTGTACACTTTTTGATTCGCTACTCTTCCTGCATACTTTGTGCTATTTCAACCGTTCAAATTTCACAATATTCAGCCCTTTCAGGACATTCCGGCTATGACTTTTGGTATTCATAACTTATCCACTTTTTAAAATATTCAGCTGTTTGTGTTTTTTTTTTTTTTTTTGCTCCCATTGAAATGAATGGGAAACCTCAAAAATTCAGCTAAAAATTCACTGTTTTTGCCATTTAACTACTTCCGCGTACTTTCAGCTAGAAACACCATTCAACTTTTAAAATGCTTTCACAGCCCTCTGCTATTATTGTATAATTCAACTTTTTGATATCTTTTACAGTTTTTCTACCATTTGGATTCAAACTTTATTACAATTTTTTCAGATTTTTAGTTTTATAATGTAATCCAATGACGGAATTCTTCTGTTGCTAGAGTGTACACTGTAGATTTTTGAATAACCTGAAAAAGAAAGAACAAACTCTCTTCACTTGCTCAATTTTCACTCTACCTATACAAATTATACATCAAAACGTAGGTTGCTCTTTCGCGATTAAGAAAATGTCTCCCTCATTGATGTGGCACAAACAGTTTTCCGGCAACACGCCCCAAAGCAACGCAAAGTCAACACACCTTGTATAGGAAATCTATAGGAATTTCAGAAAAAATCTGAGCAAAAAAATCCTTAAAGTCACATGTTTTCGAATCGCCGCCTCTCATAAACCGTTCGAGGTAGAGACATGAGCCTTGTGCAGATTTTTCTTCAGACCTTGCTGGCGCTCACAGTGAAGCAATTTATTTGATACCTTTTATCGTTTTGTCATAAAAAAGGTTTGTTTAGGAGTACCAAATCTGTCCTTCCCAAAATCAGAAGGGGAGGATGGGGCAAGCACAACCAGAGTTGGACAGAGGACTGAGAAGACCTGGGGCCATTGTTTGTTGCATTAGAGAACAAGCTGTGCAGACCCAGATCACAGTCTCCCAGGTCCTCCTTTAAGGTTGGAGGTGGGACCTCCATAGGTATCTAATGTTGAGCCTTATCCAGAACCCAGGTTTTGTCCAGTGGGTCACGTCTGCAGTAAAGCTTTAACTCGTCATAGTAGACAAGTTTTACCTTAGACCTCAGGTTTTTCTGGATCCGCTAAAGTAGGTCATCCAATTCCCTAATGACAAAGAATGGTCCTTTGTATAAAGGGAAAAACTTCTGACATGGCGTGTTCCTTTGATGAGATACCAAACAGGATCTCCAATCTTGTATTGTTTGTGTCAACCATTCTTGTCATTTTGTCTCTTTGCACATGTGACTGACTCAGGGCTAGCTCTATCCACTCAGGCATCTGTTGTACGTACTCTGAGGCTAAAGGTTGATTGTCTGGGTCAGGAAACAGACCTGCAACAAGATCCACTGGTTCACCTAGGTCCTGGCCAAACATTATGATTTTTGAGGTAAAACCTGTAGCACTCTGCTCAGTGGCCCTGTAGGCCACAAAAGCGTAAGAAATCATCGCGTGCCGGTCCCGGTGTCGACGTTCAGCTGTCGTTGCCATGATCCTTTGGAGGATGGCACTGAAATGTTCCAAATGGCCATCTGACTGGGGTCTGAATGGTGTTATGTGAGTTTTGTCTATGCCGAACAAATTGCACATCCCCTGGAACACCGCTGATAGTCCTACTGAATAGACCGTTAGAATTTGTATTATGGCAAGAAAAGAGCAGCTAAGTAAAGAAAAACGAGTGGCCATCATTACTTTAAGAAATGAAGATCAGTCAGTCCGAACAATTGGGAAAACTTTGAAAGTGTCCCCAAGATTTATTCAAAATTGAAGGCATAATGAACCATCATGGCTACCACAGCAGCAGCGGCATGCTATTCCATCCGGTTTGCGTTTAGTTGGACCATCATTTATTTTTCAACAGGACAATGACCCCAAACACACCTCCAGGCTGTGTAAGGGCTATTTGACCAAGAAGGAGAGTGATGGGGTGCTGCTCCAGATGACCTGGCCTCCACAGTCACCGGACCTGAACCCAATCGAGATGGTTTGGGGTGAGCTGGACCGCAGAGTGAAGGCAAAAGGGCCAACAAGTGCTAAGCATCTCTGGGAACTCCTTCAAGCCTTTTGTAAAACCATTTCAGGTGACTGCCTCTTGAAGCTCATCAACAGAATGCCAAGAGTGTGTAGAGCAGTAATCAAAGCAAAAGGTGGCTACTTTGAAGAACCTAGAATATAAGACATATTTTCAGTTGTTTCACAATTTTTTGTTCAGTATATAATTCCACATGTGTTAATTCATAGTTTTGATGCCTTCAGTGTGAAGCTACAATATTCATAGTCATGAAAATAAAGAAAACTCTTTGAATGAGAAGGTGTGTCCAAACTTTTGGTCTGTACTGTATTTTTGCAGTCAGCTTTACAGTGTGGGAATGTTCTGGTATGCTCCTTCGGGCCTCACTGTCCTAACAGTGCACACCTCCAGCTGTGGCTCACCTGGCTGTGGACTGCTCTAACAGTTTTTGGACAGTTTTTCTTCATCACCAATACTATTTTTATAAACTGCAACAGTTATAGAGTCTTGTTCAGTTTCTGCTGTGTCACTGTAAGCCCTAGCCACCTATCCATAAATGTATTCTCTTTAAGGGCCTCTCTAGGTCTCTAGGGCTGTGTGCAGTTTCCAGCTCTGTCCCCAGGCCTTTTGTATGAGCAAGGGTTTTTGTGGATAGTGGCCCCCTCTGCTACCGCTAACAAGAATTTTATCTGATTGCCATTGTATATTTGGACAAATAGTTGGCTTCGGCACAGCTCTCAAACCTGTGTAGGAATTCCTTCTATAGTTTAGTGCCATCATATTGGGCCAGACTAAAGGTGGGGACCCTCTCTCTCAGATTGCCGTACTCTTTACTTCTAGATGAGAGCTGCCAAGACACACTCCAGGTCTTCCTTACTTTTCAGTGGGGCTGGCACTGTGCGGTGGTTCCCCCCTAGCTTATGGCTTTGTTCAGGTTACAGGAGCTATAGGTTGCTGGTGTGCTATGTACAAAACCCATGTGAGCAGAAGAAAAGGGGTTTAAATCTGGATAGTGCTCTTTAATATGTAGGGGCTGAATAATTGTGCCCAGAACTGCCTGGGTTTCCCCCATGGCCGACCCCTTGATATTCAGCATCAACAAAATGGGTTTGTGCAGGGAAACTGTGGTTGAGCCACGAACCTGTTGACTTTCAAAGATTATTTATCATTCACATAAACTGGAATCTGTCAGACAAATAAGATTTAAATCAGCCTATTGCTGATCTCTACAGCACATTCAGGCCTTTCTAAGAGAATATTGTGATCCACTGTATCAAATGCAGCACTGAGATCTAACAGAACCAGTACAGACACAAGTCCATTATCAACCGGCATAAACATATACACCCGTTCTCCATTCACTTCACTGGCATCCTGTCTCTGGTCAGATCATCTACAAAATCTCTCTAGTCACATTCCACTGTCTGCCTGATAATGCTTCACTTTTCTTAACAGACCTCCTCAACCTTCATTGTCCCTCATACACTCTCTGCTTCTCCAACACCCACCTTCTTCACATTCCCAGGACACACTCCTGCACCATAGGAGACTGGGCCCTTTCCTGTGCTGCCCCTCAGCTGTGGAACATACTGCTTCCACATTTGAGGGCTTCTGAGACCGCTTTAAGGCTTGAAAACGTTTCTTTTTAACCAATGGGTTTTTTTTCTGTGTTCATTGCAGTCACTACTTTTACTTGACGTCTTTTTTTATCGTCTCTGTTTTTAATAGTTTGGGTTTTTTTTAACTGTAGCACTTTGAAATATTCTGTAAATGTAAAGTGTGTTGGAAATCAAATTTTCTATTATTTATACACTTAAGACATGCTTATTATTGCATTTTAAAGCAATTTATTTAATTGTTTTTATTAAATTGTTTACTTGCTCTTTCTCTTTTGTACTTGTGCTCGTCGTCTTCTGCCTATCCGGGACCGGTTGCAGGGGCAGAAAACCCTAACCCTAACCCTGCTTCATTCTCCCCTCACCTGTTAACAAGATACCAAGATACTTGCTCTCCTCAACTTGAGGCAGGACCTCCCCTCCAACTTGAAGAAGGCAGGCCACCCTTTACCGGTCGAGAACCATGGCATCCTCCTCCTTTTCTCTTTCATGCATTTCAATTACTCATAAAATAAGCTTAAGTAGTTAAATAAAACAATCTGCAGGAATTCCCAATTTTTTTTATCCAATTATTCAATTAATTGTCAGAATAAATTATGATAATCATTAGCTGCCTCCCTAGTGAGAATACATTCCAGCAGCAGGATGACAGCAATCAGGAAACAACATGATGTCAGGAAAAAAGAACTTTATTCTTATTAGTCTGGAATAAATACTTTTTGTTATATTTGATTATTTTATAAGATAGAAAACACAGTAGTTACAAAATAAAAACAAGATCTAGTTAAGTCATTATATTTAATCATTTAAACACACTTCAATAAATATTTTTGCTTCTTTTTTTTTCTTTAGTTTTACAAAAATGGAGTGTGAGAACAGCTGAGCGAACAACAATGGATTAAAGGTCAGTAGAGTAGACACCTGTCAACACAAACACCTGCATAGGCCACAGGAATACACAAACTAAAACCGTTACAGATTTCCAGGTTTTCACACACGTGTCCACAGCACTATTACAGCTACATACAACTTTCCAATCGGTCTATTTGAGCACTAGTCTGCACAGAGATGTATCATCATACAGTACACTGAAGAACACAATCAGAGCAAGCTTTATAAGACACGTGGGTAACAGAGGGGCCGCAGCACCCCGATCTTTAGTTCTTCCAACACAGGGTTTATTTCAGCCTGCTGTGATTCCCATCTGTGTGTGTGTTGTGTAAACCGAGGGTCAGTTTAAACTTGCACTCAGGGAGACAAAGAGTTAAACATATCAGCTGCAAGAACAAGTTTCTTGCAGCTTTTGAAAACTGTTATTACATTAGCCCATTTTTATGGGATAACTTACCTGACATGCAGAGGTCAAACCTGTTTTAAAGAAGCCTAATGTTGATTCAATCAGAAAAAACAGGTTCATATCAAATCTAATGTTTTTTTTTGGAAAAGACCAAAGGGTTCGTTGTTTATAAATGCACTCCTTTGTGACAATTTGTTTTTTAGTGCTTAATGACCTAAATGACATATACCAGCAACATTGTAACAGCATACAAATCTGTCCCTATATTACTGCTGTCTTTAACATTCCTGATCATAAACAATGCAATTTTCCTAAAAGATTTAAGTGATCAGATACCCCATATCTGAAAGATCATATACGGGGTTCCTCAGGGTTCCATTCTCGGGCCACCTTTATTCAATATCTACATAGTTCTCCTAGGTTTAGTAATAATATTGCATCTCTATCTATACTGATGACAAACAGCTTTATAGTTTTGTGTGACTGCAGAAGTGATCTACAGTAGCCCAATAATCGTCTTCATAAAATTAAAGAGTGAGAATTTCCTTTTTTTTCATGCAGAAAAAGACGTAAGTTAATAATTTTGGTGGTAAAAATGTATTTAATTAATTAATTTTGGAACAAACTTTATGAAAACAGAAGATCTGCAGAAACTGATGGCTTCTTTCAGTCAGAACTATGATCTTTATTGTTTATTGCTGTTAAGAGCCTATTTATCTGTTTATTAATTTATTGATTGATCAGTTCTTAGAGATTACATTTTTCTGACCATACATTTACTGCTTTTGTCTTTCAATGGTATGCCTTAAATTCAAAGTAATTATTTTAATGTAGTTCCTTGCTTCTGTAAAGTACTTCTTGTGAGGTATAAATAGTGCTATAGAGTAAACTTCCCTTGTCTTTAATGCATGCACATGTACCTTCCATTTCAACAATAAAGAGGAAAAGTGAACACTGCCCGTCAATAATGGAGACACAACAAACCCACTGATAGGAACCTCAATGGGTAAAATAAACCTGAGTGATTTCACAACTTTACACCAATCTGCTGCACTTATGAAGATTTAAGGTGAGATGGAGCACACCTCAGGGATCAGGGTGCAGCAGTTAGTTACAGAAGAAACAAAGTAATATACTCACTGACCGCTGCAGAAAAGCAATGCACTCAGTAGCAGACCACACTTTTTCCATCAAAAATACTGCAAAGAGAACATCTAATTGGCCAAAAGATATGTGCCTGCAAGTGTATATGTGCTAGCTTGTGTGTGTGTGAGAGTTTGAAAGTCCTAGAGAGCTAGCAATATGCAGAACCTTCCTTTAAATCTTGTGGGCTAGCATGAAAACAACTGAACTCTACTGCTATGATGAAATAATTTCGAATTCCTCTGAGCTATTTGCTGCACATTTTTGTACTAACAAGCTCTTTTCAGTAATTTAGGCCTAGCAAACAAAATGTCAGCTTGGTAGTTTCATAGTCAGAGTCAATTTATTGGTAAAACAAAAAGTAGGAAAATGTATGTAGACAGCCTGTGAAAGCCATAAAACTAGAGATTCACCCAGAAATTGGTTGAGGGCCAGAATTAGCCGTTTTTCAACTTAATCAGCCCTGAAGAGTGACTGGTGACAGGCTGGTTGAAACTTTGATCTTTTTCCGATCAGTCCACAAAATCATTAGAAGCTTTTTAAAAGAAGACTATATTTTTCTACGATAGTGTGTCAGCTTTATTTTTGAACTGATAACACAGCAAGACCTCGATGGGCACTGGTCATTTCAAAATGGAGCTGTCTGCCATAACAGGATGTTTCAGTCTTGAACCACTCACTCACACCGCTAGCTACGCTAGCCTTGAATAATGTGTAGGACTATGGCAGATCCGAGTGTCAACATGAGATAAAGTGTAAAGTTTAGGTATTCTAAGGTTAAAATCCCAGTGCCAAAATTGCTCATTTTTGAGTTAATCTCAAGTTTATCATCAGCATTTGCATTAGGCACACCTTGTTAGATGCACAGTTACCATCACTGTGGCACTTCAGTGTGATGGTGAGCAAATTGCATTTCTCCACAAAATAGTTGCTTCTTGCAAAACTTCATTAAATTTGTAGCAAGGCAAACTAATAAACATTAGAATCATCTTTTTATGAAATTATTACTTTTTTGCTTTTCATATGGAGTTAAGTTCTCATGTGCTGAGCAACCATGGATAACAGTGCCTGATCAGAACACATACAATGCTGGATTTAATTTTGTATGTTTTTAGACAAACAAAATGCAACAAAACTGTAAAAAGCTAGTAGAACAAGTTAAAATTGCTAGAATATCATACTGATCCAACCAGTTTAAAAGCTTTATTACACCTCTTCCTAAAAATACACCAGTCCATTGCATTTTCTGAATATTCTTTTCTTCCATCTCTCTCCGACCGCTACATGTACACTGCTTAGTAGCGGGTCTGATGAAGTCTCCAGAATGGACTGCGGCATGTCGCCCATGGGCAACCTCTATTAGTGAACTGACATGGAACTGTTTTCAGCAGATAACAGGAAGGCTGAATGTTTTAAACAAAGTTGCTTTGTTTGGAAATGTTGGCAGCCTTTTAGGAGCATCTACATTCTCAATGGAAAACAGCCAGATACTGTTTTTGTAATGCTAGTCTAGAATGCTAATAACAATTTAACATGTCAACTCTATAATCATTTTATAAATGGTTTAAAATAATAAAACCCTGTCTTACAACGACTGCTCTCTCCTATCAGTTAAAACTGGCATCAGCAGGTTAAAGCTTTATGAAAAACAAAATCAGAAATCCACCACTGATTGGTGCATGTCTATAATGAGGCACATTGAAAAGTTTTGCTTTTGTGGGACCACACTGTTTGAGTGTACAATAGAAAAACAGATCTGAATGTTTTTGGATCATAGTGGCTCTGTTGTTCAGCGCCTCTCACTACTGAAACCCTGAGCTCCCTCTCAGTCATGTTCAGACTGGATTTCACTTTCCTCTCTGTAAACACTGAGAAATAACTCTGAAAATTGGCTCTAATTTAATATTTCTAATTACTCGTACTCGTCGTCTTCCGCTTATCCGGGACCGGGTCGCGGGGGCAGCACACTCAGCAGAGACACCCAGACATCCCTCTCCCCAGACACCTCCTCCAGCTCCTCCGGGGGGCGTCCAAGGCGTTCCCAGGCCAGCCGAGAGACATAGTCCCTCCAGCATGTCCCGGTCCGTCCCCTGGGCCTCCTCCCGGTGGAACGGGCCTGGAACACCTCCCGAGGATGGTGTCCAGGAGGCATCCGGTATAGATGCCCGAGCCACCTCAACTGGCTCCTCTCGATGTGGAGGAGCAGCGGCTCTACTCCGAGCCCCTCCCGGATGGCCGAGCTCCTCACCCTATCTCTAAGGGAGTGCCCGGCCACCCTACGGAGGAAGCTCATTTCAGCCGCTTGTATCCGGGATCTCGTTCTTTCGGTCATGACCCAAAGTTCATGGCCATAGGTGAGGGTAGGAATGTAGACCGACCGGTAAATCGAGAGCTTCGCTTTTCGGCTCAGCTCTCTCTTCACCACAACGGACCAGCACAGCGCCCCCATTACTGTGGCAGCCGCACCGATCCGTCTGTCGATCTCCCACTCCATTCTTCCCTCACTCGTGAACAAGACCCCGAGATACTTAAACTCCTCCACTTGAGGCAGGAACTCCCCTCCAACCTGAAGAGGACAAGCCACCCTTTTCCGGTCGAGAACCATGGCCTTGGACTTGGAGGAGCTGATCCTCATCCCAGCAGCTCATCCCAGAGTCCAACACGCACCGGGAACAGGTCCGACTTAGTGCCGGCAAGGCGAACCAAATTCCTGCTCCGCTTGTACAGAGATCGGATGGCCCCTAATAAAGGGCCCCCGACTCCATACTCCTGGAGCACACCCCACAGGGCATCACGAGGGACACAGTCGAATACTTTCTCCAGGTCCACAAATGCACATGTGGACCGGTTGGGCAAACTGCCATGAACCCTCAAGTACCCTGTAGAGGGTATAGAGCTGGTCCATTGTTCCTCCTGAAGCCAAGGTTCGACTATCGGCCGGATTCTCCTTTCAAATACCCTGGCGTAGGCCTTCCCAGGGAGGGTGACCTCATCCACCCCCGAAGCCCTGCCACTACGGAGTTTTTAACCACCTCGGTGACTACAGCCTGGGTGATGAAAGAGTCCAACACCAAGGCTCCTGCCACTGTTTCCAGCAGGGAATGCATGATGGCAGGATTGAGGAGATCCTCGAAGTACTCCTTCCACCGCCCGATAATGTTGATAATGATAAAGTTGAGGTCAGGAGCCTCCCACCCCCACTGTAAACAGTGTTGGCGAAGCACTGCTTCCCCCTCCTGAGGCGGTGGACGGTTGGCCAGAATCACTTCGAGGCCAACCGGTAGTCCTTCTCCATGGCCTCACCAAACTCCTCCCAGGCCCGAGTTTTTGCCTCTGCCACCGCCCGGGCTGCCGCACACTTGACCTCATGGTACCCGTCAGCCTCCTCAGGAGTCCCACAAGACAACCACAGCCGATAGGACTCCTTCTTCAGCTCGACAGCGTCCCTTACTGCCGGTGTCCACCACCGGGTTCTGGGATTGCCGCTGTGACAGGCACCGCAGACCTTACGGCCGCAGCTACGGGCAGCAGCATCAACAATAGATGCGGAGAACATGGTCCACTCGGACTCTATGTCTCCAACATCCCCCAGAATCTGGTCAATGCTCTCCTGGAGGTGGGAGTTGAATACATCCCTGGCCAAGGGCTCCGCCAGACGTTCCCTGCAGACCCTCACTATGCGCTTGGGCCTGCCAAGTCTGTCCAGCTTTCTCCTCCTCCAGCAGATCCAACTCACCACCAGGTGGTGATCAGTGGACAGCTCAGCCCCTCTCTTCACCCGAGTGTCCAAAACAAAGGTCTGATGATACAAAGTCGATCATTGACCTCCTGCCTAGGGTGTCCTGGTGCCAAGTGCACTGATGAACACCCTTATGTTTGAACATGGTGTTCATTATGGACAATACGTGACTAGCACAGAAGTCCAATAACAAAGCACCACTCGGATTCAGATCGGGGAGGCCATTCCTCCTGATCACGCCTCTCCAGGTGTCACTGTCATTTGCCACGTGGGCGTTGAAGTCCCCCAGCAGAATAATGGAGTCCCCGGAAGGGGCACTATCCAGCACCCGACAGGGACGCCAAGACTGCCGGGCACTCCGCACTACCACTTGGCCCATAGGCCGAAACGACAGTCAGAGACCTGTCCCCAACCCGAGACGGCTGAGCTAGGGGGCGACAAGCAGACCCGCTCCAGCCCGCCACCTCTCCCCGTGGGCCATTCCAGAGTAGAAGAGAGTCCATCCCCTCTCAAGGAACTGGGTTCCAGAGCCCACGCTATGCGTGGAGGCGAGCCCGACTATTTCTAGTCGATATCTCTCGACCTCCCGCACAAGCTCAGGCTCCTTCCCCCCCAGCGAGGGGGGACATTCCACGTCCCTAGAGCCAGCCTAAGCATCCGGGGATCGAGCCGCTGAGGTCTCCACCTTCGTCTGCCGCCCAATCCTCTTTGCACCGGTCCCTCATGGTTCCCCCTGCAGGTGGTGGGCCCACTGGGGGATGGCCTCGCGTCCCTCGTTCGGGCTTGGCCCGGCCGGGTCCCACGAGGAGCAACCCATATTTCTAATTACTTCAACCCAACTCCAGACAAGCCAACTCAATGACCTCCATTTTTCCTGCGTCTCCTCAGACGGTGGTGAATTTCTCTCTCTGCAAGCAGGCACCTCCAGCAGAATGTGGAAAGTTAACATCACAGACGATCAGCTCCATGTGAGATAAAGAAGTTTCCTATCATTCTGGAAAGCTGCCACATCTTGCCTCTCTGGGGCAGTGGAGATCTTCCAAACACTTGTTGGTTTCAGTGGGTCGAAGATGAAATAAACCCGCCAGTGACTGCTAGCCAGAAATCATGATGGACATGAGAGCAGCTGCACTAACACACACCCCAAGGCCTCCAGTGAATCAGGATGGTATTAACAGACCAGATCCAGCAGGTGCTGCCACTGTGTCTACAGCTCACAGCCAATTATGAAGCTCTGCAAGACCACCTGCAGAAGCATACGAGGAAGCAGAAGTTAATCCAGTGTGAGCTCCATTGCCTTCTTTCCTCCTGTCACCTTTGCTCTGCCTCTATTATGTGATTTCTGCTTTAATCAGCCTCCTGTTCCAAACACACACGTACACACATAGAAAGACAGTCACACAAATGTTATCAGGTCAGTCATGTGTGGCTGTGAGTCAGCACATCAACTCAGTCTCTGCCCGCTGAAGCCTCGAGATAAGCGGCAGGTGTGAGGCTGGGAAGACGGCCGTCATTCAGATGATACAGTCCAACCGTCCCGGATGCCTATTTGAGCTGAGGGGTTAAAAACAAGCTCTTTTAATGCTTTGCCAGCTTCTAAATGCCACCGGCTTGACGGATGTCCAAACATTGAATATTTTCAGCTACACCAACTAAACCTTGCTCATGTTGTTTTCTTTAAGACTTATTTGTTTTAGCATGTGATGAACATTTGGTCAGAGACGAGAGTCAGAGTGAGGTTCAAAGAGGTATTTCTGAGCAGGTCAGTTTGGTCCTGTTTTTTGTGTAGCATCACTTTAGTCAGGTTTGGTATAAGTATAACAATACAAGAGTATAAAAGATACCATATTAAAACAATGCACATGTTTACGTTGGCTTAAAGAAACATCCGCTCTGAGAATTCTTGTTCTTTATCACTCATTAATTAAACCAATCTGATTTACGCTGGCTCATCAATTTGCTTTCGACTAATTATTGCTGCAGGATTTCTTTCCACCTGCATCCAAAAACACAGGAGGAGGTGATATGTAGTAGATTTGTAGCTCTGGAGTACTGACTCAGCTCTCAGATTACTGCCCCATATTTTTTGCATTTCATCACTGAGAACAGCTAACTGTGTAAACTGATTTCATGAAGAGGCGGACTGATCCTCAAAGAGGCCAGAAGATGCCTTCAGAGCCTGTGAGCAAATTTCAGAGTGATTCCTGATATGTTACATAAAGCTTACAACAGGAGATTATTTATAGTGCCTTGCAAATGTATGCATTTATATTCTTCTTTACTCTGATACCAAACACTGCACATAACCCTGAACATGCCATCCACATGATAAACATGCTGGTGACAGCATCATGCAGTGGGAAAGATTTTGTTTACCTGGGACAGGGTAGCTGGTCAAAGTTGATGGAAAGATGGATGGGCCTGAATACAGTAAAAATTGGAAGAAAATCTATTTGGGGCTGTAAAAGATTTGAGACTTGAGATTTTGCAAAGAAGAATAGACAACCAGTTCAGTCTAGTTACCCAAAGCTGCTAGATACATATCCCCAAAGACTTGCAGTTGTAATTGAAGCTAAATGTGGTTCTACAATGAATTGACTCAGGGGGCTGAGTACCAATACACACCACACTTTCAGCTTAAAAACCTTCACCTTGACAATTATGTACCACTTTGTGTTGGTCTGTTACATAAAATCCCAATAAAACACAATGCACTTGGTGGTTGTAACATGACAAAATGTGAAAAAGTATCAAGGGTATGAATACTTTTGCAAGGCACAGTAAACCTGAAGCTCATTTTTTTTCAAATGCTTTGCCTTAATTTTAAAGATACCAACACATTTCTTAAATCCTATCAGAACAGCGTAGTTGTGCCGATAAAGGAGAAGGTTAATGTCAATGTCAGTACCTGTTGCTTTTACCAACTCTTTAGTTCTTGATATTAACAATTAACTGCAGTTACATCTAACAACAAAAGCAGAAGAACAATAAAACTTGTTAGTGAATGAGTGGAGAAACACCAAAAGTCTTCTTCAATCTCGTCTCTCTCACATTTACACCACAGTGAAACAAACAGGTACGAGCTGAAATGTGGAGGTTGCTCTACATTCATTTCCTTCTGTTCTGCCTCAGTTCAATGATGGCCCTGACTATACTGCTGCTTTCCTTTCCAATGATGGAAATCCTGCAGAATCACAGTCTGAGATGAGCCACCAAAGTTTTCTTTTGTTGCAAACATCCATGAGTCTCTCTGCTGGCTGCACCATTACCACCACAATAAGGCTTCAGTCCACTACACTGCTTAAAGGGTAACTCTGCCGGAAATAAAAGAAAAAAAAAACAGGCTCCTCCCACTTTTCTTTTTATACATTTCTTGGTGAGTGTGTCAGATGCGCCCGTTGCCGTGGGTGCTGCTCCTTCTCCCTGACGTGGGTTGGGATGAGTAGTGGAGCTCGGCCGTGGAGAAGCTGTTGGAGGAGTTGGAGGGGGAGGAGGTGAGTCCACAGGCTTCACAGGCCAGAGCCAGTTGTCGCAGGGCGTCCAGGGAGTCCATCTTAGCTCCACGTAACAGGTCACTCTGCCCCTGAAACAAAACAAAGAGATACTTGACTCAACCTTTGCTTGTAAAGAATTATTTGTACTACTTTAACTTTTTTGTCACATTGCAATCGCAAACTTCAATGTATTTTATGAGAATGTTATGTGACAGACCAAGACAAAGTAGTCCATAACTGGGAAGTGGAAGTAAAATGACACGTGATTTTGAGTCAGATTGGATGGAGAGCTTCTGTCAGCATCAATTTAAAGCACAGCGCTGGTGGTGTAGGGATTAAGCATGCAACCCATATATAGAGGTTACAGTTCTCGAAGTGGCTGTCCGGGGTTCGAGTCCTGGACCAGGAGACCCTTGCCAAATGTCTTGCCCCTCTCTCCACCCCTATTTCCTGCCTGCCTACTGTTAGAAAAATAAAGGCCTCTAGTGCTGTAAAAAAAAATTTAAGTCTTGCCAAAGATTCTGTATCAGACTTAGGCCTGTACCTTGACTCGACTCATTATTATGGTTTGATCTAAACCATTCCATTGTAAGTCTGACTGTAGGTTAAAGGTCGTTGTCCTACTGGAAGGTGAATCTCTGCCACAGTGTCAAGACTCTTGCAGCCTCAGACAGGTTTTTCTCCATGACTGCCTTGTATTTAGCTCAATCCATCTTCAAAAACCTCCTGTCCCTGCTGAAGAAAAGCTTCTAGACAGCATGATGATCCACATTTCACTATAGGGATGGTGTGTTCAGAATAACTTATAGCGTTGTTTTCTGTCAAATTGTGGTTTACATGTAGAGCAAAAAGTTCACTTTTGGTCTGACCAGACCACCTACTTCCAGATGTTTGATGGGTCTCTTATATAGCTTGTGGAAAACTTGCGTACTTTAGACCACATAATGTATCCATAAAGGAGTTGTAATGACAACAGATTTTTCCATCACTGCAGTGGATCTCTGCAGCGTTGCCAAAATTACCATGGACCTCTTGGCTGCTTCTCTGATTGATGCTCTTTTTGTCGTCAAACTCTTTCTACTTTCAGATGATGGATTGAACAGAGCTCTGTGGAATGCTCAAAGGTTGGGATGTTGTTTTGGAAGCTAATCCTGCTTTAAAATTCTCCACAACCTTCTCCCTGACCTGTCTGCTGTGTTCCTTGGTCTCCATGATGCTGTTTGTACACTAATGTTCTCTAACAAACCTTCACAAAACAGCTGTATTTAAACTGAGATTAAATTACACACATGGGGACTATTTTTACTTATTAGACCACTTTTGAAAGCATGTGGTGTGGCTGGTATTGGTTGCATATCAGAGTGAACACCACAATTTTCAGATTGTTTGTAAAAAAAAATTTAAAACCATCATTTTTACGCCACATGTATGCACCAATTTTTTTTTGGTCTATTAGATAAAATCTCCATAAAAGATATTTGAGAATATAAAGTTTATAAAGGGTATAATGTGGTGCTATTTGTCTTCAGCAAAAGCATTCAGATGTTACTTTATCATGTACTGACTCACTATGCTTGCAACCACTTGGGGGTAGCACGCTAGTTGTTTCTGAACCCAAAAGGAAGCTCCTTTTCTAATTCAGTTTGCGTCTCCTTCTCTCTCCCCTGTCTCCATGACAGTGACCTGGATATCTGGATCCAAGCTAAATATTTGGATGAGTTTCTCAGTTCCTAAAATGCACATGACGGAAGGAGGACTTGCATGACGGAAGGAGGACTTGCATGACGGAAGGAGGACTTGCATGACGGAAGGAGGACTTGGATTAGAGGAGGCTTATTGGAGGCTCTAAAAACGAGGATATATCAGTATGCCATGAACAGCAGTATTTTCAGCATCCACGGCATCTAAAAGAGAACTTCACAAATTTCGATTCACACTTATCTGACAGAAATAACCAAAAGCAGCTCTATGCTTCCACAGAAGGGAAATGAAGGACTAACTGTCACTCTCACTCCTCAGTGATTTTGATTTACACCAGCTTCTGAATAGTGAGCCACTCCATATCTCAGTATTTTTCAGTATTTGTTTTCAATCTGTCTCTTGGTATTACAGTGCCTTGGAATAGAATTCATACCTCAAAAAATATTTTTACAATTTCTCCTGTTGTGAATTTTATGGGATAGACCAACACAGAGAAGTGCATTATTGTGGTGAGCATTAATCAGAGAAGCAGCCAAGAATACCGTACCGTACCATACCACTTTATTTCTGAAGCACTTAATAAACAACATAGCAGCTGACCAAAGTGCTGTACAAAAAAATGTAAGCAAGAAAAGGAATTAAACAATAAACAACTATAAGTTAATATATAGGAGCAATAGAAAATGTAAGAGTGTACATGTACATAGAACAAGTAAAAGATTAAAACACATATGATAAGTCACTATAATTTAAAAGCCAAGAAGAAAAAGTGTGCCTGCCTGACCTCCAACAGCAGCTCATCCCACATTTTAGGAGCCCAAACTGCAAAGGCTCTGTCTCCTCTGGATTTATAAAACATCTTGCGGACAGTCAAAAGCATCTGGCTAACCTATCTAAGAACATGCGAACGGAGGTAATGGGGAAGCAGCTCAGACGAATTAGAAGCTGAATGGGAAGCCTGTGAAGGGTTGCTAAAACTGGAGTTATGCGCTCTCGTTTGCTTGTACCAGTTAGAAATTGTGTAACAGCATTTTGTGTCAGCTGTAGACATGAGAGGGAGGCCTGGCTGACTACAATGAAAAAAGTTACAATAATCCAGGTGATTAAAGCATGGATCAGTGTCTCTAGCTGCCTCAACTGAAACAAAAAGGACTTAACCACAGCGTTGAAAGGTGTGTCAAGTTTTAGGCTGGGTTCATTTTTACACCTTAGTGATGATGCATTTTTCATGCGGGGCCAAAGGGGGAAAGTTATGGAGTTAACTTTGTCTCAATATTATTCAATCAAACAAAAAACTAATCTCAATCAAAAAAACTATATGCAATCCAAAAAAACTAATCTCAATCAAAAAATATTAAGTTGTGATCAAAACTTTCAGAGTTGTAACGATTTTTTTTTTTTAATGGAATATTTTATTTTGGGGAGAAAAAAAATAGTTTGATAAAACTTTTTTTGATTAAAATGACTCATTTTTTCTCACAAAGAGAAAAAAGTTATTTGCAAAACATAAACTTTTATTTGCGCATGTCAAAAATCTTTGGTTACGAGTCTCGCTTTTTTGGTTTTGACGCTCTCTGTTTTTGGTTGAACTCAACGAACTTTGAGTCCTGGGAACATGGACATCCTGGGCGGGGCCTAAAGACGAACGCTGTAAGACGATTCCCTATTGGTTAGCGCTGACTAAAGCAGCAGACTCTGATCCCCCGCATCTCTGAACTTCTGCTCGAACTGCAGGGCTTGCAGCGTCGCTTCAGTGAGGAGACATCAACTGTACAGAAGAAAACTGCGGTTAAGTGAGCCGACAGTCAGAAATACGCGGTGACGTCAGCCGACACCAGCTCTCTCTTAAAGATTAGCGTCGCGCATACAAGGCGCATTACGGTAATGGAGCAGAAAGGACACCGACCCTGGCAACAGTTGAGAAAATAAGAGGAAAACAGAAAAGTAACCTTCAGAACATTTATATTAATTACATTTTTACAACTTTCACATTCATGTTTTATGTAAAAGAATAAATATTTAATATTCTACTGTACAGTTTTGGAGAAATATCTTGTCGAAATACCTCAAAATGCTCAACCATTATATGCATTTGTCCCACCTTCAGGAATTTATTTCTCCAAAACCAAGAGAGGTGACAACACAATCTCTTCAGATTATATTAGAGGGTCATCTATATTATAACCAGAATTAGTATTTCATAATTTCACTGTAGGTTTCTGGAGAAATACACAACTACCCCAACAAAGTACCACAAACGCTTCTTTTTGGTGAGGTCGATGAGATCCTGGGAAGTGGTCTGGACAACTTAAAGTGCAAGAGCATCCAGATCTCCTCTGACCTCTCCTGGACCGGAAACGCCCCTCGCCTGTTGAAGAAGGTAAAACAACAACTCTTCTTCATCTCCTCAGCTGCTTACAGATATCTACAGGGCCACGGTGGAAAGCACTCTGTGTCTCAGCATGACAGTGTGGTGAGGGAACTGCACAGGAGAGGAAGGAAGTATCAAGGGTTGTGAGGACAACACACAGGATTATGGGATGCCATCTGCCCGACATAGATTCTGTTTTATTCTACACTTGGGGTAGTTGTGTATTTCTCCAAACCTTTACAGTAAAATTATGAAATACTAATTCTGGTTATAATATAGATAACCCTCTAATAAAATCTGAAGAGATTGTGTTGTCACCTCTCTTGGTTTTGGAGAAATAAATTCCTGAAAGTAGGACAAATGCATATAATGGTTGAGCATTTTGAGGTATTTTGACAAGATATTTCTCCAAAACTGTACAGTAAAATATAAAATATTTATTCTTTTACATAAAACATGAATGTGAAAGTTGTAAAAATGTAATTAATATAAATGTTCTGTAGGTTACTTACCTGTTTTCCTCTTATGTTCTCAACCGTTGCCAGGATCGGGTCCTTTCTGCTCCATTACCGTAATACACCTTGGATGCCCGACGCTAATCTTTAAGAGAGAGCTGGTGTCGGCTGGCGTGACCGCGTATTTCTGACTTTCAGCTCACTTGACCGCAGTTTTCTTCTGTACAGTTGATGTCTCCTCACTGAAGCGACGCTGCAAGCCCTGCAGTTCGAGCAGAAGTTCAGAGATGCGGGGGATCAGAGTCTGCTGCTTTAGTCAGCGCTAACCAATAGGGAAACGTCTTACAGCGTTCGTCTTTAGGCCCCGCCCAGGATGTTCATGTTTCCAAAACTCAACATTCGTTGAGTTCAACCAAAAACAGAGAGCGTCAAAACCAAAAAAGCGAGACTCGTAACCAAAGATTTTTGACATGCGCAAATAAAAGTTTATGTTTTGCAAATAACTTTTTTCTCTTTGTGAGAAAAAATGAGTCATTTTAATCAAAAAAAGTTTTATCAAACTATTTTTTTTCTCCCCAAAATAAAATATTCCATTAAAAAAAAAAAAAAATCGTTACAACTCTGAAAGTTTTGATCACAACTTAATATTTTTTGATTGAGATTAGTTTTTTTTGATTGAATATTATTTTTTGGATTGAGATTAGTTTTTTGTTTGATTGAATAATAATGAGACAAATTTAACTCCATAGAAAGTCAAAGGAAGGGATACAGCTGGAACCACTGTATTTAAAAAGCATAACCTCCTTCTTTTTTCATTAAAATTCTGGACATTTTGTGTCATCCATCCTCTGATAATAAGACTATGTTAACAAGACAATCAAGGAAAGGCTGAACAGAACCATTATGTTTTAAAGGGAAATAGACCTGACAGTCATCAGCATAAATGAAATAGAAAATAGCACCAAATGGCAGCAAATAAAGTGGGACTGGAGCACTGAGGAGCCCCGCAGGGGAGGGCAGTAGAAGTGTAGGTAAAATCATCCTTCATGACACTTTGAACTTTAGCCCATGTTAGCAATGATGCTATCATCGCTTTTTCACTGAGAAACTGGACTGATTCTGTCCTACACTGCTTCGACAGAACCAGCCTCAGGCATCGCTGGGTCAGCGCCTTGAGCCAGCGACTCAAACTGATAAGGCTCTGACCCGCTGCGCTCCACAAAGCCTCCCTAGGTTTTTCAGAATTCAGAAGTGTGCAGACTCCTACAGAATGTGGGCATGACATCAACTGGCAAGCAGGAAGCTCTTTCTTTGTCAGTTAAAGATGTATTTCCAACATGCTAAAAAAAACAAGCGCTAGTTCTGGCCCTGAGAAAGAAAAGACAGGGTGGAAAGAAGATGCTGGGAACATGATACTCTACTGGTGTCTATGTAACATGTTGTGTATCTGTTGGCCCCACGAACGTATGTGGCAGTGCGCCGCAGTCAAAGCTCAACCAAACTGAACTTAGACCACGGCAAGTGCAGCGGCATATGGAGTACATGCAGCGTTGTGCTGAACTTTGCGCACCGTCCAGCTCGCCGTTTCTATGGCACAGAGTAAACCGTTTCTGCCCACAGCATGCAATAAACACAAATAGGTTTTTTGAGTGCGATGTCACTTTGTTCGGTGTGCAGGCCTCATGACTGTACAAACTGACAACCACCTGACCAGCAGTGCCTGCAGGTCAGGTGGTTGCAAATCATAAAAAAGGACTTTAAACAGTAGAAATGAAACTTTTATCACCTGCCAATTCAGAATGTCCCCAGGGGAAAACTTAGTTTGACATGTACTTAGCTTAACATATATGGATTTTATTTTGATCAAGCCCAAATCATGATTACAGACCTATGCATCAGCTTGGGAGAAGCTGGAGCCAAATATAGAATTCTCAAAGAACTATGCTTACAGCCCCTGTGTTGCTGTCCCTGTTCATGTCATGGACCAATCTCACATACTTATGTATCACACTGGACTTCCTCATACAGTACAACTATATCCCTAGGCTACAACCCCTAGGCTCTCTCTACTCAGTTAATGATGAATGGTGTAGGGCCATCTTCTACCGCAAAAAAGGGCTGGTCAAACTACACCTATCAGCATTCATTGCAGTTCAGGGATTCCATTGACTGTCACAGGTCACACATGTACTGACATCACTGTTGTTGCTATGCCGGGAACATCGGAACATTTCCCTGCGGGTGGATTTATTAACTTGCTGGCAACTTACCTTTTCACTCTTTTTATGTTTGGGGAAGAAGCTTAACAAAGCGTTACATTTGTGTATTTAGCATGTATTAACCTGGTGCACCAAGTCCACCACTGAAACTGAGTTTCCCTTCATCCCAGTTTGTGTTCTGGTACCTTGAGCACAGTGATGTTCCAGGTGAAACTCTCCACAGCCTTGTTCAACTTCCGTCCCTTCAGTCCCTCCTTCTCACAGAGCCGGGAGAGATCCTCATGGAGGTCCATTCCTGCCAAACACGAACAGAGATGATGCAGCCGTTGAGATGACAAAAATCAACAGAAACTGCATGTCAGAAGCATGCCTTGCTGATGTGTTGCATTAGCAAACAACTAATGTTTTTCACATTTACATTGGCCCTCAAAGGTCAGTAGTAATCCAACACAGTGAGTGGGTTTAGAATTACATTGCTGACTAAGTAAGTCCTTATGCTGTTGGCTGGTTTGTTCATTGCCTCACACAGGGTTACCTGCAGTTCTGTACAACAGAGTAGTTATTACATTTATGACCTAAAGTGTTTCCAGTCATTTCTCCCTCCTTGTGTTGCTGCATGCAGTGCTTTATCTCTTCAGACTTTACCTTCTCTGTGCACCTGGTAGATCCTTTCCTGAACACTGTCTGCGTTCTCAATAAGCTGTTTCTGGGCAGTGATCATCTGAACAGAAGGACAGAGAGCAAAGTTGAGCTCACAGGAGTTTGTTTCATGTTAATTTAAGGACCAGTTTTATTGATCAGGAATGTGAAAATTATCAGTACCAATTTTTCTTTTTCTCCACTACTAACATGGAAACTAGTGCCTAAAAGCATATTTAAAAACATCCCCACCAGGCATTACATGCCATAATGCAGCATTAGAGGAACAACAATGCATGGGATTAAACAAAACCTGTACTGTTTCTATATTTTAAAGGAGCCTCTGTGTGTTTGCAAGAAGCAGACAAGAAGATATACTCAGTTAGCAGCACCTGACCAAGAGCTCCATGTCAAACTCTCCAGGCCTCAGATAGCATGATAAATGGGAAGGTTTATTACAGCAGAAATAGAAAGAGACTAAACGAGTATGGCTTGGTTAAGGGGCTCATGAAAGACAGCCTCTTCTCTAAATAATTACGTATAACAATTTTGGTTTGTGAAGTTCCATCTGAACTAACCATTTGACTTCTAGAATAATGTCATATTTACCAGTGAGACCAATGAGTAGAGATGCTTGGCTAGGATAAACAGATCCATGTTTCCCAGAAACCAAACTTAGCATATCAGCAAAAACGCCTTATAGAAAATGTAAAGCACAGTGGTGGAGGCTCGATGATTTGGCCTTGCTTAGTTATCAGAGGGCATAGCCACGTTGCAGTCAGTGGGTTGATACTGAAGCAGAGTCAAATCTGAGACCATTTGTTCAACAGCTGAAACTTTGCCTGCAACAGGACAATGATCCAAAACATCATATCTGTTAAGCATCTGGATAGTCTTTATCATTTCCTTAGAAGGTTTTACTATATTTGTTTATCTGTGTAACTATGTAAATTGGAAATGCACCAAGACAGTGGCTGGTTACTAAAATAGGCCAACTAGCTTGATCAACCTAGATCTGGCAAAGTCAAAAATCAGATAGCTCTCTGATCAGTGAACACACCAAGCTTGAAGACGACTCAGGGCCCCTAACATCTACGTGACAATGTTTTAATTGTCATCACTGTCTACACGGCAGTAGTGGAAACGTGAAAACAGTGTTATTTCCCTGTTACGCCATTAGTAGGCCTCTATGTTCTTTGAAACTCAACATGTGAGCCCGTTGTCTGTGAACCATTGTTAGATTCAAAAGAGTCAGAAGCACAAGTACGTACTCAGGTGTGTTGAAACAGAGATGCATCTAAAAGTTGCAGGACACCTGCCCTTAAGGACTAGAGTTTGACACCTGTGCTCTACATGAAGATGGCCTAGTCTGTAAGAAGATCGTCATCACTCTGAAACTGAGCTGCAGCACAGTGGCCAAGACTGTACAGCAGTTCAACAGGACAGGTTCCACTCAGAACAGGCCTCACTATGGTCAACCAAAGAAGCTGAGTGCATGTGCTTGGCATCATATTCAGAGATTGTCTACTGAAAATTGACCTGTGAGTGCTGCCTGCATTGATGCAGTTGTTGAAGGGGAGGGTGGTCGACCCGTCGTCCCAGAAGAATATCTCTTCTAAAGATGATGAACAAGAAAGCCTGCAAACAGTTTGCTAATAACAACCAGACTAAAGACATGAACTTCTGGAACCATGTCCTGTGGTCTGATGAGACCAAGATAAACATATTGGGTTCAGATGGGTGTACTCATTTTTATAAGATACAGTATATGATCCCCCTGACGTACTAGAGTACTACAGTATCTCCTACCGTATATATGCTGATGACACACAACTTTAAATGTTTGTGTTACAGCACCACCCTAGTCTACTACACTCACTAAATCAGTGTGTTCAAAATGTGAGTAGATAGATGGGTCAGAATGTCCCCTGCTTAATGTAGATAAGACAAAAACTATTGTTTTTATTCCCAAAAGTTTGGAGACATCAGCACTTGGCTGGGCTTAAAACCACAGAGCATGCAAGGAAACTGGATGTAATTTTCTAACTAGATCAAAATGTTTACAACCACATAAAGTCTGTCACTAAATCAGCTTACTATCATCTTAAAAAACATTGTCAGACTCTAATCTCTTTGTATTGCCTTGTGTATGAATGGTGCTATATAAATACAGTCACCTTGCCTTAACTGAGTTTTGTGGAAGGAAATAAACAGACTTAGTTTTGGCACAGGTATACACACACACACAACACACACAAAGGGAGACTGTCAGCTGCACCTCTTCCCACTCCATCCATTTCCTGCAGCAGCCAAGTCTCTCCCACCTATAGTCGGGTATTTACACCTACACACACAGCGCTCCTCTTCTTGGACAGCACACTATAGCTGTTTAGTTAACAGTAAGTGTAAGTGTCGATGTGATGGATGTGAAGCCAGCAGGCCAATGTCACAAAGCAACAACTGGTTTCACTTGCACTTTTAGAAAACACCTCTTCACCCTTCTGAGAGGTTTACTCATCAGATGCTTACTGTCTCCTTTTGTGTGTGTGTGTGTGTGTGCATGTGTGTGTGTGTGTGTATGTGTCTGTGTGTGAGAGGGAGACAGAGGAAATCACTGCTCATTGTCATTCTGCACGTTTAATGCCTGAGGACAATGTAAATGCATGTGAACATGTTTTTGGCCATCACTGGTGCAGGATTTACAACAACAAAATCTGAAAACGCTGAAATATATTTTTTATGAAGTGAACAGATTTTGCAAATAATCCACCAAGCAACTGTTGCATGATCAAAACAAATCACTTTTAATCAAGCAATAACAAAAACGGAGGAAAAGTAAAGAAATGTAAAGAATTGCAGCTGTCTGCCATGGGGAAATGAGAAACACATACAAAAACAAGTGTTTTAGTAAGTTAAAATGGCATGATAAAAACATGATTCATTCCATTTGGTGGGACCACAGTTTCATTCAAAAGAATTCCAAGGCTGTCATTAATTAAAGTGACTCCTTCTAATCAGATTGCTGTGGCAGATGAAGAAAACAACATCATTAGGTGTTTATAAGACCCCAAAGTAAAGTAAAATTATAGGGGCTTTACTGGCTTGATTGGCATAAATGGCAGTCTGTAGAACAGATTACTTGTTTCCATTTATCTGTAGGGTGCAATTTAGGCAAGTCTTGAAAATTATGCTGAAAAAAGGCTGATGTGACCGTCATTCATACATAAATGTTCTATTTTACTCTTATGTTTATCAGCTGTTTTTAAAAAAAGATTATAAGCACCTTGAAGGTATGGTCTGAATTTTTTTCCAGGAAGAAATAAGGCAGGACGATTATGACTTAAACCTACTTCACACTTCAAAATATCCAAAGTATTCCTTTAAATTAACACAGTGTAACTAAAGATCGTTTGCATTACTCTTTTAATTCACTACTTTAAGAGTCACATTTAAAATCCTTAAACGTAGTGTCAAACTGATTGAATGATTTCCATTTGGAAGAACCATCCATATTTTGACATTATTGGAAAATATCAGTTATTGTGGAATTGCTTCAAAACTGACTGTCAAGGTGGGGGTAATGGGGGCTCTCCATACACTACACCACTTTAAAAAGCAAAAACGCTGTTTTAACACAATTCACACTCTTCACAATAATGTCACACCTCCCTTTTACCAGACAGGGAAAACAGAATTCACAGCTGATGACTAAGCTGCACTGAAAGCAGGGTTTTCAGACCAGTGTGGAGGAAGCTGACACATATCTTCTGTGAATGGCCGAAAGTTTATTCAGCTGTTATCTGGCAGCTGTAGTACAAGTGGTAAAGGACTGCACAAATTGTTAAAGATGGTTAAAGGACAGGTGAATGAACTATCATGCATTACTTAGATTTCCACAGACTATTGCAAGGTTAAATCACAACATTTTACTTGATTAAACAGTTGCTTTTAATAACTTTTATCAGGTCCACTGGTGCACTGTGAATTTTGAGTCTGCATGTTCACTGTTCAAACTGTGGTATGGCATGGTGGACAGAGCTTGCTTTCTTGTGGTTTCTTATCCTACCAGTTCAGACTTGTATGAACTGGTTTTACCATATAGCAAGTTGTTTGTAATGTTAGGGTTTCCTTTGCAGTTCACCTAGTGTGAACTAAAAGTTGTCTCACAGTAGGCAAACTTGTGTTTTTGGTGTTTTAAAGTCTCTCTCTTCAGTGGTCCTCCTTTTTCTCTCCATCAATGCTTAAACTGATATATACTCTGACCAGAGAACAGACCATTCATTTCCTTAAAACCCACCTTCTCTAGGAGACATTTTACTCTCCAACCTGTTCCCAAAGTTGATAACAAGATTAGCTTCTCTAGAATTTTTCCTAAGGTCAGTATGACATATTTTGAAAGAATGTGACTGTTTTCCAAATCCAACAAGTGTGACTGCTCCTGTGAAAGGTTTGATAGGTTTTCCCCAATTCAGTTCTTCTGCTAATGAGTTCAGAAAAGATTTTTAGGACTTGGTTGTGCCTCAATCTGTACCCAGAGTTTTGCAAAGAAAAAAACCAAAAAACAAACTCTATCAATAGAGCTACCCCTTTCCCTCAATTGCACTAGTGAGCCTAACATTTCTCCTGTCTTTTTCCGTGCAATTTGATCTTTTTTATCTTCACACTGATGGAATGTCTTAGCCAGAGCCAAACGTTGGGCAGAGAAGGACAGAGAAGTAATATTCACCACTGGCTGTTTAGACAGAAAAATTTTGACATCTTATAGTAATGCACAAATACTACATGTACACCCCATGCTATACTGTATCAAGATGAAGAAACTGTCAGGAATCTTGGGTGTTTGTATTTGTGTGGTTGGTTGGTGTATTTCTCCTTGGGTGGCCACTGGAGGGCGCAGCCAACCTACTCTGCTGCTAGGTGGATATGAGCTGGTGTGCCTCTACACACCTGTTTCCTAGCTTCATCAGCTGTTGTATAAAAGGAGCTGGCTGCCAGTCCTTCGTCGCTTGAGTGTTAACCTATGTTGTAATCCAAGTCCCCTGTGCTCCAGTGTAACTCTCTGTGTCGTTCCTGAAGAATAAGCTTCTCTGTTTTCTCCTTTATTCAAGGTGACCTCTAGTTCTGAGATCAAACCCTTTCCTCGAGTGTGCTCCTAGATCTCAGCCCTCTACAAGTCTTGCATTAGAGACTACAATCTCTGGCTTTTGTTCCACGGCTGGCAGCCCGAGGCTCCTCTTTAACCAGACTTCCAGTGGAAACCTGTCTGCCCTCCAAAGCTCACATCTTCACCCTGGCCGCCCTATCTACCATTTCCAGCCATCAAACCTTACAAACCGCCACACAAACCAATCACCCTGGATTCCCGCTTACTCTCCCTGGTGTCCCCTTTCATTCTCCGCACATTACGTCCCACTCTCCTCTGATATACAACATCTCAATAACTATTCTCCTCGTTCACTGCCTCTCTCCTCCTAGTGGCTCTGCTGACCAGTTTTCTCAGACAGTCCCAGACCAAGAAGATCTGTACATTCATATTCATTCTATGCTCAATAAATATTTTAAAACTTTCTCCTGTCACATGAAAGCATTTGTGCATGTGAGTCAGACATCTGAACAAAACCATGACAGAAACAGATTGTTTGATTATTTTTTTTACCGCCCACACTTACTGTCAGTGGTGGATACTAGAAATCTGTCTGTCCTACACCAGGTGGCACAAGCAGGCCCAGCAATGAAGATAATTAGCATTAGTCGCCAAACAAGAGTCAGCAGCACATTTATTGCAAACAATGTAGCTGACGCCTGGGCCAGTAGCTGTGCTTTTGTCTTTGGAACATTGATAAAATTCCAAACTGAGGTTAATCTCCAGGAAACATATTTGGGTTGCCCTGCTCCATTGTTACTTTGCTCCTCAATATTACACAAGAGTGTTACTATTTTTATTCTGACCTACTGTACACAGGGACCTGTAGCAAATGGTTCCTTTTTGTCCCTACAAAAATCTGAGGCGAAGACAGCAAAAACTACATATATGAAGCGTTGAAGTAACCAGCACCCAAAGGAACACGTGTTTTGTCTGGACAAATGCACATTTTGTTGTGATAAAGAAGCTGTAAAAAATGTGGATGACCTCTAATTTTGTGTTGTGACCACTTCACTGAAAAGATGAGGTGCACCAGTACAACCAGTGCAACAATTGAGTCTGGGGCCCTGGTAGTGCACCTTTCCATATGACTTTAGAAGCTGATGACGTGTTTGAGAGTTCCTTGATTTTTGAACAACAGGTACAGTAGGTTAGTAAATGGCAAAGGGACTGAATTTATGTTGCACTTTTGTAGTCATACGACCACTCTGTGGTTTACAATAGAGACCCATTCACTCAGTCACACCAACACAGCTTCATACACATATTGAGATTAGTAGGCAACTTTGGGTTAGATGCCTTGCCCAAGGGCACATCAACATATGACAGGAGGAAGCTGGACTCATCCCACCATTTTTGGATTGCAAGATGACTACTCTTCCCAATGTGCAACAGTCACACCAGTGTCTTTACTTTGACCGAGGTGTAGAGATTTGGTATCTTGGAAGCACAGTGTACACAGCTGCCCAGGTCCCTTTCCTCTAAACTGCATTCTCCCACCTTCTCCAAGCCTCATGCTGCTTCTTTACCACTGCCTTGCCAGTATTATAATGCTTGTACCCTGGATTAGTTCCATAACTGGGGCTTAGTAAACAATGGATTGTTCTGCGACAACCAATAAATAGAACAACATCCAATAGTTAAAAATAATGTGGATTTATTTCAACATAACTTTTAAGTATTTAGATTTGAGGTCACTGTGGGTAAATGCATTGAAATCTTACGTTACTCAACACACAGCTTGAAAAAGCTGAATTAAATTGCGCATTTAATAGCTTGATGAAAAAGCTCTGTTCTATGTGAAAGCTTCTTACCATTAGAAGAGATAAAGAAATCTATGCAAAGCAGATTTCTATTGGTATTAATGATTTATACGTAAGCACCTTCATGCCTCCTGAAAACTAGTTTAATCAGTTTATAACCAACACAAACCAGCAGTTTGAGGTTTTTTTACTATTATGGTGCACTATGAAACTCATTGCACAAAAATAACACAGAACCCATCTCTATTTGTAAAACTGTGAAAAAAATATAGAGGATGTACTGATATCTAGTGGCACTTTTTTCAAATTACATCAAAATAAAATGTTACTACCTATTAACTACTGTGAGCCACCTATCAGATTTCAGTTACTATTTTAGCAATAACCCTTTGTGTATATTAAAGTTTAGTAAGATTTAGTAAGTAGTAAGGTCATATTAAAGACAGAAACTTCATATTGTCTTTCTGTAAATAATTAAAAAACTGTATAAAAATTGTACGCTATCATCTGTGTCAGTACAATTGTTCCTACTGCAGAGATCCATCCATCCATCTCAACACACTTCAGAAGACAAAAAGGTCCAATTTATTCTATTATTGGCAGGCAATAATAACATCCAACAACTACCTCATTCCAAACAGTCCTTTGCAGTATTATTAATGCACACACTGACATTGTAATGATGATATATTGTGTATCCCTTCCTTAGGAGTACATATTGTTTAAATTTTTTTCTTTTTAGAGTGCGTCCACACTAGGTGCTTCAGATTGTAGCTACAGAAAAAGGGAAAACGTAGCAGTGGCCTTCAAAATAAAAACTGTATATTCAGATTTGTGTGTGAATTTTGCTCATTATGCATGTCTCCCATAAGTATCTATGTCACTGTTTTGGTTCTGCTTTTTTGTAGCTGTATGAAGGGCTGTCTATACTGCTGCTGGCAGATCACCCTATAGTTATCAGTTTAGTTAATTGAACTCAAAACGGTTGTTTTTTGTTCTCAGACTGTTAAAAACACTCTTTTCAAATCCTTTTGACAGCTGGATAGAAATAAAAGCAGCATTTGGTTTGTCATTGATGCATTCTGACATACTCACCATGTCATAGGCAGAGAGTAGTTTGCGAGTCGCCTCAGAGAGGCTGACCAGCGGCTCCAGACAGGGGTAGCCCTCCCTCAGCACCATGGCAGCTCCCATGGCCCCCTCGGAGTTCTGAAACCTCGTAGCCAGGCTCTGGATGCACTGTTTCAGTTTGGCCACAGTGGGGAGCCCACACTGATCCTTGAAACTGGCCGTGGAGCACTAGGAAGGACAAGAAAGGAAGAACGTTGGGACAGGTTCGGATCAGATGTGCTTCTGCTGCAGGAGAATTATGCTGGAGACATTCAAAGAGCTTTGCACACACATTACATACTACAAACATCAGCTGCTTCAGTTGCAAATCAAATCAGCATCATTCAGTACATGAAATCAGACTTAGCATAAAGCTGGAACAAACAATCAAAGACTTTACATATTTTTCATTTAAAGCAGGTATACCAGAATAGAAAGCACAGGCAGGAGAAGAGTTCAATGTAACATTCTGGATCAGCTCCTAAGGAGGGAAATGACATCAGGCCTTAAATAGAAACACGTTGCTTTGTGAGTAAATGGTTTTGTCAACAGAAAAAGCTGCAACACAGTGTGTGATTATCATAGCTCACCTTTACTGAAGTGTGTGTATGTGCAACAACAAGCGAAGTGTGATAGACACTAAGTGACCCTGGCAGATGAGCACACAGCCCTGGAAGCTTTAGGCAGTGAGATGGAGCAAAGGGAAAGGACAATAAAGTAGAAGTAGCAGTAATTAAAGCTGCAAGTTAAAGAGTGTTTCTGTTCTATACCAAGTGGGTTGATAGATATTGACTAGAAATAGTTGGGCTCGCCTCCATGCACAGCGTGGCTCTTCTACTCTGGAGTGGCCCATGGGGAGAGGCGGCGAGCTGGGGTGGGTTTGCTTGTTGCCCCCCAGCTTAGCCGTCTCGTGTTGGGGTTTACCCCAGTGGATGAGAGGGTCATATCCCTGCGCCTTCGAGTCGGGGACAGGTCTCTGACTGTCGTTTCGGCCTATGGGCCGAGCGGTAGTGAGGAGTACCCAGCCTTCTTGGGGTCCCTGACGGGGGTGCTGCACAGTGCCCCTCATGGGAACTCCATTATTCTGCTGGGGGACTTCAACGCCCAGGTGAGAAATGACAGTGACACCTGGAGAGGCGTGACTGGGAGGAATGGCCTCCCTGATCTGAATCGAGGTGTTTCATTATTGGACTTCTAGTCACAGATTGTCCAAAATGAACACCATGTTGAAGCATAAGGGTGTTCATCAGTGCACTTGGCACCAGGACACCCTAGGCAGGAGGTCGATGATTGACTTTGTTGTTGTGTCTTTAGACCTTTGGCTACATGTTTTGGACACTCGGGTGAAAACAGGGGCTTAGCTGTCCACTGATCACCACCTGGTGGTGAGTTGGATCTGCTGGAAGAGGAGAAAACCTGACAGACTTGGCAGGCCCAGGTGCATAGTGAGGGTGTGTTGGGAACGTCCGACAGAGCCCTTGGCCAGGGATGTATCCGACTCCCACCACCGGGAGAGCTCTGAGCAGATTCCGGGGGAGGTTGGAGACACAGAGTCTGAGTGGATCATGTTCTTCGCGTCTATTGTTGATGCTGCTGCCCGTAGCTATGGCCGTAAGGTCTGCCGTGCCTGTCGCGGTGGCAATCCCCGAACCCGAAGGGATGCCGTCAAGTTGAAGAAGGAGTCCTATCAGCTGTGGTTGGCTTGCGGGACTCCTGAGGTGGTTGACGGATACTGTGGGGCCAAGTGTGCCACGGCCCGGGCTGTGGCAAAGGCAAAAACTTGCGGCTGGGAGTGGTTCAGTGGGGCCATGGAGAAAGAGTACCAGTTGGCCTCGAAGCGATTCTGGCAAACAGTCCGGCACCTCAGGAGGGGGAAGCAATGCTTTGCCAACGCTGTTTACAGTGGGGGTGGGGAGCTGCTGACCTCGACTGGGAACATTCATGGGCAGTGGAAGGAGCACTTCGAGGATCTCCTCAATCCTGCTATCACACATTCCCTGGTGGAAACAGAGGCTGGGGACTCGGGGTTGGACTCTTATGTCAACCAGGCTGAAGTCACCGAGGTGGTTAAAAAGCTCCAGGGCTTCAGGGGGTGGATGAGATCTGCCCTGAGTACCTGAAGTCTCTGGATGTTTATGACAGCCCCACAACATCAACATTGCGTGGCTGTCGAGGACAGTGCCTCAGGACTGGCAGATTGGCATGGTGGTACCTGTTCATAAGAAGGGTGAAAAGAGGTTGTGTTCCAACTATCGGGGATCACACTCCTCGGCCTCACTGAAGGGGAGAGCAGGAGTTTGGTCCGCATTGCCAGCACTAAGTCGGCCCTGTTGCCGGTGCATGTTGGACTCCAGCTTCATAACTTTTATGGACGGGATTTCTAGGAGAATGGACCAGTGTATTTCGTTTCTTCTTTTTGCAGATAATGTGGTCCTGCTGGCCCCCTCTAGCCAAGACCTACAGCATGCACTGGAGCAGTTCGCAGCCAAGTATGAAGTAGCTGGGATGAAGATCAGCTCCTCCAAGGCCTTGGTTCTTAACCAGAAAAGGTCGAGGGAAGTGCCTGCCTCAAGTGGAGTAGTTCAAGTATCTTGGGGTCTTGTTCATGAGTGAGGGGAGAATGGAGCAGGAGATCGACAGACGGATCGGTGCGGCTGCCGCAGTAAGGGGGACGCTGTGCCGGTCCATTGTGGTGAAGAGAGAGCTGATCTGAAAAGAGAAGCTCTCCATTTACCAGTCATTCTACGTTCCTACCCTCACCAATGCCATGAACTTTGGGTCATGACCGAAAGAACGAAATCCTGGATACAAGCACCTGAAATGAGCTTCCTTCGTAGGGTGGCCGGGCACTCCCTTAGAGATTGGGTGAGGTGCTCGGCCATCCGGGACGAGCTCGGAGTAGAGCCGCTGCTCCTCCACATCAAGAAGGGGAGTTTGAGGTGGATCGGGCATCTATACTGGATGCTTCCTGGACACCTTCCTCGGGAGGTGCTCCAGGCACATCCCTCCGGGAGGATGCCCAGGAGACGGCCCAGGACACGATGGAGGGAGTATGTCTCTCGGCTGGCCTGGGAACGCCTTGGGCTCCACCCGGAGGAGCTAGAGGAGGTGTCTGGGGAGAGGGACGTCTGGGCGTCTCTGCTGAGTCTGCTGCCCCCGCGACCCGGTCCCAGATAAAGCGGAAGACGACGAGAACGAGTATGAGTACGAGTACTTGAATAAAATAGTTTTATTTAGGCCCAAAATCACACTTACAATTTGAAGACAATATCTACACTGGTAACTGGATTATGGTGGTCAGGGCCAAAGTGTCTATATGTTAGCCATGCAACTTACAAAACGTTATGATAGGCAGCAGAATGAAGCTTGTACCCAGGTATACAGAATATGTATCAGCCTGACAAAGTGCTGCAGAGACCTCGCATCTGTCCAGAAATTGGAATTTTGCGATTATCTTCAACATTAATTAGCAAAACGTGATTCTAGAATGCTCTGTTAATAGCAGCTGTTCACTACTACATAGAACAATGTTTAATGTTATCACAACGGAACTTAATCAGTTTAAGGAACAGGCCTTGGAAACCTCCATGTTCTCAGAAAATGATAACGTTGCTCATTAACTACCTTGTTTGAATTCATTTGTACACAGTGCCAATAATGCTTAGGTTGAAGAGCAGTTTGTAAGCTTTACAAAAAAAAGGGGACATGACTATCTCACAGTTGCAGCTGAAGGACATGACAGCTCACATGGCCAGATGAACATAGCCTAATGCAGCCTAGCAGCAGCATTCTCTGCTGTATTTGTGAAGCAGCTCAGCAAGCGTGAGCCAGCATAGGGTGTGTGATTCAGAAGTGATTTGGGGCAATATAAAGACCTGGATCAATTTCAACTTGGGGATTCTGACCAGCAGATTTTGGCTTCTACTATGAATTAGTTTGGCCTCCTAGATTTGCATCGTTTGGTGCCAAACAATTTTTGGCTACCTGTGGAAGGAACTGTAAAAGGTTAAGGTCAGGATTTGTGCTAGACTGATAACCACCAAAATGTTTCTTTATGGACCTGGTCTCATGACACCCTAATGTAGACACAGCAGAGGTTATGGATTTCCACTTACAGTATTTCTGGTTTTCTAGCACATATATACAGTATATAAAACAAATAAGTATAATAAGAACACATGCAGTTATTCTTTTCACATTACCCACCAGTATCGCTATTCAGCGATAAAACTGGAGGGTGCTGCACGACCAGCCTTCACTTCTATTGATATTTATAGAAGCTTTATTGTCTTCCTCCACTCTTCTTACTGGCAATTCCTTTTTGTCACACCACCTCCTCTCTTATTCACCCCACAAACATGTCTCAGGTATGAACACACTGAAAACCTTATAGCCTGGGTAGTCAGCTACACTGCTGTTAAATAACATAAGCATATTTACACTACCACATCCTGCCTTTCTTTTTTTGCTTTTTCTGAATGTAAATATATATATATGCATTTGTTTTTAAAGCTGTACATGCACATACTGTTTATCCTTACCTTTATCCTTTATTTTATTTCCTCCGAAGTTTTTATATTTATACTCAAAGTCTGTTCGCTGTGGGCATGTGAAACCAAAGTCAAACTCCTTGTTTGGGGACACAATCTTGGCCAATTAACCTGATTCTGAGGTGGAGTCTGACTGCAGCTCTCCTAACGCAGGAAGAGTTCACAGGACTAACAAGTTTAGTTGTTATGTGCAGTACAGGGCTGAGTGAAATTGTGATTGTACTTCTCAAAGTGCAGACATTACAAATAAAGTTGTCTTTAATAACCTAGAATTCCCACAATGAATGTCTTGCTTAATTGCTTCATTGAAAGAGATGGGTTTTGCCCCTTTAAAAAACCCACCATGTCACTTATATGTAATATTCACATTAATACTGGCTATTTTCAATGATCTTCATTCAAAATCAAATATTTTTCTTACTATATAGGAATTATAATACTCTGAGAAACCCTTTTATTTAAAGGTTTTCTATATCATTAAGATTATCACTGCAGAATAACAAAGAAAAGTACAAACAATTCTGTTTTGTTTAAAACTTAATATAAAATATTAGGATCATTATATTATCATCAAGAAGAAATGCATGTTTTTGCATTTGCCCTTTAAAAGCAGAAGCCTGCCTCCCTAGTACGTAGTTAGCAACATCTAGCTAAAGTGTCTTTTTTGGTTAAGAATTAAACATGTTCTATGTGTCTATATGTTAGCCATGCAACTTACACTTTTATCATTTTCCACAACAATCAGTACATACTAATTTGTTGCTGCAAATACAAAACTAAAGACTCCTGCACAACTTTTCCTGATCAGTAAATTAATTGAGCTTTAAAGTTTCTTGTAAAAGTGTCACAACAACTATTTTATATTTGCCAAAATACAACCCCAAACAGCTGTTATGGACCAAGACAAAGTAGCACATATTTGGTAAATGGAAGTAAAATCATAGATAATTTTTAGTTATATTGGATGGAGATTATCTACAAAAATCAGTTTTCAAGTGTTCCCACTGATTCCTAATTGGATGTTAGTCTGGACTTTGACTGGGCCATTCTAACACATTCTGAAGGCTTTGATCTAAGCCATTCCATTGTAGCTCATTGTCCTGCTAGAAGGAGATAAAATTTGCCTGAGTCTCAAGTCTTCTGCTGCCTCTAACAGGTTTTCTTCCAGGATTGTTCTGTATTTAGCTCCATCCATCTTCCAGTCAGCTCTGACCAGCTTCTCTGTCCCTGCTAAAGAAATCCCAGCATCCCCACGGCATAATGCTACCACTCTGTTTCTGTAATCTGCAGTGTTGTGTATCTACCACACATGGCATTGTGCGGGTAGGCCAAAAAGTAAAAATTTGGTCTTTTCTGGTCAGAGAATTCTCTCCCATATTTGCTGTGTTCCTAAACTCTAAAAAAAACAATTTTTGGGGGGATGGTGTGTTTAGAGTGATGTGAAGTGTTAGTTCTCCGCCATACATAGAGATTGGCGTTTTGGCTCAAAAGTTCAATTTGGTCTCGTCTGACCAAAGCACCTTCTTTCACATGTTTGCTGTCCCCAACATGGCTTCCGGGAAACTGCAAACAGGACTTCTTGTGGTTTTCTTTTAACAAGGCTTTCTTCTTGCCACTCTTCCATGAAGACCATATTTGTGCAGTGCACGACTAATAGTTGTCCTGTGGACAGATTCCCCCACCTGAGCTGTGGATCTCTAGAGTTCCTCCAGAGTAACCAGGTGCCTCTTGGCTACATCTCTGATCAGTGTTCTCTTTGTTCAACCTGTAAGTTTATGTGGACGGCCTTGTCTTGGTAGTTTTACAGTTGTACTATACTCTTTTTATTTTTGGGTGATGGATTGAACAATGCTCCCTGAGATGTTCAAAGCTTGGGAAATCTTTTTATAGCCTAAGCCTGCTTTAAACTTCTCCACAACTTTATCCCTGACCTGTCTGTGGTGTGTTCCTTGGTCTTTGTGATGCTGTTTGTTCACTAATGTACTCTAAGAAACCTCTGGTGCCAGAAACAGAAAAGCTATAAAAATATTCAGAATTGTGTATTAAGTTGACATTTGAGGGCAGTTAGGTGCACTGGATTTTATTTTGAAAACATTAAATAGGGGAAATAATACCATATTCCTCTGAACCTCTTCAGACAAGCAGAACCATCACAGTCTGGATGCATCCAGGTGGAATTTGCATCCTTCTGAATAATTCATTAATCTTAATAATTTATTGTAGTTTCTTCCTGAATACAAGAGTAATCCATGCATCACTTAATTAAGAAGACAATATACAGACATTAGGGTAAGAGGTGGAGTGGTCTTGACATTTTAAAACTTCCTGAAGCATATAAAACCAAAATTATAATGAAAACCCCAGCCCACTTTCTGTCTCACCTGAGCATCCTCTCGCAGGTCGGTCGCCTCTTTGAGGGGACCACTTGCTTGTTTGAAAACCTCGTCCAACACTTTGATGCCAGTGTGCCTCAGAGAGACGTACTCCCTCCCTCGTCGCCCCACCCTCCTCACTGACAGGCCTCGGCGTTGGGCCTTCCCTCCTCCTCGCCGGTTAGTGATGGCCACGTGAACAAAAAGGCTGGTGTGTGGTAAGGGGTCTCCCCCCAAGCCCAGCAGGGGCACGTTACGGTAACCTGGCTGAAGGCACTCAAAGGCCACACTGTACTGGCCGATGAAATCGTCACCGATGTAGTCATCATCCAACACGACAAAGCGCAGCAAGGCCAGCTCAGGCATGTTAACCTGCACACAAGACATGAAGCAGGACATGAAATCCAGTCAGATGTGATAATGACAGAAATCCACATCCTTGCAGCCTACACTAACACTTATGTCTGCCTTATCCAGCTCAAACTCTATGAAATCTGGCTCTAGCTTTCAATGATTTACCTTCATGTAAATAAGAGCTTATGCTGCTATAATAGTGAGCATCTTCATTATGCCACGAGTGTTATTAACTGATTGCAGAACATGACGAATAACATTGAACAGCTCATGACCAGAACTAGTTTTCTTAACTTGTTCAGTAATTTTAGCAGTATAATTTATCCTCCTGTTGTCATTCTGGAGCTCCTTATCCCAACATTTTCATTGTCATTAGTGATTTGGAATTCCATTTACTAAAATGTTAACAGGACAAAATTGCAACCTCTTTTCATCACCGGTGCAATATATCTAACAAGTAAATAAAAAACACGTAAGGCAGAAATTAACTGATAAAAACTGGGGAATTTAAATGCAACAACAATCAAAAATAGGTCTAATCAACACATGGGAAACATCAGAAAAGTACAATGACAAAAAAAACAAATCCTATTGGCATAAAGAAAAATGCAGATAGCACATGCTACAGTTTCAAAACCTATAAAATCTTACACGACACTTTAAATTTGAGATGGAATGCTGAAGCACAACGAGTAGCTCTAACAATGGTCATTCATTTCCTGACATTCAAATAAATTCGCTAAATTTCGGAACTTTATTGAAGCATGTGACAAGATGATTCAGGAAGCAGACAGGTTCTGTGTAGCAGAGTATCAGCCCTGGCACAAAAGCTAACAAAACTGTGAAGAGGCTGAAGCTAGTAGGTGTCATTGTCTACAATAAAATGAGTCCTGCACCAACATGGGCTGAAAGTCCACTCAGTCAGGAAGATGTCATTAATCCAAAAGCAACATAAAAAGCCAGACAGTTTTCAAATGGACTTAAGGACAAGATCATGTCACATGCCATGTGATCTGAACAAACTAAAACTGAAGTGTTTGGCCAAAATGTCCATCGATACATTTGGAGGAAAAAGGAGGAAGCTTTCAAGCCTGCAAACACCATCCCAAAACTGAAGTATGGTGATGGCAGCATCATGCCGTGGGGGTGTTTTACTACAGGAAGGACTGGTGCATTTCACAAAATAGAAGGCATCATGAAGAAAAAACATTGTGTGAAAACATTGAAGAAACATTTCAAGACATCAGCCAGGAAATGAGAGCTTGAGCACAAATGGGTCTTCCAAATAACCCTGAGCATAGCACCAAATACGTTACAAAGTGACTTATAGACAACAAAGTCAACTCTTCGGAGCTGTCATCACAAATTCCTGACCTCAGTCCCATTGAATATTTGAGGGTAGAGCTGAAAAGGTGTGTGAACAAGGTGACCTAAAAACGGGCCTTGGTTGCACCAGTTCTGTGAGGAGGAAAGCTCCAATATTCCAGCAAACTATGGTGAAAACAGTTTAAAAGGTAATTCCACCAAATAAAGAGAAAATGGATGAAACCTTCTGAATTACAATAAAAAACTAATACATTCTCTAAAACTTATCTCTCATTCTTCTTCCATTTATAAAATAGAGCTAAGCTTGGTAACCCTAACTGACATAAAACAGGTGAGGTTTACTCTGATTTAATGTCAGACAGTGAGATCTTTATCTTCATTATGCGGTGTATGTAAATGTCTGGTTCCAACTGTAAAAGTCAAACAGAATGGTTCCATTAATCTGACATGAGGGGGTATATGTCTCAGTGTGTTTGTGTGTGTGATGGTGGGGAGTTTATGCAGTAGAATGGTTTAAAACCAACAGGTGAAAACACACGGTGGAAAAGGAACATACAAGGTGAATATCTTTGATATGTTTGGAGAAAAAAATAATATGAACCCATGATTTCCTACTTAGAAGGCCGTGTGTATGTGTGTGTCTGCTTTGTGACTTTAAAATCCAGTACAAAGTTCACAAGCCTCATGCAGCTCCAGTCTTCCACTTTGAATCACATGGCACCAAACTGCTGAATTAAACTGCAGCCAACTCATAAAACCTGAAGTAAAACAAGCTGACGGCAGGGAAGAAAGCACTGATCCATTATGGCCTACCAAGATTTAAACAAACTTCAAAGCTGCACATTTTAACAGTCTTTACAAGAACATAAGAGCGGTGAATGACTTTTAAAAGTCAATAAACAGGGAGTTGGCGAATAATTTAAAGGTGATAAGTGAAAATATTTGTGGGATTTAAAATCCAATTCATCCATCTGTTTTCTATATCAGCTTGGTCCTGTTCACGATATCAGTTACATACAGTCCAAGTCTATTTAATTATGATCTGATTCAGGTCAACGCAGATTTAGTGTGTTCTCAAACTGTTGCCCAAACAATAAAGGTGAAAGGGTTGCATTGGTTGGTGGAACTTTACTGAAATTGGGACTGGCAAATTTAGAGCTTGTTGTATTAATAATCCTTCTATTAATTCAAACAGATAACTGCATGACTAATTACGATTCTGCATTAACATCAACCACCATTCAGATTTCAACCAGATAATGTTGAATTGCATTCTGCACACTTACAATGCACACCACACTTTTGAGAGTTTTATTTCCAAAAAAAAAAAATGCTGACATAAATATGTTCTAATTTAATTTACTGAAAATGTGAATGAAGCATGACATTCCTCAGATTTCTACTGTCTGCAGTCACATTAATATACATATATATATAAACTATATGGGGAATACTGATTCTTTTATTTACATTTTCTACAAATGTAAAATATCCACTTTTCCTAATTTGGATTATTTTTTAAATAATCATTGTATTGTTGGTATACATCTGCCAAAGAGCACCGCATTTTAAGAAGGAACATTGATTTATATGTCTACAGTTTTCTATCACAAATTACGAAGCCAAAGAAAAGACTGAAAGTTCAAAACCAAAATATGTAAAATTAGGTTTAGCTTGTCTTCACTATTTAATCCCTCACCTGTTATTTTTACATCCATGCTGTATAAACCATCATCTGAGGAAAGGCCGACTCTTGTTCCAAAACTCTGTCTCCTGATTTTCAGAAGATTTTCAGATTTATAAATATCTGTTTCTTCAGGATGGAACAGAAAGTACTTCAGCTAAGCAGTCCAGAACATTTTTCACCACAACTTCCAATGATTCAGTCTGAAAACTGATTATCCTTCCTTGAAATAAATCTATATATCAGCACGTCTAATTATACGGGTTGAGACAGTAAAGGACGCTCAACAGTGTATCATTAAAATCGTCCTGAATTATTAATGAGAAGTTATTTTGTTTTAAAGGGTAAAGTACTGTCCTGAATCCAGGACGTTTAAATTGCACTTGGTTATGTTGAAACAGTTCAGCTGCTTCTTCAAATAATCTCTCAGATTGGATTTGCAGTATTTTCTTTGTTGCACCTGAATTCAACACGAAACAACTGAGCAGACGAACTGAAGGCAACAGAGAGGATGCACTCTGAGATTCAGCAGCAGTTAAAAGATTTATTCAGGCTAAGCTGTTGATCTGTAATAACATATTTGATCTTGAAATGCAAACTTCAAAGAAAAGCAGGCCAACGCCAGGAGGTCTGAGTGTCTGACGCTGATGTACAAGCTGTGTCCTCCTGATCCAACATAATGTAATGTGCATGAGCACAGGCCCACACATTTAAAGATGCACAGGCCCATGGGTGTGTGAATACGTAAATCAGTGAGTCCACAACAGCGCCTTGCAAAAGTATTAACACCCCTATGACGTTTCACCTTTTCTCAGATCACAACCAAAAACGTCCATGTTTATTTTATTCAGAACCAACTCCAAAAAATGCAACCTAAAGGCACTTTACAAGGCATACAGCATCAATTCATTTCAATTTCCTGTATATATAACAAAATCAATCCAATTCATACCAGTATACTACAGACATATAGTCAGATTCTGTTTCCATTACCTGCAGTCCAATTCAACAGCAATTATAAACACATTAAAGTTAAAATTATCATGACTGTAAGTGATTGTTCAACATAACATTGTAGAGTAGTGTAAAATGATACATCCATTCATCGATCTATTGTCTATACCTGCTTTTGATTCATGGTTGAGGAGGGCTGTGGGATTGGGGGATGCTAGTATTCTGGCTAGG
Source organism: Girardinichthys multiradiatus (assembly GCF_021462225.1). NCBI lineage: Eukaryota > Metazoa > Chordata > Actinopteri > Cyprinodontiformes > Goodeidae > Girardinichthys > Girardinichthys multiradiatus. The sequence continues at coordinate 5,488,788 of NC_061800.1, forward strand.
TGGCCTGTTCATCACCGGACAACAGAGACATGCAGAGCAAACAATGTGAATACAAGGTTTCTCCATAAAAATATGCAATAGCGAGTGTGAGGAGCCATAGACCTGCCCCCCTGGACCAGGGACAGATATGGAGGAGATCCGTGTCATAAACATCTAAAGGTCTCCCAGAGCACAGGAACCCCAGGAGAACCATTGCCGGGACTACCATATCCCAAGGGAACCACCCAACAGCCACAGTGCAGAAGCCCCAGAGAGCTGCAGTGACAAGCCCATAGGCCCCATCAGCAGCCGTCTACGCCCGAGCAGATCCAGCCATGGACCCAGAGACCTGAGACTCAGGGACATATCACTCCCCAAGCAGAGGCCCGACAGAGCCCAGGCCCCGGCAAGCAGCTACTGAGAGTGAGCCGGCACACACCAAAGCACCCAGCCCCGGACACCGAGAACCACAAGTACACCAGCAGGCAGAGACACCAAACACCGGCAGGTAGAGTGGCAGGAGAAAATAGGCCCCACATTTGATGAGGTGCCTAAACTGATCCAGGAGAGGGAGCAGTCCAAGACCTAACCTGACACAAAAAACAGGCACACACAGTCACAATCACACATTCCCACCCACATGCGTACACATAAAAACACTCACACGGGCCCAATGTAAAGACAAATAACAATGGACGTTGTACTCCCCATACATACTCTATACTCGCAGGTCCAGGTGCCGATACCCCATAGGGGCAACCAACCCCCGGACCCAGGAGGTGGTCCCCTTCCCTCCGTGTGTGGAGACAGGCACCGCAAGCCGACGAAGCCACACCCACACACTGCACGCGCCACACACAACCCCGCTACAAGCACCCCTGCCACATCCCACCACACAGCACGCCGCGATGGTAGGGCCCCGCGCAGAAGGGGTCCCTTACAATCGATACAACGTCACCCGAGCCTCCGCCCACAGGTGCAACAGGGAAGACACCACCAAGCACCGCGCACACAACAGAAACAATGCCCCACACCAAGACGGGACAAAACTTACCCGGCAAGAGGTCCCCGGCCAGCGGCAAGCACCGGCGTCCACCCACAACGCTCCGCGCAACCACACAAACACATCACCGCCGCCGCAATGATATCCCAGGGAGAAAAATTATCCAGCTCAGCGCTACCATTGCCGCTCAGCCGATTCCCCACATCCAGGAAGAGGACACAGCCCCCCCACCCCACATGCTGCAGCCGTTGCTGAGCAGTGAATTTCTGCAGCTCCTCAAGAGTAACCGTAATCCTGTTTCCATGTTCAGATGATGGATTGAACAGATCTCTGTGAGATATTCAAAGCTAAGGAGATTGTTTTAGGACTTTCTTTAAACTTCTCCACAACTTTCGCCTTGACCAAACTGCTGTCTTTCTTGGCCTTCACGCTGCTGTTTGTTCACTAATGTTCTCTACCAAACCTCAGGTCTTCACAGCATTGTGTTTATACTACATTTATACTGAGAATATATTATACACAAGTGGACTCTATTTATTAATAAGTGACTTTCTTATGTTTTATTGTTATTTTTGGCTGGAATGAACATCACTTTGGGAAAACTGAAACAACCGAAACCTTTTCCATTTATCCTGGATATAAGTTATGTTGTTTTCTCAATTAAAAGCTGGCCTTTCAAACCACTTTTAGATTTTAGGGTTACAAAAGGTTAAACCAAAGACTAATTTAATCAGGGTAGAATTTTGTTTTTACTTATGCTGCTTTTTATCAAACAGCAGATAGAGTCAAAATGACCCTGAATAGACCAATTCATCAGTGTAATAATATGTGGCGATTATAGAGAAGTTTTTTTAATATGTCATCTCTCTTCATTCCTCCCGAGAGTTCCTGCAGAATGATTTTATGGCCTTTCCAATGGTCCTCACTTTTTCAAATTCCGTTCTTGGGACAGGGGTTAGGTTTAGGACTAGGGTATGAATTGAGTTATTGTTAGGGTTAGGGATTAACTGGTTAGGGTTAGTGTGAGTTTAGTGTTAGGGTCAGGGTTAGGCACTAAAAATCAAGGAAAATGAATGGAAGTCAATGGAAGTAACCGAAAAGTCCTCATAAAGATAGTAAAACACGGATGTGTGTGTGTGTGTGTGTGTTCATGTCAGTCTAACTTGTGTGGATCAAACCCTTATGGAACACAAACATTGTGTGAACATTTTGTGGACCGCCCCTAATGCTGCAGAGCCCCACTTTTAGGGTTAGGGGTTGGGTTTAGAGGTGTGAATTAAATTTAGGTTAAGATTAGGGTTAAGAATATAGAGGTAATGGTTAGGGTTAGTGTAAGTGTTAAGGTTAGGCACAAATGATGTTACTAAAACAAATAGAAGCCAATACGAAGTCCTAATATGTTTAGAAAAACAAACTTCTGACACATGCCTCTGCACGGCAGAGTAACAATGCTGCTCAGAGCCACTGTGGTGAATTACAGGCAGCCTTGGCTGAGGCCAAAGAATCTTTTTAGAGATTGCCAGTTTGTTAGGTCTCTAAACTGCACTTAGGCACCACTTCTCCTCACTTATGAGTTAAATGATCATATGAATCTTCACTTTGAGCTTAAATTCAAGCTGGGGACTTTATTATCAGTACTTTGGACTTGGGTAGACATTGTGTAATGGGTCATGGCCCCAGTTGTCCAAATCTATCATCATCACTGTTCTGCAAATTTCATCTGCATTCTTGGCTGCCTTGTGCTCATTTTTTTTCTTGTTTGCTTTTTACATATTTCTCCATTTTGGTCATTGAGATGAATATAACTAACACGAGCAACAAGCCTGACCACAATTGAAAAGGAAATGTATAAATAATAATGATATGCTCTTTAATTTCTTTTGTAGATTTTACAAAATAAACTTTTTTTCATCAATTAAATTGTTGAATGAGGGTCTTTTTGCAGTTAAATGTTTTCGCTCTTCACTATGCTTCTTAAATCATGTTTACTTGAAACCAGTCCGTTTATTTCATTCCTCTTGCTATGTCCTCCTCAAGCAACATCTGGTTGGATGAAGGGATCTTAACTTCCAAATTAGGGACAGAGTTACAAGTAAAGACAAAGGAGTGATCCAACAATTTTCTTCTTCTCAGTTTTTCTTTAGAAGCAGTTGAACACAATCCAAACAGACGTTCTGTTTGTTTTATGGAGAACACTTCAGCCAAAGTGCAGCAAAAGTCTAATTTAGCAAGTTCAGCATCTCTCACCTTGAAGTTTTTAAAAGAGTTCTTGTGCTGGGTTTGTTACAAATATAAACTCTGCAGTGGGTGTATGACAAACATGTACAGTCATGGTAAAAGCAAATTACACCCTCTTTCTGTTCCAGTCTTTTAATTATCATATGATCTGGTTTTTAGCTGGTTCTACAAGTAAATCAGTTTTACAATAACTGTACAACAACATGGCTGGAACTAAAAGAGCCATGCAGACACAAATGTTTCCAATTCTCAATGGCCTAAAGCTGTATCGTAAAGAGAGCAAGAAAATTCCTCAATAAATATGTGATACAGCAAAAAACCATTAAATGGAATCATGTACTTAGTTTTTCACATATATCACACATTTTCAGCATTATTTTATTTGTTGTACAAAGTAGTTTTCACTTTTTCCATTAAAGGGTAACTAAGATGATACTGCAACTAGTGCAACAGGTCACATTTTCTCAGTACGTTTGTGAAACAGCAGGCTCCCCTCCTCTTTGATCACCTTTCACATTCTCTAAAAGCAGAAATTGCACCATGATATACGCCACATCTTCCAAAATACAAATCTCTGCGTGCCGACAGCTGAGGCAGCAGTTTCTTTTCAAATCCCTAGATTTGAGCTTATGTCAGAATCCGCAGCTTGTCTCTGAGCACGGGCACTGTGGCGGAGCCTCGAGGTCAAACAATTAAGACACAGCAGATAGTTGACACTCGCACTTTACCCAAGCAGCAACACCTCACCTGTGCTGTGTCTGTCTGACTGGGAGCTGTATGTAGTTTTGTTTCTGTTTTTTTGTTTTGTTTTTGGTGTGTGCGGTCTGACACAGTTCCCTATAGTTCCCACTAAGCATTGGGTGTAGAAATTGTAAGTCTAATGAGTCAGGCAGGCTTACAGACCTGGCCTTTTCTTGTTTTTGTTGCTGCGATATTGCTGAGTAACTGAAAAACTATGGTTCCCGCAGGCACAACTCAGTCAAAACTTCTGTTTTATAATAATTAAAATGATACTCGTAGTATGAAAAGGAGCTACTTGTTTCTTATATGAATCAGATAGCAGCCTCAAAGAACATCATAAAATCAGATGAAATAACTACTGAAACTGTAGGCAACCAATGTTTCCAACATACCAAAAATCCTGCATGAGCCGAGTCACTTGTTTACCCCCAATACATAACTTACAAGCCCTTCCAGAAAAAAGCTAGCTCATCAATTTTTATGCCTGCAATATAGAATTTCTTCTTGTATGTTCAAAAACCACAATTTAATTTCTGTGTTTAGTGGTCATAACAAAGAAACCTTTACAAAGACAGAACGAAAACATTTTCTTGAAAGGAACATATGAAAAAGATGAAAAAAACTAAATAATTTCTTCTTTTGTTAGCATCATTCTATTGTGCAATTTCTAAGCAAACATTGTGTAAAAAACAGAAAACTCAAAATGAGCCTTTTCATTACTTTTATATTAAAACGTTTTGGCCAATGTTGTTAGAAGCCATATTGGTGGGCCTAAAGAGCCACATCTAGCTCTGGAGCTGCAGAAGCCCCCTCTTCCACTTTAAAGATTTATTTTCCACTGGGTCTGTTATTTAGCAGCCTGGTTTAGCTGGTGACCCAGTTGCTACAGTATAAGATGTGTAGAAAGACGATGCTGAAGTGCCATTTACCTAAGGCAGTGTTTCTCTCTATGATACTGAAATGCATGGCAGAAAACTTAATGGGTTTAGAAACTAGACATATATATTTTTTATTTTAAAATTTAGTCTTTGTAATAGATACCAGTCAGATGCAGTATGGTGCACAGATGTTTTGTGCTGACTGTTCTGTGTAGCACAGAAGAAAAATAAGGCTACCAAGAGTCTGGGAGGCAATGGAAATGAGAAAATAACTGCTCTGCATGGGTCATGAAAACAAAGTGAACAAAACAGAATGGACTTAAACTAAATAACACAAATAGATGAATCTCTATTTTTCTGGTTCACACATGCATACACATGCATCTGTCTCAGACAGATAAATCATCTATTCAAATCTTACATAAAGCCCGTCCCTGCCAAGCAGCCGCTCCAATTACTGTCTACTGATTACAGGTATTATTCCAGTCTGTTTTTGTCTTTGTGGAGGTATATTATGTCTGCAGGGAACAACACACACACACACACACCACTGAGCACATATGAGTTGAGACTGCCTGTCTGAACTCATATGGAAGTGGTGGGGGGGGGGATGACCAGTTATCAAGCTTCATCTGTTCTATGAGTTTGCTGCATACATCAGTGTTTTCACAGGACCCAATTTTGATCTTGATGGTCTTGACCCCTGTTCAATTAACCACTCAGGGCTCTATTTTCATGCAGGTGCAAAGCAGCAGGATAGCAGACATAACTGTCTCCAAATTCACACAGACCAGTCATGTTGTTGACATTTCTGTTTCTTCATTCATCTTAAAACATCGAGTCTGGTTCATGTTTAAATACATAATTCAAATGAACTGAGTTGCTCTAAAATCTGACTCCGTATTGAGTTTAAACCATTAAAGATTTCTGATAATGCCAATCATAGCATTCAGACTCCTTTTTTGTTGCACTGAGCTGAAAATGTTCCTAAACGGCAACAAAGAGCCTTCGGTAGAAAGTCTAAATAGCATTAGGCAGTCTGGAAGCAGGACAATCATAAAGAGCTGTCATGCTTTTCTATAAGGAGCTTTAACATTCTAGTTCTTTTTTCTGAATTTGCTTTAAGAGCATTATGAGCAGTTGTAAACAAATTACCAATATCTTGTCCACATTGAGTTTCAGGACACTTTCTCTGCTCCAGTATATGGTTACCTAGGTTTTAGAAAGCTGCTTTAATGTTCTAACCTCAATACATGTAAAACATGCGAAGCTTTATCATTTATCGGTAAGGACTACCTGAGTGCCTGCATGGCTTCAAATTCTTTAGTGAAGATGTATCTCAGTCTGATGAGGATTTTTGCACAGGCAGGAGTTTGCAAAAACTAAAGGCTAACGCTAGTTTCCCTCTTAGTTTTAATGTGACTAATTCATACTTTTGTTCACAGCATGTTCTCTTCGTGGATGCAGGTAATTGTGTGTGGACTTACACAAAGAGTTGTTCTTCTGCTTCGTAAACAAAGTGCTTTGTGTTAGACATTGAAATTACCAATGCCAATTATTGCAGTAGGGTGCTGTGCTAATCAGATCTCACACAGAAGGCTGCAGGTTTTGTATTCGCTGTTTGTTCCCTGTGTGGGTCTGGAGTAACTTGCAGTTCCAGATCAGAGTTCGGACTTTGAGAATCGCTGTGTTATAGCTACATCATCCAGAACCCCCTCCCACGGAAAAAAATATATCTATAAAGACCTGATTTAAGAGTAATTTATTTTTAAAAAACAACTTGATAATGCCAATAAAAGGTTGAAGTCCCTCCAGGATAAGGCCCTTCGCCACATGCTATTAACACTGCTAAGTTTGGACATGGCAGACTGACATCAGTGACAGACTTCTGTCTGCAGCTGGAACTCTTGCAACAAGGAGATGGCTTACCTGAAACTCAAAGGTCTCATCAAACATTGGTTCGTCCTGGTTCTGAGCAGCGGTGCGTGTTCGCTGCTCGGCACAATCAGCCGGAACGCCGTGCAGCTCCAACACAACATATGGGTCAATGACCTCCCCCTTGGCCCCTGACCCCTGAGGCTTGGGCAGGTTGTGGGCACTGATCACCTGCACAACAAAAAACAGAGCAACTAATTTTAAGTTTATCAGCTAAAATGTCTGAAGAAGAGTCAAAACTATCAGAAGACTTTTGCTCACAATGTGAGAATTTAAAGTGTGAAGCACTACACCATAAAAGTAAAAAGACTTCTCTACTACAGGAGTTTTAAAGTCAAACGGCAAGCCTCCTTATGTATTTGCATTTGGTCATTTAAATAGAATCTGGTGCTTCAAAAAATGAAAAAGTGGATGATAACAGCAAAGTAGTACATGATATCAATGTTTTTATAATTAATCATTAAGTGATGTCTTTTAAAGATAGAATTGTAGAAAAAACAGAGCAGGTTCTGGACCTTAATGCGCAGAGTTTGAGGTGGGACTCCTGGCACGCAACCATGGGTGTGGGCACTGAAATACGACACCTCATCCCTCATCACAGCCGGCCGTAGGACATAACCACACCCACCGTTCTGTGAGAAGCGGCCTCGATGAAGGTCCAACATGGCGCCTGGAGTCTGCTGGTTTAAGGCCACTAGCTGGACCCCTCCTTTCCAATATCCTTGAGGGTTGGGGTTGCTGGAGTCCAGACGCACTGAGCTGGGACGTACCCTGGTTAGGGTTCGCTTGGTGAACATAACAAGGTCCTCTGGGCTTTCGCTGGTCAGCCGTCCAGCCTCTCCTTCACCCAGGGAGCACATTGTCCAGTAAGGCAGCTCAGGAGGAATTGGCGAGCCAGGGGACGAAGGGCTGCTGGGAGGAGACTGCTGCTGAGTCTGCTTGTAACTTCCTCTTTGAGCATAAAAGCTGCGGCTGCTGGTCCGAGCAACTGCCACCAGGTCTGACATCTCTTTGTTGAGACTGAGCTTTCTGGGCTGAGACGGAGGAGGTACCACCAACACCACTCCCAGTTCCTCCTCTCCAGGGATGGTCATTCTTCTTCCTGCCAAGGGCCCCCCTCCTCCTATTTCCTCATCCTCCTCAGATACCTCCCCATCAGAGCCCTCCTCCTCTGGAGGGAGCTTCTTCCCTACAATAAGGATCTTTCCCTTCAGCTGCTCAGGGGAGGGAAGAGTGGTGGCCCGCCCTCCCAGGCTCACATGTAGCGCCTCAGGTGTGTAAAGCCGGGATCCGAACACCTTCTTTAGGTGGTGTGCCATGGTGCGCTGCTGACCCGGTGAGCATCGGTGACACAAGTACAACAGGAGTGGGTACTGAGATGTCAGGAAGGCATATTTATTGACCACCTCCAGTGCAGAGCGGATAGTAATGGGCGCATGGTGGTGGTGATGATGGTGATGATGGTGACGAGAGATATCAGGCCCAAAGTCAACCCCAAGTAGAGGCTCGCCCTCTGGGCCATCAGTCACACCCAGCTCCAGGCATCGACAGCCGGACTGCAGAGCCTTGATCAGCCCCCCAAGGTCTGCTCTGCCGTGGACCTGGTCATCCAGCAGGTAGGAGCGGTACGAAGTACTGGAGGAAAAATACACAATAAGTCAGAAACTGAAGCAAATCATCGCCGGTTTGCAGTGTCAATGATATTGTTTTACTATTTACTATTTGGTTAACTATTGTAGTTTTCATTTTTTCTGGCATCCTTATATTGCACATACAGTACAAAGGTAATTTTTTCACCTTGTTACATTACAGATTTATTTTAATCTACACAAAATAGCCCCGAGTGAAAAACTGTAAATGTGTTTTCAGACATCTTGGTAAAGTTATGAAAAATGTAAATGTAAAAAATATTAGTCACCTAAGGACTGTTATTGTGTCACACCTTTTACTATGACACAGAATGGAGCTCAGGTGCATCAGTTTTCCACTGACTAGCCCTGTGATGCTTCCGCAACCTGACTGGAGTCACCCCATGGTAAAATTCAGCTGACCGAAAATAAGTTGCAAGGGAACACACTTGTCCATATAAGAACTGACAGTACATGTCAGAGCGGAAAACAAGCAATGAAGCCAAGAGAATTGTCTGTAGACCTCCAAGACCAGATTGTGTCAAAGCACAGTTTTGGGGAAGGATACAAAAAATGTCTGGCTGAGTTGTAGACCCAGGAAAAAACCGTGGTATCCTTTATTTGGAAATAGAAGAAACACCAGGATCCTCCCTAGATCTGAGTGCTGGACCCAAATGAGTAACCAGGGACAAGGGCCTTGATTAGGGAGGTGACCAAGAATCTAATGCTCACTAAGGTGGAGCTCCAATGTTTCATTGTGGAGACATGAGAACCATTCAGTAGACCGACCATTGATATTGTCCTCCACCAATCAGGGCTTTATGATAGTGACCAGTTGAAGGAACCTATTCCTTTAAAGGCACGTCACAACAACATGTTAGAGGAGTAACAAAATTCCTTAAACTGATTGAACTAAATAACAACTTTGTGGTTAGTACAGAAAAACATGGCACTGCTCATCATCCGGCAACCACCATCTCCACTGTAAAATAAGGTAGTGACATCATTGTGCTGTGAGGATGTGGCAGGAACAGGGTGACCTGCCTGCACAGAGGGTAAGATGATAGCAGCCATATATAGAAATTTCAGAAAACCAGCTCCAGAGTGCTCCATGATCAGCCTAAGGTAACAAATCATCAAGGATATCAATCAAAGATAGGTGTCAGAAGCAGTCTATGAACCTCCCAGTCAGAATACAACAGGACATTTCTGGAAACACTTTAAAAATGAGAAAACTTTGCTCCTTTAACCCGACAGCTTAAGATGATCTGCAGAGAACAATGGGAGAAAATAGTCCAAAACAGGTATTCTAAGTTTGTTGACTGCAGCCAAAGGTGCTTCAATTAAGTTTTGAGCCGTGGGTGCGAATCTCTATGAACTCATGACTTTTACATTGTCAAAAACAAATGTTTTAAAACAGTAGTTCAACATGACTTCATCAACCTGTGCAAACTCTGCTGTCAGTTCAACAATGTTTTTTTTTTATACTTTAATATTGCATGGTTGATCTAATAATATGATTTATTTATGCTTTCTAATTTTACTTCATTGTTTTTTTTTGGGGCTGCACGGTGGCACAGTTGGTAGCACTGTTGCCTTGCAGCAAGAAGGTCCTGGGTTCAATTCCCAACCGGGGGTCTTTCCCACTATGGAATAAGTGGTAGAAAATGACTGACTGACTGTTTACTTTGGAAGTTTTAGGTTGGAGAAGTTAGCAGTATGAGCCCTCTGAGGTTGTGCTATAAACTGGAATTTTAGAGTGTATTAAATATTCAAATTACTTACTTTTACATCAAGCATAGTAGTTTGTATATCTAATCAATAAATTCTAACAAATGTACTGTTTTTTGGTAACAAATAGATTAGAATGAGCAAATGTATCTTAGTTGGAAATGAAATAATTCAGTTGATTAAGTACATTTAAAAACTTGGTTGGAATTTAACAAAACCTTTTTAGGTGTTTGCTGTTAAGACCACATGATTTCTACTCAGCAATATTGATTAAAATACTTTATTTGTTCTTCTGACAATTTTACAGTAATTCATATTATTACAGCCTCCACCAGTTAACATGTTGCTAATTTGAAAGAACAAAATATAGAAAATGTATTGTTAGTAGCTTGTATTGCTAACAGTAATTACCCTGGTCACTGAACATGCTAATTTCCAAATATCACAGGTTTTCAAATTTGGAATTGGAACATGGTTAAGCCGGGTTTTCACAGGTCCAACCTAAAAGGTAAATGAAATACACCATTATTAGCTACCAATGCTTGTTCCCCATGCCGATGGTTGCTCCAGATACATTATTTCATTGTTAATATTTATATACCAACATTTCTGCTGAGTACCACCAAAGACAGCCAACATGCCACCAGTAGTACTTGCATCACAGTTTGAAAATCATGGACCAAGTTATCCTCACTATTTTTCATCCTCAAAAAGCATTCAGATTTCCCGACACACAGATTAGCATTCCTGATCCAAGTCAGTCAGGCTTGATTTAATTAAGGATTTTTTTCCGGTTCAAAAGGGAAACATATCCTACAACCTACTGCATCCCCATAGATAAGTCTGAATGTGATGCTGTCTGATCTTCATCATTGCAAACTTTGTACTTACCAAGGCTATAGTCATCTTCCCTCTACGTATCAATATGACCACCGTGAAGACAGACAAGCACTTTGTACTTTGTAAGTACTTTGTTTTCTCTGACCGTGCTGTGTCTGATTGCTCTTTGCACTTGAAAACTGAAGACAAATCTTCAAGTATATATCAACTTGCCTTGCAAAAGTATTCCTACCCCTTCAACTTTTCCACCTGTGTCACATTACTAACTACAAATATCAATGTATTTTATTTGGATATTATGTGACAGACCAATGCAAAGTAGTGCGGATTTGTAAAGTGCAATAATTATGGTATACAGTTTTCGTGGGGTTTTTTTAAACTAAAAATTCCGAAAGTACATTTGTATTCAGCCCTTCAGATACTTTGCAGAACAACTGATCTCTGCAGTTACAGATGCAGGTCCTACTAGCTCTGCACTTCTAAACGTTGAAATTTCTGCCTATTCTTCCTTGCAAAATAGCTCAGCTTAATTCAGACTGAATGGAAAGTGCCTGTCAAAATCAGTTGTAAAGTTTTGCCCTAAATTCCTAATTGGATTTAGGTCTGTACTTTAATTGGTCTATTCTAACATGTGAATATGCTTTGGTCTAAAACACTCAATTACAGCTCAGACCGTATGTTTAGTGTTGCTGCCTGGGTGAAAGGTGAAGATCTGCCCCAGTCCCAATTCTTTTGGAACCATTAACAAGTTTTCCTCCAGGGCTGATAAAGAAAAGCACCCCCACAGCATGATGCCACCACCACCATGATTCACTGTGTAAATGATGCGTTCAGGTTAATATGCAGAGAGTTCTCTGCCATAAAGTTTTGCATGTGGCCTAAAAATTTTAATTGTGATTTCTATTTAATCATTGTGTGACTTCTATAGGCAATAGGTTCCACTGTATTTTATTTAGGGGTATCAGAGTAAAGAGGGATAAATAAATACACATCACACTTTTTGGATATTTGCTTGTGTGAAATTTTGAAAACTATTTAAAAATGTGAAAAAGTTCAGCGGGTATAAAGTATTTTACAGAGTGCTGTTACTCAGTAAGGCACCAAGATTTTAGTATTAAACATGGTTGCTTCTCTTGATGACTACAGTGTTTTTTCACTTTTCCTAGGATGCACAGTAAAACCCTACAGGTCATCCAATAGGCTGCACTTTCTCTAGGGTTTTATTCACCAGAAAGGGAACATGTCACTACCCTTCTCCTTGACATCCACAGGTTACCCATGGTTGTATAATGTCAAGTTTTCTGGCTCAGCAAACCCTAATCTCTCTGAACCCCAGCCAGTCTGGCTTACATTTCTTTTGGATCCTTTAAAAGCACAGGTGTGCTACTTTTGAGTATTTAGAAAAACAATCCAGTCACGGAACACCTTGCTCCCTAAACATCTCTATCACACTCTTACGTTACATTTCCTCAAGTGTCCTGCTTGGAGGCTGTCCTATAAAAAGACTACATAAGTCCAGACAGTAGTTTTACGGGTATATTGGTTTTAAATGTTGGATTTAGGGGTGGGTTGCACACAGCAGTGAGTAAACAGAACCATCTGGCAAATACGTAGAAAGCAGCCACTGAATGAACTCAATGCAAAGTCATGTGTGGATACTTTGGAAGAGTACAACAGAGAAATACGTGCTTATGTGATGTTTGTATATCTAAAAAAACATTTTATGGGTCAAGTAAAAGCAGATATCTGCCTGCAGTGAAATGTAGCATGGATGCATTGATCAGTAAAATTCCCGTTGAAGTGTAACATGATCTGTGTGAAACAGGTGATCCGTACACATTTAGATAACAACGTGAGCACGGTTCTGAAACGTGAAAACAATCCCATATGTGGGTTTACAAATGCATTCATTACTAACCTCGAATCCAGCTGTGTGCATGTGTTCAGACTACTTGGTGTTTGCACTGCATTAACCCCCTAAATTACATAGACGTTTGGATTTCTAATTAGTAAACCCTGTAATACAGACACAGCTGAAGACCTTGAGAGCATTGTGAGCTGATTTTACTGTTCATCTTTAGTTACTGTATGTAGCAGCTGCTGTTCACATGCCAAATTAATCTTACCCCTAAACTTTATTAGATTCTGTCATGTTACAACTACAGACTTTAATATAATTGATTGGGATTTTATATAATAGACCAACATAACATTGTGGATATGTTGACATGTGTTCAGCCCCCTTTAATGTGAAACACTAAATAAAATCCATAAGCTTCCAAAACAAATAAGTATTTTTTAACCTACTGACAAAACATTTCAGAAAAAGTAATATTCCTTACACTTTTAGAGTCATTATTGTAGAAATGTTATTTTTTCAATTTTAAAACTCTGCTTAAATCTTTAGCATTTTTGACCAAAGTTATTAAGAGTCACAGCAGAGGTTCTAAAGAATCACATGCCACTACAGTGCCGCACAGTGCAGCCCCCTGACCTAACAGTCAGGCCAGGCAAGGAGAACATTAATTTAGAGAAGCAGATAAGAGGTCTGTTGTAACTCTGGAAGAGCTGCAGAGATCCACAGCTCAGGCTAGAGTATTAGTTAACAGGACAGCTATTAGTTTTAATCTCCACAAATCTGACCTTCAACAAGAAGTGGCAAGAAAAAAAGTCATGAAAGACAAAAGGACAAAAGGTATAATTAAAGTTCAGCACAAGCCATGTAGAAGACACAGGAAACATTTATAAGGTTTCACATAAAATCCTGATAAAATACATTTAAGTTTGTGATCATAATGTGGCAAAAAGTGAAAAAGGTTCAGGAGGTAGGAATAGTTTTGCAGGGCACTGTTGTGGGTGGATTAGCTGAAAAAGTCAATGTTTCTGAATAATAATTCCAAACTTTCATCTGTCTGTTCTTCCTAGAGTTCTCTTTCAGGATTTTAATTATTTGAGGAAAAGAGAACTTCAAACCTGATGTAATAATGGGACAGTGGCAGATTCATGTCCTGGCAAACCCCCAGGTGCTCCGGGTCGAGCACCTGACACTCGGGTGACTGCAGGTACTGAGCGAATCCATCCAAGCCAAGCAGTCCCCTCTCTCTGCCGTGGGCTGAGGGCTCGTAGCGCTTCAGGAGCTCCCAGCAGCCCTCGGTTGTAGCCAAAGACAATCCTTGCTCCGTCTCTAAGAAGAGGCGGAGGTCCTGAGGGTCCAGGCACTCACGGTCCTGGGACAGTTGAACCAGCAGGAAATAAACGTCAGGTCGGGTGCAAAGCTCACAGTAGGCCTCCTGAAATTCCTCCCGTGTCACATGGGAGGTGAGCTTCTCCTTGCTGCGCTGGATCTCCTTAAATCGTAGGCGGACCTGTGGAAAGCAAAGACAAACTGGATGACAGATAGGAAACTATGATTCGAGGTGGATGGTTAATTAAATGTAAGCAACAGAATACTCATTTATATGACTGCTGAGCCAAACCTGTGCCTTACTTGTTCAAAACAATGAATGAGGTTTCAGCCAACTTTCGGTTTTCAATAAGGACCATCCAAAAATATATCCTGCATGAATAACTTGTTGATTTTCTTTTATTTTCATTTGCCAGCAAAATAACATCATCATCTGGTAATGTAACCCACCCCCCCATCTAAAACCGCTTTCTCCACCAAGCATAAACAGTTTGCTGTACTTTTGATTCAGCATGTAGGCTGCATGTAGACTACATCGGTACCCAGGTGCTTTGTTAGACCTGTCTTCGGGACCCCTGGGGCTGAAGCTCCAGATGTTTTCAGAACAGCTCCTAATCTCACGAAAAAAGACATTTAGGAGTTTATGTCTGTTCAAACGATGCATTAAGCCCCAAAATGACAAACTTTACATTTTTATTTAAAAACAATCAGATTTGTTTGTATTGTGTTCCATATAATCACTGCCCGCTGTACCCAACCTGACAATGGGCCTAAAGGAAAAGAAGACAAAAAGTGGTTATTTGCGCACACATGGAACTTTGACTGCGCAACTACATGCACAGGCTCAGGCGGACTGGCAATTTGTCCATTCTGGAGAAATCCAGAACGGCTGTTCGGTCCAGGAGCGTCGGCCTACCTCATTAATTACCCAAAAAGTTACACTAAGGGCATCAAACAGGACTACAATAGGGGAAACGACTGATTTCAGAGCAGCCGCAGAGCCAACCAGAGAGCGGGAGCCTGGTGGGTGTGTTTGTCCAGTAACCAGTTGGAACCAGAGTGGCTTAACCCAAGCTGAAGTTAGCGTTAAATCTGGCACTAATCACTGATTCACCCAGCAAGACATGAGGTGGAGGTTCACTAATGAGCATCATCAGGGTCATGATGAGAGACTTTAACCTGATCTACAGGTGATATTAAATGACCTGGCAGTGATAGAAAACAGTAGGAACCCTCTCTGTGAGCTTCTAGCTGGATCTGCATCATGATGTGAAAAATATCTGATCCTTTACCTTAGTCAAAATAAAAGCATTTAATCTCAAAGTTACTAAACACATTAAAAGGTCCTTCAGATCACCACATTGCATCTCATGGCTGCAGCTGGTCCTTTAGTCCAGTTCTACGTATAGACAGAAACAGGTGTTGCTCAAAAGAAACAAGAAAACATCTCCTGGTGCCAAAAGTAAGCCTCCCTCTTCTCCTTCATGTCTTCTGATCCTAAATATACAGCTCTGGGTTGTTTAAAGGTGCAGAAATAATGAGAAATAAATCATAGTTAATCACAGATGGATCATTAATTTGTTAACCATTTTATTTTTTGAATAATACATGTAATATGTAGTATTACATAAACTAAACTCATTAAACAAGGAAATTGTTTTACTCAATGTAATACATACATACCACTTTATGTATTCATTTATTAATAACTAATATTAGTACTGATAACAGGACAAAAGACAAGAGTCCAAGAAAGGTCCTGGGTGAGTCTCCACATCCTATTTTAAACACCTTTTTCTCAACAGAAAATGTTTAATAGTAAAGTATGAAACTAATGGCTCACATGCTCAGTGGAGAACAACAGACTAAGTGGAATGAAGGGATGGAAAGATGGCAGTAAACAGGTTCATGACAGAAGGAACATATTTTAATGAAATGTTGGGATAGCTCACAGCATAATTAAAATAAATAAATGTGTTTTAGGGTCCATTAAAATATAAGAAAATCAATTTTATACCAACTTTCTTTTTAGAAATATAAGAAATTATGACATTGGAGTCTCAGGGGTGTGAGAGAGAGTGAAAGTAAAATTTTAAAAAGTCATGTACATAGATGAGAAAATAAGCACAATTATTTGAGCTACAGTAAACAGTTTCTCTGACTTTATAAACAACTTTAGTTCGATGGACTGAGCAGAAAGTTTTTTCTAAATGTGTCATTATCTGCTTCAGCAAATGTTTTGTTCATCAGTTGTAAACTGTTTCTCTTCATCCTTCACTTAAACTACTAACAAAAAATTAAACCAAGTCAAATTATTGTGAAGCTTTTTTGTTTGATTCATAATAATTTACATTCAGTGAAAACCCAGCCAAGGCAGAGAGCTGGTACAGCATGTCTTGTGTTACTTTAAGTGACTTATAAACTGGGCTGCCATCTGATGAAAATTAAACTATTTAGTGCCTGGGCTAAAGGCCCAAATGGTTCAAACCCTAAAAACACCCCCGGTGGTTCCTCTGTTTTATAAGTTAATTTATTCCAAGATGAAGTTCTTAACTGGAATTATTCATATGTGGAATCCATTCTCCTCATTGAAATTAACTGAAATACAATTAATCCACTCCAGACCCCCGAAACAATACAATGCAGCATTCATGAATATGAAGGTGCTCTAAAAATGTTAAATATTTGGTTCTGCTTTACTGATGTGGAACAGAAAAACTGCAGAGTAAATACAAAGGAAAGTAAAATCACATTAAAAGCATTTGAATGAATTTCTAAAACAGGTACATGAAATTAGTCCTTTTACAAAAGTAAATGATTCATTAAATAAACAACCAGGTTGAGAGCTTAACCCTCAACGCTAGGCCCAAAGTTACGCCCTTGGCTGCCGATGATATGAAAAGGCAGTGATCTTGAAAGAAGGGGCCGCATCGAACCACAAATGGACCACCAGGCTAAAGCATTTTTAGTGATTTGGGGGTCACAACCAAATTCAAATCGTTGGTATTGGGAAAAAGGGAAAAAGATATTGTGATAAGACTTTTTTAGAACACCCCTAATCTAGAAAAATTTAAAACACTACTCATGCTTCCAATCCAAAGAAGTGCTCATTGCTCAGAACACATTCAAAAATAATTAAACCATGGATAATTTTTCCAGTGCCTCCTGCTTGGCCCAGATCAGGTTGTAGAGATGACAGCACTTGAATGGAAACTCAGACAGACCCTTCCAATCTCCCCAACTCACCCTGTCCTTAAGGAAGCTCACTTTAACTGCTGATATCTGAGATCCTGTTCTATTGGTCCTTATCAATATCTTATGACTATAGATGAGGTTTCAAACGTAATTCAAGAACTTCGCATTTCCTTCTTTACCTCAGCAGACTGGAGCAAAAAGGCTCATTACAGCAAATTAAGTCCTGATGTTTCAATCCAGTTTATCCTGCCACCCCTGGTAAGCAAGACCCCAAAATGCCTGAACTACTCTGCATGAGCCACAGTCTCACTGCAACACTTTAGAAGAATTCTACATTTGTTCCAGTTGAGATCCATGGCTTCACTCTTTGATGAGATGATTCTCATCGTAATTGTTTCACATTCAGCTTTGGCAAAATTATAGATTAGAGAAATTACTTCTGCTTCCTTTTCAAAATTCAGACCCAAAGGGTAAACCCGTTTTAAAAAACTGTGACATCATTTTACGGATGAAAAATGAACTTACGTAGAGCAAATTCAGAAAACATGTAGGATTTTAACTGGTGTCTTACCTTGGCCTCCTTGATGCCAGGGCACAGTTTGCAGACTGTGGCGACCGCCACATCCTCTGATACAATCCCATAGCCATCTTCATCAACCTGTGCAAACTCTGCTGTCAGCCATTCGCTCCTCATCTTGCTTCCCAAGCTGCCTTCCACCGCTAAACTGCCTCCATCACTCGGCCCTCCTCCTACTCCTCCAGCCCCTCCAATGAATGAAGGATGGGCAAGAAGGTACCGCAAGCCTGTCACCCAGATGTTGGCAACATCAGCCGACAATGCCACCAGGTCTAGAGACTGCAGACAGCGGTGGAAAAAGGGGACTGTTAAAAAAATGTGATGTTTTTGCTGCATTGCTGCATTTTCTATAAGGTGGGCCTGTTACCTGGTACTCATCACCATGTATGATGGAGAAGGCTGCTTCCTCAGCCAGGTGTTCAAGCAGAGGACCATTATGAAGAAAAGTCTCTGTACTCTTCCCAGTGCGGACCTCTCTAATGCTGGAGACGTCCAGTCTAGCCCTGTCTGCATCCTTCTTGGATGGCTCCCAGCGAAGGCAGCTCAGGTCTGCGTCCAAGGTGTAGAAACGACAGTACACCCTGGAGTTGGGTCGAATCTTCTTCAGCTCACACCCACCTTGCATGAAAGCTAAGCAGTCAGCTGCACTGCTTACCTGTGACAAAAAGTCAGGCACAACTTGGACTAAGAGTCAAAGTAGAAACATGTGCTACTTCAGCTTAGTAAGGATTCTGGATTGCTAAAGCAAATACGAAGAAGTTGCTTAAAAGATATATTGAGGCTTCTCAAAAATCTAATGCGGATTATTTTTTTTGTTCGAATAAAACATGTTCAACATTGTAAAATAATTTATTGGGAAGCCAACAGCTTGCTTGCGCTTCTGCCGGAAAGAATGGCCTTCATCAGCTCTTTAGTTGAATGATGACAGCCTTAGTGGTCTACACAAACTTGTAATGGACTTATTGAATCCAGAGCTTTGAACACTTTAAAGGACATCTTCCTTCATTTTCATATCCTGGCAGTCTTTGTCAAAATTTGGCATTGTTACATATATCATTACCTTATCTTTTGAAAAGCTTTAAACTAAAAGCTTGCATTTGTATAATTTAAATAGGTATTTGATGTCCAAGCAAAACATGGCTTAGCATTTGTGGAGAAACCTTTATTGGCAAGCACAGGGGTAAGACGTTTCTTGTAATTCCTCAATAGGTTTGCAAACTTCCTCATCCTTTTTAAGTGTTTCAGCTTATACAAGAAGGTTCATGTACAAGGCCCAATTCAATGGCCATGTACTGTTAGTGAAATCATCCTGCATCCCTAAGAAAAAATGTTTTTAGATTTTTTCGACTACCAAATAAGGACAAAAACTCTTATCACCTTTTCACAGAGTTTTTGTAGCCAATTACAGGATTGTACAGATAGAGTGAACAGCACTAGGCTGGTTTAAATCCTATTTGTCTAACAGATTCCAGTTTGTTCATGTAAATGATAAACCATCCTCAAACTCCAGGGTTAATTGTGGAGTACCACAGGGGTCAGTGCTTAGTTAATTTTATTTTGTACTATTTATATGCTTCCAATATAGGTAAAATTATCAGGCAGCATGGGATAAATTTCCATGATACTTAACTTTATTTATCCATAAACCCTGATGAGCCCAACCATTTAAATGTCTTGAAGACATAAAATTCAAGATGACCTAAATTTTCTGCTTCTAAATTTGGACAAGACAGATCTTTGTGAAAAAGGAAAACTGCTTGTCTAATTAACCTGGACGGCATTAAATTGGCCTCCAGTAATAAAGTAAAAAACCTTGGTGTTATTTTTGACCAGGACATGCCATTTAAATCCCATATTAAACAGGTTTCTAGGATTTCCTTCTTTCACCTCCGGAACATTGCCAAAATTAGAAATATCCTGTCCAGGAGTGACTCCATGCATTTGTTACTTCAAGGCTGGACTATTGTAATTCTTTACAATCAGGATGTCCACAAAATGCAATTAAAAGCCTTCAGCTGATCCAAAATGCTGCAGCAATAGTTCTGATGAAAATTAAAAAGATAGATAATTTTTCTCCTATTTTAGCTTCCCTTCATTTGCCCGCTGTTAAATCCAGAATAGAATTTAAAATTCTCCTTCTCACATATACAGGTCCTTCTCAAAATATTAGCATATTGTGATAAAGTTCATTATTTTCCATAATGTCATGATGAAAATTTAACATTCATATATTTTAGATTCATTGCACACTAACTGAAATATTTCAGGTCTTTTATTGTCTTAATATGGATGATTTTGGCATACAGCTCATGAAAACCCAAAATTCCTATCTCACAAAATTAGCATATCATTAAAAGGGTCTCTAAACGAGCTATGAACCTAATCATCTGAATCAACGAGTTAACTCTAAACACCTGCAAAAGATTCCTGAGGCCTTTAAAACTCCCAGCCTGGTTCATCACTCAAAACCCCAATCATGGGTAAGACTGCCGACCTGACTGCTGTCCAGAAGGCCACTATTGACACCCTCAAGCAAGAGGGTAAGACACATAAAGACATTTCTGAACGAATAGGCTGTTCCCAGAGTGCTGTATCAAGGTACCTCAGTGGGAAGTCTGTGGGAAGGAAAAAGTGTGGCAGAAAACGCTGCACAACGAGAAGAGGTGACCGGACCCTGAGGAAGATTGTGGAGAAGGGCCGATTCCAGACCTTGGGGGACCTGCGGAAGCAGTGGACTGAGTCTGGAGTGGAAACATCCAGAGTCACCGTGCACAGGCGTGTGCAGGA
Source organism: Girardinichthys multiradiatus (assembly GCF_021462225.1). Lineage (NCBI taxonomy): Eukaryota > Metazoa > Chordata > Actinopteri > Cyprinodontiformes > Goodeidae > Girardinichthys > Girardinichthys multiradiatus. The sequence continues at coordinate 5,509,504 of NC_061800.1, forward strand.
AATGGGCTACAGGTGCCGCATTCCCCAGGTCAAGCCACTTTTGAACCAGAAACAGCGGCAGAAGCGCCTGACCTGGGCTACAGAGAAGCAGCACTGGACTGTTGCTCAGTGGTCCAAAGTACTGTTTTCGGATGAAAGCAAATTCTGCATGTCATTTGGAAATCAAGGTGCCAGAGTCTGGAGGAAGACTGGGGAGAAGGAAATGCCAAAATACCAGAAGTCCAGTGTCAAGTACCCACAGTCAGTGATGGTCTGGGGTGCCGTGTCAGCTGCTGGTGTTGGTCCACTGTGTTTTATCAAGGGCAGGGTCAATGCAGCTAGCTATCAGGAGATTTTGGAGCACTTCATGCTTCCATCTGCTGAAAAGATTTATGGAGATGAAGATTTAATTTTTCAGCACGACCTGGCACCTGCTCACAGTGCCAAAACCACTGGTAAATGGTTTACTGACCATGGTATCACTGTGCTCACTTGGCCTGCCAACTCTCCTGACCTGAACCCCATAGAGAATCTGTGGGATATTGTGAAGAGAACATTGAGAGACTCAAGACCCAACACTCTGGATGAGCTAAAGGCCGCTATCGAAGCATCCTGGGCCTCCATAAGACCTCAGCAGTGCCACAGGCTGATTGCCTCCATGCCACGCCGCATTGAAGCAGTCATTTCTGCAAAAGGATTCCCGACCAAGTATTGAGTGCATAACTGTACATGATTATTTGAAGGTTGACGTTTTTTGTATTAAAAACACTTTTCTTTTATTGGTCGGATGAAATATGCTAATTTTGTGAGACAGGAATTTTGGGTTTTCATGAGCTGTATGCCAAAATCATCCGTATTAAGACAATAAAATACCTGAAATATTTCAGTTAGTGTGCAATGAATCTGAAATATATGAATGTTAAATTTTCATCATTACATTATGGAAAATAATGAACTTTATCACAATATGCTAATATTTTGAGAAGGACCTGTAAACCCTTAATGATCTAGCTCCATCATACATCAGAGATCTGATGGTTCCATATGTTCCTAATAGAGCACTTTGTTCTCAGACTGCAAGTTTACTGGTGATTCCTAGAGTCTCTAGAAGTAGAATGGGAGGCAGATTTAGTTATCAGGCTCCTCTCCTGTGGAAGCAGCTCCCAGTTTTAGTCCATGAGGCAGACACCCTGTCTACTTTTAAGGCTAGGCTTAAAACTTTCCTTTTTGATAAAGCTTATAGTTAGAGTGGCTTAGGTTATCCTGAGCTATCTCTGTAGTTATGCTGCTATAGGCTTAGGCTGCTGGAGGACATAATGACCACTTTTTCTCTCCCTGCTACATTCTCATACTACTCTCCAATTTTGCGTTATTTGCTGTTATTTCAGCTTTTAACTATATGTTCTCTCTCTGTTTTTTCTCTTTCTAGAAGCTACATGCTAGATTGAAAAGCTTTTACCAATATGAATAATAAACTGAATCCAACTGCACTGTTTGATAATAGGGATCAATTGGAATGCATGTACTCGACTTAGAATCTGTATGATTTGATTGAACCAACTTTGTAAAGTGCCTTGGCACCATATAAATAAACTATTCAATTCAATTCAAATTCAAAAATACTTTATTAATCCCAAAGGGAAATTAAATGTTGTTGTAGCTCATTATTTAGGTTTCTTCAAAGAGCCGTTGTAGATGCTGATGGCTATGAGCAGGAAGGATCTCCTGTAGCGCTCTGTCTTACAGCACATCTGAAGAAGCCGCTGACTGAAGACACTGTTGTTGTAGGACAGTCTCAGGAAGAAGATGCTCAGCGTTCTCCATAATGTTCTTCATTTTATGAAGAAAATAAAACTGAAATAAACTGAATCTCCTATCTTTATACACATTAGCAGATAAGATCAAGAGTATCTGTAATCTCCTGATTGACAGATTAATTTTAATTTTTAAACCACCTGGACAAACGACCGAAGAATGGGTGTCAAAGTTCAAGCTGGGTTGTAGGGGATCAATTTGTACATTGTCAGTGTTTGTGGGCATACCGGTCTCTAACTGGTATGCTCCAACCCTACAGTACAGCTCAGTGCCCTGTTATCTGTAGATGTACTCAAAAAACACTAGGTCCTGGTGAGTCTTCAGTGGTCCGTATAGGGAACTAATTGAGTTTTATGCCACTGACTGGGAGAAATACCCTTAACTTCAACATGGACAAGACGAAAAGCAGAACAGTTTCTGGACAGGACAGGACAGGAGTTAAGCACCAATTTTCCAAGAAACTAGTTCAAGTATTAGACTGGTTAGCCTCCACATCAGTTCTTGGTGTTTCCACTGCCGCAATCTCAGGCTCTGATAAACTGGCTCCTTCTCAGCACCAGCACTGAGCTGGGCCAGAAGAAAGAACGGATTTCGTGTCAGGAGCTAGAGGAGCTAGTGTTTACATAGTTTATTTTGACATCTCCAGTCACTGAGTTTAAGTGGGTCAAAGCGGCACATTAAGGATCGCTAAGCAAACCTTTTCCTCTGAATCCAAAAACACTTTTTCCAACTCAGTTGGCAAACACTGGTTTTTAATACATCCTGTTCCAAATATTGTGTTTAACTAAAATTTTCCAGCGACTCCCATTAGTATTAAGAAGTGTTCATAGACACGGCTTGTTGTTTAACTACAAAAATCATAGTCTTTGCCACAGTGGCAAAGACTGTGGCAAACCTAACCCTGTGTTAAAGGTGTAATCCTCCATAAAAACACAGAATAAATCAGGGGCAGGATCAACCATTAACAGAGACAGACGTGGCTCTTACTTGACTCTAAGGTTGTGGAAAATATAAACGACCAGTTAAGAACCAGCTCCAACACCAGCACTGGTTACATACTAGACTCTCTTTGATGAAAAAACCTTAAAAGTAGTGATGGGCAACAGTAAAAATTGAATTCCTTTTAATAACACAAAGAACAGTCTATACGTTTTGAAGAAGCTCAGATCTTTCAGTATTTAGTCCAGATTGTTTTATATCTTCCATAAAATAAGGTGGAAAGTTTTATTTTTTCACTCAAAGAAATAAAACAAGCTGGCAAGATGTGTTTGGGACTGCCCTGCAAACTGAAAGTCATAAAAAGACTGCTGCACAGGCTGCTCCATATAATGGATAATACCACACACCCTCTGCATATCATATAAACAGAGTGACTTTAATCGGGGACTCATTTTTCTCCAGCTTCCCTGCAATATGGCCTGCTGCTGCAGGGGATCCATCACAATAAACCTGTTGGGACCCAGTCATGAGTTACAACATTAAAGGCCAGTAAGAACTTTTCTGGAACTTTCAAAATAACTCTCATTAACCTACTTCCAGCACAGGTAGGAACAGTAACAAGAGGGGGAACAGTGGACTTCCCGTGACATCACTGTTTGAATAAAGCCCAGCGTTCCAACAAACAGACCTTTTCCAAAAAGGTCCCCAGCGGAGCTGGAAGGAGAGACCGCGCGCTAATGTCTCTTGCTGGCAAGCAGACACAACTCTTTAAATTGGATCCAGAGTGACTACGATCACATGCAACAAAGTTAATTAATGATTTGCAGTTCAAGTATCCGGCATTCAGTCATATAAAGGGTGTAATGAGACAAGCGTGACTTGGCTTTTCTTCTGAAGCCTCCAGAAGCAGCGCTAATTGAAGCAGATTTCCCCCACGGCATGGAAAAGAAGGCCAGGACTGCACTGCATGCCTTCCTGCATGTACGTCCAAATAGCGAGAGGTACCCCGCCGCATCGCGGCCACTCAAGGAGCCAAACGTGCCTTTGTCGTACGGATCGGCCGGACCAGCTAAAAGCCGTTCTCCACAACTACGGAAGTTAGCTCCAAGCTAACCCTTTGTTTACCCACACGTGGATGTTTTCCTCAACGCCCAGGACAACTTATCTTCTGTACGGTTCACGTAAGAGGTAGTGTTTGGGCAGAGAAGATTAGTTTAGAGTTAAATAATCTAAATGTTTGTTTAATGATGTTTGCTTTTGTTTGTGTAGAAAAACTCAGCTGCAGTAACTGCTAGCAGACTAGCACTCAGCTAAGGATGTGTTCTGTGTTGTGTTTTAAAGTTAAGACAAACTTTATTTAAAGGGTGGTTTTTAAACACAGAAGATCGTACATAACATGCTGTCCACACTCATGCATTTCAACCCCTTTATTAGTGGTATTTTAAAGGTATGTGTTTAATTCTGGTAACCAGGTATTAACTTCTTTGTTAGATCCAACCACTAACAGCTAAGAACACGTTTACGCCCATTTTGAGTCAGCTGAAGATCATTTACCCAGAAAGGTTGTTAGTTTCCAATCTAGGAAATAATATTGCCCTAAATATTATTTTACTGAACGTGATAACTAATTAAACACCATTAAGACCCATTTATCCAGAAAGGTTTGGTTCTTATTCAAAATGATATTTCTTTAAATATTAGTTTAATAAATAAAGGCAGCTAATTAAGCACCATTGATAATTGGTCATCCAGAAGGTTGGTTTCATTCAGCAAATCATTATTTAAAAATGTCAGTCAGTCAGTCATTTTCTACCGCTTATTCCATAGTGGGTCGTGGGGGAGCTGGTGCCTATCTCCAGCAGTCTATGGGCAAGAGGCAGGGTACACCCTGGACAGATCTATTTAAAAATGTATTTTATTAAAATGTTTTATCTGATCTTGCATTGTGAATAGTTGTTTGAAGGTATACCAGATATTGCCTAAGTTGGTTCCAAGACTAACTTAACTTCATTTCCAGATTCTTCTAGATAATCCTTGGTTCTCAAACATAAACATTGCATGGTAATGTTGCATCACTCTTTCGGTCATGGTTTTCAACCATCTTTGATCAACTTGTTTATATTGTACATAGCCCATTAGTCTTCGTTATTCTTTCATTCTGCTTGGTAGATTAGTTGGATTGTTTTAGCATAGTAAAGAGTTTGTTGATTGAAATATGTTTGACTTTGAATTGACTTATTTTTGTTAATAAATTCTTGTATTTTAAGAAATTGTGTGAATTCATTCTGTGTGCGTGCAGAGTTGTGCTGTTCAATAATGTCAGAGCTTGGCTCATCCCTTTCAATTTTGTCCTAATACCATCGCCTTACTGGGCTGGTATTCACAGGACAACCCTTAACAGACCAAATTATTAGTCAGTCATTTTCTACCGCTTATTCCATAGTGGGTCGTGGGGGAGCTGGTGCCTATCTCCAGCAGTCTATGGGCAGGAGGCAGGGTACACCCTGGACAAGTTGCCAGTCCATCGCAGGGCAACACACAAACAACCAAGCACACACTCATTCATACACCTAAGGGCAATTTAGAGTGACCAATTAACCTAACAGGCATGTCTTTGGACTGTGGGAGGAAGCTGGAGTACCCGGTGAGAACCCACGCATGCACGGGGAGAACATGCAAACTCCATGCAGAAAGACCCCCGGCCGGCAATCGAACCCAGGACCTTCTTCCTTCAAGGCAACAGTGCTACCAACTGCGCCACCGTGCACCGTGCAAATTATTATTCAATAAAATATTAAAGTATTAATATTAAATAATATATTCATAATCACAACAAACCTTATAAAGTGATATTTTTGTGTCACCACAGGGGAGCTGCCTTAGGATAAAATGTATGATATTAAGGTCTCCTTATCTTCAACCTTTTTATGTTTTTACATTTTACTTTTTCTTTTACTCTTTACAGCTATTTATTTCCAGGTAGATTCCCCACACTTATTACAGTACCTCTACATTTAAAATTTTTCATTAAATTCCTGTGCCTTCTCATTTCTGTGAATGCCCATGTGGGTAAGATCACATACCCAAATACAGAATGCTCCAAATAAACTGGGAGCATCCTTTTCATTCTACGTTTTCAGCAGAACAGCTGTGGTCAGAAGTTTTCCTGCAAACATCATACAGATTTCAAGTTGGGTACATAAAGTCCAATTAATCCTACCTATCCAACAGTGCAGTCAGATTCAGTTTATTATTCAAATTGGTTAAAAAGTTTTTCTATCTAAGGAAACCCAGCAGATTGCATCAAGTCAGTGACTTGCACCATTCACTCCTCCTGGATGAGCATGTACAGGTCCTTCTCAAAATATTAGCATATTGTGATAAAGTTCATTATTTTCCATAATGTCATGATGAAAATTTAACATTCTTATATTTTAGATTCATTGCACACTAACTGAAATATGTCAGGTCTTTTATTGTCTTAATACGGATGATTTTGGCATACAGCTCATGAAAACCCAAAATTCCTATCTCACAAAATTAGCATATTTCATCCAACCAATAAAAGAAAAGTGTTTTTAATACAAAAAACGTCAACCTTCAAATAATCATGTACAGTTATGCACTCAATACTTGGTCGGGAATCCTTTTGCAGAAATGACTGCTTCAATGCGGCGTGGCATGGTGGCAATCAGCCTGTGGCACTGCTGAGGTCTTATGGAGGCCCAGGATGCTTCGATAGCGGCCTTTAGCTCATCCAGAGTGTTGGGTCTTGAGTCTCTCAACGTTCTCTTCACAATATCCCACAGATTCTCTATGGGGTTCAGGTCAGGAGAGTTGGCAGGCCAATTGACATGCAGAATTTGCTTTCATCCGAAAAAAGTACTTTGGACCACTGAGCAACAGTCCAGTGCTGCTTCTCTGTAGCCCAGGTCAGGCGCTTCTGCCGCTGTTTCTGGTTCAAAAGTGGCTTGACCTGGGGAATGCAGCACCTGTAGCCCATTTCCTGCACACGCCTGTGCACGGTGGCTCTGGATGTTTCTACTCCAGACTCAGTCCACTGCTTCCGCAGGTCCCCCAAGGTCTGGAATCGGCCCTTCTCCACAATCTTCCTCAGGGTCCGGTCACCTCTTCTCGTTGTGCAGCGTTTTCTGAAACACTTTTTCCTTCCCACAGACTTCCCACTGAGGTGCCTTGATACAGCACTCTGGGAACAGCCTATTCGTTCAGAAATTTCTTTCTGTGTCTTACCCTCTTGCTTGAGGGTGTCAATAGTGGCCTTCTGGACAGCAGTCAGGTCGGCAGTCTTACCCATGATTGGGGTTTTGAGTGATGAACCAGGCTGGGAGTTTTAAAGGCCTCAGGAATCTTTTGCAGGTGTTTAGAGTTAACTCGTTGATTCAGATGATTAGGTTCATAGCTCGTTTAGAGACCCTTTTAATGATATGCTAATTTTGTGAGATAGGAATTTCGGGTTTTCATGAGCTGTATGCCAAAATCATCCATATTAAGACAATAAAAGACCTGAAATATTTCAGTTAGTGTGCAATGAATCTAAAATATATGAATGTTAAATTTTCATCATGACATTATGGAAAATAATGAACTTTATCACAATATGCTAATATTTTGAGAAGGACCTGTAGGAGAAAGACAGCTAAGAAGGTGTCTGTTAGGTTAATTGGTCTCTCTAAATTGCCCTTACGTGTGCGTGTGTGTATTATATCAGGTCCTGTGTGTTGCACTACAATGGACCTCTTTAGGAGATAACCTGCCTCTCGCTCATTAACCAGTGGAGACAGGCACCACCCCTCCCGGGCAACCCTGCAACGATAAGCAGGTGTACATTATAGAAGGGTGTTTGACAGCACTTGTTAGATAAACAAAAGTCAGAAATATGAATAAGTAGAAGGGATTCAGTAAAGCTCTAAGTAGAACAATTGTAGCATTTCCATAGCTTGGATGTAAGTTATTCGGATGTGTCATCATTTTGACGAGGTCTGGAAGAAGGTCCAAACAGTCCCCATTTGTTGAAAGGAAACTGGTTAGGATGTTCAGGAAAAACCAAGGCTTAAGCCTGTCATGAACTGTAATCTGCTGAAACACCAGTGTTACTATCCACAGTCAAGCCAGTTTAACATGGTCATGAAGTCAAGACCTGAACCGTTATTCTAAACACACAACACTGTTTTAGAGCAGATAAAGCTAACGCCAATAATCAACCTATTAAGATAAACTCCATCAATTCTGCTAGGCAGAATGGTCAAATATTCAGCCAGAATTAATTCAGAAACAGGTTGATGGAAAAGAATAATGTGTCATCATGATCCAACTTGTTAAGGGACATTTAAATAAATATTAGTGGGGGTGTATGTATAAATTTCAGCTTTGATGTTTGTAAGCCTGTGTCTATTTGGAAAAATCTACAATAAATTCAAACAGAATTCAAGTACGTCAATAAAAGCTGAACATGAATACAGTGGCTTGTGAAAGTATTCATACCCCTTGAACATTTCCACATATTGTCACATTACATACAACACAAACTGGTATACAATTGTGAAGTGGAATGAAAATGATACATGAATTCTTTTTTTTTTTTACAAATACAAAACTAAAAAGAGTATTGTGCAAAAGAATTGAGCCCCCATGAGTTAAAACTTTGTGGACCCACCTTTGCTGCAATAACAGCTCCAAGTCTTAGGGCATGTCACTACCAGCTTTGCGCATCTAATGACTGAACTCTTTGCCCATTCTTCTTTGCAAAACAGCTTAAGCTCAGTCAGAATGGATGGATAGCGTTTCTGAACAGTAGTTTTCAGATCTTGCCACAGATTCTTGATTGGGTTTAGGTCTGGACTTTGACTGGGCCATTCTAACAAATTATTATGTTTTGTTTTAAAGCAATCCATTGTAGCCCTGGCTTTATGTTTAGGATCGTTGTCCTACTAGAAGGTGAACCTCCGCCCCAGTCTCAAGTCTTTTGCAGACTCCAACAGGTTTTTGTCCAAGATTTCCCTGTATCTGGCTCCATCCATCTTCCCTTCAACTCTGACCCCCTTCCCTGTCCCTGCTGTAGAGAAGCAACCCCAGAGCATGATGCTTCCACCACCATTGTTTGACAGTGGGGATGGTGTGTTCAGAGTGATGTGCAGTGTTAGCTCTTTGCCACACATAGCGTTTGGCGTTGTGGCAAAGAAGTTACATTTTGGTCTCGTCTGACCAAAGTACCTTCTTCCACGTGTTTGCCAACATGGCTTCTGGCAAAATGCAAATGGGACTTCTTATGGTTTTTTTTTTAACAATGGCTTTCTTCTTGTCACTCTTCTATAAAGACCACATTTGTGCAGCACACGACTAATAGTTGTCCTGTAGACAGATTCTCCCACCTGAGCTGTGGATCTCTGCAGCTCATCCAGAGTCACCATGAGCCTCTTGGCTGCATCTCTGATCAGTGCTCTCCTTGTTCGGCTTGTAAGTTTAGGTGGACGGCCTTGTCTTGGTAGGTTTACAGTTGTGCCATACGGAGATGTTCAAAGCTTGGGAAATCTTTTTATAGACTAAGCCTGCTTTAAACTTCTCCACAACTTTATCCCTGACCTGTCTGGTGTGTTCCTTGGACTTCATGATGCCGTTTGCTCCCCAATATTCTCTTAACCAACCTCTGAGGCTGTCACAGTGCAGCTGTATTTATACTGAGATTAGATTACACACGAATGGATTCTATTTAGCCATTAGCAATCATCAGGCAACTTCTGAAGGCAATTGGTTGCACTCAGAGTAAAGAGGGCTGAATACATTTTCACACCGCACTTTTCAGTTTTTTATTTTTGAAAAATGTTTAAAATCTTTTATAATTTTCGTTCCACTTCACAATTGTATACCACTTTGTGTTGGTCTTTCACATAAAATTACAATAAATTGTATTTATGCTTGTGGTTGTATTGTGACAATATGGGGAAAGGTTCAAGGGGTATGAATACTTTTACAAGCCATTGTATAGCATTCATGCCCAGGATGACGGCTGAGCACAACTGTAATTTTCAAACTACCTTTTTCTCAGAGGGCATGCTGCTGAAGGACACTGTCTTCTTCCTTCCTCCGCCCACCTTCTGCACTGAGGGATCCTGGAAGGTCACAAAGACACGAGGCAACAGTCAGAAGATTTTCCGTTCTCGTTAAAAGCAGCAGAGCAACAAATTCAAGCAAAGGTCTGGGAAAGAAAGGTGAATCTGCTGTAACAGATTTTCCTTTCAATCTGAATTTTAATAATAAATTCTTCACTCTGAGTAAACAGTGGATGGATAACATTCTAAATGAAGCCTTGGAAAGAAATACGGAAAATGATCTAACACCACAAAACAATTATTCCTATCACTGACAAAATAATATGTTGATTATGATTATTACAGATATAATGTCTATAACATCTATAGATTGTTATTTTTGATTTTGAGACATGGACTTAAACATCAGTATAGAACAAACACAGGCTCAGTAGAAGTTTTAAAGGAGTTTTTCTCCATAACATTCTGCATAAATCATACCAATATACTATGATTGGAATATTTGCAATCAGCTGTTTTGCAAGCATAGAAGAGAGAAGCAACTTTTATTCAGTCAGCTGACCGGCAATGTGTAGCAACATGTAGGAGAAAGTCGGCGCTGCAATCTTCCACGATTCATACAGCCAGAGAAAACTCTGCTCGTTTTTACTGGCATCACATTAAAATGGCTTTAAACTGTAGCTATTGCATGGAGGAAGATTTTAGCGTTCTGTTTTGGTTTTTTTACAGTAACCTTTACAACCTTGATTTAGTCTGATACCAGTATCAGAACCATTCCTTACTCTGAGTAGGAAATAAAACTATAGATCCAGGCGTTTCTAAAGACACAGATATGTTTGTGCTCAAGAGTTTCTCTCAAAGATATGACAAATCCCAATCAAGCGTATAATCATCATTAAAGGAAGGTAACTCAAAAGAAATTAAAGTTCTGCTCTTAGAAATATAGGCTTTGTAAAAGGAACGAAGATGCAAAATACCTGTGAATATTTAAAATCATTATTTTAAGCAACATTTTTTACTGTTGTTAAATCATTTGCAAAAAACAAATTCCAGGACCACCAAATAACAGTTGTGAGCAGCTTACATAAGGTGTCCTATTTATGGTACAGAGCACTTACCACAGCAGCCAGCAATATATTAACACATCAGTCAGTGTTAGAACAACACATGGATTAATGTAGGCAGCAGTAACCCCATCGAGAGAGCAGATGTAGAGGTGCTATAAGCACAGGCAGATTTTTAATAACACCTCACATGAAATACACAGTGTACCTTTATGATGTAATCTAAATCTAAAACACATATTTGTTTTCTGTTCTCATTGAAGGTCATTTCTAAAGTATTCTGGTTAGATTTCCACATTTTTCAGTAAGAAATCTTTAACTAAGTCGTAAGGGAGAGTGCTATCTAAGCAAGATAGAAGAGCCGGAGCATCCAAATGGCTCCTCTTTAAAGCACCAAAAATTTGTTTTCATTCAGTTTTATCTCAGTCTACTATAAGAAAACAATCAGCATTTTCATCTTTCCCTTTTTATTGGTGAAACAAAACAAGTTTTAAAGTATACGTTAATGAGCTATATTTGATATACATTGGAAAAAGGTGGAATGTTCCCCCTGGGTGGGGAATGGGGAGGGGAAGTTTAAGTGTCTTGTTCAGGATGAAACCAGAGATGGGCAGAGACTACAGCTTGGTCAGCAGTAATCAGGGGATTGCTTGAGTTTTGGTGGAGAAAGAGCTGAGCTGACAGTCGAAGAACTCTCTTTACCGTTCCATGAATGTTCCAACCCTCACCTGTTGTCACGGGATATACTGTAATTCATGACACAATAAAAACAAGATGTCAGAGACCAACAGCTGAAACAGCGCACTCTGTAGGGCAGCTGGAGGAGGAGCTGAAAGCAGATTCACTCTTCCACATGGAAAGAACTGAGTGTCAAGGGTTCAGGGCATGCGATTAGGATACCTTCTGGATACCTCACTTTGGAGGGTTTTTTCAGAGCACATCCGACTGGGCAGAGATCTAATGGCAGACTTAGATCCTCCTGAAGGGACTATATACACCTTCTGACCTGGGAACATAGGAGTAATGCTGGGAAGAGAAAAATGTTGGTTTTCCTTACTGGATCTTGTGACCTGAACTCAGTTAAGCAGGATGCAATGGATGAATGGAAAGGTATAGTAAAAGTGTGTGTGAGATTACAAATCTTAAGTCTAATAAATATGAAGCTTTTCTGTGTTGCTTTGTTTCACCTCAGGTAAAGTCAGACAAAATCAAGCACAGCAGGAATCTGTCAGCTTGTTGTGACAGTGCAGAGTCCTTTGTGAGAAAATGTTGAGGAGATCCTTAGTTCTCCACAGGGTTTGCACCAAAATGCTTCCCCTGTGTAGGCTATATATACTTCCCCATGGACAGGTAATTAAACAGTGCACAGGAACGTGCATTATCAGCTTTATGCTGATGACATTCAGCTGTATTGTACATTCAATAAATGCGAGTTTTATAAATTAGGGTCCTTAATTAGTTGCTTGGTTAATACTAAACAACTGTTTAGTATTAACAACGCTTGTTCAAAACTCGGCTGCTAGGTTGTTAACCCACATGAATATACAAGCACTCATCACAGCTGTTTTAGCTTTCTTTCACTGGCTCCCATTTCACTTTAGAATTCACTTTAAAATCCTGACGTTAGCTTTTAGAGCTTAGAACAGTCAAGCTCCCTCTTACATTTCTGATCTGATCCAGCTCCACACACCACCCTGCAAATTAAGATCATCAGGTCAGATGGTACTAGTGGTACACCACACAAATTTTAAATCCCGAGGGTATCAGTTGTTCCAAGTAGTTGCACCTCACGTTTGGAATGCACTGACCCCTTTTTTACTCAATCTTGACTCCACTGATGGATCCATTTATAAGCAGGCTTATTAGATGATGATCCATTTCAGACTTTTTATTGTGTTTACGCTTATATGTACACATTGATGTGTTTTATATAATAATGTAATGTTTAATTGTATATCTATATGTACAATTTTTCTTTTCTATTATTGTGAAGCTTCAGCTTCCTCCTGTTGGGGTCATCCATTTTGGTCGCACATTTTGACATGTGCAGCTCAATAGACGTCGCAGCTCTGACGTCACTGGGAGTATAAACCGGCTGAGATGGAGAGTTTTGTTGCCATTTCCCACCAGTCTCACAGGACAGCGCAACGGAGGCGCATATCTGGAGAGACAAAGGCTCGCAGGCGAACCTTTGCTCCATAAGGCCATTCCCAGAAGAGCTTGAAAGCTGGAAATCTGTCTGATACACGAAGATCAGCAGATTTATTCGCCAATCGAAGACCACGCCGACACCCGGCGCAGGTGAAAACCTACAGAGGTTCTATTTCCAAGGAGATGAGTTTCCTCCTTGTTATTCAGTTGACTTAGCGGTTCCTCATCTTTTCCCCTCCTAGACGGATGAGAAGTTACCGTTCGTTTTTTTTTTTCTTAATTTCATCACGGACGCGTGGTCCCCCTCCTTTTTCTTCAGACCTGATCCCTCCTCAACCGGTGGAGAGAAGAAATCAACCTCAAAGTAATTTCGTTCTTTTTATATTAAACCGGATAGGTGCATTTAGAGGTCTGGGCAGGATGAGGCAGTTAAGATGATGTAGGATCACCAGTAGTTAATCTAAGGTATTAACTTGTTGCATGCAATACTGATTGAATTATGTTATGCTGAGCTGTATTTTTATTTGCTGCGCAAGCGCTGCTGAATTGTGCGTGGTTAATGTTTTGTCCGGCTTATCCCAAATCAGCCAGGAGTTAGAAGGTGGACTTTTAAAAGTTTTTCATTCAAGGCAGCTGCGGTCTGGGCCTCGCCCGACCACTCTTTGTTCCAGTTTTATTACTGGAGATTTTCCACTGAGTTCCCGCCTCAGAGTTTTATGACCTTTTGTCCGAGATTTTGTGCGATCAGCTAATAGTGGCTAAGAGCACCCAGCTCACCATTTTATCAGCTGACCGCTGGAATCGAGACATCAGCACCAGGAGGGCTTCTCTTTCCATTTAACCCAAATTACAAATTTTTTCCATAAAACTGCTGGTTTGATCTTCATAGACACTAAATGCGCATATATCTTTCTTTTATTATTATTGTTAGGTAGTCATTTTTATCCCCTTTGTGTAGAACAGTGCTTGTTAGTTAGGTGAAGGTTTTTGGACCAGAATAATGGTATATCAGGATTATTTGGCTTCAATAAATCTTCATATATATATATATATATATATATATATATATATATATATATATATATATATATATATATATATATATATATATATATATATAATTATGAGAAGAGTTTGTGTTTATTTCGTGCAAGAGTGATTTATCTGTCAAAACAAGGTCGAAGTTCCCCCACCTTCGGTGAAGCAGTTGAATAAACAGTGACAGTTGGTGGTTTTGGTTAATAATTTGTAATTATTAAAGAGCTTTGAGCCCACAATCACAACACCAGAGGATATCTCTGATTTCTATTTGTAAGTAATGATTTTTGATTAAGAACTAGTAATAAAAAATGTTTTTCCTCAAATTATGATTTTAAATTATAATTCTTGATAAATATTAATTAATCATAATCCTTACACAATGTGGCGGCCTGCTGGTTTCCAGAAGGCTGATGTGAGAACCTCCTGCGGCTCACAGCTGAGCATGGAATATGAATAAAGAACATTCACTGTGCCATGCGCTTCAATTTGACAACTTTGGCTCCTACACAACAGCAACCCACATAGACACACTGGTAATTAAATCACAAAGCAGCATAGAAACTGTCAAAAATCCTGTGAGCCTGCAGGTGCATGTTCCTGGGCTGGCTTAGATTGAGTTACACTTTAAGTTCATTTTCATGCTGTTGGTGTTGCAGTAATGCTTTTAAAAACAACAGAAAATTGATTTTCTACAGCACAAGTACATTTTCAGAAAAAAAAATTCAAGATGTTTAGTTTAGTACTTTAATGTTTACACTGCCATGTAAGAAGTTGAGTTTTCCGGAGTATTCATTGAAGTACACACAGACAGGATGCAAGGCAGGAGAGGGAAAGTTGCATTTATGTCAAATGCTTCCCACAGAAAGCACTCCAGGCTTCAGTTTAATGAATTAACCTTATGTCTTGCTAGTTGGGTGGGAAATAATGTCATAAATGAGATGCTAACGGCTAGCAGTGTCAGTTAAGCTAGCATCCTTTGTGTAAGCTTAAGAGCCATTTCTTTCTACGTAAACTGTTTGTAAAGCTGCAACAGAAGCTACGCATTTTTGTTCTGGCCAATGGCTGCTATGTTTGCATGTTAAGGGTGTTTTTGTACTCATTGTGCTGAGCCATTGACATTCAGAGGTCTGCAGGGAGCTCTGTGTTCTGTTGTTGATATATTGTTTGTCATAATGCATACAAAACCTATACTCAAGCTGTATTTGTTACTGTAATGCACATTTATTGGAGATATGAGAATGTTTTATATGATTTTGAATATCATCCCGCTGCTTTGTGAAAGTCAGGATTTTTTTTCCCTGCATCCTCAAGGAAGATTGATCAACATTGAATTCCACTGAGGGATGGCGAGCTCCCCCACCAGGATATATGAAGTCCATTCATTATACAAGGAGAACTTCCTGGAAGGCCTGAGAATTGCTGCGACTGCCAAGTGGTAGGAAAAGTCATGATTTAACTGCATTTCTGCATAACATTAAATGAGGAAGGGAACTTGGACTGAGACGTATTTTCTGAGGTGGATTAACACAACAAAAAATCCCCCGGGTGTTTTTTTAATTTTATTTTCTGTTTTTCTTTCAGAAATAACATTTATTCTTTGGCCCCATCTTTTATTTATGTACGATGCCTTATTTCTAAATGCTGTTAAACCCACATTCATTTAATATGTGGTTGTTTTCCAAACTCTTTGTCTGCCTTATTAGTCACATTCTGCTCCAGTAGTCGAATCCTACAACTAGTCCAATATTAGCCTGAGGCTTAGTGATTTAAATTGTGTAATCTGAGAGTTGTTACACATGGTTGTTGCCCTGTGATGGACTGGCAACCAGTCCATGGTATTGCCCACTTCTCTCAGACTGCAAGCACAGGGTCTACGCCCTCCTGCAAGCTCAGCTTGTGGGTTTAACAATTTATTGCCTGCTTCACAGCAGCAGAGGTCACATTGTGCCCTGATTTTTCTCAAGACTGAAGAGTGCACAGTTTTCATCAGCCTCAGATCTACAGCTACAACTCATGCAACAAATTAACATTTATTACCACATAAACACAAACAAAAGTACCAAAAACTGGTACCAAGGAGTATCGATACCGCTTCCCAGATACCAGGTTTCGGTTCAAATGTGAAAGGTACCCATCCCTAGCCCTTGCTAATTTCACCTGTCCACGTCAATCTGCAATTTCATTCTTCACATTTTGCTTCAGTTTAAACTCTACTGGATCTCATTGGGCAATTTTGGGCTTTTTAAATCTTATTTATACATAACTTCGACCGAATTGATGCAAACTGTGAAACATTTGGCTAGATTGTGTATTTGGGAGGAATTGGTATCCGTCATCATTTAATTTTTCATATATTTTAGATGTTTGCCAATTGACTTACATTTAAATGCATTTTTTGAAAACACTGGCATTATATTTGATTTCTGTTTTTTCATTTTCTTGTGTTGGAATCCTGTCAAAATTTCATATATAGTTTTCAACTAGGTGAAACTTTTTTATGTTCTGTACTCGTATACTGTATTCTTTCTTTCTTTGTAATTTTCCTTCTTTATTCCATTCATTTTTTCCATAAAGCACTTTGAATTACTTTGTCCATGAGTGATGCTATACCAGCAAATTTGACTTGTTCTATCTTAACATCCAATAAATACAGTCAAAGGAAAAGAAAGTACACCCCCTTTCAATTCTACAGTATTTGTATTAGGACATAACCAAACTATGGATAAAACTATGCTGTTTTTAGTGCTGTTTTCATTTCTTACCTTGCAACCTTGCAAAAGTATTCATACTCAATTCACTTTTTCACATTCTATTAACAACCACAACCCTATTTCATGCAAAAGACCAACACAAAGTAGCACATCATTGTGAATTAGAAGGAAAAAGTATAGTTTTCAGTTGAGAAAATCTTCCATCACAATAACTATTAGTCAAGCACTTAATACATCTGGCTTTAATGGAAGAATGGCACAAAGATAGCCATAAGAAGTCTTTTTCATAGTTTGCCCAAGTCATGTAGGGGACCCAGCGAAGATGTAGAAAAAGGCAATCTAGTTTAAACTAGAGCAAAATATAACTTTTTGGTCTACATGCCAAACAATATGTGTGAAGGAGAACTAATACTGCGCATTTCCCTATACACACCATCCCCACAGTGCAAGATGAAGATGGCAGCATCAGGGTTTAGAGCTGCTTATCTTCAGCAGGGACAGAGTAGCTGGTCAGAGTGATGGAAAGGTGGATGGAGCTCAATCCAAGGCAATCCTGAAAGAAAACCTGTTAGAGGCTGCAGAACATTTGAGACAGGGGTGGAGGTTCACCTTCCAGCATGACAGCATCCTTAAACATACAGCCAGAGCTACAATAGAATGGTGTAGAGCAAAGCAAGTTCATGTTCTAAAATGGCCCAGTTAAAATCCTAAGTCCAATTTACAATCTATGGCGAGACTAGACAAATGATATTCTCAGCTCACACAATGCAAAACTTTCAGTCACTAGATAGGCAGAGCAGGTACACTGTAGTTGCATTACAGTGACAGAGGGACTGACAGAGAGGCATCACAGGGGGACTGATTATATTCTAAGATTTCACTTTTAATTGTAAAATCAGAAAATCTTGAATCATTTTCTTTGTACTTCAAAATTAAGGTTTACTTTGCGTTGGTCGATCACATAAAATATATGATAGAATATTATGTGAGTGCCTTTTTTAGAAGTGCAAGTTTTTTCCAAATCTTTACGAGAGGGTAACTTTCAAAAGTGATGTTCTGATTCTGCAAAGGTTCTTCAAAAAAGCAGAAAAATGTACAGGATGAAAATCTGTTCCCAGCACACAGATGAGAAAAACAGCAGTGATCACTTCTAAGAAAAGAAGCACAGAAGGCAGAAAAAACAGAAGAGGTTGACAATCATTGCCCCTTTGCTTTCACTAAACAAACACAGATTGATTTCCAATTCAGTTACTCCTCCACCTCTCAGACAACGGACATACAGCCGGGCAGTGGGGACAGAGTTAGCTTTTTTCTTGATTGACATAACTGTCCCACTAAATGTCTTTTATATTAAGTTGGTGGGCGATGAAGCCGGACAGATGAGCTTAAAGAAAGCAGGTCAGCGGGTATTTAGGTGGACTCCAGCTTGGACATTTGGGAACATTGACGTTGTTGTGGCTGTCGCAACTAATCCGTTGTCAGACTATTATATTTAAGCATGTTTCTCCTGTGCCCTGACATCTTGCCACTGAATGCAGAATGCCAACTGGGAAACTTTGGCCACCTAAAGCTTTGGTTTGGACTAAAACTGGTCATCATTCAGTTATATTCTACAGCCTGCATTAGGCTTTCTGGTTTATTTCACTTGTCTCTCAATTTAAAAATTATCTCTGTCTGTGAATGTTGCCAGAGGAAGAAAAGGCTTGGCACAGATGGAGAGATAGTAAAGAAAATGAGACCAACAGCTGCAGGGAATAGGAGATGAATGAGAGGCCAGACAGGACCAATTAAGAGAATGGATTTGAAATAAAGGTTGGTTTTAAGTGGACAAACAGGCAAATCAAAGCAAACTATTGTTAGTTCTCAAAGGAGCTGATTAAATCAATGAGCAGAGGAGAGATGTAGGAGTGTTGATTCAGGAAGCATGGAGAACAAATGGATCCAAAACAATACGTTATTGTCATGTAAAGACATGGACAACAACTTAAATGTTGCACGATGAGGCTGAGGTAGAACCATGATGGTTCGATGCAGGAAACCTAGGAGAAAAACAAAGTCCGGTTTAAAGGTCAAATTCATCTTGGTCATTGCAGCATCACACAATCCCAAAGTACCAGGATTAAGCAGAACATACTGGCAACTTCAGCAGTTGTATTTGAAGGTGAAGGAAGATCCCCAGGGTTAAGTAAATTACGCTCCAACAGTGTCTTGCTAAGGATTTGCAACAGTAGCATATATAATCTGATCAGCAGCTAAGCCAGGCTGCAAAGTATCTGAGGCCAGGATACATACTAGGTACACCAGTTCAATTGCTCATCAACAAATATCAGCCAATCACATGGTGAGGACATAGGGCAAATAGATGTGGTGAAGAAGACTAGGTGAAGTTCAAACTGAGGATCAGTATGGGGAAGAAGAGAGGTAAATTACAGTAAGTTAGTCTGAATGCAGCATGGTTGTTGGTTCCAGATGTGCTGGTCTGAAAATAACTGCTGATCACAAACATATCTCTAGTTTATAGAGAATGGTCTGAAAAAGAGAAATTATCCAATGAGATGAAGTTGTCTTGATGAATGTACATTATTAATATAAGAGGAGAATGGGCAGACTGGTTTCAGATGATAGAAAGGCAACAATAGCTCAGACAACAACCACTGTATACAGAATACCATCTCTGACTGGCACACGGTGGACTGTTTGATACTAACTGAGCATTGTTTTAACACCACAACCTACCTGAGTATTATTGCAGACCAATCAAATGTCACAGCAATGACCCAAAGAAACATCACTTAGTAACATTACTAACTTTGCCCCCTCGGCACTGGCGAAGGTTTACTCACTTCAGCATGTTGAAAGCTTGAAGAACTACCAACAGCCTTAGCTACTGACTGATTATTTCAACTATTCATTATTTGACCACCTGGGAGCACTCATAGACTGTGTATAGGGCTTCAAACTTTCATCTGCACATCATTAATTATGAAAAAGATAATAATAAAATGACACTATTCCCTGGTATGTACCTGACATAGTAGCACGCTGTGAATTTTACACCCCTTATCCCAATACACACGCTCTACAAAAAACTGGGCACACCAAAAGTGACACACATACTTGATAGACATGACAATACTTGATGTTTCACAAAACAGCTTCGTTTGTTCAGTTTTAGATACATTTACAACTTTTTCTGAAATGCCAACATACAGTATATGGTAAGTTAAGTAACAGTGTGACAGCAAGTTATCTCCAGTGTTACAGAAATGAACAATTGTTTTCTCTAAATCCCAAAGACCTTTAGGCTTGTGCTATACCGACAACAGAGCAGAACGTTAGGCATCATCGTTAAGGAACCAAAATCCATCAGATTTTAAATTGTCTTTGGAAATACTTAACTGCAACAACACACAGCGAAGCTGTGCAGAACGGTCTCAGAACTGCATAAAGATGGATGGCTAAAACTCTAAAAGAACTTTAAGTTATTCTTTTCAAAACCATGATTCTGTCATAAACTTTTGTTTTATCCTACTAACATTTGTTTGGGAGCTCGATTTAATTCCTGTTTGTCAAAAGGACTCAATATAAAGTCATTTAGGAAAAGAGTCTGAAGCTGCAACTAATACTCTCTCATTCAGTGAATGTTGAAGTCAGGCAGCCACCATCACACATTCTACACTGCAGCATATTTTAAAATATGCTTTTTCAATTTACCAAAGCTGAAGTTACACAGGCAACAATACTTTTTAAAACAAATATTAACATTTATAGAAACCTTAAGGGAAAATGTCAACTTTGATCATATCTGAATGTCTTGTCTAGTACCAATATTTAATTTTAAAGTGTTTACCGTTCCAGTCTAAATATATGCTGAATAATAAAATATTTCATTCTACAAGTTATTTTAGAAGAGCCAAATTTATAAAGAACAATGCCGACTTTAAAGGAATTGCTATGTGACAATACATTTATTACAGTTTATACTAGAAACATCCTCTTTACAGTGGAGGAAGACCATTTACAATATCAACAATCAGCCAGAATGTGGATGGTCTTTGCAAGGTCTTAGTGAGGTCTTTCAGGTCCAAACCGTAACACAATGGGCTCCCTTTTATTTGTAGGCAAGATATATTGAAGAGGGTTTAAACATGCACACAACTATGGAAGTAAAATAGTCTCATTAGAATCAGACATTTTTAGACCTTGAATTTATAAAACTGAATTTTATAAATGATGTATGTGATATTTTTTTTGCGCGTTTTTTGTGACATCCAACGTTAAGATGCATTATAAGCCGCTCAAATCGATCTAGTGCTGATTGCTGTGGCTCGAGTCACCAGAAGGTGAAGATATTTGCAGGAAAATTTCTGCAGTTGATTTTGCTTCAGGCGAATTTCTACAGTAGAGTTTTTTCAGGCAAATTCTTGCAGGCGAATTTTTGCAGCTGAAATTTTTGCTGGTGAATTTTAAGTACAAAAAAAAAATCACATACATAATTGCACAGGATAAAAATTCAGTGTTATAAATTCAATGTCTAAAAAATGTCTGATTCTAATGAGACTATTTTGCTGCCAGCTTGTAGCCAGCTTGTATTGGTTTATCATGGAGTCAGAATACTAGACTTCTATTTTAGCGGTGGCAGTTTATCCATAATGTGCGGCACTGGCAAGGTTCCCTGTTAAGTATTTAAAGCATAACTGGCCAAGCTGGCCTCCTGTCTAGGCTATGGCCATTTCCCAGCCCTACTGTGCTAACAGCTGTGCTAGCAGCTATTTCAATTATATTATCGAGACCCACTTGGCAAAGCAGTTGATATGTGCATTGAATCACATTGTCGCTCTAGTTACAGTTATTAGGTTTGCATCACATTCTCACCCACCAATATAAGATTCACTATAATGAAACATCTTTTCTGTGATCGGGAGGCTGTTTGGCTACTACTTCATGCATAGCAGCATCATTATTGCCTTCACTTTGAAGATTTTCCAAATTTGCTATGATCCTGCTATGTTTGAAAAGGTTGTGTGTGTACTGAAGAGTGTAGCAATATCTTCATCCAAAGTGTAAGAATGTAGATGTATAGCTAGAAGAACAACAGCAAGTACAACATGGTTCTACAGCATATATATATACTGGACTAGAACAAGTGTCTGAACTATGCCCACCACCTTACTATTAATGCATATTTAGATCCCAGTATGGTGCATTCGTATCATGAAAACTAAGAGGCATCCATTGCACATGGAATAAAATAACAGGTTTTCATTAAATGATCAATAAATAAAAATTAAGCATTTATTTCCAATCAACACACATAAATTAGCCGTTTTTTTACATCTATTTTACATCTTTAGAGTTCCAATTAATTCGGTAACCAAAAAACAGCAATTACATACGGTCCATTTTTGCTCCATACTGTTGAACACTCTCCAGTATTGTGTCACACCATATTTTGAATTAATGTGATTAATGCAGTTGGACAATTTCTACTCGAGCTTCAGGCACAAACTATCAAACATCAATTAGATGTACTGCCTGTATGTCTAAAGTGAAACTTTAACAATAATTCAGGCTGTAAACCTGGGCTGGGACCCATTAAAGGTAAACTGTGGAAAACATTTCCAACTCAAGTTTTGATTTAAACTAGGACCCTAAAAGCTGAGTCTTTGGTAAAGCAGAGCAATGGATAACACTTAACCCTGCAACACAACCCTGTTAAGGAAACTGGGAGCGGTTTCCCGTCACAAAGACCTTCAGCTGCAACATATTTGTGACAACTGGGACATACATGTGAAAATCCATTAATGTCTCTACAATGTTGTACACACTCTGCCATTCATCTCTGTCTAAAGCTCAACTAACTGCTTCCATCCATTGAACATTGTCTTAACCTTGTACATGTAGCTGACAGCAGGCCAACACCTGGTGGTTACATAAATCTGATCCCATGATCTGGCTAATGATCCCACAGCACATAGGCAGAAGATTACCACCGCATCCAAAGTGTTAGTCGTTATTCCACAGTACAGGACAGGGACAATGTGTATCACGCACTGATCAAAAATGAAAACAGATATGCCAAAAGCATGGCTAAAAGCACCATGGTGGTGCAGTTGGTAGCACTCCTAGTGTGTGAATCTGTGTGCATGTGTGAGATCTTTCCCTGAACTCTGCTGGAGTGCGTGCCTGGTCTGCTGCAGACTGTAACCTGTCTGCAATCATTTCATCTGACTGCTGAGAATTTAAGGAGCTGCTGGACAACCAGACTTCCCCTGATGATCAGCCTTCTCAGTAGAGTCAAGCCCCATATATTTTCCTTCGCTACATTTGCTTGAGCATTTTGTCTTCCTTTGTTAGTTAGTTAGTGTTTGCCTAGTAGCCTCTATTCAGCTCATTCATCGTGTTTTCTGTCCCTCCCGGATGAAAACCTTTGTTGGATTCTTCACCAACCATGGATCTTTTCAGCAAACCTCGCCATGACAGATCTCCCTTGGAAATTCAGCCTGCCTGAATTTCTGCCTGCCCGCTCTCAGAGACACTCTGTTCAATCACTGTCAAGATGTCAAGTCTCCACCTGCTCTGCTCTTATTGGGATTGCTCCTGGAGCACAAACCCTCGCTGTGACAGCTACATCCACAACCTAATGTCAGGACTTCCAATCCCCCTCAACTCCTTTGTTCAACTCTGGAACAGTAAGCTGTTTAAGGACACCTCTCTTGTTTAAAGATTCATTTTCATTGCTCCATTTAACTGCTCCTCTCTTCCTCCAGATGCTGCTCAACAACAGATACAGAAGCCACCCTCAAGGGTGCACATTTATCATTGTTTCCTTGTAGATAAACCTCTTTTACCTTTTCCTGACTCCTTGACCTGAGTGTGATTCTGCATGTGGGTCAGGAAACTGTCTAGAAACATGACAGGGGTATGGAGCCAAAGGACTGGACAGTAAGTCAGTGGTTATAAGTTCTCTTTGCCGTTTAAAGTCAATTCTACAATTCATTTGGAAATCAAGGTTCCAGGCTCAGGGGGAACAGTGAAGAGACGCATAATCCAAGTTACTAAAAAATATGTTTCCACAGTCAGTGATGATTTGAGGAGCCATATCTTCTGCTGCTGGTCCACTAAAGCCCAAGCTGTACAGCTTTATGGAGATGCTGATTTCATTAGGGAGGTGCTGATTTTATTTTCCAGCAGGACTTGGTACCTGCCCACACTGTCAAAAGTATAAATACCTGCTTTAAAGACCATCAAAATGGTCTGACCTAAACCCAATAGAGAACCTATGGGCTGTTGTCCAGAGGAAGATGAGACACCAGAGCCAACAATGCAGATGAGGGCTGTTATTAAAGCAACCTGGGCTTCTAGAACACCTCATCAGAACCACAGGCTGATCACCTCGATTCCAAGCATTGATTCATCCATAATAAATGCATACAGTGAACAGTACAAGGACATACTTTTTTCTTTTTTATTGTTCTGATGTAATATTCTAATTTACTAACTGACTGAATTAGCTGTAAGCTATGATCATCAAAATGAACAAAACTATGCACCTGTCATTTATTAGTTTCTTTTCTGAATTGAATAACTAAGAAAATGAACCTTTTATGATATTCAAATTTATTGAGATATACCTTTATATTTTGTAATATGTTTAAAACCTTTACTCAGTTCTACCCAGTTTGCAATGCTGTAAATTGCAAACTGTTTTAACACAGTACAGTATGAAGTAAATGCAGTATACACACAGCCTACCAGTGGTGGCTGGTGGTGATATCTGTAGGGTGGGCTAACAGATATATATAGATAATAAAATACTGCAGATTGGATTCCAACCACAGAAGCATCCAATTTGAAATAAAGAAAACCTGCTATAAATTGACACATCCTTTTTCAGCTCAAAGACAACTGTAAAATAAACAACCAAGCTGGCTCTGGCAATTGTCCAATTTAATTCCTCTGCATCAAGGTTTTCAACTGTAATTATTTCAGATTGTGTCCCAGTTAAACAGCTTTGCATAACACACTCCTTTACACAATCACACGGTTAAAATAAAATCAAACAAGACATAGAATACTTTTTTAAATGAGGCCTACCTTATTTAAAGAGAAGCTCACTCAGGTGATTTTCTGGGATGCAAAAAGGTTAATAACCACCTCATTAAAGTCAGGTGACCTCTGGATGAACTCCTGTTCAATAGACCAGCCTGTCCTGTCCCATGTTACTGCGGAGAAACGACTTGATCCTCTTCAGTGTACTGAAACACCTTTCTGACTCTGCAGATGTCATCGGGGTTGTGATGGCTATTTGAGTTAACTTAAGGGTCTCCAAAAAAGTGCTCTGAAGACCGTTCTCTGTCAGCATCCTCAACAGTGATAGGGCAGAGGTTAACCCTTCGAACTCCGCACTGCTGTACACCACCATCAGTTCACCTTTCAGTTTTTCTTTGCAAATCATTGGGAAATGTCCACTTGCGGCGTCCAATTGCTTCAGTGGCAAACTGGTGTTAAAATCCGAGAACAGATCTGGGTTAATAAGTTCAAATGAATTTAAATGTCGGGCCTTCTCAAAACGATCCTTTGACTGCTCAATTATTATTTTGCAGCACTGAGCTGCCACGGAGGCACAATCTGAACTCTGCATCCGGCGTGGTGTCGGAGCGCCTGCATCTGATTTTGGTTGCTCCGTTGTCAGCGACTCATTCAGATCATTTATGGACCGGGTAAAATTCTCCAAGGCCTGTTTTGTTTTTGTAGGATCTGTGGCACGTTTTTGGAGGATGTTATAGAGAATGTCCACATGCGTAAAGGCACGGTGAAAAACTGACAAAAAGAAAATAAACGTTTTGTTCTGGAGCAGTGTGTACAAACCATGAGCTTATTGGATTGACAGGCTGTCCCAAGACTGATCTTTGTAGATCTTTTCAAAGCATGTCTTCAGGTTTTCTTCCTGTTCAAACACAGTGTGCACCATGCGTCTCTTGAAGTTCCACCATGTTTGGCCCGAAGCACTTAATCGAGGACAGCAGTTCTTTTAGGGGACTTGGAAAGAAACGTTCCAAAAGCTAAAATATTTGCAAACAATATCCTGAGAAGTGTAAGTGATGAGCATACCTGTTGAATGATCCGGTTTAATTTATGGGAATAACAGTGCACAAAGTGCGCATGAGGAAAGGCTTCCCGCAGCCTAGCCCGCTCATCACCACAGCTCCATCATAAGTCTGGGCAATTAGTTTATTTTCCAGTTTAAACGACTGGAGCTCATCTTTCAGAAGCTTTTCAAATCCCTCTGTAGACCTGTCCTCTAGCAGGAAAAAGCCCAGGAATCTCTCCACTGCTGTGCATTCAGTGATGTACCTGAGCACAATGGCTCACACAAGCCACATCTGTGGTTTCGTCTGCTGGTACCGCAACAAATGGCGCTAATATTTCATCCCTAATTTTTTGTTGATAAACCTCTAAAATGCAATCAAGCATGCCATTTTGTCTGGTTTTAGAGGTGTATTTGACCACCTTTGTATTTGACAGGTGATCTGCCAACTGATTGTCTAAAAAAGAAAACTGGTTAACCAGATCCAAAAAAACACCCCGATTCAGTGACGAGGACGATTCATCAGACCCACGTAATGGTAGCTCATGTGCCCCGCAAAATGTAATGCAATCCAAAATCTGTGATAACGCATGTCTGGTTTTTTTCACCATCTTGTTGTGCTTCTGTACAGCGATGCTGTGGCCCTCATCCAGCTGACAGGCAATGTTAACCCTGCCCAACATGGACAATTTTACACTGTTCCCAATGTGACTTGTGGTGGATTCGTGTTTTTTTATTTGTGTCCGATAAATGTTTTAGATCAACAATTCCTTGTTGGGTCCAAGCTGTGTCTCCTCCAAACAGCAAGGACGGAAAGCAGAAAAGAGAATTGTTAGCTAGACTTAGCCAGTCCTTTCTCTGAGACCAGGTAAAAGAAAAACTCCGGTTTTGCCGCTTTTCTTTTTGCTGGATTTGAATATCCTTTGGTCTATCCGACCCAACGTCTTCACTTCCATTTTTTCCTCAAAAGACATTAAGGAAAACGGGTGAGAAATGAAATAATCCACATCGTTTACGTTAATCTTGCTCGCCATCATACCTACTCAGTCTCCACCAAACCACACCAACGTACACTCGCGCTCGAGGTACGTGATTGTACGTCCACCCTTATTGGCTAAAGCCTGTGGCCTTGGGCTGAACATAATTAGCCCCAATGAGCCACAAACTGAGGGGGCGTGACAAGACATCTGTCAATCATCTGAACCACGAAAGACATAAAATGATCGGGGCTGTGAGAAGTTAGCCCTTTGGTAAGACTTTGGGATTTTCCCCAAACTATTTAGCATCAGTTTTGTTGTAAATTTCACAAAATGTTATACAATATTTTTCATTTATTTTTATTAAGTATTTTAACATTTTTTATTTTAAACAATAGGGAGGGCTTAGCCCTACTAGCCCACCTATACCAGCCGTCCCTCCAGCCTACATTAATAGAGTGCTGGGGAAGAGCAGGAACCCCCTTGATGTATGTAGGCCTTCAAATAACCAAAGCTTCTCTGCAGCCTTTTAACCCTAAGTTCATACTTATGTACTTTGGTTTAACTTTCCCAGCATAGATGTTGTACAAATAAGCCTCCTGACAGATGAAACTGAATGTGCTGGAATGTACTGTGTATGAAAAAAATGCAGTCAGATTGAGGAAGACAGAAAAGAAGATAAGGGAAATAAATCTGATTAACACTGAAGGAGTAGTGTGAAAGCAGAATGATTATTTGATATCTGGGTCTCTGTGGGAGTATTCACAGATATGACAGTGCATTCCCAAGAGAGCGCACATAAGTGAGTCGTTCAACAAAAGGTATTTTTCTCTGTTAAACCTTTGACTCCCACAATATCTGTGTTGTTTGATGCTTTTTGTGCAGCACGTATTCGGTGCTGGACCGTGAAACACATTTGTTAGCAATTATTCAGATCCTAACGAGCCAAAAAGGTTCAGTTCTCCGGTTTTCTATGAACAGAAAGGCTGTGTATAATTCATCTTGCTTGAACCTGGTCATTAGGTGAAATACTGTCTGTGTTTGGGTTTTATACTTCAGCTTAGAGCAAAAAGCAAGCTTTCAGAGCAGTGCTGTATAATGCATTTATGAAACCAAGGAAAACGCTATGTCTGGTCCAAACCTTACACATCCTATCACTGCAAGAATACCATCCCCACAGTGTAACATGGTGGTGGCAGCATCATGCTCATGCTGTGGGGACGCAGGGACTGGGAAACTGGTCAGAGTCGAGGGAAAGATAGAAAGTGCTAAATACAGGAATATTCTTGCATCATTCTGCCTGTGATTTGAGACTGGGAAGGAGGTTCACCTTTCAGCAGGACAATGATCCGAAGCATGCTGTGAAAGCAACACTGGAGTGGTTTAAATTTAAAGATTTAAACATTTAAATCTGTTGGAATGGCAGGGGTGTGTGTGTGTGTGTGTGTGTGTGTGTGTGTGTGTGTGTGTGTGTGTGTGTGTGGGAGGGGGGGTTAGTTAGGCACGATGACGTTTTATGGTATTTTGTCCTATTTGTTGTTTGCCTTACTTTAAAAATAATGCATCCTTACAGTTGTGGGCATTTCTGTAAATTAAATGGTGCAAACTCCCAAATAGTCCACTTTAAATCCAAGTGGTGAGGAAGCAAAACATGAAAACTGTCAAAGTGGTGAACATGGCACTGTACACCTGTGATTAGCATGGCCTGCCTCCTTACAGGCTCTGTGGCCATCTGTGCTGACATCGTGAGGAATATCTCTGGTGGATTACAGCAAGTATCTTTCTCATCTTGGCCAAATCCCTGCACAGGTGCAGACAAGCTAGCACACATCCACCTACACACAACTGCAGAAATTCTGCTTAGAATCAAACAACAATAAAATGTGTAATGCTTGAAATTTTTGTTAGCATTTAAATATGAGTAATTGCCGAACATGCGAGGATCAATCTGCAAAGAATTTGTTCATCTATGCATTTGGTGGTAAAAAACCTGAAAATAGACAAAAGCTGTTCACTCAGTTTTGTTCCACAGTTTGTTGCTGAATGGCAGTTTGAGTTGGCAAGAGAGCTTGTTGAGTTGCATTTTCCACACCATATAAACTGTAAGTGTTGTTATTAGAGCAGAATTTTCATTAGCATTTTGAATATTATTATTATTATGTATCACTATGCTGTACCTGCTATATTCTGTTCAGGGTTGTGAATGGCGTTGAAACCTATGACAAAAGTCAAAAGACATGAGGCAGGAGTTATCGTTGAGAGGAACCTCACCCATCACAGGTCCAACTCAGAAATAACTACACATACTATCATTCATACACACTCTAACAGCTAAGGGCAAAGTAGTCTCCAAGTAACCTAACATGCACGTTTTGGATTGTGGAGAGAAAACCCACAGATGAACAGAAAGAACATGCAAACTCTACACAAAACAGCCAGGACTGAGATTTGAGACGATCTGTTTAGTAATCTTCCATTCTGATATGCATGTTCATTGCAGCTCTTAGCCATACCCACTGGCTGCAAGACAGCGCACATAAATTAAACTATTGTGGCATCAGAGGACAAACCAAACCCACCCAGGCAAACAGACAGGAGGACAACGTCTCCTTCATGTCTAGACCACTTCTCAGTTTCACCTCTAAACCTGCCTCATTCTCTCCCTGCCATTTCTTCCCATCCATCTATCTGATTTGATTAGCTTCATCTCCATTCCTTCACTTCCCCTTAACTCCCCATGAATCCCACCAGTAGGCCCCCCTACACGGTTGATCGCCCCTTCTTGTTTTATCTCTGTCCTACATCCTTGCCCTTTTCCATCACTGCCATTTTTCTCCATTGCTTGCCCTTTATCTCTGCCCTCTTCCTTCATCCTTCTGTCCAGGCATTAATGTTGTTAGGGGACCCCTATAAGTGTCTTTAGGCTGCAGCCACAAGGGGCCCTTATCCAAAGCAATGACACACTTTCAAGTCAAGAGGACATTTGTTATGCAACACCTTAAAGCTTCCCAGCTTCTCCGGTGGGCCTGGCAAGCTGCTGCTATCTACAAGCGCACACACACATGCACAGATAAACACGAATACAAACTGGGAGAAACAGGGGAGAGGGGGGGATTAGGCTGAGATCAAGTGGAAGGAGAAGTGACAGTAGAATAAGGAGAAGGGAAGGAGGAGGGAGAGAAGCAGGCCAGAAGGAGGCAGAGAGATAAGGAAGACATGGGAAGAGAATGGAAGAATTGTTTGCTGCCCACAGGAAAGAATGACAAGCAAGAGGAGATGTTAAAGGGAGAAATAATGAAAAGTAAAAATAAAGATTAAGGGAAAATAAAGCATGGCAAGAGAAGACCGTTGGAAGGCAGCCCTGTTAGTAAATAGCTTAATGAATCTTTCAGGCAGAGGAAAGAGAAAAAAAGAGTAGAGGGCTAATTTTGAATAACTGAAACTAAAAGCTGCTTAATGGAGACTCCTCACCTCAGGAGGTTTATTCTTAAACACCGCATGTAATGTATGGTGGATGTTTGGTGAAATGCTTTACTTTGTATTTTTAATTGAAACAATTTTAGCTAAAACGCATCATAGTGAGGACCTCCTTGGGTTGCAGGGATGCCTCGTGACTAACTTTCAAAGAATCACTTAAGGGATCAAATGACGAAGTAAGTTCTCCACTCCTCAGACTGTACAAGGTCTTTTCAGTGAAATCTTGGTATCAGCTACTGATCATTTAAAAACGTGAAGTACAATCTATTGCCCCCTGGTGGTTGCAGTATACACAACAAACCGCATGTCTGACTCAGAAATCTGTTCGAGTGATTACAGTTCTAGGAATTCATAAAAAGATGAAAGCGCTGACCTCATTTCATGAAATGATCCTAGCAGGAGGGATCATTTCTGCAGGAAGAGGAGATCACTTCAGCAGATACTCTCTGCAACTTAACACTTGATTACATTCTAATATACAGGGATGGAAATTAGCTCCTGCCATTGGCCAATTCAAAGTAAATTTATGAAGTGCCTAAGTCAAGTGGCGGGTTTGCATTCTAAACAAGGAAAAAGTGTTTAATTACTACAACTAACCTGTTTGTGGCAGCAATGTTTCTGAGCAGCCCATCTGTTGATGTGACTTGGTCAGATGAAGGCAAAGTTTATTTCTGCGTTAGACCGACAGCTTTGGAAGAGAGCTGAGTGTAGCAGCATGCTGCTCTAACACTAAACAATATGAATTATGGTGTTAAGAGTGATCGTTCTCAAAGCAGGAGAACAACTCTGACTGTACATTTTGGCCAAACATGAATAGCTATTCAGACACCTTCTTGAGGACTACTATAACAAGGCACGTGACGTCGCCCGGTACGGCGGAGAAAGGGTCCCACCCTGGGGCCAGGCGAGCGCCTGGTGGATGGGTTACTCCTCGTGGGACCCAGCCGGGCCAAGTCTGAACAAGAGACTCGAGGCCATCCCCAAGTGGGCCCACCACTTGCAGGGGGAACCATGTGGGACTGGTGCGAAGGGGATTAGGCAGCGGACAAAGGTGGAGACCTCGATGACCTGATCTCTGGATGCTTAAACTGCCACTAGGGACGTGGAATGTCACCTCGCTGTGGAGGAAGGAGCCTGAGCTTGTGCGGGAGGTCAAGAGATATCGGCTTGAAATACCCGCGAGTCGAGAGGTAGCAGGCTGGGGTGGGTTTGCTTGTCCCCACCCAGCTCATCCTTCTCATTTTGGGGTCTACCTCTGTGGAAGTTTTCAGGTGAGCAAAGGCAGATTTGCTCTTAAAATTGTTTCACCGATTCACCGATCGAACAGCATCACTCTGAGGTGACCCAGTTTAAGTGAGGCATTTGGATTTTTTTTTTTTTAAGGGAAAACCCATTCATATTTCTGTATATTAACATGGATCACTGCTAAAGTTAACATCTCCTTATTCTCTAAAACCAAAACTGTTTAGGTTATTCAGATTGTACTAATGATAAGGGAGGAAACATTTGGCCCAGCAGAGGAAAAAGAAAAAAGTGACTGCTGGCAGTCAGGGATCTGACCCTGTCTTCTAATAAGGTCTGACCAATATTTTTGCAACAAATTTTTTATTTGAATACATTGTCCTAATTGTGTTTAAAATCATTTTGTCACTTTTTTAAAATATCAATAAACAAACCTTATAATTGTGTAATATAACAGGTGCCTCACATGCTAAATTTCAAAAAATAATGAAGGCATGGGAAAGAAAAAATAATGACACAAGGGGGACAGATGAGACAGCATGCATTATGGAATATTCAGATTTAAGTGGAAAGTTTAAAAATCCATAATGACTGTATTCCGCCTCTTCTCTTTATCCTGGATTGATATAATTGACTGAATTAGATTATAACTGGATTAAACAGGTCTGTATTTAAGTGTTTTATATTGGATGAGTTACATTTAGTTGGATTGTGGGGGATTAGACCTGGATTCCTGAGGAGTATAAAGGCATTGAATTTTATTAAACTGGAGTTTAGTGTTACAGTACCTTGCAAATGTTCTCACCCTCCCTGGCGTTTAGCTATTTTGTTACATTCCAACCTGTAATTTAAATGCTTTTTAATCTGATTTTAGATGGATCTGTGAAAATACTCAAAGCTGTCATTTGCATATGTATACACCCCCTTTCCTATGAAGCCCATTAAAAGTTCTGGTGAAACCACTTACCTTCAAAAGTCACACAGCTAGTGAAATTAAGTCTACCCGTGTGCAATCTATGTGTCACATGATATGTCAGTATTAACACACCTTTTCTGAAAGGCCCCAGAGCTGAAACAGCACTAAGCAAGAGCCATCACACAATGAAGACCAAGTTCAAACAAGCCAGGGACAAAGTTCTTGAAAAGTACAAGTTGGGTGGAGTTGTAAAAAAAGTATCCAAGTGTTTGATGTTCCCCCAATGTACCATCAAATCCAACATTTTCAAATGGAAAACACACATGGTATCACAACAACCCTGCCAAGAGAGGGTCGCCCAACAGAACTAAGACACCGAGCAAGGAGAGCATTTATCAGAGGCAGCACAGAGATCACAGGTAACCCTGAAGGAGTTGCAGAATTACACAGCAGAGACTGGAATGTCTGTTTAACGGACCACAATGAGCCGTTCACTCCATAGAGCTGGGCTTTATTGAAGAGTGACCAGGAAAAGCCATTAGTTATTGTTAAAAAGGCATGTTTTTAGTTTGCCAAAAGGCATAGGGCCGACTCCCCAAATGTATGGAGGAAGGTGCTCTGGTCAGATGAGACTAAAATTTAACTTTTCTGCCACTAAGGAAAACACAATATCTTGCACAAACCCAGCACATCCCATCACCCCAAGAACACCATCACCACATTAAAACATGGTGGTGGCAGCTTCATGCTGTTGGGATTTTTTTCAGCAGCAGGTACTGGGAAAGCGGTCCGAGTCAAGGGAAAGATGGATGGTGCTAAATACAGAGATATGTTTGAGCAAAACATGTCTGTCTGCCAGTGAGACTGGGACGGAGGTTCACATTCCAGCAGGACAATGACTCAAAGCATACTACTAAAGGGAAACATTTAAATGTGTTGGAATGGCCTAGCCAAAGTCTAGACCTCAATCCAATTCAGAATCTACAGTCAGACTTGAAGATCGCTGTTCACAACGGAAACCCGTCCAACATAAAGGAGCTGGAGCAGTTTCCTGGAGCAGTTTTGCCT
Organism: Girardinichthys multiradiatus; assembly: GCF_021462225.1. Classification (NCBI taxonomy): domain Eukaryota; kingdom Metazoa; phylum Chordata; class Actinopteri; order Cyprinodontiformes; family Goodeidae; genus Girardinichthys; species Girardinichthys multiradiatus. The sequence continues at coordinate 5,543,042 of NC_061800.1, forward strand.
TGAGGAGTAGGCAGAAATGCCAGTGGCAAGATGTGGCAAGCTCATAGAGACTTATCCAAAGAGACTTGCAGCTGTAATTATCACAAATGGTGACTCTACAAAGCACTGACTTTAGGGGGGGTGAACAGTTATGCACGCCTAAGTTTTCTGTTACGTTGTTGCTATTTGTTGCTTGGTTCACAAAAAAAAAAAAAAAAAACATCTTCAAAGTTGTAGGCATGTTCTGTAATTGAAATGGTGCAAACTCTCAAGAATCTATTTTAATTACAGGTTGTGAGGCAACAAAACAGGAGAAATGCCAATGGGGGTGAATAGTTTTGCAAGGCACTGAACTTATTTTGGATGGTTAATCTAATTTTGTTAGGAATGTGACCCATCTAAAAAAACTTAACTGATCAGAAATTGTTGCTGGAGGTAAAGGAGGGGAAACAGAAAGTTGTTTTAAGTTTGAGTTAACCCGAGAGAATACCATCACCTTTAAGAGCTACACTCAAATCGATGTAAAGTCAACACTCACAGGGAGGTCTCATTAACCTTTCCACCACTTCTCAGTTACATATCACACCTTTGCTAGAAAAATAGAAAATAGCAAAAATTCTCAAAATACTCTAATTTATCAGATAAACATAAAAAACAGGTTTTCTGTGTTGTCCACTCTAATAAATGCAGAGAAAATCTGAACTATTAGGATACAACTATGCACTCCTGCCCTCACAGAGAGTCATGTGTGAGTCCATAAAACATGTGTGTGTGCTCTGGGAACTCAGCAGAAATGTCTCCTCAAGGCTGAGCTGCAGACACTCAAACAATACTCTGACAGACAAGCTCAGCGCTGACTGAGACCGTTACGCAACGCTGTCCAAAACACGCTGTCAGGGCACCACCTAGCCTGCAAACCCACACCATTAAAAGCCCAATGTAGCTGTTACGCTTCTTTTTAAAATATGATGTCAGCCTCTGCCTAGCAACGCCAGGTGAAGGGCACCAGATGGGATACTGAAAATAATTGGTATCAATCTTCTTCTTTTTTTTGTGCTGAACAAACAGAAAGAGGAAAGCAGAATTAATTTGTGTTTGCTATCAGTCTCAGCTGTTCAGCATCACACACATTTCCTGTGCAAGCGCCAGAGCTTGAGAGGATTTCCGCAACCAAACGTGTAATTGAGCCCCACTAATTTGTGCACCAAAAAAAAGAAACACACACACTGTTGTCATCTTCATGTATTGGAGTGTCTCATTTAATATATGCCAATCTAAGAGCTGATCACTTAGTCTACCCTCTGTATGGCTGTTTATGTTTAAACATAGTTTACATTTTTGTACATTAAGTATGTCTGTAGTTCAGACATACATACATACCTGTCTTTTAAATACAGTTTAAATAACAGGTATGCTTAATGTAATACAATAGGTTGTACATGCATTACATTAAGAACTGGTCCAGAGCTTTTCAGATGAAGAAGAAAAACAACTAGTCAATACATTCATGGGTAAATAAAATCTCATTTGTATTTTATAAAATTACTGAACATTCATGAATATCTTTATTATGACAGGAGATGTACAATATATCCAATCCCAATAGTCATTGCTAATTTTTGTGCACAATACTGCAAATGCAAAGGACTGATTGGATGCAATATTTGGAAGCCCATAATACTTGGCCACTTGGATGGACTCAAAGAGAACAAAAGATATGTTGAAAACAGGACTTTTCAGCTCATCTGTCCAGTTCAAATTAGGCCTAAACATAAGGGGACAAAAACGGTCAATTTTTAGATTATCGGATCTGATTACTGACCCGTTGAGCAGAAAATCTGATCTTCTGAACAGGAAACATGCAGTGAAATGGTCCCACTGATAACACTTGGGTGTGTGTCAGAAGCCTCATTGTCAGCTATTTTAAGTATTATTATGGTGTTTAAAGTAACATCAGAGGAAGCAGAGACATGGATGAAGCTATTTTAGAGGAAACACACTTGATTCAGGGTGCAAGATAGAGCAAGAATATCAGCAGATAACAGGACGGCTGAACTGAGTACTGGAAAGTTACTCTGCATTTTCTTTCAACCTCTGTCTTGGGACTGTAGGAAATATTGGCAGTTTTTTTTTTTTTTTGTAAATCCCAGATTGAAGGGTCTACATCCTCTTGGAAACAACACACACAGGCTGCTGTTGTGGTTATGCTAGCAGGGCTAACCATGCTAACAAGATGGTCAAGTCAGGGTAAAATGTCACATTTATAATTATATTGTATTTGTTGTAAAATAGGAGTAAAAACCTGTTTTACCGCCACTCCTCTCTCAACATGCCTTAGCTGCTAAAATAAATGACGGCTTGAGATTTTTTGTTTTGAAAATTCTTTTTCAGTATTCTTTTTTTTACGTAAGGGAAATGGAACTGGCCAAAATCAATATCAGCAGCCAAAGCTTTACAATAAATCAAAACTGAGCCACAACATTCTGTCCAGCTGAGGGTTAGAGTTAATGTTCTGATTAGTGTCTAGACATCAGTAGACTTCGTTAGATAAACGTATTTTCACCCTCCACATTTCAGACATAATTTCACTTTGTTAAAAATGGAAGGCGACATTATCTTTTCTATGTCTATTTAGTGAACTTTTGATCTGGGCTGTGGTACAGCTACTATGCTTTACAAGATTCTACTGCTATTTGCCTGTTCAGAACTTTTACATGCAGGCAACAGGAAATTGTTAAGATGAAATAAACTAAAGAAAATGGAGGTATGTACCATTATCAACACTTTGTTATTGACATATGATGTGACAAAGGGCACAAACTTCCAGTCAAAACTAGGTTCTCCTCCCAGATTATTGCAGAATATGCCTGAGACGAAAGCCTTTCACCAAAAGGACCACAAACATCCAAGAAATAAAACAGGGGTTACTCACATTATTTTTATAGTTTTTAATTGGTCAAACGGTTGTACAAGTTAAAGGCTGAAAAAACAATCAGTGAGTGCAACACTCTTTTGAACATTGGACTAACTCCAAACTACTGAGAAGCCAGTGGAAGCTGTATCCTTGGCAAAAGGCAGCTTCTGATCTGACCCATGATAAGGTAACACTGGAAACTGATAAGCTGGCTGAGAGAAATGAGAAGTAGGCTCATTCCTCCTGGGTGCCAACTCATGTTTTTAACCCAGAAACACCTTTATTAGGCATGGATTCAGCACTTCATGTTCCATATGTCCAAAAACATGTTTTTATGATTGTTATTATTATGATTATTATTATTATTCATTGCATTATTATCATTATTATTATTTATTATTAGCGTTATTATCATTATGAATATTGTTATTATTGTTATTGTTGTTACTATTATTATTATTATTATATCAAGACATCCACTGATGGAGAACCCTTATTTTCAAAGCATCTCATGTGAATACAATTTAATACAAATGCCTAAACAGAGCTGCAAAACAACAAGAGGATACTAACTAAAGATCAATGACAATCACTGAAACTACAACAATACATCCAGCTCGCAACACAATGCAAGACAACGTTGGGTTAGTGAGAATGAGATAGATTTCAGCAATATTTTTGAGAAACTAAGAATCCCCTTTTTTGTTGTTTTCACAAATAGATTAAAGGTTTTACAAATCATAAATTGTGCTTTAATGAATCTTTAATAACATCTTGAACAGAATATTTAAGGCCAGTTTTGACTCCTCTCTATATGGCAGTGTTAACTTTGTCCAGTTTGAAGGTGATCCTGATGCCAGAAAAGGATTGAAAGTGTCCCTTTTTGGGTTTTCACAAATACAATTTGTGTCGTGTCATGTAATGAATGTTATGTAATGTAAACACATAAAATGTTTCACAAACCTCTGTTTGGTGTAGAACTATTCAGTTCAGGTTTTAGATTCTGAACTAGAGTTGAACAAATGCAGTCAAAGAACATTAGAAAACTTTGAAATACCCCTTTAGTTTAGCACCAGTAGGAGGCCCCAAAGCACAACTTCAGCATCATTAGCAGCCAATGGTTAGCCAGTCCTGGTTTCCTCAGTGCGAGCAAATCCATCTTATCATGTCTGTCACCATTTCTTTTACTATGTAGTGCTCTAAATGCGCCAGCGTAAATTGTTTAAATGTGACAGAAGCTTCTTCAGAGCTTTTGTAACCAAGTGTTGTGGACCAAGGCAGAAAGCAACATTTGTTACCCCACTTTGCCAACAAAACAGGGCACATCAAGGGCTACCTTGTTTCTTATTTCAAAATAAGAGTCTCAGACAGAGATGCAGGGTATCAAGCCAAGAGCACACAGCTTCATGACAACTACCTATAAAATATCTAACTCCTTCGTCAGCATATGAAATTACACATCAACAGCAGTTGGACAATTTTTGTGAAACAGACTTCTGTGATAACAAAAAGTACATCTTTCCAAATCAGGATGGAGTTTTGGGTCCTGTAGAGTCAGTCAGGATTGAGAGCAAGCTCTCTGATCACTGAAATTCCAGGAAAGATATGGAGAGAGCCTTTATAGAATGGCTTTGTGAAAAAGTCTCCGTCTCTTCTTACTGAAAGAGGGACTTCTCAGTCTAGCCTGTGGGTTAACCAGATTCCGAGTATTGTGTCTGGAACTGACTGAAGCAGGAACAGCTACCCAGTGTATTAAAACTCTTCAGGACAAAAAAACTGCATTTGTTGAGCATCAATGACAATCACTGAAACTGGGGTTCACCAGTCACCCCTCCACTCCTCAAAGGAGTTTTTTGAAGTACAACACAAAGCAGGCAGAATTTTTAAAGTAATGAGTGGATAACAAGCTATATTTGACAGCTGTAAGGCTGGAGAGCTGCAGTTGTGTAAGCAATGATGATTCATATACCTTGTGCTACAACCAACAACAGCAGTAATGAGAAAGAGTAGAAGAGAAACATCAAGGAAGGCAAAGTTGTAATGAGACATGAGTCAGAGAGCAGTGTGGTCTTTCAGAGAGAGCTCTGTTTCTAAGTTGATGGGCAACTTTCAGCTCATTTGGGTGCAGCTTGACAAATATCTTCTGTTTTTGGCTGGAGTATAAAACACAGCATACAGAGTTCAGAGTTCAATCTAATTCAGCGGTGACCATGGCACAGCGCGAAGCTTTTGGAGCATTGCTCTCTAATTGCTTGAGACAGCACAAGCCTTTTTTTTTCGATCCACATGCAATACACAAGTGGCTTTTAGAGCACCAAGCTGTTATGCTGCTCCTTCCCAGGGAGATACAAAGACAGTCGTAAGCACTGCTTTATTATTGTTAGGGTCAGAAGTTGCTTTGTAAAGTATACAGCGTTTACCGCTGGTCAGTCCATAGCCTTGTTTGTCACCGACAAAAAATTATATCACAACAATTTTGGCCATTTTTACAATAACAATAATTTCAAAGTAGTTCAAATGTAGCTCGGTTTAGAAACAAGACAGTCTCTTCCAGCAGGGATGGTCAGCAAAATCATACTAAGATTATGCATATAGGTTAAACGTATGACAGCTTTAGAATTTTAAAAGCTGAAATTCTGGGTTAATTTACAGTATGTCCCTATTTTAAACTGAAAGCTGTGAAAGGTTCTGACCTCCAACATCACCAAAATATTTTCAGTTTTAGAAACTCATTTTGAATGTTGCCCTAAACATTCAAAACATGATCTCATAAATGTTAGTTAGTGGGCTTGTAACAGTCTTCTGTGTTTAATGTGGAATATATATTTTACCATAAAAAACAATGAGAAAATTGTCTTGAATCTAATTCATTATTAATAACATTATTTTTCAAAGTCAGTCAGTCATTTTCTACCGCTTATTCCATAGTGGGTCACGGGGAAGCTGGTGCCTATCTCCAGCAGTCTATGGGCGAGAGGCAGGGTACACCCTGGACAGGTTGCCAGTCCGTGGCAGGGCAACACACAAACAACCATGCACACACTCATTCATACACCTAAGAGCAATTTAGAGTGACCAATTAACCTAACAGGCATGTCTTTGGATTGTGGGAGGAAGCCAGAGTACCCGGTGAGAACCCACGCATGCACGGGGAGAACATGCAAACTCCATGCAGAAAGACTCCTGGCTGGGAATTGAACCAAGGACCTTCTTGCTGCAAGGCAACAGTGCTACCAACTGCGCCACCGTGCAGCCAATTTGAATAGTAAGATGCAATATGGAACTTGTGCTGGCTACATAAGCACACACATACCAAATCAGATGATTTATTATTTGGATAAAGCCCTTAATGATTTAGCTCCATCATACATCAGAGATCTGATTGCTCCATACGTTCCTAACAGAGCACTTCGTTCTCAGACTGCAGGTTTACTGGTGGTTCCTAGAGTCTCTAAAAGTACAATGGGAGGCAGATCCCAGTTTTAGTCCGTGAGGCAGACACCCTGTCTACTTTTAAGGCTAGGTTTAAAACTTTCCTTTTTGATAAAGCTTATATGGCTTAGGTTATCCTGAGCTATCTCTGTAGTTATGCTGCTATAGGCTTAGGCTGCTGGAGGACATAATGACCACTTTCACTCTCTCTGCTACATTCTCATACAACTCTCCAATTTTGCATTATTTGCTGTTATTTCAGCTTTTAACTTTATGTTCTCTCTCTGTTTTTTCTCTTTCTAGAAGCTGGCCTGGCTCTATGTTTAGCTGTGGCATCTTCCTGGAGGAGGACATCAGCCAAGCTGCTGCTTGGACCGGTGCAAAGAGGATTGGGTGGCGGACGAAGGTGGAGACCTCAGCGGCCCGATCCCCGGATGCTTAGGCTGGCTCTAGGGACGTGGAATGTCACCTCGCTGGGGGGGAAGGAGCCTGAGCTTGTGCGGGAGGTCGAGAGATATCGACTAGAAATAGTCGGGCTCGCCTCCACGCACATCATGGGCTCTGGAACCCATCTCCTTGAGAGGGGTTGGACTCTCTTCTACTCTGGAGTGGCCCACGGGGAGGGGCGGCGGGCTGGTGTGGGTTTGCTTGTTGCCCCCCAGCTCAGCCGTCTCGTGTTGGGGTTTACCCCAGTGGATGAGAGGGTCGTATCCCTGCGCCTTCGGGTTGGGGAGAGGTCTCTGACTATCATTTCAGCGTACGGGCCGAGTGGTAGTGCAGAGTACCCGGCCTTCTTGGCGTCCCTGTCGGGGGTGCTGGATAGTGCCCCTCCCGGGGACTCCATTATTCTGCTGGGGGACTTCAACGCCCACGTGGGGAACGACAGTGACACCTGGAGAGGCGTGATCGGGAGGAATGGCCTCCCCGATCTGAATCCGAGTGGTGTTTTGTTATTGGACTTCTGTGCTAGTCACGGATTGTCCATAACGAACACCATGTTCAAACATAAGGGTGTCCATCAGTGCACTTGGCACCAGGACACCCTAGGCAGGAGGTCGATGATCGACTTTGTTGTTGTATCATCAGACCTTTGGCCGCATGTTTTGGACACTCGGGTGAAGAGAGGGGCTGAGCTGTCCACTGATCATCACCTGGTGGTGAGTTGGATCCGCTGGAGGAGGAGAAAGCCAGACAGACTTGGCAGGCCCAAGCGCATAGTGAGGGTCTGCTGGGAACGCCTGGCGGAGCCCTCGGCCAGGGATTTATTCAACTCCCACCTCCGGGAGAGCTTCGACCAGATCCGGGGGATGTTGGAGACATAGAGTCCGAGTGGACCATGTTCTCCGCATCTATTGTCGATGCTGCTGCCCATAGCTGCGGCCGTAAGGTCTGCGGTGCCTGTTGTGGTGGCAATCCCAGAACCCGGTGGTGGACACTGGCAGTAAGGGATGCTGTTAAGCTGCAGAAGGAGTCCTATCGGCTGTGTTTGGCTTGTGGGACTCCTGAGGAGGCTGACGGGTACCGTGAGGCCAAGCGTGCTGTGGCCCGGGCTGTGGCAGAGGCAAAAACTCGGGCCTGGGAAGAGTTCGGTGAGGCCATGGAGAAGGACTACCGGTTGGCCTCGAAGCGATTCTGGCAAACCGTCCGGCGCCTCAGGAGGGGGAAGCAGTGCTTTGCCAACACTGTTTATAGTGGGGGCAGGAGACTGCTGACCTCGACTGAGGACATTATCGGGCGGTGGAAGGAGTACTTCGAGGATCTCCTCAATCCTGCCATCACGCATTCCGTGGTGGAAACAGAGGCTGGGGACTCGGGGTTGGACTCTTTCATCACCCAGGCTGAAGTCACTGAGGTGGTTAAAAAGCTCCGCGGTGGCAAGGCTTCGGGGGTGGATGAGATCCGCCCTGAGTACCTCAAGTCTCTGGATGTTGTAGGGCTGTCATGGTTGACACGCCTCTTCAACATTGCGTGGCAGTCGGGGACAGTGCCTCTGGACTGGCAGACTGGGGTGGTGGTCCCCCTTTATAAGAAGGGGGACCGGAAGGTGTGTTCCAACTACAGGGGGATCACACTCCTCAGCCTCCCTGGTAAGGCCTACGCCAGGGTATTGGAGAGGAGAGTCCGACCGATAGTCGAACCTCGGCTTCAGGAGGAACAGTGTGGTTTTCGTCCCAGCCGTGGAACACTGGACCAGCTCTATACCCTCTACAGGGTGCTCGAGGGTTCATGGGAGTTTGCCCAACCGGTTCACATGTGTTTTGTGGACCTGGAGAAGGCATTCGACTGTGTCCCTCGTGATGCCCTGTGGGGGGTGCTCCAGGAGTATGGAATCGGGGGCCCTTTATTAGGGGCCATCCGGTCCCTGTACGAGCGGAGCAGGAGTTTGGTCCGCATTGCCGGCACTAAGTCGGACCTGTTCCCAGTGCATGTTGGACTCCGGCAGGGCTGCCCTTTGTCGCCGGTCCTGTTCATAACTTTTATGGACAGGATTTCTAGACGCAGCCAAGGGCCGGAGGGGGTCTGGTTTGGGGACCAGTGGATTTCGTCTCTTCTTTTTGCGGATGACGTGGTCCTGCTGGCCCCCTCTAGCCAAGACCTACAGCATGCGCTGTGGCGGTTCGCAGCCGAGTGTGAAGCGGCTGGCATGAGGATCAGCTCCTCCAAGTTCGAGGCCATGGTACTCGACCGGAAAAGGGTGGCTTGTCCTCTTCAGGTTGGAGGGGAGTTCCTGCCTCAAGTGGAGGAGTTTAAGTATCTCGGGGTCTTGTTCACGAGTGAGGGAAGAATGGAGCGGGAGATCGACAGACGGATTGGTGCGGCTGCCACAGTAATGGGGGCACTGTGCCGGTCCATTGTGGTGAAGAGAGAGCTGAGCCGAAAAGCAAAGCTCTCAATTTACTGGTCGGTCTACGTTCCTACCCTCACCTATGGCCATGAACTTTGGGTCATGACCGAAAGAACGAGATCATGGATACAAGCGGCTGAAATGAGCTTCCTCCGTAGGGTGGCCGGGCACTCCCTTAGAGATAGGGTGAGGAGCTCGGCCATCCGGGAGGGGCTCGGAGTAGAGCCGCTGCTCCTCCACATCGAGAGGAGCCAGTTGAGGTGGCTCGGGCATCTATACCGGATGCCTCCTGGACGCCTTCCTCGGGAGGTGTTCCAGGCACGTCCCACCGGGAGGAGGCCCAGGGGACGGCCCAGGACACGCTGGAGGGACTATGTCTCTCGGCTGGCCTGGGAACGCCTTGGGCTCCCCCTGGAGGAACTGGAGGAGGTGTCTGGAGAGAGGGACGTCTGGGCGTCTCTGCTGAGTCTGCTGCCCCCGCGACCCGGTCCTGGATAAGTGGAAGACAACGAACAAACGAACTTTATGTTCTCTCTCTGTTTTTTCTCTTTCTAGAAGCTGGCCTGGCTCTATGTTTAGCTGTGGCATCTTCCTGGAGGAGGACATCAGCCAAGCTGCTGCTGCCAACAACCCAATGCTCACCTTATACAGATGATACACTTGGCCCTGTCTTTCAGTGTTTAACCCTGTCTCTCTTAGACATAGCTACTGGCTGAGCTTCTACTGTGACTAACTCTATGTGCTCTCTTTCATACTAGACTTAAAAACTGGCTCAGAGTTCATCTGCTTACCTGTCTTTCTCTCCTAGATGAAGCCTCTAAAGGAGCTACAACCATTACTGGTTCACTTTTCTTTCCTATAGAAAGTACTACTGGATCAGTGCTTCTGTGTTCTTTTTGTGTCTCTGCTCTGTTCTCTCAAACCCCCAGTCGGTCGCAGCAGATGGCCGCTCACACTGAGCCTGGTTCTGTTGGAGTTTTCTTCCTGTTAAAAGGGAGTTTTCCTCTCCACTGTCGCTACATGCATGCTCAGTATGAGGGATTGCTGCAAAGTCAACGCCAGTGACTGTCCAATGTCGCTACATGCTCATCCAGGAGAAGCGAATGCTGCAAGGGTTGATGTTTTTGTAAATGTTGTTTATTGCATATTCCTTTTAGTTACCCGATTTTTTTGTTTGTTTTTTGCCTCACTTTCAGGGCTGTTTCAACACAAGATCACTTTTTTTTGAGACCATCTATTGATTAAAATGCATAAGAAAATAACAGTTCTAACACTTCCTTAAAACTCACTGCATATTTTACACTTGTGATTTGAACAGCTCATCAAAACACTGATAGAAACAGCTCAGGGTTTTATGTTCACACAAGGTCAAACGCAAAGCCCGATGTGCTCAATTCTTAGTGTCAGGATCTGGGTTGTGTTTGTGTTTTTGTGCTTGCTACATGTGCTCGTTTTCAGACGGCGCTGGAGCTCTCAGGTGTGCTGGGTGACAGGTGCGACTTATTCCACTGATTACTCTGAGCAGTACTTAAGCAGGAGGTTGCCAGCACTTCGATGCCAGAGTGTTTTGCCACCAGTGGTACAAACACTAAGTTTATGCTTCGTTCTTTGACCTCGTGTAACTATGTCTTTGCTCCTTTTGCAGATTTTGAAAGCTTAAGTTTTGGATCTAGATCAATGTGTACTGACTATGTCTCCGGACGTTACTCTGAATGATCAAGACTATCTACGCCCTGTGGATTTCATATCCTATCTCCTGTCTTTGTTTGGATTCGCATCAAGCTGGCAGTTTCCTGCTCCCGCCGTCTCCTGGACCAAGCCGTGTAACCGTACCCTGTCCACCCCCCAACGTAAGCATCTGAACACCGGACTCACTCCTGTCCACTCCGAGCTCACACAGATCAGCACCCAGGAAACCTTCTACGGACTCACCTTCGTTAAACCTGGATCCTGAATCTCTCTACCCCTGGCGTCCTGACCACAGCTACCTAGTAAGCCGAACTCATAATTATATTAGTTTATTCTTAGTTTCGTTTACTTTTCGTTCCCTGTATTCACTCAACCTCTTCCCCTCTCTCCATACAGTGAGATTTTCGACCACTACGTTCCTGATTATCATCTTCCAATAAACAATCTCTTACTCATTCTATTTTCCGGAGTGTTCTCTGTATGTGGGTCCGATCTATTGCAGAGATGATGACAAGAGGCAGCTTCACTCAAAGGTTTCAGCCCTGCACACAAGGAAAAACTGCAAGATGGCTGCAAACACATTAGATTTTATTGTGAAGCCAAATTAAAAGAACGGTGATTAAATATCCTATAAAAGACCAACAGTAAAACAACATCTTAGTTCTAAACAACTTAGAGAAATGCATTAAACTAAAACTATGGTTCAACTTGTGTCTCTTCTGAAGTCTAAATTTTAGAAATAACAAGATGGATGTTTCTCCAGTGTTAATATACTTTCTCTAAAAGAAACTGAATGCAAAAAAAAAAAAACAATGTACAGTATGAGTAGGGAGGGTAAAGGGACAAGTGGACAAGAGACCAATCATGCTGCTATAAAATGTGAGGAAGAAGGAAATGGCCTTGAGATGGTGAGGAGAAACATGGAAAACAAGGAGCAGCTGTACTGATAAACAATGAAAGCAGGGTTCTTGTTCCTTCACCAATATGGAAGAACGAAGAGGCAGTTTTTATCTACTAAATGAAGATTTTGTAGGACAAAAAAAAAATGCGAGACTACAACATTTCACTTCAATGTTCCAAAGATATTCTGTAAGACAGTTCAGTTTATAGCAGCAGTTTATAACTGAACTCAGATGATCAGAGGGTTCTGATTGGTTTCCATAAATTCCTTATAAAGCAGCTGAAGACCAACACCAGGTTCCACCAAATATGGAACTGAGCCTAATGAAGGCTTGTACTTGAACCAAGTAACATAGATTTTATGGGTACATAAACTCTGATTCTGGGCCCTAACAGGCAAAATGTGCTCATATTTGGAGAGCTTAGGAGAAAATAAACTGTAGGCCAATTACAGCCTGGTCCAGTATTCACAAGTGTGGACAAGTAGAGGACGAAAACCAATCTACACTATGATTTCAAACAAATGATCCATCGACTGCTGTGTCAAAATGATTCAGCCAAGAAAAATTGGTGTATACTAGGAAACATTTAGTAAACACATGGTCTTAATAAACATTGTGGGTTAGAGGCAACATAGAGTTGTAGTGAAAAGTTGTCATACAGTCACCATGGAGATGAAAATCATAACAAATCTGGGACTTTGTAGATGCATTTTGAATGTTCTTTTCTCAGGCTGGAATTATAAAATAAACTACTGTGACACATTTTTTAACAGAAATGATACATGAAGACTCTGATGCATACATACATCCCACTAATAGTTGGTTAAATGTCTCTTAGAGAGCTGTTCTATGAACATCTGCTTTTTGTAGCCAACAACAAGCCTCTGATATTATTCTGGCTGGATTTAAAATCTTCTCTGCAGAATTGGATGAATTGATTTAAATAGGCTGGTTTCCTGCCACAGCCTCCATGTTTAAGCACTATCCATCCATTTTCAGAGGGTTGAGGTTAAGGGCGTTTGATGAGACGTGCGTTTGGAATCATTATCCTGGTCTAACGTTCAACTCTAGGCTCATTTAAATCAGTCAATGAAGTTTCAACCCTTAAATCCACTCTCAGACAAAATGCTTAGGATCTTCAGAAAAGAAACTGAAATCACCAGGTCATAACAAGGAAAATACTGGATTACCAGTGCAGCTATCCACAGTATAGCAGGTTCTACATTGGCATGGACTAAGAGAGGGCTGACCATGAAAAAAATAAGCTGCTCCAAAATGGCTCATTAATCTCAACTGAATTTTGCAGCAATGTAAATGGACAAGCCAAAAGCCTTCTGGAGAAATACGTTATGGTCAGAGGAGTCCCAGATTTAGCTTTATGGCCACACTGACAAGAAGACTGAAGACAAAGCTTTCAAACACTGATGTTCAGCATGGTGGTGGTAGCATCATACTGAGGGAGTAAAAAAAGATTCACAACACACTTTTGTGATTTCTATTTGTAAAAGATTTTGACAACGACATAGTGTTTTCATTTCATTTGCAGATATATATTACTTTGTGTTGGTCTACCACAAAAAAAAACAGAGTTTATGGCTCCAAAGTCACAAAACGTAAAGCAGCTCAAGGGGTATAAATAGGCACTTTATCTGCAAGGGATTTTTTCATCAACTCTCTTAAAGTAAAAATGGGAGAAACTTTGTAAAATTGAGATGTTTTAGAATTTGGACATTTCCATAAATTTTATCTGCAGTGGGATGCAGAGCATGAAGTGAAACCTAGAGGCCCGAAAACCTTTTACTCTCATGCACCAAGAAACAGTTTTCCTCCAGCTGACCGATTGTCTTGTTTGGCATCTGGTATCTGGCTATCGTCAACACGTATACTGGAAGTTTCTAACTCAGCACCTCCTACACAACCAGCAGTAAGTTATTAAGGAGTAAGGACTTTTCTTCCTGCTTCGGTTTATGGCTACACAGTCAAACAACAACATGTTTTACATTTATAGCATAGCCTGTTTATGTCACGACTAGACAGTAAAATCAAATAAGCTTCACACTCAGTCAGTGAGAGCAAATAAGAGACCTGAAAAGGGTACTGCTTCAGATAAGAACGAACACAGTGCGTCAGTGTCCCCCTGCAGGTTTTCAGTGGGAGGTGTCCACTGCCAGTCAACACTGAGGCCAAGATGCTCCCAGAGGAGAAACATGCTGTAATTGGCCTGTGATCTGTCCTCTGTAGGCAGCCGAGTCAGAAACTGTCTGCAAACGATGTGTCATCACCAAGACTGAGCTCAGCCAACGTTAAGAGCGGGCGAGTCTCTGTGTCATTAATTAACTTCCACAGATCTGTGCATGTATTTGCATGTGTGTACAGTGGATATGAAAAGTGCACACCAAGTAAAAAAAAGTATTCAAGCCCTCAGTCTTTTTGGGTAGGAGTCTATCAGCAATGGCTTAACTTGACTCTGCACCATTTGCCCACTCTCTTTCTCATCCCTCGTGTTTGTGGGAGACTTCAAGTATGCTTGTGCACAATTTAGCCATGCTTGAATGTTTTTTCTTTACAAGAAAAGGCTTCCATCTTATCACTCAAACCCCAGAACTGAGATGTAAAGAATACAGGAGACGGTTTTCACATGTACTACGCAGCTAGCACTTGACAGAAATACCTGGCTTTAATGTTGCTGTAGCCCCACAGGCACTTTCCTTCTCATCAATGTTGGAAAACATTCTAATGCCTTAAAAATAGTTTTGTACTGGAATGGGATGCTTTAGAAGCTGTCTGTGGGATGTAGCTTTTGCTCTGTGATGTGATTTAGAAAAGTCTGCTGCCACAGCTGAGATATTTAGGGAGCTTGATTCTGAGATGGCAGGTGTGTGCTGACTCCAATTCAACATGAGTTTGAATGTGGTGACTTCTGAACACAGACAAATTCCCTGAGTGTGCACACTTTTCTACTTTTTTCAGTTTTATTTGTGCATCCCTCCACAAACATATTATTCTTGTTATTGTTTTTATTCCCCCACCCACCCTTAAAGTTCCCAATTGCGTTGGACAGGTTATAGGTCACATTAAAGGTGGATCACATTCTAAAGTGATTTATCTTGCTCTCATATTTTCACATGACAAGATGTTGGGATTTTAATACGACTGTGTAGTCTTTCCATGTCTACTGTATGTGTGTGGGAATTAGTCTAACCCAACCATGTTCCCATGTTGCTCTGCAAGGCAACATAAACACACAGAGACATCCGGTGGACTGCTGGGGTCTCCACATCTGTGTGTGTGTGTGTGTGTGAGGATGTGTGTGTGCAGGCCTGTTGCTCCCTGTGGAAATGACAGAACTGAGTGCTGGTGTTTGGAGCGCTGCACGTAGCAGAACAGCTGTTTGTTTTTGATTCTTCTTAGTGTGCGCTGCCTGGCTTTGCATGACCTTGTAGCCTGCATTTGTCTTAACAGTCATGTGCGTGTGTGTGTGTGTGTGTGTGCATGCTAACATGTGGTGACCTCAGTATGTTACATAAGGAGATAAGGTTATATAATGTTTGCATTTGTTGTTCTTTTTTTCATGGAAAGCCAACAAAGTGCAGTGTTTCATGGTGTGTCTTAGTTCAGTATAAACTACAGCTGGCTAACTCCTTGCATCCTCTTACAACCCCTGGATGTTTTTAAGGCCTCTGTATCCCAGTCTACACACACCCACACACACACACACACACACACACACACACACACACACACATTCACTTTGTCCTGCAGTTAGCACATGCTAGGAGCAGGGTGAGGCGGGCACAGCTGGGCATTTCAGCTGTCTTCCTATCCACTGACTTACAGTCTTTTCTTTCTACTTGTCTATTTTAATCCAAGTCATACACATAAACACATTCATCGTACTTCCTCTTTTGATTCATTTCCATCTCAGCTCACACCCTGTTAACTGCTGTATGCTACACTGAATGTCCTCACAGGGGTGTGGAGCAACAGATGTCAAGACAGATTAAGTCTTTAGTCCCCCAATTTTATTTTTGTTGCCAAATTTAGTTTCACTTAATAAAAAAAAACTGAGCACCAATATTCTGTGTTTCATAGTGAGCACTTCTTTTAGTTGCCATCTGGTTCCATTTACTTTGTATTCTCAGTCAATCCTTGTTGGATTTACTGGTATGTTTTGGGTCATTGTCATGTTACAGCATCCAGCTCTGGTTCCATCTTTTAGAGATGGTCCCACCTTTTACATAAACACCCTCTGACACACAATAGATTTCAAGGTGGATTCTATGATGGTCAGCTGACCCGGTTCGGCTGCAGCAAAGCATCCCAAAACCATAACACTTCCATCTCTATGCTTCAGTTTATATGAAGTTTTTACTTGGAATGCTAGATTGGTTTATTGCAAACAGGTCCTGCTCATCCTTGCACACATCCAATCAAAGTTAAACAGTAGTATAAATCTACGGGAGGTCCTGTGATGACAGTTTAGAATTTTTGGAGACTTTCATTATCATCTTGCGGTCTGCTCTCAGGGTAAACTTGCTTCGATGGCTAGACTTCTGAGATACTGGATTTTGAGTCTTAATAACTGTAAGCCATTATTATCAAAAATAGTAAAAAAAAATACTCTTGAAATACATCATTGTATATATAAAATACTCATATAGAAGTTGCACCTTTGTTCTTGAATAAAATCAACTTTTTAAAGACATTCTGACCTTCCGAGATGCACCTTTACAGGGCAGGGCTATTAAAAAGTGTGGAACTGTCCTTTAGTTTAGCCTTAAAGGATGCTTCACAGCAGATATAAACTCTGCTGTTGCTAATACTTAACAGTTTGCAGCAAAAGGTTTTCCCTTGCATTTCGTTCATATCTTGTTTGTCCCTCCGTCTACATTTCTTTTCTCTGTCACACAAGCTGTTTAAAAGTGGTGAAAGCCTCTGTGGTTACCATGGAAAACACAGATCCAATGTGGCTGTGTCTGACAGTTCAGACTACCTGCTGAGGAAACCCAACACACTGACCAGGCTGTCTGTAGCCCTCATAGACAGCAGTATCTCAAACATAACCTATACACTCACCAGCCACTTTATTAGGTACACCTCTCCAACTGCTCGTTAACGCAAATTTCTAATCAGCCAATCACATCGCAGCAACTCAATGCATTTAGGCATGTAGACATGGTCAAGATGATCTGCTGCAGTTCAAACCGAGCATCAGAATGGGGAAGAAAGGTGATTTAAGTGACTTTGAACATGGCATGGTTGTTGGTTCCAGACAGGCTGATCTGAGTATTTCAGAAACTGCTGATCTACTGGGATTTTCACGCACTACCATCTCTAGGGTTTACAGTGAATGGTCCGAAAGTGAGCGGCAGTTCTGTGGACGCAAATGCCTTGTTGCTGCCAGAGGTCAGAGGAGAATGGCCAGACTGGTTCAAGCTAATAGAAAAGCAACAGTAACTCAAATAACCACTCGTTACAACCAAGGCTTGCAGAAGAGCATTTCTGAATGCACATGTCGAACCTTGAGGCAGATGGGCTACAGCAGCAGAAGACCACACCGGGAGCCGCTCCTGTCAGCTAAGAACAGGAAACTGAGGCTACAATTCGCAAAGGCTCACCAAAATTGGACAATAGAAGATTGGAAAAACGTTGCCTGGTCTGATGAGTCTCCATTTCTGCTGTGACATTCGGATGGTAGGGTCAGAATTTGGCGTCAACAACATGACAGCATGGATCCATCCTGCCTTGTATCAACGGTTCAGGCTGGTGGTGGTGGTGTAATGGTGTGGGGGATATTTTCTTGGGACACTTTGGGCCCCTTAGTAGCAATTGAGCATCGTGTCAACGCCACAGCCTACCTGAGTATTGTTGCTGACCATGTCCATCCCTTTATGACCACAGTGTACCCATCTTCTGATGGTTACTTCCAGCAGGATAACGCACCATGTCATAAAGCATGAATCATCTCAGACTGGTTTCTTGAACATGACAATGAGTTCACTGTACTCAAATGGCCTCCACAGTCACCAGATCTCATCCAATAGAGCACCTTTGGGATGTGGTGGAACGGGAGATTCACATCATGGATGTGCAGCCGACAAATCTGCAGCATCTGTGTGATGTTATCATGTCAATATGGACCAAACCACGAAGGATTAAGGCAGTTCTGAAGATAAAAGGGGGTCCAACCCGGTACTAGCAAGGTGTACCTAATAAAAGTGGCCGGTGAGTGTATACTGTAGGTGTGTGGGGGGGTGTGTGTGTGTATGCGTGTGTCTGTGTGTGTGTATGTACCTTTTTAGTGTTTCATGACACACTTTTGGACTTAACGCTCCAATAACCTCAAGCACACCTCCTCATACTCAGCCACTCACTTTCTCTGCCTCTGTCTGGCTGTTCCTCCTGCCGTTGACCTACAATCTATCCAGGCAATAATAGAATGACATTTATCTTAATTTGTTTCTTACTCACTGGAACCCTTCCTACCAATCTCTCATTTCAGTTTTACCACACAGAATTTTCCCCACCACCACCACCTTTCAACACCTTCTTCCCTGATTCCTAAAGTGTAAATCCATCCATTCATCCATCCATCCATCCAGTTGATTTATTTTGCCCGATACTGTCGGTGGTTTAAAATAGTTTGGTGTGTGTAAATCAGTGCAGCTGCTATTTGTGGAGATTAAATGAAAATATGATTAAGTTGTATCAGTGTGATTAGCACTGCATCCCTTTAATGAAATCCAGCAGAGCACATATTGTACTGTCATGCTTTAAATCCTATAGAGACAGATCCACAGGGCTTTATAAATTTAGTACAAACCACAACTACTCACTTAACATTTTGTCCCAGAAAGGTTTTTTCTGATACCAAAACCATGACTGTGGAGTGGTACAATTTTTTTCTTTAGGATTTTCTGCTTCAGAAATTTTGGATTCACAGTACAGTAGTAGAAGTCTTACACAATTTAAGTTCCTAATGCATCTCACAACACTATCGAGGAAGTTTTGGATTACTCCAACACCATGAAGCCTGGCTACATCCAATAAAAAATAAATATAAGTTCTCTGAAAAAGCTTGAAATGAAGCCCAAGAAAACTATTTCTTATTCAAACCCAGACTGCATGTAAATATAAAATCACTGAAGAACCAAGGTCGATAACATTAAAAAGAAATCAGATTTTTCATTAACTCTTTTATAAATAAAACTACTAACATAAGACTGACTGCAACAAGGTAGATAGATAGTCAGCTCCATTTCAATCAGCCTAAATGGAAACGCAACAGTCAGGTGTACATGTTAACTTTCAGTGAGGGTGCAGCCTTCAGAGACTGCAGGAGTG